>NC_133327.1:321479359-322204580 GCF_042186555.1 Aquarana catesbeiana | reverse complement strand
TATAGAGTTTTAGATAAAAAAAAATAAGGTACGTCCGTGTCTACAATTTATATGGTTCATTTAAAATGCACACTTGGATTCTGGCCAAAATTGCCTTTCTGGCATTCACATGTCTAATACTGGAATTGTAGAACATGCACCCCTCCCCCCCCCAGGAGCCGATTGGTAGATTGGGTTCTCTGTTCTTCTGCCTGCCTCAATCTTGAGAGCAACCTCAGTCCCACTTACACACCAGGTTAAGCAAATGGATACTGCACTGCTACTGGGAGCACAAATGTACAGTAGATACCCTGTACACAACTAAGGTTCAGTATCAAAAAGCAAACATTAGACTGGTTAGTGGTAAATGAACATAAGATATTGTCACGGGATGCCGTAAATAGCAGTATGCACATTATCGAGTAGGTAAAGAATTATGTCAACTGCAGTTCACTAGACAATGGGAGTTATTTACGAAAGGCAAATCCACTTTGCACTGCAAGTGCACTTGGAAGTGCAGTCGCTCTAAATCTAAGGGGTATATCTGAAATGAGTGGAAGCTCTGCTGATTTTATCATCCAATCATGTGCAAGCTAAAATGCTGTTTTTTATTTTCCTTGCATGTCCCCCTCGGATCTACAGTGACTTTACTTCCAAGTGAACTTCCAGTGCAATTTCAAGTGCACTTGCAGTGCAAAGTGGATTTTCCTTTAGTAAATAACCCCCAATATGTTCACAAATCGAATTCTATGCAGCTAAATTAGAGTAAACCTGGTAATTCACAAGATCAGCAATAAGTAATAGCATTATAAAACAGTAAAAGCAATGATAATAAATACTGCGATAACTCCTCTGTAAACAGTAGGCTATGTCCACTTTAGAGCGCACTCTATGTGAATGGCAGCAATGAAATTTAAAACTCCCTTAAAAGGTATCTCTTACTATGGACAATAGGTAAAGTCCTTGGGAAGCAGCTATCTGAGTGAACAGTCTTCAGCCCTAGTTCTCCAGCTAGCTAGCATTGGGGCTCAGTCTTTACAGTGGTGCACATGAGTAGATAGCCTATAGAGAGAGCAGAGCTGTGGGAGGGCCCTATCAGCTCTACCTACTACAGGCTGCCTGCAGAAAACTACATGGTGACAGAGACAAGACCAGTTACCCTGCACAAGGAGAGTGTAGCAGTGGCCGGCCTGTATTACTGGTCTTTGTTGTGCCCCTGCACAGAAACCCCTGCACAGAAACAAGTTTCACACTGGATTACTGAACAGATCTGAAAGAAATACAAAAGAAAGAAAAACAAAGAAAGAAAAGTGCGCCGTCTTGTAGTGAACCCAGGACAACAAACAAGTGTCTAAATTTAACGTATATAGTGCATAATCATTTTGAAAACAAAATATTTCTTCCCTAGTGTGTAAAAAAGAAATAATCAGTCCAATACATGCAAGAATAATTACTCACATATAAATTAAATGAAAAAAAAACTAATGAAAATGTGCAAAAAAATCATCTCATAATTAAGAAAGGAAAACCACAATTTACTTGTGCTCCCATGTGTTCAAAAATCTAAAATAAAAATTCATAGCACACATAGCACAATTAAATAATAAAAAAGTTCATAAAGGAATTTCATATAAAGATTCTCAAACTAATCTACAGTGCTCTTCTTCAAGTGCCAAGGGCTTCAAAGTGCTTCAGTGATCCAAAGTGCTTAAGTGATATAGTCTCTATGTTTTGCGGGGCATGTCCTTTTTTCAAATTCTCTCCAGATAATTTGAGAAAGGGGCATGCCCGAAACATGTCGTCCTGGTAACCGACTTAGTGTACTGTTCCTAGGTGTCCCTTCAGTTTGCTCCGGGTTAATGGCTGAGGACTTCCGGGTCTTGGTGACATCACTTCCTGGCTAGAGTCTCTTGGAGCTTTCCCAATGTGGCTGGAAGCCATCTATCTCCCTGTCCTTGCTGGATGTTTTGACTGGACATTACATCAGCACACTACATCTGCTCTCAGCCTGCTAACTTTCCATCACTACCTGCGATTGCTGCTCGACACCATGTAAGATTTATTTGATTACTTCAATAATCTCAGTATTTTTCTTGGACATTATTGTTTTATGTGGAACTTCCTTTGGCCCAAGACTGCGTGCATATGCTTTGAGTCCAGCTATTACATTTTTTGTTTTCCCAAATACTATATCGCATGCGATCCTGAAAATGTCAAGTCACTATTGCTTTATGCATAAAACAAAAATGCTCAGTAAATACCTAATAAAACAGGAATTAGGTCACTTTCACACTGAGTCGCTTTACAGGCGCTATATCGCTAACAATAGCACCTGCAAGCACCTGTAAAGCGCCTCTCCTGTCACTCCAGTGTGAAAGCCCTCTGACTTTCACGCTGGGGCTGTGCGGTTGCAGGACGTTAAAAAAAGTCCTGCAAGCAGCATCTCTGAGGTGCTTTAGGAGCGGTGTATACACCGCTCCTAAAGTGCCCCTGCCCATTGAAATCAATGGGCAATGTCGCCGAAGCGCCTGCAAAGCACCTCGGCAGCTTTTTTCGTCTGCTAGCGGGGGTTAAAAGTGCCCCGCTAGCGGCCGAAAAGCATCACTAAAATGACGGTAAAGCGCCGCTAAAAATGCCCCCAATGCCCCAGTGTGAAAGTGCTCTTAAAGTCAATTCACAAAAGTAAATAAATAAATGCATGCAGTAAATAAGTAGTGGTAACGGCATGCGATAGTTAAGGAACCAGCAGCTGCCAACATCCTTAACAACCAGTAAACAACATTGAATAAACAACAGAATTGCCGGCAATTAAAACTACTGAAAAAAACAGCGTGGGAAAAAAAGGGGAAAGAAAAGATAAAGCTGCTATGATGTGACATTTGATGGGATAAAAATGAACTTTAATTGTGAATTTAAGTATCCCAAAAGAACTTACTGAAGTAGCTTAAAAAAAAAATAAATAAATAAATTAAATAAAAAAAAAAAAAAGAAAAAAGAAAAAACCAGCGTGGGTGTCCCCCCCCCCCCATGCATACCAGGCCCTTTGCGTCTGGTATGGATTTGAAGGGGAACCCCCCCAATGACAGCTGATGACATATTGGTTGTTTAGGATGTGGCAGCTGCCCACTCATTAGCAACTAGCTATTTACACTGTTTGACAAGGACCACAGGCCACAGGCTTTTGCTACTAAAATACCACATAACTTCATAAAATAGTGCATGCAGTATTTTAGTAGCGTTTTTTACTGCATACTCGAATGCGGTAAGATATCGTTTTGCGATTGGAGCCCATAGACTCTATGGCCAGGTTTACAATGATGCGCAATGTTTTGACCACAGCGCAAGTGTATACATGGCTTACATGCATTTTACACACATTTTTAGCCACAGTACCCATTGACTTCTATTGCATTGTGTGTTTTTGCCACATTTTCTAAAAGTGCACCAAAAGTTCTGCATGTTGCATTTTCAGTAAACATGGCTAAAGCATGTGACCTGATAGAAGTCAATGCAACAGTGGCTAAAAAGGCATGTAAAACATGCGCAAACTGTGATGCAGCCAAAATGCAGCACACCAGTGTGAACCCAGCCTAAAATTACTGCTGTATATGAATATGCCTGCATTATGTGAGCACAAATAATGTGATGTATGATTTGATCACCATACTGAAATTTTATTATTGATTGAATTCTAGATTAGATTATTTTGCTCTGTATGTTATGATGTTTCTAAGTCCTGTAAATTGTATATAGGGATGTATGTAATAACTGCCTGTTATGATATAGTTGGGCTGCTGGCCTGATTATACAGACAGAGGTAGTGTGTTTCCTATTGTCTTACCAGTGTGTTTCACTCATGTTTCTGTACTTTCTTTTAATGTGTCAATTACAAATCTACTATACTATCACTGTTCCAATGATATTTTGAAGAGGTGGGCTGTTGGCCTGAGTATAGTGAAAGTGTCAGTGTGTTCCCTGTAGTCTTAGGCTGCATTCACACATGAGCGTTTTGTAGCTTGAAGCTTGAAGCTCAAAAACGCTGGAGGAAAAATCAATGATTCTCTGTGGAGATGGTTCACATCTCCACTCCATGTCGCCTGAAGCCAAAGCCTGAAGCTCAAACAAGTTCTGGAGCTTTTTTTGTCGCTCAAATCAGGCAGATTTGGGTGTTTTTGGCATGTTTCTGTTCTCATAGAAATGAATGGAAACGCGGTATTTTTGTGCACATTCGCGTGTGTTGTCACAAGTTTTTGCACGATTTTCGACTCAAATTATTTTTTTTAAAATAAAATAGTAATAATATATGGATAAATAAATGTAAAATAAATACACAAATAACTAAAAATCATCAAAAATAAGTCAAATAAATTAATAATATGTAGTAATACATTAATAAATATTAATTAACCTCTAACCTTAATAAATATTAAATATATTATTATTATTATTATTATTATTATTATTAATAATAATAATAATAATAAAACAATAAACACCCAAACTCGAACAAAAAAATACATTAATAATAACAAAAATAATAAACATAATAATAATTTATTTTGTGCTAGGGTGTTTATTTATTTATTTTTTTAAGGGGTAAGGGTTAAAGTTAAGGATTCATTATTTATTTATTGTTACTTAGTATTCATTTATTGAATTAATTTATTTTTTATTTATGATTTTTATTTATTTGTGCATTTATTTTACATTTATTTATTCATTTATTATTATTCATATAATAATGAATAAAATTGCCCTGAACCCTCCGACCCCATTCGAAATATCAGGCATCGGGTGATGGACTTGTGGAGTGCATAGAGGCAGGTGAACTGTAAGCACTGATTCAATACCCCACACTACTGCTTATAGATAAAGTATGGAACAAAACCAAACAACAATACACTGGTTACACAAATTGGTCACGTATTTGGAATAACAGAAATTACCCAGAATTGAACAAACTTCTAAACTTCTCCAATTGGTCAACAAACGGAGTCAAAAATATACCCCCAAAATTATATTGTGGGAGTATACTTCGCGACTTCCAATCACTTTGTGCAGAATTTAACTTACCAAATACCTAATTTTTCCAGTACCTGCAACTTAGGCATGCTATAGCGGCACAGGCTACGACATCCACTTGGGAACTGTCCAGGTATACAGTGCTTACACAACTAATTTTATCATCATCCCGGAAGGGACAAATTTCCTCTATATACGGTTCTCTTCTCTGTCATGTGTCTAAAGCAATGAATTGTAGAACTGGATGGGGAGTTGACATAGGGAGTATCTCGGATGAGGAATGGACTACCACATTAGATAATGTACTTAAAGTATCACTATCCTCCTCTCAAAAACTTACTCAATTATTCATTATTCATCGCACCTACTGCACCTGAGAGGTTACACAAATGGCACAGAAGAGATGATCCACTATGTCCCCGCTGCCTTGTAGATAATGGTACACTTATTCATATGCTATGGAAATGCCCGAAGTGGGCAGCAGTGATTAACACTATCAATAGCATTTGGAATCTCAGACTCACTACAGACCCCAAACTTTGTCTATTGGGTTGGTTAGATGAAGAACAATACACACCTCACACATACATCACCATTCTTAGAATACTATTCCTGGCTAGGAAACTTATAGCTAGAAAATGGCTATCTACGACGGCCCCCACACACACAGAATGGATTACGTCCGTTAATGATTCTCTTATCAGAGAACAACTTACTTACAAACATCGAGGAAGCCGAAAAAATTTGAGACTATTTGGGATCCCTGGCTAGACACCCCGGGACTGGCTCCATTATGCCTGGTTCATAATAGAATCCTAGGGGGTAGAACAACATCAACAACTATACCATCTTAGAACATAGTACTGTGAGGAATCAGCTGGTAGAGAACTATTGCGAAAGTATTAGGACCTGCAGAAGTTTAAATGTTTAGGTTTTGTCTTACCCAACGGGTAATGTCTGTTCATAAAATATGTTTACCGCTCCCTGCTGGTTAGGGGTTGGCGGTGCCCCACTTTACTCAACAGCCCTGTTAGGACCGGGAGCAGAGAGGCATAGCATTATATTAAGAGGACACACATGTTATGTAATGAGACCAAAGAATTGCAACCATAAATGCCTTATTATACAAAGGTATCTTTTATTTGTGACATGTCGTTACAATGCATATTATATAAGTAACATGATGTACATAGCCGCATGGTCAGATAATTTTGATTACTATGTGTCCTAACAAATATGGAACGTTTTTTGTTTGTTTTCTATTTTTTGTATCTTTTTCAATAAAAAAATATTTAATTTAAAAAAAAAATAATGAATAAAATAAAATAAAAATAAATAAAATAATAAAAAATAACCCTAACCCCAACTACTAATCCTAACCCTAATCTGAACTGAACCCTTTACCCTAATGAAAAAACATTAAAATAAATGAATAATAAAAGAAGAAATAAAAGCTAATGGAAAAGTTAAAAAAGCTGAAATACCTAGCAAGAAATGATGCAACAGATAATAGTTTTCTCCTTGTCAAAAGAAGTTTATTGAGTATACAATATTATAAAGATACATAAAGTAAGTTTACAAGGATCTATAAAGTAAGCTCATTGTTTTACAGTAGGGATTATATAGGTAAATATCATGAAATTTCAAATATTAAACATTGGGTTCACGTAAACCTAAATTAAAGAGATATATCATTTCCTTAGTTACTTTTGTAGGCATTTAAATGATTTATACCTACTATATATATTGTTTACAGGTAGAGTGTATATAGGTCAAATAAATTCTGATAATGAGCTTTAATCGTAAGGTGGAGAAAAGGAAAGAGAAAGAAGAAAAAGGGTAGAAAGGCAGAGGTATGGTCCACAAGGTTGTCCCGCTCATCAGTTTATTATTCTTTTTAGTTCTCTTTGAAGCCTTAGAATGGGTGTCTCTGTAAGTCATTTAATCTGTTACCATGGCAACAGGACAGAGTCATTGAAATTTGACAGGAATTGTTGTTTTATCCAAGGATGCCAAAGTTTTTCAAATTTTGGAATTTGATTTTGATCGATGGCTACCATCTTAGCATGGGACATTGTATTATTCATTCTGTGAATTGTTTCTGCTAGTACCAACGTAGGAGATTTCCATGCTTTGGCCACTGTTTGTTTTGCAGCCGTTGTTAGTTGGATCATAAGTTTGAATTGAGAGAGTGTTAACCATTCCGGTTTTAGATTAAGTAAAGTTATATATGGATCTGGTTGTATTATTTTTTTAAATATTTTAGATGCAATCATGAAGACTTCCTTCCAGAAGGTTTGGATTACTGGGCACGTCCACCATATGTGTAAATGTGTGCCTATTTCTGGGCATCCTCGAAAACAAAGAGCTGAGGTATTAGGTGAATATTTTGCCACTCTAGCGGGTACAAGGTACCAGCGAGTTAGGACTTTATAATTTGTCTCCAGTGCTAAGATGTTGGGTGAAGATGACTTAGATGTGAGCCATATGTTAGACCAGTCCGTGTCTTCTAAAGTTCGTCCCAGGTCCTCCTTTCCCCCCCCCTGAACATAAGAGGGTCTATTAAGATTTACTACTCCATATAATTGATTATAAAGTGATGAAATTGTACCTTTAGCAAATGGATCTTTTGTACAGATTGATTCAAAAATGGATAATTGGGATAATGGTGTATCCCCCTTTAGGAATGGTGTATAGACATTTTTGATTTGGAGATATCTAAATATCTCAGAGTTTGGTAGATCATATTTTTCTCTAAGCGATGGGAATGAAAGGAATGATTTAGATGGTATGAAGTCATTTAGTGTCTGAATGCCTGATGTTGTCCAAGCTTTAAAAGAATTTGGGTAGATCCATGCCGGATAAAAGGCCGGATTTCTGATAAAAGAAAGGAGAGGATTGTGTGGAGATTATAACTGATATTTGGTTTTTAGTTTATCCCAGAGAGATAAGAAGTGTTTAGTTATGGGATTATGAATTTTAAAGCGGTCTTTAGGATCAAGCCATAACAAGTTTGATATTAATAGAGGGTCATTTTTTGAAGCCTCTATAAATACCCATAATGGGATTTCCTGTTTTGCATGGTATTTGGACAGACTGGCCAAATGTGCTGCTCTGTAGTAGTTAGTAAAATTAGGGTATCCCAGGCCTCCTTTATTTTTGGGAAGATGTAGTGTGTGTATAGTTATACGTGGTTTAGAAGAGCCCCATATAAATGAAGTTGCTCTTTTTTGTACTATTCTCAAAAAATAGGAAGGAATTGGAATAGGGAGGACTCTGAATAGATAAAGCAATTTGGGTAGAATAGTCATTTTGATTGCATTAATCTTCCCTATCCAGGATAAAGGAAGTTGCGACCATTGTTTTATTATATTTATGATCTGTCTTAATACAGGAGGATAATTGGTTGAGAATAAGTCAGAATGAGATGCTGTTAAATGAATTCCAAGATATTTGATTGATTTTTCTGCCCATGTGAATGGGAGTGCAGCCCTAGCCGGGATCAATTCCATGTTTGTGAGCGAAATATTAAGCACTAGGCATTTCTTAGGATTAATCATAAGGCCGGATAGGGCTGCAAATCCATCAAGAGCTGGTATTAAGTTAGGACCAGAGACCTGTGGTGATGATAGAAAAAGTAATATATCGTCTGCAAATATACATAATTTGTGTGTAATACCTCCTACTTCAATGCCAGTTATAGTTTGGTTTGTTCTGATGTATTGGGCCATGGGTTCGAGTATAAGGGCAAATAATAAGGGAGATAATGGGCAACCGTGTCAGGTACCTCTTTCGATATTAAAGGCATCAGATTTGTATCCAGCGTATTTTATATAGGCTTTGGGTTTATTATATAATGCTTTGATCCATGTTAAAAAGTGGGGTCCAAAACCCCATTTTTGTAATGAATATTGCATATATTGCCAGGATACTGTGTCAAATGCCCTCTTAATATCGAGAGATAGAAAACATAAAGGGATTTTCCGTTTTTTAGCAATATGTGCCAATAACACTGCCCTGCGTATATTATCGCCTGCCTGTCTATTTGGCATGAAGCCTACTTGATCTCTATGTATTAATTTTCCTATAATGCTATTGAGGCGTTTTGCTATTATTTTTGCTAATAATTTAATATCAAGGTTTAACAGAGAGATAGGCCGATAATTCACACAGGAAGTATCATCAGAAAGGGGTTTTGGGATCATACAAACAATTGCCATTAGTGTTTCTTGCCGAAAAGAATGTCCTTCTTGAAGTTTGTTATAAGTTTCAGTGAGAATGGGAGAGAGTATTTCTGAGAATGTTTTATAGTATAAAGACGAGTAGCCATCTGGGCCTGGTCTTTTGTTAAGTTTTAGGTCTTTTATGGGGTTAGCAACTTCATCTATAGTTATAGGCTCATCCAAACTGTTTTTTTGATTCTGAGACAACTCAGGTAAGGTTATTTTTGAGAAGAAAGATTCAGCCTCTGTAGGATTAAATTCATTGTTTGTCTTGTATAAAGTTGCGAGATGTGAGTGAAATTTATGGACTATTTTAACTGGATTACAAGTATAAACATTTTTTGATAATTTCAAACGTATTGGTTTGAAAGATTTGTTAGTTGAATTTAATGCCCGAGCCAAATATGTACCTGGTTTGTTTGTATTCATGTAGAAATTGTGTTTGGAGCCTTTGAGGGATTTATCAACTGACTCAGTGAGAAATAGATCGTATTCCAATCTAGATTTTTCCAGATGAGATTTTGTACTCTGAGATGGATTATCTTGGAATGATATGTAGGCTGCATTAAAATTGAGTTCTAGTTTTTTTGTTAGATTTTTGCGTTCCCGTTTAAATAGTGCCATTTGTCTTTGTATTGTACCACGCAAGACAGGCTTATGAGCTTCCCACAGTGTTATTGGGGAAATGTCTGTTGTATTATTAATTGATATGTATTCCTTTAAAGCTTGTTCAATGGCCATCTGATGTAGTGGGTGTTTGAGCATTATGTCCGGTAAGTACCACGTTGGGTCATGCGCTTTTGGTATGGCTGAGGCTATAGTAGTGTATACTGCATTATGGTCAGACCACGGAATCGGAATTATATCTGATGCAATAATTTCTGGTATCATTCCTATTGTTAGAAAAATATGATCTATTCTGGTGAAGGTTTGATGAGGGTGCGAGAAATAAGTGAATTTCTTTTTCATTGGGTTACTTTCTCTCCACGAATCTACCAGATTGTATTCGGAAAGAAGTTGAGAAAAAGGTAATCTAGAGGTTATTTTGGATGGTGTAAAAGGTGATTTATCTAGAAATGGGAGGAGGACCTGGTTCGAATCCCCGCACATTATCACTGTTCCTATTTTGTGTGTATTAATCACTTGTAATATATGTGAGAGGAATGGTGTAGGTTGTTTGTTAGGAGCGTAGTAGGAAATCACCGTGATTGCTGTATCCATTATATAACCCATGAGTATCAGGTATCTACCTTCTGGGTCTTTAATTTCTGATGATAAGGTGAATGGTGTGGATCGGTGAAATGCAATTAGAGTACCCCTTTGTTTGGTACAGGCAGAAGCCGTGTAAATTTGTTGATAAAAAGGAGAAATATATTTTGGAGTAGAATCTTTGGTGAAGTGTGTTTCTTGGAGGCATACTATGTGAGCCTTCTTGTTATGGAAAGTACGGAAGGCTTTGGTCCTTTTTTGAGGGACATTTATTCCCTGAACATTCAGGGAAAGTATATTCAGTGGTGCCATGGCAACAGATCAAATAGTTTTGACTTACTTTTTGTTATGCAGAGCTGACTGCGCAGATCAACCTGTGTGGACTGAAGAGATGAAAAGATAGAAAAGAAACCAGTGAATTCTGGAGTAAAGAGTAAACAAAAAACATATGAGATTAGATGATACATTGTATAAATTATTTTTTGCAAGTAATCACAATTTACCCGTGAAAGAGAATAAATATCTCTCTCAGGGGAATAAGTGCCTTCGTCACACTCCCACATAATATGGTTGGGAGAATGAGGAGGGCTAATGGGGGTACACGGATCTTCCGCTTACAGGAGAGAAGTGCTATGTCAAAAGACATCAAAATGATGATTCATTAATTGGAGTGCAGAATATAGTTTTTGTTGAAATTATTTATTCCAGGGTGGTTGTATATGGTTAATCTTGGCCTAGGCTAAATAATTCGGTTAGAAAGGTACTGTTAATAACTTTGGTATTGATGAAGATAATTTGAATTATTTTGGGATTTTAACCCTTTTAGAGTAAACAATTACATATTTTATTCATATGTAACTGTTTAGATATGTTAACTCATAAAATTGAGGTTGTATTGCTTCAGATTAGAATAAACAAAAACATAGTTCTAGGAACTAGTTAGGTACTAATATATTTGTTTTAAGAAAAGAAAGAAAAAGCTTCCATTACTTCTGGATTATTGAACATATTTGTCCTAAAAAGTAATAAATCTATTGTTATTACCTGAAAATATATAACTGAACAAGAATTTCCTTATTTCACTTATATATTCTAAGGCTATATGAATCAGAAGTAATAAGAAATATAACTGGAATGTAACTTGATCCCATACAGTGTGTGACTATCAGAATGCAGTTACATTCAGTTATAAATACAGGTTTTTTATAGAGAACCATCTCTTAGTATAATAAATGAAGAGATATCAGGAATTAGGATGTCAGTCCATTGAATCTTCTTGGTCCATGGATGATGTGGCATAACGGCCTCTTTTGTGAGAATGATGATTCCCATTTTGTTCTGAAATTTTTTGGGTGCTGCCTGAAGGTGAAGATGATGCCATTCTTCTGCGTGTGGGGGTGTTGCTGCTTGTGGGTTCTGTCAGATTTAATTTTAAAAGGGTTTGTTGTAGTTCATCTGCTGATCTGCTTCTTTAAATTGTACCTTGGTAGTTAAATCTGACTGAAAAGGGGAAGCCCCATTGATACATAATGTTGTGGCGTTGCAGTTCCATTAGTTGGGGTTTCATGGATCGTCTTTTAATAATAGTAAGTTGGGATAGGTCAGCAAAAATTTGATAATTGTGTCCTTGAAAATTAAGTTCCTTTTTTTCTCTTGCAGCAATTAGTATTTGTTCTTTCGTTCTGTAATAATGAAATTTTGTGATTATATCACGTGGGAGTCCGTCTTTCTTTTTGGCTGTGAGGGCTCTGTGTACTCTGTCCAGTTCTAAACGTTCAATAGGGATATCTGGCTTTAGTTCTTGTAATAGAGCAGTAATAGCAGATTGCAGGTCTGTAACAGTTTCAGGCATTCCCCTTATGCGCAAGTTTGAACGCCTGGCTCTATTTTCGTAATCTTTGAGCTTAGTTTGAAGTGTTAAATTCTCTTCTTTTAATTGTTCCAATTCTGTTATATTTTCTTGGGTTGTAATTTCAATTTCATCAATTTTTATTTCTAAGGCTGCGGTGCGGTTTCCCAGCTCTCTTATTTCTTTGGTTAGGCTTTTTGTTATTTGGTCTGAGGTTTGTTTTAAAGCCTTATGAAGCATCTTTTCAAATTGTAATAATATTACTGGAGATGCTGAGGAGGCTTGTGGAGAAGTTTGTGAGAGGATTTGTTCTGTATCTGACTCAAATGGAGAGTCTTGCTGTGACATTTTCTGTCTGTGAGAGCGCCCTGATAATGTATATTGTGAGGTGACTGGAGCTGCTTTAGTTGCAGTGAGTGCCTGTGAGCTCTTTGTGAGGTGATTTTTATTTCTGCCACGGCTTCCTCCCAGTACCATATTTCCTGCCCAAACTTTCACAGTTTGTTCCCTGGGGCAAAAAGGTTCAAATGGATACCTTTTGAGCCTGCAGGCTCCGCTTTGTCCTTCTCTTCTCTCCTCAGCGGTGTGGAGCTCTAACAATGCATGTCTGCTCCGCTAGGCTCCGCCTCCTGTCCCTGATAATAGTTTTCTCTATTGGCTAATAAAAAAATGCCAAAACCCAAAAAGCTGCAAACAAACGCGCAAGTCGTAAAAAAAGCTGGAAGAAGCACTCAAAGACCCTACGCACAGGTGTGAATGCAGCCTTACAGGGCTCCAGCCAGGTGCATTCAATCTCAGTAAATAAAAAAGTGTATGAAATAGTGCCACACTACTTATATTAGTATACGCGCAAACTAAATCCAACAAGTGATTAAATAATATATACTGTATAACATATGCACCTTGATATTAAATATCACAGTGATCTCTCCTTTATGTTCAAATTAAATGTGTCAATACATCAAATAAACCATAAAATACGTCCAAATATACATTGTGTCCTTCAAATGTGTTTCTTTTATGTCAAAATTTGTATATTTAATCCAACTATTTACATTCCCAAGTGCACTACATATTACTTCTTCAGTGACAGATGTGCTCCAAAGTGATTTATCACTCTCCACCACTATTCAGTGCTTTCCACCACCACTCATATTGCCTTCTCCGCAGGGTATGGACCTATCAAAATGATTAGGTCTCACAGTGCATGACTCATCTCCTTCTTTCCTGCTATTTCCTCCCGTGGGGACGATGTGTTGATGGGAAAAAGAGAAAAGAATTTCTCCATCCCTCTCTCTTCCTCAATTGGCTTTCTTTTTGGTCTGATGTATTTTAACAGAGTCATCCGCCAAAATGATCAATCATTTTAAATTACAGTTTAAACAAATTACGTGCAATAATGAAAAACAGGTTCAGTATGACAAAAAAACATGAATGCGCTGCAGAATCTGATTATGAAAGATTTGCAAACAGTGGGGGTTATTTACGAAAGGCAAATCCACTTTACACTACAAGTGCACTGCAAGTGCAGTCGCTGTAGATCCGAGGGGAAGATCTGAAATGAGGAGAAGCTCTGCTGATTTTATCATCCAGACATGTGCAAGCTAAAATTATGTTTTTTATTTTCCTTGCATGTCCCCCTCAGATCTACAGTGACTGCACTTCCAAGTGAACTTCCAGTGCAATTTCAAGTGCACTTGAAGTGCAAAGTGGATTTGCCTTTTGTAAATAACCCCCATGGACTCTTAACAGCAATGTCTTTGTGATGCAATCATGGTAAGAAGTGGCTGCATAGTATAGTCTCCATGGGACTTTATAACACTAGAGAGTCTAGCTGAGAATAACTACTTTAGTAAAACATTTCATATTACAGCTACTTGTTATCCTCATAAACAGCTTCCCTCTCAGCGAAGTTCAGGGTAGCTCTAGTAACATTGGAGGGATCCAAGGCCCAAGGAAAAAAGGCCACCCTTTTGGAACTGGATTACTGTGGTAGCAAAAAGGGTTCTCCAAAGTGGCTGGGTCTTCTGGAGAAAATGCATACTATTAGGCCTTTCACATGTCAGTTCTGATAGTGTAGGGCCTCTCACCTGGCTGCAGATCACTTACCCAGCTACCTTTAACACATCAGGTTTGGCTCTGTGAGCAGTTGAGGGAGGGAAACTGAAGAATTCATATACCCTGTGTGAAAGTTGTGGGAAATGTTAAAGGGGCCTGTTCCTGCATCTGAACATACAGTGAATAAATGGCCATTCTGCTACACTACAATGAAATGCACTATATAAATACCAAAATTGTTATATGTGTAGCACCCTCCTAGCATACAGTAGGATGCTAGGCAAATTTAGTTTTTGACTCCTTCTGTGGTCAAGTGAACAGTGAATTTTTGTTCTGATCTGTTCAGGGTTTCATAGACTGAGAGTTTAATTGTTTACCCCAGTCTCTGGAAGAAGCTTCCAGAACATGGGGAGGGAAATCCAAATGACTGGACTTAATATTTATTATGGTCTGACCAATCCCCGGAGTGGAGTGCCTATAAGGTGGCGGGGAAGTGATAAATAGTCTGTAGCCTTGGAGAGATTGTTCCCTCTCCCCAGGAGGGTTCCAAGCCATAGGGGAGCCGCTGTCCCTCTGGGGTAGCTTATGGATTTATGGATTGTGTAGCTCGGTGGTGTCCAAACTATGGCCCTCCAGTTGTTAAGGAACTACAACTCCCATCATGCCTAGACATGTCTGTGAATGTCAGAGTTTTACAATGCCTCATGGGAAGTGTAGTTCCGCAACAGCTGGAGGGCCGTAGTTTGGACATCCCTGGAGCTGTTCTTTAAGCGCCAGCAGTGTCAGGGCTTAGGGCCTGCAGTGATCTTCTGAGGATCTGGCTTTGGGACTTTACCACAAGGGATTGGGTCTGGAGAAGGATCGTCTTCCTCACTGGAGCATATCTGGAGGAAGCTGGAAGGTGCGCAACTGTCCTAGGGACTTGTGAGTAATGATCATGGACTAATTCCTGGTGACTGTGTGTTGCTTTTGGGATATAAGTGCCAGAGTAGCTTGGAATGAGACGGCTCTCACAGGGTCTTAGAGTACTGGCCATTCCTCTGTCTTCAGCAAATTCCTGGAGTGTGAGCCTAATGAAGAGTGTCCTCTTGTTTACTATGTAGCATTTTGGATGCCATGCTCCAACCACTCTCCTGTTTAAAGTTCTTCAAGCAATACATTTCAAAAGACATCCCCTAGACTGAGATATTGGAGCCAGAGTGTAACTGGGGACATGGCAGAAGTGTGTTCTTTGCCTACATACTTTCTGCTAAAAAGTAGTCCTTATTCGCATCTTGAAAGTTGGTGGGTATACCAAAGCTGGGTCTTTAAATTCATCAGGCCTGGATGTACAAAAAATATTTAAAGTTAAATTTTAAACTTTCTAACACTCTGACAGAATGCCCCGGGAGAAAGCTTCAGTATGTTGCCTGACAAAAAGCCATGTTTTCTAACCTGGTTAGCCAGGTGATCAGGGAGCTCCTGCTGGGATCAGCAGACTCATGCTGGTGACAATAGTAGCACTGATAAGTTTTAACTGAATTATATAAACCAGGTCAAAATTAACTTTTCTGCACCTTTTTCTGGACCAAAATTTTCAGCCAATAGAAAGAGAAAAATGAACATAGCATAGGGCATAGAACCAGTGTTTTTATGTATGCATAAATACACTGTTTTCTTAAATGTAAGTAGCGCTTATTTTTCAGTTACGTTCTAATTGTAAAAGGTTCACTGAACCTTAATTCCCCTGATTCACGTTAGCCATATCATTGCAACGTTTTGTTTTTTTTTTTTTACATAAATACACATGTATTACAAATTCCAGTTTCTTTTTTCGGCGTGTATTCTGCTGTTAAATCAGCTCTATTTCAGGACTGCTAGTTTATGAGTGTGGTTTGTAATTAGGGGTGAGAAGGGACATGAGCCTGGCGGTTTTGTGTCAATGTGAAAACTGCACTGCGCTCATTATACAGTGTTAGAACTGACTGAATGAATCCTCTCATATTTGTATTTCTTGAATATTTATTTAGCAGAGGAGAGCTTCTCCTGCTTCTTCTATCTGAGCCATCTGACCAGTGAGCAAATCATAATATACATTAGACAGCCTTGTCCATTTGTATCCAAGATGTTATTTTAGTTCACAGATTCAACTACCACAGAGATTCCCCCTCTGAGATTCAGGCTAGCATCCATGGACAGGCAGTGATTTTATTTTCCGTAGTCCAGAAGTAACAATAAATCCTTTTTCTCCTTATTTATTTCCAGCGTGTCTGCTTCTACTTGTTGGCATACTCATCCAGAAAGAAAACATACAGTAGCAAATCAACACATTCATCTGACTTCCAGTCAGTGGTCAGAGCCCCATGCTCAAGACAGATTACTGCATCACGTTTCAGTGCCTTTTAAACTTGTAAGCCAAATATTTATCGGTGGCTGATCCTGTTTGTACAAAGACACTATAAAATGTGTAAAGATAAGATTAACAAAATATATACGGTATCTTTATTTAATTCACAATAAAAAGTACCATAAAGCAGCTAAGGGAGATTTAACGGGCACATATAAAATATTTTACAATGATATAAAAATATAAATAATTTTAGAAAGTATTTTTATGCATGCTGATCATTTAACATCTGTCAAAAAAATTATGTGGTTTTTATAGTTTTAGATTACTGTTACAATGTATTTTCATGTGAATACTTAACATGCATTTATATTGTTTAATTGTATTTATTTCTTCTTAACCAGGCGTATTTGGAATGTTGCAGCTGATGTTCTTGTTTACTGCCTACAACTTGCAGGTTGTGTATTAGGCCTACTGTACAGCTCTTCAGCAAACTGACTTTTAGTGGAAATAGCCAGTAGTTAATAGCCAAAATGACCTGTGTCGTAGATAGCGCAGAATAACAGAAGATCAAACAACATAACAGAAGAGCTGCACCAGATTTTGCACTCTCCAGTTTTGGTAAATCAACCTCAATACCCCATGATCGTATTCCTCTTCTGTACACAATGCCCCATGTCCTATTCTTCATACTCCTCTTCTGTACTCAATGATCCATGTCCTATTCTCCATATTTCTCTTCTGTACACAATGCCCCATGTCCTATTCTCCATACCCCTTTTCTGTACACAATGGCCCATGTTTTATTCTCTATACTCCTCTTCTGTACTCAATGATCCATGTCCTATTCTCCATACCCTTCTTCTGTACACAGTGTCCCATGTCCTATTCTCCATATTTCTCTTCTGTACACAATGCCCCATGTCCTATTCTCCATACCCCTTTTCTGTACACAATGGCCCATGTCTTATTCTCTATACTCCTCTTCTGTACTCAATGATCCATGTCCTATTCTCCATACCCCTCTTCTGTACACAGTGCCCCATGTCCTATTACACATACCCCTTTTCTGTACACAATGCCCCATGTCTTATAGACCATCTTTGGGAATCAAGATAATATTTATTGCATATGCAAGAGAAATTAATTGCATTACATGTTCATGCAGTCATTGTCATTTCTAAAGAAAATACTGTGGTACATGTCTTTTTTATAAGCCCTGGACACCCCCCTTTCCTGTTTTAAAACATGCCCAGTCTCATGTATTTTCAACTTTATTCTGGACACAACAGGAAAGGTGGAAGTGTCTGTTACAGACTTTTTATCTTCATTCACAATGGTTACAGGATACTGACTTGGAAAACTCTCCAAGCCAACACAAAAATACAGGATGTATTCAAAAAAATTGCAAGACTAAGCATCTTTTCACTAAGCTAAATAGTGCTGAGTCTAAATAGTGCTGACTCCATATTATCACTAGTCTATAGTTAAATCATAGATTATTTCTAGGCCATGATAAACAAAATGGCGTTTTTCATAACTGACATTTAAAGTATAATTTCTCTAACATCTCCCCCCTTTTATACTCATAATGTCAATAATTCAAATATCCAGGTTCTTTTATTTTACCAGGTATTATCATTTAGACAGATGAGTCCTTAGCGAGAGTTGTAAATTCATCATCAGGTTCCGAGTATAGTTCCGTGTTGCTCTGGACCAGCATAGTTTTTGTTAAAGATGTGTCAATCAGTCTTTGAAGAATTCCCCTAATACAGGGAATGCAGCAACATCCACACAATGTAAGAACTGTGGCTGCCATGACAATAGAGATAAGCAAACTTTTTGCAAGATCACCCCATTTACCAAACCATTTTTCAAAGAGTCCTGTCAGGGGGTTCTCTACACCAGAGTTCTCAGCTAATTCTTCGGATAGCATTTGTAGGCCTTGTAAGGCTTTGGTGATACTTCCATCAGGTGATGTATTGTTTGGAATAAAAGTGCAGCAGAAGGTGCCGAACATTTTGCATACCCTGCCCCTTTCTGCCAGCAACATATCCAACACTATACGGTTCTGCCACGCTGTCAAAGAGGTGGCATCCAATTGTGCTGCTATACCTTTGATAGCATCTCTGGTGTAATTCACAAACCTCTGCTGGTTGTAGTAGATGTAGTTTATCCAGTCGACGTTCTTATTGGGCTGGACTCATATGAAAAGTGAGGTGAGTCCTGCTGTTATTTGATTCTGCGCTTTAATTTCACCTGGAACGCCTCGTGGAACACCTATTTCGTCTATATACACTCGATTGTCAAATGATCCTTGTGGTGTTTCTCACTTAATTCGTTTAAAAAAGTATTTACCTGGCAGTTTAATTGATTTATCACTCATAGGAACTATATAAAAGGGAAGCAGCAATCGGGTAAGGGCACAATTACCCTCCCATCTAGGTGGTAGACTGGGCCTTGGTCTCTTATCTCCACACAGCCACCAAACATCAGCCAATTGCCGTTTCTGTTCCTAAAACCATTTTAGTTGGTACTTAATGTCTGTAGTAAGGGTTGTAGTTGCACAGTATTCAGGGGATAGGGTGCCAACATTTGTACCATTCCTGTCATTGTTAGAGTAACAAGTAAAATTTCCTGGTAATGCTTGTACTGATGGGGGTATATTTTGCATTTTAATCTTAGAGTAGCTCTTTTTCTCATTTACACATTCTGACCCAGTAATATTTTATGAAAACATTCTTATTATACAAGTCAAGTTTATTTCCTCTTCAGGGAGAGGAACGGTGTTAGTCCTTTAGCAGTAGGGGTAATTCTTGTACTCAACAATGCCATTGGCAAACACTGAACCCAGTTCTTTCCTGTTTCCTCTAACAATTTTCTTAGTTTACTCTTTAAGGTACCATTGTCTCTCCACTGTGCCCACAGATTGTTGGTGGTAGACACAGTGGTTTTTCTAGGTCAATATTGTACCATTTACCAATTTGTTGTATTGTTCGGTTTACAAAATGGGAGCCGTTGTCACTGTAAAGCACAGAGGGGATTCCTTGACGTGGAATCACCTCTTTGATTAGTACTTTGGATACTGACTGCCCACCTGGGTGTGTCATAGGAAAAGCTTTCACCCACTTTATAAACATGACAACAATAATCATACAGAACTTTTTATTCTCACATTTGTTCAATTCAATAAAATCCATGCATATCGTGTGAAAGGGATAAGGGGGTTTTGGGAAATGACCCCTTATGTGTCTTAGAGCACCTTGAGCATGGTATCTGTTATAAAGCGGACATGTGAGGCAAAAATGTCTAGAGTAGTTTGTAAACTCATATGTTGTGAACACCTTGTTGATCACCTGTACCATCCCTCCTTTTGAGATATGGGCTTGCCCATGGCTCAATAACGCAGCATATCTAAATAGTGATGTAGGTAAGATGGGTTTACCTTCTGTACTTGCGTATATACCATTGACCAGCGTTGCCCCTTTAGATAACCATTTTTCTTTTCACCTGCCGGTGATGTTGTCTGCATTTCTAATAACCATGTTTTAGCAATAGCTTTTTGTACCTCATCATTTTCTTGGGGACCTGTATAGTATATATATGTGTTTTTTGCTGTCCTGTAGCAGCTTCCCTTGCGGTCTTGTCTGCTAGTGCATTCCCTAGAGTAATTGGATCTGTTCCCTTTCTGTGTGCTGTACATTTACAAATAGCCACTTGTGTTGGTTTTTGTACATTTTCTAGAAGGGCAAGGATAAGATCTCTATGTGAGATTGGTTTACCTGTGAATGTAATCATACCCCTATTTTTCCATTGCTGGGCAAATATGTGTATAGTAGAAAAAGCGTATTGGCTGTCTGTATAAATATTTATTTTCTTCCCTTCCCCTAGACTAGGGCAATAATTTCAGCTTGTTGTGCAGAGTATGAACTGGGAAGGGGTCTGGCTTCAATGACCTGGTCATGTGTTACTATAGCGTATGCCGTTTGATTTACCTCTTTACCGTTCTTTTTACAAGACCCATCAACACAAAAGGTAATGTCAGCATCTAGAAAGGGAACATCAGTGAGATCCTTCCTAGGGAGTACCCGTTCATCAATTTGAGCTATACAATCATGTGGATCCCCGTCACTATGTGTTGATATAATTGTGGCGAGGTTCAATGTGGTACACCTCTCGATTGTAATGTGCGGCTGTCCCAGAAGAGTAGTCATACATCATAGATGCCTGGCTGGAGATAAAGAAGAGATTTTGTCATGTAGTAAGATTACTGAAATGGCATGTGGGACCTTAAGTAGCAGGGGGTGGAACAGTACTATCAGTGCAGAGGACTGTATGGCCAATGAGGCTGCTACTACAGCTTGTACACATTGGAGCAAACTCCGGACCACTGGATCTAATTTAGTTGAATAGAGTGCAATTGGTTTGTGCTTGTCCCCATAAACCTGTGTGAGAACAGAAGTCATGTACCCTTCCTTACAATCTACAGTCTGATAAAAGGTTTTACTGTAATTGGGAAGGCCAAGCACAGAGGAACCCACAATGAGGTGCTTTACTTTCGTAAATGCATCCTCTGCTTGCACATTCCACTGAATGGAATCTTTTGCAGACATTAGTGAACCATAGATGAGATCGGAAAGAGGCGCCACCTCCGTAGCATAATTTGCTATCCATGCTCTACAGAAATTTGCCATGCCAAGAAATGACATCATTTCTTTTTTGGTACGTGGTTTGGGGACTTGAAGGATGGCCTCTTTTCGGATCTCATCCAAAAGTCTGCCTTCTTGAGATAACATGTAACCCAGGTATTTCACCTTTTCTTTCCACAGTTGTAATTTGTCTTTGCTGACCTTTTAACCTTGGTCTGTGAGGAAATGCATCAGAGTCAAGGTAATTTCACATTGTCGCTCCGAAGGAGCCACTACCAGAATGTCATCCAGATACAAGAGAATTTAACTCCCACTGGGAGGTACAAACCGAGACAAATTATTGGACATTTCTTGTGAGAAGATATTTGGACTTTCACAAAATCCCTGGGATAACCTAGTGTATGTGTACTTTTTTTCATGTACATAAATGCAAACCAGAACTGACTGTCTTTGTGTAAGGGAATGGAAAAGAAGCATTACTGATATCGATAACAGAAAATACCTTGTTCTCTGGGTAGAGCTCGTTCAGGAGGACATGCGTGTCTGGGACCACTGGGGCCCTCAGTAATATGGCCCTATTGACTGGCTGTAAATCCTGCACGAGTCTCCACCCATCTTTCTCTCCTTTCTGCTTCCTATACCTCTGAATCCCTTAGGATTTTAGTTTCTCATCTGTCAGTTGGACCCAGTTTGTGATAAGTTCTCTAACTCATGCCATGATATCTTGGGGTTCCGAAACACAAGGTAAAGTATCCTGCCTGCATATTTGCAGAATAGGCTGTGGTAGGAGACAAGTAGCCACGCTATTTCCTTCCTTATCATAGTCCAGGCTTTTTAAGAACACTTCAGTGTTGGTGAGACTGTTTCTCATAGGACTTATCAGGCCCAGAGGTCTTTCTGTAGTACATGGTACAATAGAGGTTTGTCTGGACATTATACCTTTTCCTCACAGGCTCTTCGTCAATTATTTCTGCCAGGGTTTTGGGTATATTTAATCCCTCAGCTTGCAAATTCCAGCCTGTACCAGTATCAGGGCTCATTATCCATGGCTGTGATTTGTTTTTCACAAAGCTGATGGGCTTTGAGACCTCCCTCCACTGGTACGACAGAAATATCAAGAGTGTGTAACATGCCTCTACCCAACAAATTAACAGGACATTTAGTTGAAATTACAATTTTACACTGAGCCTTTTTACCTGTCTGTGGATCTTCCACAGTAAAGCCTTCAGACACGACCTCCTGGTGCATCAACCCATTTGCAGATTTTACATATACTACACCTTTTTCTTTACCTTTTTCATATCCAGCGGGTGTATTAGGGTCCTACAAGCCCCAGTATCACAGAGAAATGTTAGCCATCTACCCTTCACAACCAAGGTTATTTCTGACTTGACTTCAGCATGCAAACAAGTTTCAGCAGTGCACACATCCAAAATTTCAGATTCTTTCTCATCATTTTCTTCTGTATCTCTCTCTCTGCAGACATACCAACATCTTCTAGTCATGCTTCTTCCTTGTTTGACCTACATTCTTTTGCCAAGTGACCTCTTTTACCTCACAGGAAACACTCCCCTCTCTTCTTCTTCCCCCTCATAATCCTGAATGCGGGGCCTTGTTCAGGTGTTTCCCATCCTTCTATTCTCCTTCTCAATGACATACACATCATTACTTTTACCTACCATAAGCACTTTCCCTTTCTTTACTTTCTTTTTTGATTGGAAGTGCCGCTCAGCATGCCTCGCATACTCAATCAGCTCCTGAAATCTGCAGATCCTATGGTTGATCATGTGTTTGGTAACAAACTTGATATAGCAGCCGCTTCAAGATTGCATTCTTTAGCTGTTGCTCATATGGGCTATCGTTTACTTGATTTACTGGGACTTCTATTCCTGAGTGATTATTGAAAATCTCCCTCATCCTAACAATGAAATTGTCCACTGTTTCCTCTTCTCCCTGCACACACTGATTTATAATGGACCAGTCGGCTCGACATATCCATCTATTCTCTATCCTTGCTATAAGAGCATTTCTCCTGTTTTCTAGTGCAGCATCATCATGAGGCAACACCACTCCCTGGTTGTTTAATCCACTCCAATCTCCCACTACATGATGCCAGTCGGGACCCAGGATCTGTCTGATGACCTGCTCTATTTCCCTCCCATTGAGATGATAGCTAGCAATCATTCCCATGATACCATCTCTGAATTGAGCTATGTTGACCTTGGGATGTGGTATCCCTTCAGTACTTTTTTTTTAACAATCTCGGGGGTCCAGGGGCGATATACCATCATAGTGTTGGGGACTACTATACCACCTACATTTTGTCCTGCCCTAGGGCTGGGAACTTCAATTAGTGGAAACTCTTCCACTCTCCACATTCTGTTTGTTCCCCAGCTGAGAGGGATATCAATTTGTTCACCAGGTCCCCGAAAAATTTTGTAACCATTGCTGTAAAGGGGGTCCCTTGTGGACTCCTCTGGACAGCAAGAGTCATCTTGAGAGGGGGTTTAGCTGCAGCCATAGGATAATCGGTTGCATCTGTGGGTGACCTAGGTGACCATGGGGGAACAACAAACAGTGGAGAGTCAGGCTGCATGGTAAAAAGGTTATTTGTCGATAGTCAGGGGGTCAGTGGTGGTGGCTTATTGCATGCCTCTGTCCCATACGGTGGTGGGGACTGCAGGTCTGCGATAGGATATAGGGAATTGGGAGCGGGTGTTGAAGTCGGAGGGGGAGCAGCGACTGTCGGTGGGGTTGGAGAGTTCTCCAAAGTATGTGCGGGGGCTTTTGGGTGCATTTGGTTTGTTGCGTTTTGTTCAGTCAATACTTGCTGAACTAAACTTCAGAGGACGGTCATATTATTGTCCTCCTCTTTATTCAAAAACATAATCATTTTATGGTTTTCCGAATTTAACCTATGGTTAGCCTCCTCAAGCCATTTCTTTGCCTGGGGAAGGCCTAATTTCTTCTGTTTTCTTATTCTCGTGACGGCATCATTTTTAAGCTTTCTACACAGTATTATACAACAATCCTTATTTAAAAACGCATCAAAATCATACTTTGTTTTCCACATCTTAAGAAATTTCACATTCTCTTTGTCTAGACTACACATATACTTAGCATCTTCATTCATACTAACAGATTTTCCATGGATCATACTTATTTTGTTTATCGTGCACACGGAGCTCTTTTTTTGTTAATGTCTTCTCACAATGACACAACACACGCACACAGTATATTATCATTTGCAGTCACTCACAGACTTTCTAGTGGTGATATATCACTTCTAGATTACTGATCTTGTGTATTGCTAAAACACTGGTGTCTTAGAGAGAGCATTTACAGAATTACGAGGAGACTGAGTTCTCCTGACTGTTCTCTTATCCTATCAAAACATTTAATATTTCAGTCCTTGATCCAAGGGTATTTATATGCCTGCTCAGGATTTATACAACATATGAGGCTGTCATGCACACTACGGGTCTGCCAAATGTCCTCTGTTTGTTACCTGGAAATCTATCGGGCCACACCGTTGTATCAACAGGGGGTTCTTTAGGTTTTGATCTAGGAGTATTTATGTGTCCCCACAGGAATTTTCTGCAGTTTACAAGGCTGTCTAATCGACAAATTTCCTTTATCTGCACCCAGATATTAGTATGGGATCATACCCCTATATCAAATGACAATTAACCCGGAGAAACAAACAAGAACACACAAGAGAGAACACCCACAGTGCTCGACTGCCGCCAGGTCGCCCCGAGTGCGTCTTCCTAAAACGCGGGCTAGTCACTAGGTCTGCCCATCCAGGATGGCCACAGACGGATCTATACGGGGAATACGTGACCACTTATTTCCCCTCAACAAGAGTAAAGCAGATAGGACAAAAACAGATAAACATTCGATCAATCTCTATATTGTATGTATGTATTCAAATCCCTTATTTATTAAATTCCTAATCAAGTTTAACCCAAAAGGTTAATAATAAAATAAAAATCTTACCTTATCCTGAGAGCGTTCTCTTGTGCTGATCCGGTAAGTCGCTGCCTGGGAGGCTCTAGTTCAGCTTACCGGCCTCTCTTTAATGTCTAATTTGAGACAGAGGACTTACAGTTTTGCCATACGGTCATCGGTCACTGAGTTTGTCCAGTGCGTCTCGGGAACTTCGACTTCCAGCTCTTCAAAGGACCAAATTGTTATGGAAATAAATTACCGTCTCAGACCGTCCTCGGGAATCAAGATAATATTTATTGCATATGCAAGATAAATGCTTTGCATTACATGTTTATGCAGTCATTGTCATTTCTGAGGAAAATACTGTGGTACATGTCTTTTTTATAAGCCCTGGACACCCCCCTTTCCTGTTTTAAAACATGCCCAGTCTCATGTATTTTCAACTTTATTCTGGACACAACAGGAAAGGTGGAAGTGTCTGTTACAGACTTTTTATCTTCATTCACAATGGTTACAGGATACTGACTTGGAAAACTCCCCAAGCCAACACAAAAATACAGGATGTATTAAAAAAAACTGCAAGTCTAAGCATCTTTTCACTAAGCTAAATAGTGCTGAGTCTAAATAGTTCTGACTCCATATTATCACTAGTCTATAGCTAAATCATAGATTATTTCTAGGCCATGATAAACAAAATGGCGTTTTTCATAACTGACATTTAAAGTATAATTTCTCTAACACAATTCTCCATGACCTAGTCTCCATATTCCTCTGCTGTACACAATGCTCCATATCCTAGTCTCCATATTCCTCTTCTGTACACAATGGTCCATGTCCTATTCTCCATTCTCCTCTTCTGTACACAATGCTCCATGTCCTAGTCTCCATATTCCTCTTCTGTACACAATGCTCGGTGTCCTATTCTCCATACACCTCTTCTGTACACAATGCTCCATGTCCTAGTCTCCGTATTCCTCTTCTGTACACAACGCTCCATGTCCTATTCTCTGTACTCCTCTTCTGTACACAATGCTCCATGTCCTATTCTCTATATTCCTCTTCTGTACACAAAGCCACATATCTTATTCTCCTTACTGCTCTAATGTACACAATACCCCATGTCTTCTTCGCCATACCCTTCTTCTGTACACAACTGTGCATGTTTAATTTGTGAAATGTGTTAACCTTTCTTCCTCCTCTGCCTACATGCCTGTTTTTTTTATGCTTTTAATCTTTTGCCAATAAAGCCATTTTTCACATCATCCGAATTTGTGTTTATCCTGATTACTGCTGCAGTAACAGGGCGTGCACACCTTATTGACTACTGACTTGGATTAAGCCTTGCCGGCTCACCTGTGAGCAGCAATACTTTACCATACCCCTCTTCTCTACACAATGCTCAATGTGCTATTCTCTTCACTCCTCTCTTGTATGCAATGCTCCGTATCCTATTCTCCGCATTCCTCTGCTGCACATATTGCCTTAATACCCTTCACATTTCTCATTGACACTTTCAATGCATTGCCAAATTGTTTTGTATTTTTTTAATGGACAGTAATGTATACATTAATGCATCTTAATACCCTTATATTTTTACTTGACAGCCTGCATAGGAGATTAAGCATCTGGCTGACAGAAACACTGTTTAGGAAAAATACAAACACTACTTTTTTTATTTGTCAGCAAACAACAATAATAACCTGATTGTGAGTGTCTGATTTACTTACCATTCAACAAGTACATTTGTGAATCTGTGGGGCTTCCAGGCCACTTCTAAGGGGGGGCTGTGAAGGGCTAAAGTATGTTCTGGCAGCCTATTGTACCTTCAGTTATTGCAATATTTGTTTTACATTTTTTTATCAGCACATGTTGATTTTAAATACACATAGGCTACATGTCAACTATTAAGCATCAACTTAATAAACTTCTGTTTTCAGTGCTATGAGGAATGGCCATAGCCATAGCAGCAGAGCTGCACATTGGTGGATGCAAACTGCACACAGTTTCATCTCTGTGCATAGCTCCCAACTGTCCTTCATTTTGAGGGACTGTCCCTCTTTTTGAACCAATTTCCTCTGTCCTCTCCAGTTGTCACTCATCTTGGTCTGACATATAAACTGCTCTAAAAATGTATTATTTCAATTTCAAAAGTGTTTTACTGATTCACACACACCGGAAATCAAACATAAATGTCAAAGACTGGAGGCTGACGAGTGTAAGCTGCCTCAAACTAACTTCCCTTCTTGATAAATACCCACAACAAATATATACAAGGTGCGTTCAAGTCAAATTCGTGACTTTTCATTTTCCAGGTATAAAAGGGAATAAAAGGGGATGCTAGCAGGGCGGTGCTAGACGCAGTAGTAAGTGGCAAGTGTGGCCTATTACTGATAGGTGGCATAAATGTCGCAGGCCAATCCAGAGACCCTTAATCAAGATGACAGACAACAGTGTTGCATGCATGGAACAGCATGTGGTGATGAAGTTTCTTGTGAACGAGGGCATAACACCTGCTGATATCTACAGAAGACTTCAAGCACAGTACAGTGATGAGATGCTCATCCTCAGTAAGACACTTGAATGGTGTAAATGTTTCAAAGGAGAGGAAGGAAAGAGTCCCCAGTGCTGCACATCCATTTGTGTGGTGTAATGGTGGAAGAGACAACTTCAGCCTGGGCTCCCTGGCAGGAGCCCAGATTGAGATTGTCTTTATCACCATCACATCATAATTTCACTTTGAAATCAAAATGAGCATCAGAGCAGTGGAAGCATATGGACTACCACTAAAAAAAATTCCAACAATTGCGTCTGCAGGTAAAGTGATGGTAAGTGTTTTCTGGGAAAAACTGTCAGGGCTGGGCTCAGCCCTTCCTTCTCTGAGCTGGCCGCTCAGCTGTCAGCTAATTGCCAGCTCCTATCTCTCCACAGTGACTAACCTGTTGATGATATCCTGCTGGTCAGTCCTGCCTACTTAAGTCGTCCAGTCCAGATCATCTCTGCCTTCGCCTTGGTCACATCTCTAGAGACGCTCTCCTGTGTTTCTGTTAAAGACTTGCTTGCCTGACATTCCTTCTGTCTTCAGATCCTGCTTACTCTTCTACTATGCTGTTCTCTGGCTCCCTGACATTTTGGCTTGTCCAACTATCTGTTCTGGTTCCTGAACTCTGGCTGTGTTTTTTACTCTGTTTACCTGTTTTTTTTTATTATTAAACGCTTGCCGTCCGGCTCATGCCGATATACGTCGGCAGAAGGGCACGTACAGGCATACTAACATACCTGCATGTTGCCCTTTAAGAAGCGGTTTGCGGGCGCGCCTGCCACAAGCTCCGTGAGTGTGATCATCTCACGGAGAGGAAGAACGGGGAAATGCTGATGTAAACAAGCATTTTCCTGTTCTGCCTAGTGACAGGACACTGATCACAGCTCCCTGTAATTGGGAGCGGTGATCAGTGTCGTGTTGTAGCCCCTCCCCTCCACAGTTAGAATCACTCCCTAGGACACACTTAACCTCTTCACTGGCCCCAGTGGTTAACCCCTTCACTGCCAGTCACATTTACACAATAATCAATGCATTTTTAATCGCACTAATCGCTGTATAAATGTGAATGGTCCCAAAATAGTGCCAGATCTGTCCACCATAATGTTGCAGTCACGATAAAAATTGCTGATCGCCGCCATTACTAGTAAAAAAAAAAAATATTAATAAAAATTGCATAAAACTATCCTCTATTTTGTAGACGCTATAACTTTTGCGCAAACCAATCAATAAACGCTTATTGCGTTTTTTTTTTACCAAAAATATGTAGAAGAATACATATTGGCCTAAACTGAGGGGGATATTTATTATAGCAAAAAGTAAAAAATAATGCGTTTTTTTTCAAAATTGTCGCTATTTTTTTGTTTATAGCGTAAAAAATAAAAACTGCAGAGGTGATCAAATACCACCAAAAGAAAGCTCTATTTGTGAGGGAAAAAGGACAGCAATTTTGTTTGGGAGCCACGTCGCACGACCGCGCAATTGTCAGTTAAAGCGTCGCAGTGCCGAAACACAAAAAGTGCTCTGGTCTTTTGCCAGCCAAATGGCCCGGGGCTTAAGTGGTTAAACAAGTGTGATTTAAATGTACTTCTGGCTCAGTCTGATTCATGGTTTCTGACACAAACTTGGCGTTATTCATGTGGATTTTCTACCTCCTGGTGCCACTATCAACAGTGAATATTACTGTCCTGTTCTGAGTGATGTACTGTACATACGAGTCTGTGAGAAAAAAAGGACTGGTTTGATCACTTAGGGTGTCCTAACACACAAGCTCATACTGCTCATGTGCAACTCAGCTGGGAGGTATTGCCACATCCCCCTTACAACCTGGACCTCGCTACCAGTGATTTCCATCTGTCTGAACCCCTAAAAGAGTTCCTCGGAGGTCAGCATTTCAGCACTGATGGCGAAGTGAAGCAGGCTGTCCTAGGATGGTTCAGGCACACTGACACATATTTCTATGCCAAAGCTTTCCAGGCATTAGTTAAACACTGGGATAAGTGTATAAATGTAGCAGGTGAACAAACTTTAGGAGTAGGGCAATAAATGTAGCAGATTGCTTGCCAGGACAAAAGTGCCAAGATGCCAGACATATACATAAATTGATTAGCTCTGGAGGATGCACCACTTCTAATACCATCCATACTGCCTGCTGCTTTGCCTTATATAATCTTAAACCTTCTAGAACTCCATCCAGACTCTATATTTTAACTGGATCAGATTTCACCCCACCTAGAAATTGATTGATCAAACAATCAAGTAACTCCTGAATGTGAAGAGCTATGGTCCAGATGGCTACATCACTTCTTACTGTATATATAAAAAAAAAATTGTATCATACTTCACGTCCCATCTAAGTTTTTACTTCAACTTCCCAATAAAAAAAGGGTCCTTCCAAGGCAGAAACTATTAGCACACATTTTAATCCTGCTAAAGGAAGGAAAAGTCCCCTCCTACTGCTCAAACTGTCATCCAATTTTCCTACTCAATATGGATATCAAGATCCATTCTAAAATTCTAGCAAATCAAATTGAGGCACACCTCCCAGATCTAATCCACCCAGATCAGACCAGATTTATACCGGCAGAAAGCTAAAGGCAACTCTCTCAGGACCCTGCAGGTTGTTCGCTGGCTACACACCAACCACATCCCAGATCTTGTCTTCTGCGAATCACTGGTGCCGAGAAAGCATTTAATAGGTTGGATTGAATGTTTATGGAGGAAATCTTTAAAGTTCTGGGTCTTGGCCCTAGTATATTGAGTTGTATACTGGCAACATATCATATACCTAAGCCCACAGCCAGAGTCAAAGTAATTGGAGCTTTTTCCCAACTCTTCCCAATCACAGATGGCAATAGGCAGGAGTGTCCACTATCCCCTATGCTGTTTATCCTAGTAATTGAAGCTTCATTCTGCAAAATTAGACTGTATCACAACATCCTTAGAGTTCACATAGGTTCCATGTAACATAAATTCTCTGAATATGAGGATGATATTTTCTTCCACATTGCAAAGCTGACCATTTTCCTTCCTAACCTTTTGTTGCAGCTTCATGAATTTGTTCATGAATTTGTTGGAGCTTCATGAATTCATGAATAGACCTCTCTGCTGCCTTCGACACAGTTGACCACCTGCTCCTCCTCAGCAAACTACACTCCCTTGGCCTACGTGATTCTGCTTTATCCTGGTTCTCCTCTTACCTATCTCAGTGCACTTTCACTGTCACTTACAACTCCATCTCCTCCACTCCTTTTCCTCTTTCTGTTGGGGTACCCCAAGGCTCTGTCCTTGGGCCCCTCCTACTCTCACTCTATACCTCTTCCCTGGGCCAGTTGATAACCTCCCATGGCTTCCAATACCACCTCTATGTCGATGACACCCAGATCTATCTCTCCACTCCTCAACTCACCCCCTTGATCTCCTCACGGATCTCAAACTTACTGAATGACATATCGGTATATATGTCACACCACTTTTTCAAACTCAATCTTTTTAAAACTGAGCTTGTTATATTTCCTCCTTCCCGGTCCCCCTCCCATGATTTCACCATTAAGATCAACAGCACAACCATTGGTCCCGCCACACATGCCAGGGTGCTGGGTGTAATCCTTGACTCTGACCTCTCCTTCAGCCCTCACATCCAATCACTGGCTAAATCCTGCTGCCTTAACCTCCGCAACATCTCCAGAATTCGACCCTTCCTGACTAAAGACACCACAAAGCAACGTATTCACTCCTTGATTATTTCCCGCCTTGACTACTGCAACTCTCTCCTTAATGGCCTACCCTTACGCAGGCTATTCCCCCTTCAGTCTATTATGAATGCTGCTGATAGATTAATACACCTCACTAACCAATCTGTGACTGCTGCCCTTCTCTGCCAATCCCTTCACTGACTTCCCCTACTCCACCGTATAAAATTCAAAATGCTAACCACAACATACAAGGCCATCCACAACATCGCCCCCAGCTATATCACCAACCTTATCTGCAGATATCGCCCAAATCGCCCCCCCTGCTCCTCCCAGGACCTCCTGCTCTCTAGCTCCCTTATTACCTCCTCCCATGCTCCCCTTCAGGACTTCTCCAGAGCCTCCCCCATCCTCTGGTATTCACTGACCCGCTCTGTCCGATCAGCCCCTAACCTGTCCACCTTTAGGAGATCCCTGAAAACTCACTTATTCAGGGAAGCCTAACCCACACCCACCTAACAACTGTCCCCGAGCCACCCCCATCAAATCATTCCCCAGATCAGTATATTGAGTTGTATACTGGCAACATATCATATACCTAAGCCCACAGCCAGAGTCAAAGTAATTGGAGCTTTTTCCCAACTCTTCCCAGATCTATTACCTTTTGTACCACCTCCCCCTCCCTTTAGAATGTAAGCTCTACGAGCAGGGCCCTCCTGTCCATTCTGTATTGAACTGTACTGTAATTGTGCTGTCCCCATCTACAGGGTAAAGCACTGTGTAAACTGTTGGCGCTATATAAATTGTGTATAATAATAATAATAATAATTTGGGACCCTCTCAAATGTTATTTTAAAATGAACACAAACAAATCAGAGATACTGCTCTGAAAATGTTACTAGCAGAGGCTGACACTCTTCACCTTCCATACTGCTTTGTATGGCAAAACCAAGCATTGATCTACCCGGGGATCCAGCTTGTTGACTGTCACCACCTACTCAAATCAAAGAACTATGGTCCACTTTTAAAGACTGTAAAAACAGATCCTAATAAATGGAAAAGGGCTCATTTACATGGATGGGGAAATCAACATTGTTAAAATGAATATGTCACCTAGAATTTTGCTTCTGTTGCTGAAGATACTCATTTTGATATACTGTCTTATTATATGCAAAGTGATCACCCTAACCAGAATATTTACTTGGAATTTCCATGTCAAACAAAAAAGATGGGTCACCGTAGAAAAATCTATGGGTGGATGTAACTTAGCCTATGCAGTTTGAATTCTATTACAGGCTAGAGGCCTCTCAGATGGAAGGTCCCCTTTGGCAGCTCACACCTTGAAAATTTGGAACAGAGTAAACGCCAAGGGGAATTACGCTCCCCAGACATCCTTGAGGGCCATACTGTGAGGATTCCCTTGGTTTCCACTTGGGAGAATACCTGTATTTTTTCTAATCCTGGGCCTCGGATGAAAAGGCATGTTGTAGTAAATTTGTCTGAGATAGGCAGTTGCATCCCTTGTCAAATCCACAGAATCAGTATGGTAGGTTCCCATTAGACACATAGAGATACACACTACTCAATTATTATATCTTTACTATATAAGACCTAAGGCCTAAGGTCCCCCTAACTCCCTTTTATTCATTCATTATAGGACAACCCACTTACAAAGGTCTCCTATCATTCTCATATAAATTGTTCCTTCACGGACTACCGAAGGAGGGCCGATGCTTTTTCAGTGGTAGTCCAAATTGGGCCTCACTCTCATGATCCCCAGAAAGTGATAATTGTTTGCCTGACACACTCTTCTTCTCTGGCATTCCGAATACAAGAAACCTGTTATAAACTGGTTAAGGGGTGGTTCAGGATCCCAACCAAGATATCACAGATTTCTTCTTCTATCCCTGAAACCTGCTGGAGGGGCTATGCCCAACATAGTATGTTCCTTTACCTGTGGAGGTACTGTTCCAAGGCTAAACCTTTCTGGCAACCTATATAAACATTAATAGGGGACATTACTGGTGACCCCCTGCCAAATGACAACATATCTATACTTTTTCATCCTACCTCTTCTCCATAAATATAATCTTGTGAAAAGCACACTGAGTGGTCTTTGATTAACATGCCAGGGTATAGCAGCGCTGTCTGATGACCCACCGTTCTGATAAGTTGCCATGAATAATGGTGATGGGACAGAGCGGTGGAGTTAATCTGATATCGCTTTATGATAAACCAGTAAGCAATGATCTGTAGCCGCGCATAGCGGAGGTTTGCGCTCACGGGGACACTCCTGGAGCGCAGGCGCGGGATAAACAGGGTGCGCATGCGCACTAGGATATCCCTAGCAGATTGGGGATGAGAGGAAGTATAAAGAGAGACTGACGTCTAGAGCGGCCTATCCCATGATTAAGTTACAGGCGTAACGAAACATGTCGGGGGCATGGCCGAGCGAAGGATAACACCATGTACTAGTGACAGGAGGAAGCGAGCTCTGCGGTTTACCTATTGGGGGAGACGGGGGGTCCATCTGACAGACAGGCGAGGAGAGGGTGAGAGAGTCTTCTTAGACGCCAGCTGTGGCAGGGTCCGCCGTGACCGCATACCCCCTAGGAGGTTTATCCAAGCTGCTGTGTCGGTATTGCATTATACAGATTGCCGTGGAATTTGCTGTGCTTTTATATTGTTTACACAATGTGAGTGGAATTTTTGGAGTGTGATTTGGAGTGTTTTTTATTAAAATTGTTACGGTATCACACTATTGGGAGTCTTTTTTCATTTACATATGGAACGAACCTCCGGATGGAATGTGTTTAACCTTTACCAGTAGCCCTAAACATCTATGCTTTTTAGCCTCATACGAAAGTGGAGGCATAAGGAGCTGGTGAGTGACTGTCCATTGGGAGAGGGGTCACTGAACACGCAGGTGTGGTGGAAGGACTAAGTAGAAGATAATTACACTCCAGGAATATAAAAGGACTTGCTGTGGCACATTTGATGTGTTTTTGATCACGATCACGGACACCTTGCACATATGTGTGGATTTTCCATGGAGAGTTTTTTTGATATAGTCACATAGCTATTGTGTGCCACACAAAGACTGTCATTAACTTTGATGTAGTCATTGTATAGGAATTTATTTTTGAGCAGTATTGGCACTGAGTCACTTCATGTACTGTTTTTTTTTTGGTGTTTTTTATTCATTTGGTTTATCAATATTATTTCATTTTTATATACACTTATATATATAATTTTTATTTTTTTATGTATATATTGTTCAATATACACCTATAAAGGGGTGTTCACTAGATTAGATAATTCACTGTAAGAAGTGGGAGTATTTTTGGAGATAGTGCCACGATTTAACTCTTCACGTGGGGTGCAGTGCACTATTTACACGTCACAGATTTAAATATTTTCTGTTCATTCTATACGTACCAAGTGGCAGCTATAATTAGGATATACCAACCGGTGATAACCATCATCAAGGTTGACTGTCCGAGGAGCAGTGGTGGTCAACTAAGTATAGGGTGGATATTATACCTAGGAGTACCGTTTATTAATTCATCCCTGAAACCTGCTGGAGGGGCTATGCCCAACATAGTATGTTCCTTTACCTGTGGAGGTACTGTTCCAAGGCTAAACCTTTCTGGCAACCTATATAAACATTAATAGGGGACATTACTGGTGACCCCCTGCCAAATGACAACATAATCTATACTTTTTCATCCTACCTCTTCTCCATAAATGTGTATAAAAGTAGTGTCACCCCCCCCCCCCACTTCACTTGCCAAATCGCACAAAAAGTCTCATCCTCCTCTAAATGAATGACAATGGAGGCAGAGAGATAGGTCCATCTTTATCAAGACCAATATGACAAGTTCTACAACACCTGGGCTACATGGCTACACTTAATGCCTATTGGGGCCCAGATACGGGGCATAACCGAGGCAATGTACTGAAAATAGGTTGATTACACTGCTTGCCTGAGCCAAAGATGTGCTTTGCCTGTAGTACATATATTGTGTCTAGTATGATACTTGCATTGATCTTAACCTCTCTTTACATCTTCTCTACCTACCACCCACACTAGACAAGTTCTTCCTCATCCCTACTCTCTCGAGTGACTTCCCTCATTAACCTTCTAATCCCTTGGTTGGTGAAAAAGAAAATCTCAGGCACATCTGGTGTACAATGACTCTATATTTACCAAAATGGAAATTGTGCAATTCACGGATTGTACTGAAATGTCTTTAATAACCCTTTGGTTTTCTAAATAAAGATTATTAAAAAAACGGTGTTTTATTGAACCAGACCTTTCATCCAACCTGTCAAATGGTATACTGAAATGCTTGTATTAACCTCTCTTGTTTTCTAAATAAACATTGTATTAAAAATTGTTTTACTGAACTAAATCTTTCATCCAACCTGTCAAATGTTATACTGGAATGTCAGTATCAACCCCTCTTGATTTCTAAATAAACATCATATAAAAAGTGTTTTACTAAATTAAACATTTAATCCAATCTTCATTGGAAGATTACATTTATCATTTAAAAAAACAGTATAAAGGAAAAGCAGTGGGGAAAAAACACTTGTGGGTTTAACCAACCATTTTTGTATATAACTTCCTTGTAATCGGTTTTACTTGGTGTGTGGCAGGAGGGTACCCTTTTTTAAAAGATATGCTTGTGTCCGCCAAAGTACTGCCAATGCTGCCTTGCACACTTTTTCATTTAATTTGTAATACAAGCATGTTGTTCCTTTTGTAATAAACAATGTTATTTATATTATAGACCATTTATTACCACGGTTAGAGTAGTTAACATCATTTTTTGTATGTTTGCAAACAATGGCAGCACAATTGCATTGTACTAATAGGTTTAGATTGCCAGTTGTTAATACGAGTGTCCTTCTAAGTAACATTGCTAAGCAGAGCAGGATAAGCATGGCATACTCGCTATGCATAAGTAAGATTATCTTGGCAGTGTGCAGTGGGAAACGTCTTGGTGATGAAAGGCAAAACTGCCAACTGTAATGAGTATAAGCTGACAGATTGCTGGATAACTATCAATTTCAATTAGCTAATACTTTGTTAATACAGGAGGACTATATCTGTCTGCCTACTGATTTATCGTTTATATACATTTTGTCTAGTGATCTATATATTTTTTTTCTATACATTTTAAATGTAAAGGATGATTTGACAAGTTTTTGTCTTTGTGGAGAAGTCTGAAAAGTTTATTGCCCTGTAATGACACAGAATTTCCATTAACCTACATCAGCATTTGCTGTAGTTGTGTTACTCTGTTGTGTTTTGCTTATCTTTCAGTTTCTCCTGCCAAGTGGTTTCCTAGACAACAATGAAGTCATCTCATTATGAAGCATATAACATACATTTGGCAGAAGTCATGATGACAAAATTCTAATATTGCACTTCTCAATGTTTATGAGACCATATTTTTTCTTATGGCTCAGAGAATCATCCTTTAAAATAAAACTCAAAGTGTATTATATTCATTGCAGAATATTAGCAAACTTTAATACAGATCATTACCTGCTTTTTTTTCTCTTGTTAAGCATTGCAAGTCTTGCCAGTATTTTGTATATCTGTCTTCATTAAAGCAAGTATGTCTTCATTAAAGTTTAATGTGTTATTAAATCCACAACAGTAAAAACAATGTTTATATGCAGTAAAGCATGCTTGTTATACTCACCTTGGAACCTAAAGGGTTAATCCTCTGCATTGCGTAAAAAGGCTGTTTGATCCTGTCTTCTCTTAACCTCCCCTTCTTCCGCAGTCCCCAATATATGCTATATTGTCAAAAGTATTGGCACACCAGCCTTTACACGCAAATCAACTTTAATGACACCCCAGTCTTAGGGTTCAATATTGAGTTGGCCCACCCTTGGCAGCTATAACAGCTTCAACTCTTCTGAGAAGGCTGTCCACAAGGTTTAGGAGTGTGTTTATGGGAGTGTTTGACCATTCTTCAAGAAGCGCATTTGTGAGGTCAGGCACTGATGTGGACGAGAAGACCTGGCTCAGAGTCTCCACCCTAATTCATCCCAAAGGTGTTCTATCGGGTTGAGGTCAGGACTCTGTGCAGGCCAGTCGAGTTCCTCCATCCCAAACTCACTCATCCATGTCTTTATGGACCTTGCTTTGTGCACTAGTGCACAGTCATATTGGAACAGGAAGGGGCCATTCCCAAACTGTTCCCACAAAGTTGGGAGCATGGAATTGTCCAAAATGTCTTGTTGTGCTGACGCCTAAGGAGTTCCCCTTAAGAGTTGAGAAGTGCAATAACTAAGGGGCCAAGCCCAGCCCCTGAAAAAGAACCCCACAACATAATCCCCCCTCCACCAAATGATTTGGACCAGTGCACAAAGCAAGGTCCATAAAGACATGGATCAGTCAGTTTTGGGTGGAGGAACCTGACTGGCCTGAACCTTCTGTCCTGACCTCAACCCAATAGAACACCTTTGAGATGAATTAGAGCAGAGAATTCGAACCAGGCCTGTGAACCAACCAACAGTGCCTGACCTCACAAATGCGCTCCTGGAAGAATGGTCAAACATTCCCATAGACACACTCCTAAACCTTGTGGACAGCCTTCCCAGAAGAGTTGGAGCTGCAAAAGCTGCAAAGGGTGGGCCAACTCAATACTGGGACAAAAAATCTCTCTCCTGCGCTCGGGTGACTAGAACCTCAATGATTGAATTCAATGCCTTATTATTGTTTGCGATGATTGGTTTCCTCCCCCTCCCCCCCCCTCTTCTATAGAGTTATTTTCACCACACATATCATCCACGTCTATGGGAGGTATAGAATATCCTTCATAAGAGTAGGAAGGTCCCCATCTGGTTGTGTTGGGGTCCCCCTCTCGTAGGACATATATAGTCGTCCAGTATATTTAGTATAGGGGTTCCTTTGTAGGATTTATTTATGTGGGTTTATGTGTAACTTTATGTGTATTTGCAACAGTATATGTGGTCTCCACATTGGGTACAGTTTACATTCTTTGCAATTTATCAGATATCAGCGGGTATATGGCGTTAGAAAGTCCCATACCAGGAATCCAATACCTACTCTAAATGTTCTACGTTCCGTTATAGCTTCATTGTTATATAGACACACGTCCAGTTTTTTTATATAATTTCTATATGAAAACGAGAATGGGTCGACATGAGTGTACATATTTGTGCACAAGAGTTGTGTCCATCTTTTTATTGTCTATGAACTGCTACGATATCATCTATTAATGAGAATCATTGTGGTTGTATTTTATTACCATTACTATTATTATTATTATTGTTATTTTTAACTCCATTTTTATATTTCCAATTTTGGATTAAGTAATGTTGGATTAGGTCCCCTCGTGCACATTCAATATCAATTAATATATACTTTTTGAGAAGGCGTGTGTGTGTGTGTATACACATATACACGTATTTAGATTCTTTAGATAGGGTCTGTAATATGATTCATTTTATGATGTAATGTTTTATATATATATATTTGTATGTCTATATTGATTACAATGATTTCATATTTGCAATTCTGTATTCTACTGTACCATTTAAATCATATTGGGGACTTTCTAACAAACATTTTTATGAGGTTGACTTTTTCTGTTTGGTGTGTCTGTGCTTCCTGTGCGTCCTTATGGGTTTCCAGCATCAGGCCCCCCCCATCTGGCCCTCCCCTCCCTCCCTCCTTTCCTTTCCCCCCTCCCTCCCTCCTTTCCTTTCCCCCCTCCCCTTCAGGTTCCCGCTCCTATTCCACATTATACGATTGAGTCCATCCAGGGGACGATTAGCATCCCATACATAGTGTTCTGGATGTGCCTCTATAGTGGGGATGCGTGCGCATCCATACACCACCGCTCCTAGTGAGCGCTTAGGTTTCAGTGGCCGGAGGTAGCGTGTGGAACGCACATCCACCCACACTTCGGGGCCATGTCCACTGCGCATGCGTGGGCGGAGGTGAAGTCCAGGCTAGCTGGAACTCGCTGGTGGAGCGCAAACGTGTCCGCACTTCCTGTCCATCAAGGCGGCGTGCGTTCCACCAGCGACAGATAGCATTCGAAGGTCCCCCGACATCCATCCTGGTAAGTGCGGTTCCCCTGTGGCATCCCTCAATGTGCGGCGTTTGTGGGTGTGGTACGGATGGTGCTATTGCCTGGCCACCTCCGTCCATTTACTGTTTGTACATGGGATGTGGCCTTAACATTGCTCTTGTTAGACCACCTCCGCTTGCTTGCCTAAGAAGTCCATTATGGTACAATATGATATGGTTTACTAACTTCAACCATTGAATTATGAATGATCGATTGGCACATTTTTGCCCTGGATGTATGGGGAATATCGCCAATGTTTCTACTGTGGCGACCTAGTGACATCAGGGTGGGTCTTTACATCTTGGAGGGCTGGGCCTCTTGGGTAGGTGGGAGTGGCTTTTTTGTGGGCTGGTGCTGGTTGACACAGGGTTATACGCATACACACATAAATAGAGGAGCTCTCATTTGCGAGCAGTCACCACCCGCTTAGGCTCTGAAGAAAGGGGTTCTCCCCAGAAACGCGTCAGCCATTGCTTCATCTATCTGATGTCCGGTCCCGATTTCTTTCTGATGCCCGCTACTGCGTACCTGCAGTTATTGTTCATGCTTAACGTATACGCTTGTTTGTGAGTATCCATTTGCTGTTTTACCTTTTTTAATAAACGCTATTAGTGGTAATGCACTAGGTCGGTGCGCCCTCTTTTCCTTTTTTATTTCTTTCCAACTCAATACTGAACCCTATGGACTAAAACTGGGATGCCATTATAGTTTATGTACAGTGCCTTGAAAAAGTATTTATACCCCCTGACATTTTCCAAATGTTGTCACGTGATAGACAAATACAAAGTGGCACATAATTGTAAAGTGGAAGGAAAATGATAAATGTTTTTTAAAATTTTTTTACAAATAAATATCTGAAAAGTGTGGCATGCATTTGTATTTAGCCCCCTTTACTCTGATACTCCTAACTAAAATCTAGTGCAACTGATTGCCTTCAGAAGTCACCTAATTAGTAAATAGAGTCCACCTGTGTGCAATTTAATCTCAGTATAAATACAACTGTTCTGTGAAGCCCTCAGAGGTTTGTTAGACAACCTTAGTGGACAAACAGCATCATGAAGGCCAAGGAACACACCAGACAGGTCAGGGATAAAGTTGTGGAGAAGTTTAAAGCAGGGTTAGGTTATAAAAAAATATCCCAAGCTTTGAACATCTCACGTAGCACTGTTTAATCCATCATCTGAAAATGGAATGAGTATGGCACAACTGCAAACCTATCAAGACATAAGCATCTACCTAAACTGACAGGCCGGGCAAAGAGAGCATTAATCAGAGAAGCAGCCAAGAGGGCCATGGTAGCTCTGGAGGAGCTGCAGAGATCCACACCTCAGGTGGGAGAATCTGTCCACAGGACAACTATTAGTCCTGCATTCCACAAATCTGGCCTTTATGGAACAGTGGCAAGAAGAAAGCCATTGTTGCAAGAAAGCCATATAAAGTCCTGTTTGCAGTTTGCGAGAAGCCATGTGGGGGACACAGCAAACATGTGGAAGAAGGCGCTCTGGTCAGATGAGACTAAAATTTTACTTTTTGACCTAAAAGCAAAACGCTATGTGTAGCGGAAAACTAACAGTGCACATCAATCCGAACACACCATCCACACCGAGGAACATGGTGGTGGCAGCATCATGTTGTGGGGATTCTTTTCTTCAGCAGGGACAGGGAAGCTGGTCAGAGTTGATGGGAAGATGGATGGAGCCAAATGCAGGGCAATCTTAGAACAAAACCTGTTAGAGTCTGCAAAAGACTTGAGATTGGGTCGGAGGTTCACCTTCCAGCAGGACAACGACCCAAAACATACAGCTAGAGCTACAATGAAATGGTTTTAATCAAGGCATATTCATGCAGTGACGTATCCAAGGTATGGCACATATGGCAAGTGCCAAGGGTGCCATATGAAGGGGCGCTTCTGATTGGCTGGGCAGCAAGGCATTTACCAGGGTCTGAGGGTCTCTTCTTCCCTCCCAGGTCCCGAGCCTAGCCAGGATCTCCTTTTCAGAAACTTTGCTAATGGGCAATGGTAGCACTGTGAGTGGGACTATTTCTCATTTGGCTATGTAACTCCTGTGAGTGCAGTCACTGGCCGCGGAGTAAGCAGGCAGGTGGCCGCATTTTCCAATGCTACCTCTATGGTTCCGGATACAGCATCCCTGACAGCTGTATATCACTCCACTGCCTGCTGTCAGGTATGCTGTAGCCAGGACTATAGCGGTAGCACTGGAGTCGGATTAGCCCCATTGTTTAGTATGCTTAAAACAAGTCCTGCCTGTAGCCCACTGCCACTGTGGAAAACAAAAAGAGTTCTGAAGCGCTAAAACTGTCATTAGAAACTTTTGTCATGTCATAACAATTATGCAAGGAATAACTGGACACCAGTGCAGCTGCAAACTTCTGGAAGAAAAGTAGACAACACAAATACAGCGCTCAATGGGACCAGTAGTAAAGATCTATTGCTGATGGTATAATCAATAAAGTTCATTTATTGGATGCATGCTGAGATTTGAAATTAAAAACTGTCAATGAAAAAATGAGATGATAAAATTATTAGACTTCATAAGCACAACTCATTATCATGGTTGTTATCGGCGCAAAGTAGCACGCTCCTGCACTTTATCAAAGTCAACATGCGAATGCAGGGTTCTGGGTTTATAAATAAATAGATATATATGCGGCGCTAACTAACCTGTGTACTATTATATAACGAAAATGCATGAATATAGCAGCTAAATAAGTGCAGGTAAAAGTGCATAACTATAGCAGCAAAAAACAAATGCAAATCAATGACAATTGGTATCTTCAAAATTGCAATGATAATCATACAATATTAAATAAAGTGCAAATCAATAGCAATATTTTCAAAAATACAATAATACATAATCCTACTCCATAGAAAAATAAAAAAGGTGCAATATAAAGTGCATATGTGATTCAATATGACAGTTAATGTCAAAGAAATAAAAAAGAAGAATCTGATGAAAAGCAGAGATCCACTAAATAATATAGTTGAAATTGCAGCAACAAAAAACAAAACTAATGCAGCAGTCCGTAAGTGAATTAAAGTGCCAGTGCAGCAAACGATCCATGTGAAAAAGTCTATTCCAATCACCATCCGGAGTGCGCCACCTGTTTCCCCCAGCCTCTCACCTCTGGCAGCGGCCCCTACGGGCCAAGTGGAGCTTGGATCAGTAATCAGTGCAAATTCCTCAAAACGATCAACCTTCACTGGTCACCTCCAGGAAATACCCGGTATCCAGCACCCAACTTCGGTCTCTAATCTCCAGACTCAGTAATGATGGTGACAGTATATATTAAAAGAAAAAAGGTGGCTCCATTGTGTAGTATTTAAAACATTTATTTCATCCAGCACACATAGCAACTTACATTTAAAATCGCAGAACTCTGTAATCAGAACGAATACCTCCGGTCTCGACCGTGACCATGAAGTAACGACACCTGGCTCCTCCATGACGCGTTGCGTCACCACTCACGTGACTTTCTCCCTTTGAGCTATATTTGCTGCTATATTCATGCACTTTTGTTATATAATAGTACACAGGTTAGTTAGCGCCACATATATATCTATTTATTTATATTACTTTGGAGTTGTGTGAGATCACTTTTTTATGCTGGCAGCTCCTTTCCATTTGTATTTCACATTGTGGTTTTGCGCATAAGTTATCCCCTATATTTGGGTTCCGGGTTTAGTAATTCTTTAAGTTTAACTTACATTAAATGAGAAGTGTCCATTGTGCTGGTGGCTGATATGTTTGATGAAATCTTCATACCTTTGAGCCCCAATACCTCTCACAGCTGGGATCTTACGGTGCTGTGGGATTCAAATATGAACTGCTGAACCTGCCAAAAGCACTCGCCAAAAGTACAGACTATGACCACCTTTTCTGTCTCCTACTCCATTCATAGAAGCTGTACTATTAGTTCCCACAATGAAAGTGCTCCAGAAATTGAGGATAGTGGATGAATTAAAGATCCACCCTCTCCATTCATAGGGCACTCTTTATTGCTCGAAGCGATAGCACAGCTTTTAAGAATACAGCAGGGGGCTAAAAAGGCAGGCATAGTTGGCACTTTTGACATGGGTCTGTGACAGGACCAGCAGCTTGTATTACCCCATGTAAGGTTCCCCTTATGGGGCCCCCTTTCTGAACCATACCAGGTCACATGTCTTTCAACATTTGGGGGTATTTTGCAAGTACCCAGACCCCTGACTGCTAAAAGGAAGGACATTAACCAATCCCATGTGACATTGCTGACCAAATATGGTCTTAACAGCTCCCCCACAAACTCCCCACATCCTTTTTTGGGGAACCAGATGTGCAGAAATGGCTTTTTTCCATCAACATTGGGACAAGATGCATTGCAAGGGAGCTAAGGCATTGTGGGCCCCCTTGCAAGTCCCCCAAAATGTGGAAAAGCATGTGGCCTGGTCTGGTTGACTGCCTTACCTCTCCTGGACACCCAGGCTACATGCCGATTTAAGGGCCTGATTGGAATTTTTGGGGGAATCCCACAATTATTTGTTTCACTTGTATTTTTTTAAAGGACTACATTGTACTGTTCTGTGATAGCATGCACAGTTTAAGTCACCCTCCAAGCATATTATTTTAAGTGGTTGTAAACCTCAGACATGAAATATGAAAGTACACCCTTCTATACTGTGTACTTGCCTCTCTAGAGTGTCATTTCTCTCTGCTTCCTTCTTCCTCTATTATCAGCATCAGTCACTTCTGGTAGCTTTTCCCAACACCAAGTTAACCACTACGCACCCGCGCTATAGCCGAAAGATGGCTACAGCGCAGCGCTTAATTCGGGAGGGCGTTCCTGGACGTTCTCCTGTTTACCTCCTCTCTGCGTGCTGCCGTGGGCTCGTATCGGGGAAATTCTGTGTTGGCTGTGTCCCTTGGACACAGCCATTCACTAATCGTGCTAAATGGCCAATCACAGCGGCCATTTAGCACTCGATCGGAGCTTCCAGTGAGAGATTATCTCAAGTGTAAACATATGAGATCATCTCTCATTGCTGGCTCTCCCTTCTCACACAGAGACCGCGTGTGAGGAGGGAGAATGACCAGTGCTGCAGATCTGTGAGTGACAACCATTTAGGAGTGATTACAGTGAAAACACAGTAACATCAGAGCCCAAATATTGCCTATATAGTGCTTGCCATGACTGTTAGTGTCACAGTGCCATCTGTCATCAGTGCCATTTATCAGTGCCATCTATCAGTACCATCTGTCACTGCCATCTGTCATCAGTGCCATCTGTCAGTGCCATCAGTCATCAGTGCCACCTGTCAGTGTCACCTGCCACATCAGTGCCACCTGTCAGTGTCACCTGCCACATCAGTGCCATGTGTCATCAGTGCCACATCAGCGCCATGTGTCATCAGTGCCACATTTCATCAGTGCCACATCAGTGCCACGTGTCATCAGTGCCACATCAGTGCCACATCAGTGCCATGTGTCATCAGTGCCACATTTCATCAGTGCCACGTATCAATGCCATGTATTAGTGCCATCTGCCAGTGTCATTTGTCATCACCAAGAATGTCTAAAAGATTATTTTCAGCCGAGGAGGCGTAGAATATTCTTGCGGCCAATGAGTGTAACGGGGAGCTCTACGCTTCGGATTTCTCTTCATATTCAGAGTCTGAGTCTGATGTTGACTACAAGCCTATCCTAAGCAGTGGAACACTGACAGCCTCAGAGGAGGCTGGTAAAGAGGCAGTGCCATCCACCAACACCGCAATGCCATCCACCAGCACCGCAGTGCCATCTACCAGCACCGCAGTACCTCGGCAAAGGCCACGTAACAGTGGGGTGTCACCTCAGTCCCAAAGGCTTAGGTTCCATGCCAGCCTTCCCTATTCCCTTCAGAACCTCTTGTGGCTTCCTCCTTATTCAGGAGAAGCTATTATTCCCCCTTTCACTGCCCAGCCAGGAGTCCAGGTGGACACAGAAAATTTTCCCCGATTGATTTTTTCCATTTAATTTTTACTGAGGACATGCTAGCATCAATTGTGGCCCAGTGCAACCTGTATGCACAACAATTCGTAGCATGTAACCCAATGTCCTATTATGCCCGTCCCTACGATTGGAGAGCCCTAACAGTGGAGGAGTTAAAATTTTTTTGGGGCCTCACATTCTGTATGGGGCTAACCAAAAAAAATGTATTACGTTCATATTGGTCAACCCTCCCCATCCGCTACATGCCCAACTTTTCCTCAGTAATGCCCAGAACCAGATATCTCATGATTATGAGATTCCTACACTATAATGATAATACCCAGTGCCCTCCCTGAAATGACCCAAATTTTGACAAGCTTTATAAAATTCGGCCACTACTAAGTTATTTTTCTGAAATCTTCTCCCAGTTGTTTACCCCAGACCAACACATTTGCGTGGATAAGTCCCTTGTCAAATTTTCTGGCAGGCTAGGCATTAAACAATTTATTTCCACCAAAAGGGCCCGCTATGGGGTGAAGCTTTATAAATGGTGCGACAGGGTATACATTCATGGTATACGAAGGGAAGGACACCCAGCTGCATCCCCCTAATTGCCCAGACTACATCGGATCAAGCGGAAAAGTTGTTTGGGAACTCATAAACCCACTCCTGGAGAAAGGCTACCATTTGTATGTGGACAACTTTTATACTAGTTTGCCCTTGTTCCGCAACCTTCACAGATAAAACACTCCAGCATGTGGCACCGTAAGGACGAACCAGAAGGGCTTTCCTCAAAGCCTCGTCAACAAGAAGCTAAGAAGAGGGGAGACGGCGAGTTTACGGAATGAGGAAATTCTGGCTGTGAAGTGGAGGGACAGAAGGGATGTCTACATGCTTTCTTCGATCCACAACAATACATTCGTTGAGATCACCAGGAAGAATGGCCCAATCCAAAGACCAACATGTATCCACGAATACAATGTGTTCATGGGGGGTGTCGACTTCAACGACCAAATGCTCGAACCCTACCTTGCCACAAGACAAACATACCAGTGGTATAAAAAAGTTTCAATTTATTTGTTTAATTTGGCCATGTACAACAGTTACGTTATCTATCACAAATCCACTGAAAGCCCCAAATCCTTCCTTGGCTACCAGGAGGAAATCACCACTGCTCTTGTATTCCCGAACGGCCCATCAGAAAACATTCGATCCGATGTGATTAGCAGACTCTCCGAATGCCACTTTCCCAATAAACTCCCTCCCAGACCAACAGGCCAAAAACGTCAGAAAAAATGCCGGGTGTGCACCAGAGGAGGAGTTAGAAGAGACACCACTTATTATTGTCCCCAATGTCCTTCCCAAACAGGTCTCTGCATAGCTGACTGTTTCTGCCGTTACCATACCTCACTAAATTATTAGTGAAGTATGGTAAACATAACCCTCACTTCCTGCCATTTACCTTCACACCCCTTATGCCTCTACTTGCTGTGTAACTGACCTTGGCTTGTTATTCGACCATGCTTCTGCCTACCGATTCTTTTCATACCTCTGCCTGATCTGGAACTGACCCTGGCTTGTTATTTGACCACGCTTCTGCCTACTGATTCTGTTCATACCTCTACCTGATCTGGAACTAACCCTGGCTTGTTATTCGACCACGCTTCTGCCTACCAATTCTGTACATACCTATTCCTGATCTGGAACTGACCCTGGACTGTTTGACCATGCTTTCTGCCTGCCTCTTGGACTGATCTTGTACCCTGCCACTGGACTAGAGGGATTCATAACACAGGGGTCTCACATATGTGAGGGGCTCCAGAATTGTTTTTCTGGATGAAGAAAACAATTTTTTTTCTCATTCCTAGATTAGGGTCTGGAGACTCGGGGGCTTCAAAGAGATTTGGGTGGGAGAAGCCTCTACCCCTGTCCCCATTCTGTCCTGAACGAGGCCCTACTTCTGTCTGCTGCCTGTAGGACCTATGCCATCATGCCTCTGCCTGTCGCATGAATTACTGACCACACCACATGGACCATGTTATTGCCTACTACCAGGACCAATATTTAGGCACTGCTGGCAATCTCTGCCTGCACTGACCCTGGACTGTATATGGACAGTATCCCTGCCTGCTGCCTGTACTGACTATGGACAGTATTCCAGCCTGTTGCCTGGACAATTGCGTTCGCTTTTGCTAACCAAGTCTCTGCCTGCTGCCTGGACCAGTGCTATCCTCCTGTGGACAACTGCGCTACTAAAACCACAGGTAATCTTTTGTTTACCCTTTGCTTAGCAGAATGTATTTTGGGGTGTAATTCTTGGTATGTGCATGCTATGTGTCCCTAGAACACATGACGGTGTTCTTTGTATGTGGCCAGGCTGTGTAAAAGTCTCACACATGTGGTATCGCCATACTCAGGAGGAGTAGCAGAATGTATTTTGGGGTGTCATTTTTGCTATGTACATGCTATGTGTTGGAAATATATTATAAATGGACAACTTTGCGTAAAAAAAATGCGGTTTCATTTTTTTTCCACATTTTCCAAAAACTTCTGGAAAAAAAGGAAATGTTCAAAAGACTAATTATGCCTCATAGATTATACATTGGGGTGTTAGCATTCCAAAATGGGGTCATTTTGTGGGCGTTTCCATTGTCCTGGTGCTCCAGGGCCTTCAAAAGTGTAATAGGTGGTTGAGAAATGAGATGTTTAATTTATGCTCCTAAAACCCTTGAAGGTGCTATTTCAATATTGGACCTTTGTATGTGGCCAGGCTGTGTAAAAGTCTCACACATGTGGTATTGCCATACTCAGGAGGAGTAGCAGAATGCATTTTGCAGTGTAATTCTTGCTATGTACATGCTATGTGTTGGAAATATCTTATAAATGGACAACTTTGTGTAAAAAAAATGCGTTTTCATTTTTTTCGCACATTTTCCAAAAACTTCTGGAAAAAAATGAACCGTTCAAAAGACTCATTATGCCTCATAGATTATACGTTGGGGTGTTAGCTTTCCAAAATGGGGTCACTTTGTGTTTCCATTGTCCTGGTGCTCCAGGGCCTTCAAAATTGTAATAGGTAGTCAACAAGTTAGATGTGTCATTTATGCTCCTAGAACACCTGATGGTGCTCCCTGCATGTTGGGCCTCTCTATGTGGCTAGGCTGTGAAAAAGTCCCATACTTAGGAGGAGTAGCAGAATATATTTTGGAGCATCATTTGTGGTATACACATGCCATGTGAGAGAAATAACCTATTACAATGACAATTTTGTGGGGAAAAAAAAAAAATCTTCATTTGCAAAGAATTGTGGGAAAAAATTACAACATCAAAAACCTCACCATGCATCTTACTAAATACCTTGGAATGTCTACTTTCAAAAAAGGGGTCATTTGGGGAGTATTTGTACTTTTCCTGGCTTGTTTGGGTTGCAAAAAATGAGATAGGCCACCAGTACATCAGGTGTGATCAATTTTTTTATGATTTGCACCACAGCTTGTAGACTCTATAACTTTCACACAGACCAAATAATATCCACTTGGGTTATTTTTACCAAAGATATATAGCAGTATAAATTGTGGCCAAGATTTATGAAGAAAAATTAATAATTTGCAAAATTTTTTCACAGAAAAATGCATTTTTTTCAAAATTTTTGGTCTTTTTTAATTTATAGAGCAAAAAATAAAAATCCCAGAGGTGATCAAATACCACCAAAAGAAAGCTCTATTTGTATGAAAAAAAGGACAAAAAATTCATTTGGGTACAGTATTACATGACTGAGTAATTGTCATTCAAAGTGTGAGAGCACTGAAAGCTGAAAATTGGTCTGGTCAGGAGGGAGGTTTAAAGCGGAGGTTCACACAAAAAAACTGAACCTCCGCTTTTCGGAACCCTCCCCCCCTCCGGTGTCACATTTGGCACCTTTCAGGGGGGAGGGGGGTGCAGATACCTGTCTAAGACAGGTATTTGCACCCACTTCCGGGCATAGACTCCCACGGGAGTCTATGTCTCTTCCCGTCCAGCCGGGACACACACGGGTCCCAGAGACAGCACGGACCATTCAGATTGCACTGCGCGACTCACGCATGCGCAGCAGGAAACCGGGAAGTGAAGCCGCAAGGCTTCATTTCCTATTTCCCATACCGAAGATGGCGGCGGCAGCATCCGAGAACTGAGGGACGGTTCGGCCTCGGGTGCCGACATCGCTGGACCCTGTGACAGGTAAATGTCCATATTTTAAAAGTCAGCAGCTGCAGTATTTGTAGCTGCTGACTTTTAAAAAACATTTTTTTGCGGGATTCCCTCTTTAAGTGCCCAGTAGGCAAGTGGTTAAAAATACCAAATCTAAAAATGAGGGGAGGGAGCTGCAGCACCCAGCCTGTGACTCATAATCCCAGCTGTGCTTGTTCTTTGTACTGTGTGAAGGGGGATGTGTTCCTTCCCTCCAATCAGGGCTCAGAGCTGCTGGCTCTCTGAAAACTTCAGATCTCCGCCCCCTGATTGTGTATTTGTAATGTTTCCTAACTAAACTGAAAAATATACTCACTTTCTCATTCCAGCAATGCAGCAGTTAAATTCATAGCTGGCCACGGTCATCTTCTCCCTGACCATATCTAGGTGTTGAGTTTTCATCCCGTGCATGCGTGTGGGAGTCAGTCATTCCAGCACAGCCTGAGTTTCCTAGGAATGCACAATGAGCTGTGTATGGACTGCTCAGTGTGCAATAATTAGAAGACTGAGAGCAGGTAGGTCAATGCATTCTATGCATTAAGATAAAAAGCCTTCTGTGTACAGCAGCCCCCCTCATCCCCTTTAATGCTTACCTGAGCCCATCTCTATCCAGCGATGTCCACGAGTGTCTCATCCGCCATTGGCTCCCGCTGCTATCAAACGCAGTTTGCCAATCAGGAGAGAGAGAGAGGGGTCAGGCTGAGCCTTGGCTCCGTGTCTGAGTACATATATGGAGCTGCAGCTCGGCTCGGGTACCCCCATAGCAAGCTGCTTGCTGTGGGAGCACTCAACAGGAGGGAGGGGCCAGGAGCTCCAGCCAGGGACCCCAGAAAATGAGGATCAGGCTGCCCTGTGCAAAGAATTGCAGGGGGTGGGAATTAAGTAGAGAGGTAGGAATTAAGAAGAAGATCTGCTTGGATTAATCGTGCCTAGATGTGAGATCCTTCACCCCCCATGCTATCTCTTGCCTCCTCCTTGGGGAATAAATATGATATATATGGTGGCTACAAAAAGATTTTAGGATATACACCCTTTTTTAAATATTTGTAAGATTATTTATGTTATGTTGTGAATGAGATCTAAATGTTCTTTTTATTTTTTGCTTACTTATTTTATGAATGTTGTCTTGGTCTATTATTGTTCTGTACTGTTATTGTAACCTTTTTCTAAAATGAATAAAAAAGAATTTAAACAACAATAAAATATGTTATAAATGTTGCTATGCCATCCCCTAATAATGGCTTATTGGCTGAAACATGTTTGCTTATGGGATCATAGGATCTGGTAAGTTGCACAAAGTGACGCGTGAGAGTGGAAACACAGTGGTAAAGAATGACTCCACTTTTGTTGAGGAAAAAACTTGCAACGATTTTAACAAACTCCAAATTCTTACCTGTTTCTGCTCGTAAAAAAAGGTTTGTTTGTTTATGTCAATATGTAGAGTGAATGTGAATGGAAGTGACGTTTTCATTACTAATCAGCTGATGCATGTCCAGTGTTCTAATGAGGAAAGTTTTTAAGGTCTGCATACATATAGAAGTAATTAACCCTTTAGAAGTAATTAACCCTAAAATCTGACTTGTATTTTAATGCAAATCACTGAACCAATCACACAACCAGGAAATTATATTTCTGGGAAAGTCTACTGACTGGAATGGTACCAACTGATTGGAGAAAAGCCAATGTAGCACCAATATTTAAAAAAGAGCCAAGATACATCCCTGGAAATTACAGACCAGTTAGCCTAACATCAATTGTATGCAAGCTCTTGGAGGGGATGATAAGGGACTATATACAAGAATTTAGCAATAACAATTGTATCATCAGCAGTAATCAGATTCATGAAGAATATTTCCTGCCAAACCAATCTATTACCCTTCTATGAGAAGGTGAGCTGCCATCTAGATAAAAGAAAGCTCATAGACGTGGTGTATCTGGATTATGCGAAAGCATTTGATACAGTTCCCCATTCAGAGGGTAATGATAAATGGGGAGTACTCGAAATGGGCAGGGGTGGAAAGCCGAGTCCCCCAGGGTTCTGTTCTGGGACCAATCCTATTTAATTTATTGATAAATATCCTGGTGGATGGGATAAACAGTTCAATCTGTGTAGTTAAGGACAATACTAAGCTAAGCAGGGCAATAACTTCTGGATGTGGAAACCTTGCAAGAAGATCTGAACAAATCAATGGAGTGGGCAATTACATGGCAAATGAGGTTTAATGTGGAAAAATGTAAAATAATGCATTTGGGTGGCAACAATATGAATACATCTACTCACTGGGGGGAGAACCTCTGGGGGATTCTAGGATGGAAAAGGACCCGGGGGTCCTAGTAGATGACAAGCTCAGCAATGACATGCAATGCCAAGCTGCTGCAAGCAAATCAAACTGAACATTGGCATGCATTAAAAAGGGGATTAACTCCAGAGATAAAACGATAATTCCCTCACTCTACAAGACTTTGGTTCGGCCATACCTGGAGTATGCTGTCCAGTTCTGGGCACCAGTCCTCATGAAGGAAGTGCTGGAAGTGGAGAGAGTCCAGAGAAGGGCAACAAAACTAATAAAGGGTCTGGAGGACACTGGTTATGAGGAAAGGTTACAAGCACTGAACTTGTTCTCTCTGGAGAAGAGACGCTTGAGAGGGGATATGATTTCAATGTACAAATACCGTACTGGTGACCCCACAATAGGGATAAAACTTTTCTGCATAAGGGAATTTAATAAGACACATGGCCATTCACTAAAATTAGAAGAAAAGAGGTTTAACCTTAAACTGCGTAGAGAGTTCTTTACTGTAAGAGCAGTTAGGATGTGGAATTCCCTTCCACAGGCAGTGGTTTCAGCGGGGAGCATTGATAATTTAAAACAACTATTAGATAAGCACCTGAACGATCACAACATACAGGGGTATACAATGTAATACTGACATATAATCACACACATAGGTTGCACTTGATCGACTTGTGTCTTTTTTCAACCTCGCTTACTATGTATGTGACTACAGTATGTAACTAATAACCAGCAATATTGTCTCTAGTGGCCTGTGAACCAGTACAGAGGCACATGTAACCCTACACTCATCCCCCAGATATACATTGTAAAACTCTTCTTTATATGTTTCTACAGTTCGTACTATTATTTTAGTTTTTGCTAAAGTATATAATCATTTCTAGACAATTTATGTTTAACTTGATATGTAAACACAGTGTTTATGCAAATATAGGAAGTCTGAAGCATTTAATACATAGGGAAAAAAAGACACCAAAAAAAAAAAAAACACCAAAGTTTGAACTGTAAACGGAAATATGCGTTGTTTGTCTCTTTGGTCCTAACAAACTTATTATGGAATTGTACAGCAAACTGCTTTAACCCACAGTATAACTCTAATAGCTTGTCTAAAGTGTTTCTTTTAAAAATATTTAGTTTTCCTTGGCAACCAACCAGACATGTTTAAATTGAGCCTGAGAAACTAATAAGATACAGATAATGTCTGAAAATATAAACAGTTACGCAGATGAGATAGTACTGAGTATATTTAGTGAGTTAGAACTCTATCGAAGAGTCGAACAAACCTGCTTAGCCTTTGTGGACCACATCAGTTATGTAATGATGGGTCCAATAATAATTCTGTTTGATTTTGTGCGATACCTAGGTTGACTAAGTTGAATTAAACAAGTAGTAACTTAAAATGCATATGATGTTAGTAAATAAATAAACGTTTTGCTGTGTACTGTAAAAGGCCCCTTTCACATGGCCGTTCCGTATGACCATTTTTTTCATCCATTTGTTTCTTTTCTCTAACACCGAGTTGTAATAATATGCCTCTCATGTATGCCTTATGAGCATTTCAGAGAGTAAAAGGATTTTCCACGAAATTGCATTATTTAGAAAGAAATTACTAATGTGTTGGGAGACCGTCGTGGCGGTTTGGGGTTCTTGCAGTAATCTTACTTTGCTGCGCCAGATGGGTGGAGAAGAGGCGACAACCTGATCGTTAATGGCAATAGTAATAGCAGCATGGTCAGACCATGTAATGTCTTGTATCTGCGCTAAAGAGACTTTTTGTAGTAACCATTTATCTGTTAGGAATAAGTCAATGCGCGAGTAGGAGCAATGCCTGCGGGAGAAGAAAGTGTAGTCCCTTGCATTCACATTTAAGCATCTCCAAACATCAAACAATTCCACATTGTGTATTGTTTTGCTCAGATAGGTGGAACTATTCATTTTTTGGGCGGACGTATCCAATCTAGGATCTACGATGAGATTAAAGTCACCACATATTATGAGATTACCATATGGTTGAGACTTGATTTTCCGTAACAGCCTGTTAAGAAAGCGGATCTGGTGTGAGTTTGGGGCATACAGAGACACCACCGTGTATGGATTTAAGTTGATATCTCCCTACAGGATGATATATCTGCCATTAGTGTCAAGGATGGTTTCTTTGTGTTGGAAAGATAGAGTATTCCTTAATGCGATTAATACTCCTCCCTTTTTATGACCTGGTGTGCATGCCAAGAACATATGAGGGAAGTCTTTATTTGGGCATTGTGGGGCTTTGGATTCTTGAAAGTGAGTCTCTTGGACACACAGGATGTCAGCCCTGTGTTTTTTAGCTTCTTTCCACAAGGAGAGTCTTTTTGCGGGGGGGTTTAGTCTCCTGGCATCTATAGACAGGCAGTTAATATGCATGGGGAGGGTTGTGAGAAGTCTGCTGTTCTATATGGTGCATATACTCACTGTGACAATGGTTGATATCTGGAAAAGAAACATTGGTTGTGATGTTGTCTAGGGTGGAAGGAGGTTTCGCTGTTAGTCGGTGTGTATGACCATAGAAGATGTTCAGATAGGAGTATTGAATCTGGATCTGTCCAGGGCGGGATGATATTTCATCGCTGGTCGGCATGCTTCAAGCATGGAACAAGTAAAACAGAAGTAGTGAAGAAAGAACAAAGTTAATGAAACAAATTCAGAAAATGCAGTAGGAAAAGGATCCATAAACTGATCCATGTGCAGGTGTAACTGCTATAAAGATTCTGGAGGGAAAAAAAAACAGGGATTGTAACCCCTGTGTCTGGAGAGAATTGAATGATATATAAAATGTTGAACTCATATGCTTCCACCAGCATTTTTCTTTGAGGAGCTTTTGCAGGAGACCACCTGCCAGTCCTCCTGTATTGGACTAGGTGCTAGGGCATGAGCAGCTGTCGGAGTGTGGTCAGGTAGTATGCCCTATTGAAGCAATGCTGCGATGCCTTCTTCCAGTGTGGAGATCAGGACCGATGTATCTTTGTGGTTAACAGATAGCTTGGCAGGATACTTCCACTTGTGGATAATGTTGTGGTTTCCCAGAGCCTTAGTTATTGTTGCTAGGTTGCGGCACTGTTGAAGTGTGTATCTGGACAGGTCTGGGAGTAGTTGTAGTTCACCGTACTGTGGGTATTTGTTATTGGTTCTGTGGGAAGTCGTCAGGATTTGTTCCTTAAGGTGGTAGTAGTGTAACCTGAGCAACACGTCTCTGGGAGTATTTTCTGGAAGGAAGGAGGGTTTGGGAATGTGGTGAATACGATCCACAATGAGATCCTGAGGCAACAAAGATTGTAGTAAAGTTGAAAATAGTGCCTGGGTATATGACAGTAGCTATGTGACAGGTATGGCTTCAGAGATCCCTCTGATTTTTATGTAGTTCCTCCTCAAATGGTCTTCTAAATCTGCCACTTTATTTTTCAACCAGGTAATTTCTTCACTGTGGTTGCTATGGGCGTCTACTATCGAGTCAAACGATGAGGTAACGTCACTCATGCGTTGTTCAATGTGATCCACCCTGCTGCCTAAGGCCTGTACCTCCCTTTGACAGTGATTTATCCCTGCAGTCATGTCTGCATGTAGTGAGGCTTTCAGGGATAGCAACATGTCCTTAAGAACAGTGTCTGATACCGGCCTGTCAGAGGTGGGGAAAGCTGCTATAGGATCCTGTATGTTATGCACTGCTGGTTCCCCAGCATCATTGGGCCTGCTTACATCCATGTCAGGGTCCCTTAGCGGCCTGTCTGGTGAGGTAATCCTCTTTTTCTGTTTGGCTGGGCTCCTGGTGGATGGACTAGAGGTCCCAGAAGAGTATCCGCTATGTGTGAGGTGATGTTGTGAGGGACCGGAGCGTTCATTAGATGTGATTGCGGCCTGTTACTCCATCTGATTCCCTGAGGCGCCGGCAGCATTTTGTTGGAGCTTGCACGCTTTAAAGAAGTCCTGCATCTTTTGCGGATTCTGCGGGTTTTTCCGATGTCTGGTCATCTCGGCAGATGTAGCGGGTCTCGGGGAGCCAGTGGGATGTCCCCGGATTCTCTCCGGCGGCCGAGCGGAGCTCTCAATTCAAGCGTCCATGTTGGAGCTCGTTCGCCTTTTCATCCATTTGTTGACGGATGAAAAACGGACATATATGTATCTCTATAGGATGGCGGATGTTAGTGGATGATTATCCGCTGACATCTGTCTCCGCTAAACTCCGATTCTTTCATCAAAAGAAAACCCTATCTTTTCACGTCCTTAACAACCGATGAGTCATCAGCTGTCAGCGGGGTTCCCCAGTGACAGCTGAATGTAAAAAAAAAAATTGCTGTAAAAAAAAAAATTGCGAAAAAAAACAGCGTGGGGTCCCCCCCAGGTCCATACCAGACCCTGCGAGTCTAGTATGGATTCGGAGGGGACCCCCATGCCTAAATTAAAAAAAATGATGTGGAGTCCCCCCAAAATCCATACCAGACCCTTATCTGAGCATGCAGCCCGGCAGGTCAGGAAAGGGAGAGGACGAGCAAGCGCCCCCACTTCTTAACTATACAAGGCCGCATGCCCTCAACATGGGGGGGTGGGTGCCCCCCACCCCAAAGCACCTTGCCCCCCCACCCCAAAGCACCTTGCCCCCCATGTTGGTACTTAATAGACTTTGGCAGCACCATCTCTACATAAAGGCAGAGAAATGCAAATTTGAAAGGCCATCCATCCAATTCCTGGGTCTTGTCATTTCTGCGGAGGGCATTTCTATGGATCAGCAGAAAGTCGCTGATGTACTTGATTGGCCTACTCCGGAAGACAAGAAAGCCATACAACGCTTTGTGGGCTTTGCCAATTTCTATAGAAAGTTTATTAAGAACTTCTCCGGTATCATTGCTCCAGTCACTCAATTGACCAAACAACATGCCCCATTCAAATGGACTTCAGAGGCCCAAGACGCTTTCGAAAAAATTAAAGACTTCGTTCACCTCTGCCCCTATTTTAAGATACCTTGACCCTGCTCTGGCTTAAGTGCTTGAAGTTGACGCTTCTGAAACAGCAGATGGGGCTATACTTTCTCAACGACAAGGAGCTATATCCCTAATTCATCCTATTGCCTTTTCTCTAGGAAACAAAGTTCTTCTGAAAAGAATTATGACATGGGAAATTGTGAAATATTAGCTATTAAAGCCGCCCTGGAGGAATGGCGCTATCTGGTGGAAGAGGCTGCGCATCCTATCCTTATTTTTACCGATCATAAGAACTTCAGAACGATAGGCCAGATGGGCACTATTCTTTTCACGTTTCACTTTTCATTTAACCTTTCGTCCTGGATCCAAGAACGGTAAACCCGATGCACTTTCGGCCCCACCTTCCGAACCTGACATTATTTTACCTGCCAAGAACTTCCTGCTCCTACAGGCTGATGTGATGTCCCAAATCAAGCAGGCAGTTGCTAATCATCCTCCTCCCCTGGATCTGCATCTTCAACAAAGGGATGAGCTCTTCTTCCAAAAGGAACAAGTCTTTGTCCCTGAATAATTCAGAGTTCACGTCCTCAAGAAATGCCATGACCATCCCCTTGCCGGGCACTTTGGAATCCACAAGACCTCTGACCTAGTTTCCCATTCCTTTTGGTGACCTAATTTACTAAAGGATTGTAGAGATTATGTCAGGTCCTGCTCTGTTTGTCTCAGAAACAAATCTGATCGTGCCAAGACCTGGGGTTTGCTAGAATCCCTTCCTGTACCTGAAAAGCCTTGGAACATGGTCTCTATGGACCTATCACATTGTGGACCTCCCCCCGTCTGAAGGATTCACCACCATCTTTGTCATAGTTGACCATTTCTCTAAGATGGCTCATTTCGTACTGTTAAAGGGAACCTCATCTGTCTCTGAAACGGCTTCTGCATTTATCAAGGAAATCATAAGGTTACACGGCATCCCAGCAAATATGATCTCAGAGTGCAGTTTACCTCCAAATTTTGGAAAGCTGTGTGTAATGCACTAAAGACTGAACTTTGTCTTTCATTTGCATATCACCCACAGACTAATGGACAGACCGAAAGGACAAACCAGTCCCTTGAACAATATTTGAGATGTTTTTCGTCCATCACGCAGGATGATTGGGTGTCCCTCCTTCCCTTGGCAGAATTTGTGTACAATAATTCAGTTCATTCTGCCATCAAACAATCACCCTTCTATGTCAATTACAGGTATCACCCTTCCTTCAGTACCAGCTGTGAAAGAGAGACTAAGGTTCTTTAACACCAATAATCAACTCTTGCGAGAGACTATCCTGAAAACACAAGCAGCTAATAAGAGATTTTGTTATAAGAAGAGGGGGGATCTGAATTTGAAAACAGGAGACAAGGTTTTGTTATCCACAGCTAATTTAAAACTAAAATACCCTTTGAAGAAACTTGGCCCAAAATTCCTGGGTCCTTTCTCAATTAAGAAGCGGATCAACTCTGTGGCTTTTGAATTGTCCTTACCGAGTAGTCTAAAGATTCACCTTGTATTCCACATCTCTCTGCTCAAGCCAACAGTTTCCACTCCCTTCCCGAATCGAGGTACTGAAGCTCCTGCCCCATTCATAGTTGAAGGTAATGAAGAATATGAGGTAGAGGCTATTCTGGACTGTAGAAAGAGGGGAGATCAAACTCAATTCCTCATCAAGTGGAAGGGTTATGGCCCTGAGGATAACTCTTGGGAAATGGCCTCTAATGTTCATGCTCCGCGGATGATTCAAGCCTACCTCCAGCTCCATCCCGAAAAACGGCCTCTTGTGGGCATCCAGAGGCTGCCCCTAAGGGGGGGGGGCAATGTCAGGGAATCCCTGTGAGGCGTTTTGCGCATAGATGTATGCAAGCACATAGAATTTGCCATAGAACGGCTAACATACCCACGCATGCACGCAGGATTCTGCAATCACGTGTGCGCACGCACATGCGCATGGGCTTTATTCCTCTTGGCGCCAGATGGCCTATTATATGGGAGTCTAGCCTCCTATGCTATGCATGCCCTCAACATAGGGGGTGGGTGCCCCTCACCCCAAAGCACCTTGCCCCCCCACCCCAAAGCACCTTGCCCCCCATGTTGATGGGGACAAGGGCCTCTTCCCGAAAAACCTGGCTGGTGGTTGTCGGGGTCCACGAGCGAGGGCTTATCGGAATCTGGGGGACCCCCCTATGTGAATGGGTATCTGTCAGGGAATCCCTGTGAGACGTTTGGCGCATAGATGTGCGCAAGCGCATAGAATTTTCCATAGAACGGCTAACAGGCAGAAAGCATGCGCACAGGCTTAATTCCTCTTGGCATCAGACAGCCTATTTAAAGGGAGTCTAGCCTCCTATGCTTTGCTGACTGATCTTCAGCTGTGTTCCTGTATCCCGTTCTGATCCTGTGTGCTCTCCAGTTTATGACCCGGCTTGCTCTTGACCTTGGCTCTGTGTTCTGTTCCTGTATTGCTACCCATCTATGACCCACCTCTGTTCCTGACTCTGGCTCTGTTTATGTCTTGGTACCTCGCTGACCAACTGCTGATGAATCTGCCTATCCCTGAGACCCTGCTTCTGTCTATGTTCCTGGCTACTGTTAACCCTCGGTTACCTGCCTGGCTGTCTCCTGTTCCTGCTCTGTACACAGCAGCTTATTCCAGACCACGGAACCCTGGCAAGCAGTTCAAACGGAACCTTCCTCTTGAGGCACTCGTGTCCCTCTTGCCCTTCAGCTTCCTCTGTCTCACCTTCAGCCAGGACAGAAGATATAAGAGAGGCCGACCTCATCAACTCTGTCTCCCATCTGACCCCTGACAGTATCTGGTACATACTACCCCTACCCATTCACTAAAAAGGCAGTGAAATGTTTAAAAAAAAACAAGAGCTGGTTTTTGACAATTCCTTTATTAATAGCTCGTACTCTCTGCCGTTATCTCTTCCCACTGCTGTCTTCTCCTCCTTCCGCATCTTCTCCTCCCGCCGGCGTCTTCCCCAATGCCTTCTCTCTTGCTGCCGTCTTCTTCCTCGCTGCCGGTTACCCGCTAAAAAAAATTTAAAAAGTCGCTGTTCTTCTGCTGACGTCTTACTCCGTTGTGTTGTCATCTGTCTGGCATCTGTTATATAGCCATGGGGCATGGCTATCCGATGACGTCACTCGGAGAGCCCGCCCTTGTAACATCACTACTTTAGTAAAACAAATGTTGTTCTGTCAGGGTTTACATCTACTTTAAAGTTTATAGCAGCCAAAAGCTGAATATCTGTTTTAGATTATATTGGAATACAGAGTTGTATTTTGTGCAACAACTACTGTACATTAATATTTAGTAGATACAGTGGGGACGGGAAGTATTTAGACCCCCTAAAATTTTTCACTCTTTGTTATATTGCAGCCATTTGCTAATTGCTCATTTAAGTTCATATTTTTCCTCATTAATGTACACACAGCACCTCATTATGACAGAGAAACACAGAATTGTTGACATGTTTGCAGATTTATTAAAAAAGAAAAACTGAAATATCACATGGTCCTAAGTATTCAGACCCTTTGCTCAGTATTTAGTAGAAGCACCATTTTGATCTAATACAGTCATGAGTCTTTTTGGGAAAAATGCAACAAGTTTTTCACACCTGGATTTGGGGATACTCTGCCATTCCTCCTTGCAGATCCTCTCCAGTTCTGTCAGGTTGGATGGTAAACATTGGTGGACAGCCATTTTTAGGTCTCTCCAGAGATGCTCAATTGGGTTTAAGTCAGGGCTCTGGCTGGGCAATTCAAGAACAGTCATTGAGTTCTTGTGAAGCCACTCCTTCGTTATTTTAGCTGTATGCTTACTGTCATTGTCTTGTTGGAAGGTAAACCTTCGGCCCAGTCTGAGGTCCTGAGCACTCTGGAGAAGGTTTTTGTCCAGGATGTCCCTGTACTTGGCCACATTCATCCTTCCCTCAGTTGCAACCAGTCGTCCTGTCCCTGCAGCTGAAAAACACCCCTACAGCATGATGCTGCCACCACCATGCTTCACTGTTGGGACTATATTGGACAGGTGATGAGCAGTGCCTGGTTTTCTCCACACATACAGCTTAGAATTAAGGCCAAAAAGTTCTATCTTGGTCTCATCAGACCAGAGAATCTTATTTCTCGCCATCTTAGAGTCCTTCAGGTGATTTTTAGCAAACTCCATGCGGGCTTTCATGTGTCTTGCACTGAGGAGAGGCTTCCGTCGGGCCACTCTACCATAAAGCTGACTGGTGGAGGGCTGCAGTGATGGTTGATTTTCTACAACTTTCTCCCATCTCCTGACTGCATCCCTGGAGTTCAGCCACAGTGATCTTTGGGTTCTTCTTTACCTCTCTCATCAAGGCTCTTCTCCTCCGATAGCTCAGTTTGGTCGGACGGCCAGCTCTAGGAAGGGTTCTGGTCGTCCCAAACATCTTCCATTTCAGGATTATGGAGGCCACTGTGCTCTTAGGAACCTTAAGTGCAGCAGAATTTTTTTTTGTAACCCTGGCCAAATCTGTGCCTTGCCACAATTCTGTCTCTAAGCTCTTCAGGCAGTTCCTTTGACCTCATGATTCTCATTTGCTCTGACATGCACTGTGAGCTGTAAGGTCTTATATAGACAGGTGTGTGGCTTTCCTAATCAAGTCCAATCAGTATAATCAAACACAGCTGGACTTAAATGAAGGTGTAGAACCATCTCAAGGATGATCAGAAGAAATGGACAGCAATTGAGTTAAATATATGAGTGTCACAGCAAAGGGTCTGAATACATGTGATATTTCAGTTTTTCTTTTTTAATAAATCTGCAAAAATGTCAACAATTCTGTGTTTTTCTTTCAACGTGGGGTGCTGTGTGTACATTAATGAGGAATAAAATGAACTTAAATGGCTGCAATATAACAATGAGTGAAAAATTTAAGGGGGTCTGAATACTTTCCGTCCCCACTGTATATATTCTTTAGCCAGTAGATGGCAGTATTTATAAGTTTATATCTGCATCTATGGTAAACTCTGTGTCTTTTCTCTGAATAATACAGTTCCTGTTTCCTGTTTGCAATAAAGCAGCAGCAAAGCCCATGTGGACTGTGCACTGTATGTTCTGTAAGGCTATATACAGAATTTTTAACAGGTTATGGGCACCAGGCATAGCCCAGACACCCACCCAGGGAAAAGCTGAGAACCCAGACACCCAGTCTTACAGCAAATAAGTGCATGATACAGCAAAAGAAACAGACTGCAACAGAATAAAAGAAATAAAAGAATAAAAGAAAATGGCCAGTAACACAGCTGTAACAAAGTTGTGGTACTGGCCACACCCTTCAGATGAGTGGATAGAAAAAGACCAAAAAGCTCAGAGCACAATCTCTCTTAGCATATAATATAATCAAATCATGCATATATATATGTGAATGTGAAACTGCTAAAGAAATGTGGGAAGGATTACAAAAGACGCATTATATAATCTCAGCAACAGGATGTATTTGATTAGAAAGCTATACCAAACCAAGTTGATAAAGGCCATGATATGCTGGATAGGGATCGACCAATTATCTGTAAGGCCGATAGCATTTTCTGAAAAGTCGGTATCGGTCGCAAACCAGACAGATATTACCGATATTGCATCAAGGGGTTTTACCAGTGTAATGCATGCAGCTGTATGCATCACCCCGTTAACGTTCTTTAGAGCGGATGGTCGGTTTTATTGTAATAACAACCGATGCGGCTCAGCAGCCACTCAGCTTTTATTATAAACAGCGGGAGGGGACATCCCCCTTCCGCCGCCATCCGGCGCTCTCCTGGGATTTTTCCGTTTCCACTGGGAGGTCAGAGCAACCAGCCGGCATGTACACCGGCTGGTCGCAGACCTGAACAAAGCCGATGCTTCATTCGGGTCTCGGTTCTAGTAACCTAGAAGTGATGTCATGCTATCTTAAAGGAGCCAGTTTTAAAAAGAGAAAGTATTCAAAAATGCCAATCTTGACGTTTTGAATACTTTCAAGTGCAGAGGAGGGGTTTAAGGTTTTATAGATCCCAGATCTCTCCATAAAGAGTACCTGTCACTGCCTATTACTGTCACAAGTGATGTTTACATTCCTTGTGACAGCAATAACAGTAATAAAAAAAGTGTAACTTTTTTTATTTTAAATGTACAGTATATTGGCAGACAATATCAGCTATCGGCCTGAGAGGTTGCCCATATATTGGTATCGTATTGGCACTGAAAAAATTATATCGGTCGATCCCTAATGCAGGATTACATAAGACACACCTTGGAAATGGTTGAACGCCAGAGAGGTATAGGAGAAGAAATAAAAGATTTTTGTGTCGCAGCACTATTACTTAAGGGTTTAGCAGAAAGTTATGAAACTCTTGTCACAGCATATACTGTATAGTTGATAGTAGATCTAAAGAATATTATACCATCAAATTGTATAGTGTAGTCATGTTAAATTACTTCTTCCTCTAGCTGCTAGTTTTGTGTGATGTCACTGTTGTGCTACTTACTGTTTACTTTGCTGGAGATTCTGACTTGAGCAAGCAAAATCCTGCTCCTCTACCAAGATGGACACCTGCAGATCATGAAGATCAGCTTCAGAGACACCACAGGCAATACTGATGATTAGGGATGGGATGAACGACCCCCTGTTCGGTTCGCACCAGAACTTTAGAACATTGCAAGAGTTCGGAACCAAATAACGAACCACATTGAAGTCTATGGGACCCAAACTGTAAAAATCAAAAGTGCCCATTTTGAAGGCTTATATGCAAGTAATTGGGCATACAATGGTTATAGGGGTCTGGGTACTGCCCTGGGGACATGTATCAATAAAATGAGCAGTGATTTACTAATGATTAAAGTGAAAGCATAAAAATGAGAAATAATAATTAAAATGAAAAATTCCTTTCAATATAGTGTCTACTAGGGATGAGCCGAACACCCCCAGGTTCAGTTTACGGCAGAACATGTGAACTGACAAAAAGTTTGTGCGAACATGCGAACACCGTTAAAGTCTATGAGACTCAATCAAAAGTGCTAATTTAAATACCTTTAAATATCGTGCCGGGGGGGGGGGGGTGACTATAGTATGCCTGTAAAGTGGCGCATTTTTCCCGTGTTTAGAACAGTCCCTGCAGCAAAATGACATTTCTAAAGGAATAAAAGTAATTTAAAACTGCTTGCGGCTGTAATGTATTGTCGGGTCCCGGCAATATAGATGAAAATCATTGAGAAAAAAGTAATGGATGGTCCCCCCCAGCCCATTACCAGGCCCTTGGGGTCTGGTATGGGTATTAAGGGGATCCCCGCACCCAAATTAAAAAAAAAAAAGTGTGGGGCCCCCAGGCCCTATATACTCTGAACAGCAGTATACAGGCGGTCCCCGGGTTACAAACAAGATAGGGACTATAGGTTTGTTCTTAAGTTGAATCTGTTTGTAATTTGGAACAGGTACATTTTTTAACCAGTTGCCGACCGCCGCACGACGATGTACGTCGGCAGAATGGCACGGGCAGGCATAAGGACTTACCTGTAAGTCCTTGCCTGCCCGTGGGCGGGGAGTCCGATTGGACCCCCCCCCGGTGCCTGTGGCGGTTGGATTCTCGTCAGGGGTGATCAAAGGTGAGGGGGAGGCCACTCATTCATGGCTCCCCCCTCGCAATCGCTCTTGGCGAATGAAATGCTTCCTCGGCTTCTGTAATGTAAACAGAAGCGGAGGAAGTGATGTCATCTCTCCTCGAGCCGGTCTTTTCGTTCCGGCGCCGAGGAGAGAAGACATCCAAGTAAGTTTGCACAACACTACACTTCCAGTAGAACATGCAGACACCCTTTTCACCCCCCCATCAACCCCCAGTCACCCCCCGATCACCCCCTGCCACAGTGACACCAAAAGCAGTTTTTTTTTTTCTTATTATTGCATTGGTGTCATTTGTGACAGTTATAAGTGGTAGGGCAGTTAGGGTTAGCCCCCTTTAGGTCATGGGTACCCCCCTAACCCCCCTAATAAAGTTTTAACCCCATGATCACCCCCATCGCCAGTGTCACTAAGCGATCGTTTTTCTGATCGCTGTATTAGTGACACAGGTGACGCTAGTTAGGGAGGTAAGCATTGTAATGGAAATTTGTAAGTTCTGTATATAATTGTATTGTATTTTGTATGTATTGCACATTGCCCTCACTGTGCAACAGCACTAATAATGTTTTCAGTAAATGTTTACATTCTTTCGAGTCCTGATTAGAATAAGCCTGCCTATGTAACGCCCCTTGTTACGATAAACCTACAATTGTAATATTAATGTGATACCTACGTAATCATGTGCATAAAAACCTTCAATTGCATCATAATAAAGCAGAACAGTAATTTGGAAAGATGCTGAGCGTATCTTTTGTGTCTGTTCCCTACTGCAGTAGTTATTATTAATTTGGAACCACTAATCAATATGAGGATAGGAGTTGCCTATCATTAATTTAACCGAGTCAGCATGGCGAGCTTTGCCTTAGGAGGGGATTCCAGGTGACCCTGAGTATCCGAAACGAGGAGCTTGAAACGATCCGGGAATTTCTGATAATCAGCCGGCTGAGGTAAGCCTTTTGCTTACATTTGAGTTATCAGACTTCCTTGATCGGTAAGGCATTTTCGGGACAAAGGGTACCTATTTTACTCCCCTTATTCGAACTGTATTGATTGGTGGTTATATGTTATGTTGTCCCTGTCTATTGTCCATCGGAGTGTTATAGATAAGAAAGGGAAGAATAGTGCTGTTCACAGGTATATGTAGTACATCTGCTAGATAAAGTAGTTTAGAGGCAAGAGGGTATAGGCACACGTAGAGAAGAGAGAGAAGACTGGCCAGTCATTATGGGCATTGAATTAAGTAAGGGAATGAAGGGTAAGAGACCCTCAAAAATGCCCAGCGCAAGAGGAGCGCTATATATGAACCAAAGGTGCGGTTCCGCCTATACTGAGCCCCTAGATTAATGGTTAAAGTGGACAGGGATCCACATTGGGTAACTGGGTTACCAAGGTCCACAGGGACTAAGAATCGTGCAGAGTAAACAGCTAGAGAAACAGCTATCTATGTGAGCAGGATGGAACAAGGGTGACATTAGAACTAGACAGAAAGGGACATTTTCATGTTAAGTTGTGGGATGAATTTGGGATCAGGCACTACAACTAGTAAAAGTCAGAAACAGAGAAATGAGAGGTAAAACAGAATACTTTATATGTTGTCAGAGAGGGAAGATGGGATGAGCACTGTGGCTCCCCATCTGATCATAGAATCATAGAAGCTAGATATAAAAGTTATTTAAACAAAATAAGGAGAGCAGAATTTAGGCAGGGAAATATTAAAGAGTTAAAAGAAAGTGAGAGAATGATATGCACATGTTGTGTACAAATGGGAAAAATGTAAGCGATTTTAGAGAGATATTGGTGTGTGCGAATGCTGGGACCTTTAGTTCTATTGCTTGTGTGTGTCATGTACGCAGATGTGACCCCCTCCTTTGTGCTCTCATGAAAGAAATGTGGCTGGGATGAGAGGTTAGTGATAAGCTGGAAGGACACCATTGCCAATTTCTGTTTTTTAGACAAAACATTTATAACAAAATGTGCCGGGTTAACGAATCTAATGGTAAACAATGTGATCACAATTATTTTGAATCTGTTTTCCAAACATGGTAAAATGAAGGTTACATTTAACCGTGTATTACACAAATTGAATATCCTTTGATAGTGGAAACAGTGCATTTAAAAAAGGGAAATTAAGTAAAATTAAGTAATAATGAGTATTAATTTCTAATATGAGTTTAACAATTATATAGATATAATGAAACTGGTTTAGACAACCTTTGGTTGGAAATGAAATCCAGGTTATTGGGGAAATTTGTAAAAAATGGGATTAGTTTAGATTAAGATAACAATTTTGTAATTTTACATTTATACAATAAGCCCTTATTGAGAGAAAAAAAGATTAAGATGAGGTTGTTATTTTGAATAAAGCTGCCATAATATTTAACAAAGCCAAGATGGATGGGATACATAAGAAGTTTTTCTACAAAAATGATATTGTAAGGTTTTTGATGAAAACTTGATGTGCGGTCCATGATGTAAGAGTAATAATAAATAACATTTAAATATAACAGACCCATCACATCAAGTCCACACACCCTGTTAGGATAGAGGCCACCTGCAGACAGTTGTTTTATAGTTTTTGATGCTTTCTGGTCCATCATACAGATTGGTCCTTTTGTTTTTACTTATTTTTATTTTTGAAATCCAAAGCAGAATGTGTGGATTGTGAAATGATGTGCCCCTTTTTCTTGTAAGTACAGTGGTATAAGCAGAAGAATAGTTTTGGATTTATGGACATCTCTGCATGACCGCAAGGTATTGTTATCATTTATTATAATATTGCCAGGAAAAAGTTGTCTTTTGAAACATGAAACTGGAGTTCTTACACAAATGGCATGATAGAAAACAAGCCATTGTAATATATTTATGCAAGCTGGACCCAGTAATGAAGGGTTCATCCAGATATATCAGAGCTGCAGCTTTTATGCAAAGGTGCTATTAGACAAAGTTAGATATTGTTTTGGTCAAACATTTAATTTTTAATGGTCCGACATTCTGTGCAGCAAATATACAGATAACTAAATGTTTGTCTAATGAAAGGTTTAAAATATGAGTTTGTTTATGTACAAATCTAACAATGAAAAATGCGTACATTTATTCAAAAGAAAGGAAAAGACGCATGTGTTAAATTGATGACATAGGAATCAGCTGCTGTGAGCCCAGTGCGGGACACACTCCCTGAAGACCCAGATATTACATTTTTTGTAAATTTGAGTATGCAGTTTATCACCCAGGAGGATACTCTGTATTCAAAGTCATTGGATCCTTTTTTGCCCAGCTCAAGAAGCAGAGCTCCATGTTTTAGTAAAGCCTGTGAGCTATAAAAAGAGTGTATATTTATATAGAAAGTCGAGATATAGAGAGCTTTTGGTTCCATTTGAAGGGCCAGAAGTTTGTTTTTACTTCAGCAGGTAAACCAATAAAGCATGCCAAGTTAATTTGATTGGCTGTTTTCAGCCTTCCAGCTTCTTGCTGAGGTAGCCATATTAACTTTCACACATGGAAGCAGACCAGGTGACTAAGGATGCTGCATTTACAGCCCCGGACACTTGATGGGTCTGTGCAACTCTCAGATTCCACCCTAGTTCTGGCCCAGTATAGCTGGGATTAATAATTCAACTTTAAGGACCACAGAACGAGAAGAACAAGTGGTCCAAAGGGGGCAACTTCTTATGAAACAGGACTTTGGAAAAGGTGATCATTTATGTCTGCCAGCCACTCTTTTCCCTCCAGCTTGACACATGGACCGTGTCATCAGTCACAAGCAGTTATAGCTGCCTTAGTAAATGAGCGTGGGATAGAGCCAGGGTTCACCACAGTTGTTTTTATAACATACCACTTCTTGTTTTACCTGTTACCAAAGGTGTTACCAAAAGCTGAACATCCCTTCCAGAGATTACAAAAAAGATATATCCAGATGTCCAAGTTAGGAATTTACAAGTATGCATTTTGTCTGTATGGACATGTTTCTTGGATGTCCAGTGGCAAATGCTACTGCAAAGGCCACAGTAAAAAGTGTTATCAGAAGTAGTTTGTAAGTACAGAGTGTAACAGAGGAAATAATTTTTATAGGAGAGTCCTTACTAGAAGTTTTAAGGTTTTATTTTTACACCCCCTACTGTCTACAATATAGCGGACAAAGTAAAGTAAGAAACTAGAAAACTTTTGCCTGAATGTTTTCTTAAATTTTATCAAGCCTCTAAGGGGGATATTGGACTCTCTCCCTATGAGATTTGGTTTGGGAGTGTGTTACTCACTTGCTTATACTTTGTCTCAGCAGCTGAAGTCCTCCATTCGGATCTCACGGAGAATGCTGATGATCTTTTAAGGTTTTTTACAAACTCATTTATGTGTTTTCTCCCTAATTCCAGATCCTAAAAGTTTGGAAGGATCTAAAACTAAAGCCAGGTGACTTTTGGATTGTTAAGAGACATTTATATATAAGGAAATGTTTGGAGACTCAATACAGCATCTATTTCATGTACAGTTTTTGCAAAACTTGAAGGAAAAGTCACCTGGATCCACACCAGACACTGCAAAAATGACTAAATTAAAGAAATCTCTGTGTTTGATTTGTTTCCCTCTTGTGATCACAGTCTAGGGTACTTTTTGATTCAATTACTTTAATTGTAAGGGATATATATATTTGAAAAATAGTTTAGCCATGTTGAAGTCATATTTGTCTTTTGTATGTCTTCCATTTTATGTAGAATTGTCTGTGTTTACATATGCTGATAAGTCAGCATGCTCACAATTAAGCTAGAAGGCCATTCTGGCCACAGGAGTGTACAGCCAGTACTCTGTAAATATGTCTTATCAATCATTTATTTTTCACAATGAAAAGTCATTTGGTAATGAAAAAGTTGCTCAGCTATTATTTTCTCCACAATGGAGTTTTTTGCCTCTTTGGCCAGGACTACCTCTACCTAAGCGTGTGGAGGTTCCAGGTTAAAGGTTATAGCAGGTATGGTTAGTGATCAAAATATTGATCAAAAGAGGGGAGACTGTAATGGAAATTTGTAAGTTCTGTATATAATTGTATTGTATTTTGTATGTATTGCACATTGCCCTCACTGTGCAACAGCACTAATAATGTTTTCAGTAAATGTTTACATTCTTTCGAGTCCTGATTAGAATAAGCCTGCCTATGTAACGCCCCTTGTTACGATAAACCTACAATTGTAATATTAATGTGATACCTACGTAATCATGTGCATAAAAACCTTCAATTGCATCATAATAAAGCAGAACAGTAATTTGGAAAGATGCTGAGCGTATCTTTTGTGTCTGTTCCCTACTGCAGTAGTTATTATTAATTTGGAACCACTAATCAATATGAGGATAGGAGTTGCCTATCATTAATTTAACCGAGTCAGCATATAGGTTCGTCGTCAGTGTTTTATAGCGACAGGGACCCCTATATACTACCTAGTAAAGGATTTAATCCCCTGATTGCTCCCTAGTTAACCCTTTCACCAGTGATCACCGTATAACTGTTACGGGTGACGCTGGTTAGTTAGTTTGTTTCTTATAGTTTATTATAGTTTTAGGGCAACTGCCATTTATTACCTTATAAAGGTTTAACCCCCTAATCGCCCGGCAGTGATATAAGTTAAGTTATAGGGTCAGATAAGGTCTGCGTTGCCCCAGGCAGCTTTAGGTTAGTGCCAGTACGGCTAACACCCACGCACGCAGCATACACCTCCCTTAGTGGTATAGTATCTGAACGGATCAATATCTGATCCGATCAGATCTATACTAGCGTCCCCAGCAGTTTAGGGTCCCCAAAAATTCAGTGTTAGCGGGATCAGCCCAGATACCTGCTAGCACCTGCGTTTTGCCCCTCGGTCCAGCCCAGCCCAGCCCACCCAAGTGCAGTATCAATCGATCACTGAGCACACTAAGCACACATAACTGCAGTGTTCGCAGAGTCAGGCCTGATTCCTGCGATCGCTAACAGTTTTATGGTAGCGTTTTGATACAGTCGCTGACAGTCAGGAGCTTTTTTGCCTGTGAGTCTCACTAGTGTACCCCTAAATTTAGAGCCCAAAATGGCAAATCAAAGGTACACTAGTGAAGAGGCCTACACGTTTCTGAGCATTACAGATAGTGAAGAGGAAGTCACTCATTTGTCAGATTCAGGCTCAGAATACGATCCTGTAGACGACAGCGGCTCCATGACAGATAGCTCTGATGACGGAGTTGTGGTCCCTGCCAAGGTCAGGCGTACCAGACCCCAAACTTCTTCTTCTGTCCTTGATGTGCAAAAACCGCAGGGCTCTCATATGGAGCACTAGCGCCGCTATGCCTTCTGGTGAATGGGCAAGCACCAGCAGCCTAGTATACCCTGGTCGTACATCCAGCACTGCAGTATCACGTGGTGACGTGGCGGGTCCCATAAGTGCAGTTCAAGCTGGCGAGGTGGCAAGCACAAGTAGTGTCCCGCTGCCACCAAGAAGACGAACACAGGCCCGTCGTGCCCATAGTGCCCTTCCTGCTGCATTCGCCAATCCTAATTGGGAGCCCACCACTTCTGCAGCACCCGTACTTCCCCCATTCACTGGCCAACCCAGAATTCAGGTGGAAACAGTTGATTTTACGCCACTTGATTTTTATTCACTGTTTTTCACTGAAGATCTCTATAGATCTATTGTGGACCAAAGCAATTTATACGTTGGTCAACACATCGTCACTATTCCCCAGTCCTCCCTTGCCAGAGATTGGAGACCAATTACGGTCTCTGAATTTAAGATCTTTCTGGGCCTTTCCCTCAACATGGGCATAACTAAAAAGAGTGAGTTGCGGTCATATTGGTCCACTGACCCAATTCACCATATGCCCTTGTTCTCTGCCTCCATGACCAGGGCACGATACGATCAGATCTTGCGGTTCATGCACTTCAACAACAATGAACTCTGTCATCCTCGTGGAGACCCTGGATACGATCGGCTCTACAAAATTTGACCCCCACGTAAACCACTTCAACCAACGTTTTGCAGACTTGTTTACTCCCCATCAAGTTGTCTGCGTTGATGAGTCCCTGATTAAATTTTCTGGCCGCTTGTCATTCAAACAGTACCTTCCCAGCAAGCGTGCCAGATTCGGGGTCAAGATGTATAAGCTCTGTGACAGGGCCACAGGCTATACATGTAGTTTTACGGTTTAGGAGGGCAAAGATAGTCACGTAGAGCCGACAAACTGCCCTAACTACATAGGAAGCGCTGGCAAGATTGTGTGGGACTTGGTGTCACCCTTATTCGGAAAGGGGTACCATTTATATGTGGACAATTATTACACGAGCGTGCCACTTTTTAGTCACCTTTTTCATCATCAAATTGGAGCATATGGCACCGTGCAACCTAATCACCGGGGCTTTCCCCAGCGGCTTGTAGATTCCTGTCTTAGGCTCGGGAGAGAGCCTGCTTGTATCTTTGCTCGCTATGAGGTGGAGGGACAATAAGAATGTTTTCGTTCTTACCTCCCTTCATGCAGACACGACGGTCCAAATTACTACGGTGACTGGTGTTGTGGAGAAACCCCTCCGTGTCCACGAATATAACCAAAATATGGGAGGGGTGGACCTCAACGACCAGTTGTTGGCGCCATACCTAGTTGCCAGTAAGGCCAGACGCTGGTACAAAAAAGTGTCTGTATACTTATTTCAATTGGTTTTGCTGAACGCTCATGTGCTATACAGAGCTTCAGGACAGATTGGATCCTTCCTTAAATTCCAGGAAGAGATCGTCAGAGCCCTTCTGTTTCCAGACGGTGCTCCACCTCACCTTCTCCAACCAAATGCAGTAAGCCGGCTGCATGAGAGGCATTTTCCTTATGTCCTCCCGAGTACCCCTACCCAACGAGCCCCCCAAAGAAAATGTCATGTCTGCAGAAAGCGCGGATATAGGCGTGACACCCGGTATTATTGTCCCTCCTGTCCTGACAATCCTGGTCTATGCATTGGTGAATGTTTTGAGTGCTACCATACACTAGTTGAGTTTTAGCGTAGGGTACAGCATTGCACAGACTAGGACACACTTTCACAGGGTCTCCCAAGATGCCATCGCATTTTGAGAGACCCAAACCTGGAACCGGTTACAGTTATAAAAGTTACAGTTATAAAAAAAAAAATTAAAAAAAAAAAAAAAAGTAAAAAAAAAAAATACACATAAAAATATAAAATTAAAAAACCAAAAATAGTTGTCGTTTTATTGTTCTCTCTCTCTTTCTATTCTCTCTCTATTGTTCTGCTCTTTTTTACTGTATTCTATTCTGCAATGTTTTATTGTTGTTATGTTTTATCATGTTTGCTTTTCAGGTATGTAATTTTTTTATAGTTTACTGTGTTTTATTGTTAACCATTTTTTTGTTTTCAGGTACGCCATTCAGCTGCAGCGCAGATTTATTTATCTTGACAGCAACAGCGTTTGCTCCCACGATACATAAAGCCGTGACTCCAGCGCTGTCGGAGGTGATTTCACCACCACAGTTACATACTTCAGCATATACGCCAAAGCGTGGGGGCAGCAGTGGGCGGAGGAGCGATTTGCTCCTACCTATTGCGGGAGGATGCCCCCATGCTTCGGCATATATAAACGGTGCATATATGCCCATCATTATAAGTGGGTGGATGAAGGGAGGTATTCTAATGGTGGGCATACCCACCGATCAATCTCTTTTTTTCGTTCAGCCCACAGGCTGCATGAAAAAAAGTTTACAGTATATGCCCAAAAAGGACCAGCAAGGTACTGGTTTGTTGCTGGACTTTAAGTGGTTATACCAGAATGATTCCTGCAGGTTTAGGTATTATCTTGATATCATTCTTTTCAGCCAGCGGTCGGCTTTCATGTAAAAGCAATCCTAGCAGCTAATTAGCCTCTAGACTGCTATTACAAGCAGTAGGAGGGAATGCCCCCCCTCCCACCATCTTCCATGTTTTTCTCTGGCTCTCCTGTCCCAACAGGGAACCTGAGAATGCAGCCGTTGATTCGGCCAGCTGACCAGAGAGCTGATCAGATCCGATCTTGGTGTGGTCAGATGCTTTGAGGGCAGAGGAGAGATCTAGGGTCTAATAGATCCCAATTTTTTCAAAAAAGAGTACCTGTCACTACCTATTGCTACCATAGGGGATATTTACATTCCCTGAGATAACAATAAAAATGCTAAAAGAAAAAAATGAAAGGAACAGTTTAAAAATAAAATAAAAAAGCAAAAAAAAAAAAAAGAAAGAAAAGAAAAGAAAAAAAAAATGGTGTCAAATGTAAACAGCAATTGCACCATGCATGTGAGGTAACCTGTAAAGGCTTTTAGAGGCTTTTAAAAATGTATTTAGTTTGTCGCTACTGCACGTTTGTGCACGTTTGTACGCAACTTTAAAGCATGTCGTGTTTGATATCCATGTGCTCGGCCTAAGATCATCTTTTTTATTTCATCAAACATTTGGGAAATATAGTGTGTTTTAGTGCATTAAAATTTTAAAAAGTGTGTTTTTTCCCAAAAAAATGCATTTGAAAAATCGCTGCGCAAATACTGTGTGAAAAAAAAAAATGAAACACCCACCATTTTAATCTGTAGGGCCTTTGCTTTAAAAAAAAATATATAATGTTTGGGGGTTCAAAGTAATTTTCTTGCAAAAAAAATATTTTTTTCATGTACACAAAAAGTGTCAGAAAGGGCTTTGTCTTCAAGTGGTTAGAAGAGTGGGTGATGTGTGACATAAGCTTCTAAATGTTGTGCATAAAATGCCACGACAGTTCAACCCCCCCCCCCCCCCAAATGACCCCATTTTGGAAAGTAGACACCCCAAGCTATTTGCTGAGAGGCATGTCGATTCCATGGATTCCTGGCGTTTTTAGCAATAAAAATCCTATTTTTGCTCATCTACACTATGTGGAGCTTGTTCATTTTTTCTCCACATACTTACTGAGAGATTCAACCAGCCTTCACTCCAGCCTTTGTACGTGACGCATTGTTCCCTCTGATCCGCATCTTGGCCATCCTTTGGGAGGACCCACCTGGCGACCCCGGGAGATCCGCGCAGAGTTTGACCCAGAAGGTTCGCAGAGCTGTGATGTCTGTTCACTGGCCCTGAGAGGCAACCCGCTCGAGTGACTCCCTGTCAAGGGAGTCCATCATATCTGGTAAGAGTTTCTTACACACCACCTTTACCAAGTCGCATGTTGTTGAGAGATACAACTTGGGGATGATTTGTTGATTCACCTGCGTTTTAACTTCTGTCTCCCTGCATCCACGCATGGTTTTCAGTGGGACATTCCATGTCATTTGTTTCCCACTCACCGACAGGATTTTATTCACCTATATTGAGAGACTTACAAGTTTTTTCACTGTTATGTTTATTATTTGTGGACATTTGTTTTTTTCAGTTGTTTTCTTGATTGAAGACTTTTTGGCACCATTTATGCGCTACTTTTTATTTCATTTTCACATTGTTTTTCGGGGGCCCGTATGCAGCTAGGTCCCCAAAAAGTCCCACACATGTGGTATTCCCATACTCAGAAGAAGCAGCAGAATGTATTTTGGGGTGTAATTCCACATATGCCCATGGCATGTTTGAGAAATATATCATTTAGTGACAACTTTGTGCAAAAAAAGAAAAAAAAAAGTTTGTCACTTTCCCGCAACTTGTGGCAAAATATAAAATATTCCATGGACTCAACATGCCTCTCAACAAATAGCTTGGGGTGTCTACTTTCAAAAATGAGGTAATTTGGGGGGGTTGTGCCATCTGGGCATTTTATGGCCTTCAAAACTGTGATAGGTAGTAAGGAGTGAAAAAAAAATGTACGCCCTTAGAAATCCTGAAGGCTGTGCTTGTTTTTCGGGGCCCCGTATGCGGCTAGGCTCCCAAAAAGTCCCACACATGCGGTATCCCCGTACTCAGGAGAATCAGCAGAATGTATTTTGGGGTGCAATTCCACATATGCCCATGGCCTGTGTGAGCAATATATCATTTAGTGGCAACTTTGTGCAAAAAAAAAGTTTGTCATTTTCCTGCAACTTGTGGCAAAATATAAAATATTCCATGGACTCAACATACCTCTCAGCAAATAGCTTGGGGTGTCTACTTTCCAAAATGGGGTAATTTGGGGGGGGGGGTTTGTGCCATCTTGGCATTTTATGGCCTTCAAAACTGTGATAGGTAGTGAGGAGTGAAATCAAAAATTTACGCCCTTAGAAATCCTGAAGGCGGTGCTTGGTTTCAAAGCCCCGTACGCGACTAGGCTGCCAAAAAAGTCCCACACATGTGGTATCCCTGTACTCAGAAGAAGCAGCAGAATGTATTTTGGGGTGTAATTCCACATATGTTCATGGCATGTTTGAGCAATATATCATTTAGTGACAATTTTGTGCAAGAAAAGAAAAAAAAAAAAAAAGCTTGTCATTTTCCTGCAACTCTTGTCAAAATATAAAATGTTCCATGGACTCAACATGCCTCTCAGCAAATAGCTTGGGGTGTCTACTTTCCAAAATGGGGTCTTTTGGGGGGGGGGGGGTTGTGCCATCTTGGCATTTTATGGCCTTCAAAACTGTGATAGGTAGTGAGGAGTGAAATAAAAAATTTACGCCCTTTGAAATCCTGAAGGCGGTGCTTGGTTTTCGGGGCCCCGTACGTGGCTAGGCTCCCAAAAAGTCCCACACATGTGGTATCCCCATACTCAGGAGAAGCAGCTAAATGTATTTTTGGGCACAATTCCACATATAACCATGGCATTTGTGAGCAATATATCATTTAGTGACAACTTTTTGTAATTTTTTTTTTATTTTTATTTTTTTATCATTATTTAATCACTTGGGACAAAAAATTTAATATTCAATGGGCTTAAAATGCCTCTCAGCAATTTCCTTGGGGTATCTACTTTCCAAAATGGGGTCATTTGTGGGGGGGGGGGGTTGTACTGCCCTGCCATTTTAGCACCTCAAGAAATGAGATAGGCAGTCATAAACAAAAAGCTGTGTAAATTCCAGAAAATGTACCCTAGTTTGTAGACGCTATAACTTTTGCGCAAACCAATAAATATACGCGTATTGACATTTTTTTTACCAAGGACATGTGGCCGAATACATTTTGGCCTAAATGTATGACTACTTTTTTATAACAAAAAGTTAAAAATATCATTTTTTTTCCAAATTTTCGGTCTTTTTCCATTTATAGCGCAAAAAATAAAAACCGCAGAGGTGATCAAATACCATCAAAAGAAAGCTCTATTTGTGGGAAGAAAAGGACGCAAATTTTGTTTGGGTACAGCATTGCATGACCGCGCAATTAGCAGTTAAAGCAACGCAGTGCCAAATTGTAAAAAGTGCTCTGGTCAGGAAGGGGGTAAATCCTTCCGGGGCTGAAGTGGTTAAGTGTAGCTCCAGCCAAAAAAATCTATTTGTAAGCTTTTTGGATAACATAGGAAAGTGTTATCACCCCTGTAACATTTGTTTTGCTGTCTGTGCCCCGGTTCAGAAGATTTCACCTCACTTTCTGTCCCAATGACAATTGGATTTTGAAAATTTTGGGTTATTAGAGAAACAAGGATTGGTGATAAAGCATCAGTGGAGACACCTTTTTTCACATATTAACTCTTACAGGAGAGAATTTCCCTTCCTAGGGGTAGATTTCCTCTCACTTCCTGTTGTCTCTCTCCGTCTGTAAGTAGGAGTCGTTTGTAAGTCGGATGTTTGAAAATAGGGGACCGCCTGTATATACTATACGGCCTGCCCTATATATTCTGTGGAAAATTGGGCCTTAGGTGTTGGTGGTAGCAGAACACAGTAAGCCTTCACAGTTACTGTTGGCGGGTGCTGGAACGGGCCCTGCTGTGGAATATTATATCAAGAATTGTAATTACATGCCCCTGTTAAACAGGGGCAGAAAAATTGGGCCTTTGGTGGTGGTGCCACAACACTCTAAGCCCTCACAGTTACCCTTGGTGGGCGCTGGAACGGGCCATGCTGTGAAATATTATATCAAGAATTGTAATTACATGCCACTGTTAAACAGAGGCAGAAAAATTGGGCCTTTGGTGGTGGTGGTGGTGTTACAACACTCTAAGCCCTCACAGTTACTCTTGGTGGGCGCAGGAACAGGCCCTGCTGTGAAATATTATATCAAGCTTTGTAATTACATGCCACTGTTAAACAGGGGCAGAAATATTGGGCCTTTGGTGGTGGTGGTGTCACAACACTGTAAGCCCTCACAGTTACTCTTGGTGGGCGCAGGAATGGGCCCTGCTGTGAAATATTATATTAAGCATTGTAATTACATGCCACTGTTAAACAGGGGCAGAAAAATTGGGCCTTTGGTGGTGGTGCCACAACACTGTAAGCCCTCAAAGTTACTCTTGGTGGGCGCAGGAACGGGCTCTGCTGTGAAATATTATATCAAGAATTGGAATTGCACAGGGGCAGAAAAATTGGGTCTTAGTCAGTGATGGTTGTGGTGCCACAACACTGTAACCCCTCACAGATTCTCTTGTTGAGCGCAGGAATGAGCCCTGCTGTGAAATATTAGAGCAAATATTGTAATTACATGTCCCTGTTAAACAGGGGCAGAAAAATTGAGCCTTTGGCGGTGAGGGTGGTGCCACAACACTGTAAGCCCTCACAGTTACTCTTGGTGGGTAGGGATGAGCTTCGTGTTCGAGTCGAACCCATGTTCGACTCGAACATCGTCTGTTCGCCCGTTCGCCGAATTGCGAACGATATGGGCCGTTCGCGCCAAATTCGTGTGGCGCGTCACGGCCCATAATTCACTGCGGCATCGCAGTGCATTGCTGGCTGATGATTGGCCAAGCATGCACTATGACCCGCATGCTTGGCCAATCACAGCGCCGTCTGAACAGAGAGCCGTAATTGGCCAAAGCCAAGGAGGCTTTGGCCAATTATGGCTCAGGGGATTTAGTACACGCCCCACACTATATAAGGCCGCCTGCACGGCGGCCCTGTGTAGTGTGTGTTCCGGCGTTGAAAGAGATAGACAGAGAGACAGTGTCATTTGATTTGAGTTAGATAGATTAGGCAGAACAGTCAGTCAGTTAGCTGCACTTACAGTGTATTGTGTATATATATGCATCCCAGGTGTTGTATATATATATATACACTGTATTCAGTTTAGCTAGATCCATTCCTGTTATCTTCCTACTGACAGGCAGGCTTGTCTTGTTACAGTATTTACAGCTACCTGAAGAAAATTGCTGGTGTTCTTTTGATCCTATTAGCACCACAGTCAGGCAGCTAGACTATTTACAGTTAGTGCAGTGCGTCCAGCTCACAGTGTTCAGCTAGATCCGTTCCTGTTATCTTCTTACTGACAGGCAGGCTTGTCTTGTTACAGTATATACAGCTACCTGAAGAAAATTGCTGGTGTTCTTTTGATCCTATTAGTACCACAGTCAGGCAGCTAGACTATTTACAGTTAGTGCAGTGCGTCCTGCTCACAGTGTTCAGCTAAACCTACAAGTTAGTGGGGTGCATCCTGCTCACTGTGTTCAGCTAAACCTACAAGTTAGTGTGGTGCGTCCACCTCACAGTGTTCAGCTAAACCTACAAGTTAGTGCGGTGTGTCCTGCTCACAGTGTTCAGCTAAAACTACAAGTTAGTGCGGTGCGTCCTGCTCACAGTGTTCAGCTAAACCTACAAGTTAGTGTAGTGAGACCTCTGCACAGTGTTCATCTAAAGCTACAAGTTAGTGCAGTGCGTCCTGCTCACAGTGTTCAGCTAGATCCGTTCCTGTTATCTTCTTACTGACAGGCAGGCTTGTCTTGTTACAGTATTTACAGCTACCTGAAGAAAATTGCTGGTGTTCTTTTGATCCTATTAGTACCACAGTCAGGCAGCTAGACTATTTACAGTTAGTGCAGTGCGTCCTGCTCACAGTGTTCAGCTAAACCTACAAGTTAGTGGGGTGCATCCTGCTCACTGTGTTCAGCTAAACCTACACGTTAGTGTGGTGCGTCCTGCTCACAGTGTTCAGCTAAAACTACAAGTTAGTGCTGTGCGTCCTGCTCACAGTGTTCAGCTAAACCTACAAGTTAGTGTAGTGAGACCTCTGCACAGTGTTCAGCTAAACCTACAAGTTAGTGCGGTGCGTCCTTCTCACAGTGTTCAGCTAAAACTACAAGTTAGTGCTGTGCGTCCTGCTCACAGTGTTCAGCTAAACCTACAAGTTAGTGTAGTGAGACCTCTGCACAGTGTTCATCTAAAGCTACAAGTTAGTGCAGTGCGTCCTGCTCACAGTGTTCAGCTAGATCCGTTCCTGTTATCTTCTTACTGACAGGCAGGCTTGTCTTGTTACAGTATTTTCAGCTACCTGAAGAAAATTGCTGGTGTTCTTTTGATCCTATTAGTACCACAGTCAGGCAGCTAGACTATTTACAGTTAGTGCAGTGCATCCTGCTCACAGTGTTCAGCTAAACCTACAAGTTAGTGGGGTGCGTCCTGCTCACTGTGTTCAGCTAAACCTACAAGTTAGTGTGGTGCTTCCACCTCACAGTGTTCAGCTAAACCTACAAGTTAGTGCGGTGCATCCTGCTCACAGTGTTCAGATAAAACTACAAGTTAGTGTGGTGCGTCCTGCTCACAGTGTTCAGCTAAACCTACAAGTTAGTGCGGTGCGTCCTGCTCAGTGTTCAGCTAAAACTACAAGTTAGTGCTGTGCGTCCTGCTCACAGTGTTCAGCTAAACCTACAAGTTAGTTTAGTGAGACCTCTGCACAGTGTTCATCTAAAGCTACAAGTTAGTGCAGTGCATCCTGCTCACAGTGTTCAGCTAGATCCGTTCCTGTTATCTTCTTACTGACAGGCAGGCTTGTCTTGTTACAGTATTTACAGCTACCTGAAGAAAATTGCTGGTGTTCTTTTGATCCTATTAGTACCACAGTCAGGCAGCTAGACTATTTACAGTTAGTGCTGTGCGTCCTGCTCACAGTGTTCAGCTAAAACTACAAGTTAGTGGGGTGCGTCCTGCTCACAGTGTTTAGCTAAACCTACAAGTTAGTGGGGTGCATCCTGCTCACAGTGTTCAGCTAAACCTACAAGTTAGTGCGGTGCGTCCTGCTCACAGTGTTCAGCTAAAACTACAAGTTAGTGCTGTGCGTCCTGCTCACAGTGTCCAGCTAAACCTACAAGTTAGTGTAGTGAGACCTCTGCACAGTGTTCATCTAAAGCTACAAGTTAGTGCAGTGCGTCCTTCTCACAGTGTTCAGCTAAAACTACAAGTTAGTGCTGTGCGTCCTGCTCACAGTGTTCAGCTAAAACTACAAGTTAGTGTGGTGCGTCCACCTCACAGTGTTCAGCTAAACCTACAAGTTATTTTTTTGCGAGGTCTGCACAGTGTTCACCTAAAGCTACCTGTAGAAGGTTGGTGGTGTTTTCCTGATCCTATTACTACCGCAGGCAGCTAAAAAAGCTACAAGTTAGTTTTTTGCGAGCTCTGCACAGTGTTCAGCTAAAGCTACCGTGTAGAAGGTTGGTGGTGTTCTCATACTACAGGCAGGCAGTTGATTTTGCTAGCTGCAGTATCAGTATATATATATATATATATATATATATCCCAGCTTAGTGCAGCTACAGGCCATTAGTATGTCTGGAAGGCCAAGAAGGAGAGGCAGACAGTCACAAGCCAATAAGAGAGGGCAAGCAGGCTCTGTGTGTAGTGCTGGTCGTCGAGACGGTGCATCCTCATCAGCATGTGGCTGTGGGACACGCTTTGCCTTTTTTTCGGCAGCTGGCTGTGTTGAGCCGCAACATGCGGTAGACTTGGTCATGGGAGTGGATGACCAAGCCGTCCTCATCCTCCTCATCCTCTCTCACCCATGCCCAGGGTACTTTGTCTGGCAAAGCAGCGGCCTCTTCCCTCGGCTCAATGTCATCAGTGACTCCTTTCCTAGCCCCACCATGTCCTCCTGAGGAGTTCCTCGAACTGTTTAACCACAGTGTTAGGTACATGCTCCAGGAGGATGCCCAGCGTTTGGAAGGCTCTGATGATGATACTGAGCTCGATGAAGGCAGTAACATGAGCACGGACAGAGGGGGTGCCCAAGAAGGACAGCAATCTGGCAGTCATGCTCCCCCTGCTTCAGCATACTGCCAGGTTTGCTCCAGTGATGAGAAGGGAGGGGATGATGAGGTCACTGACTCAACGTGGGTGCCTGATAGGAGAGAGGAGGAGGAGGAGGAGGAGGAAGAGGAGGCGGCATATCACCAACGAGGCAGGATGCCCTCCAGGGGCCAGCCTAAGGGGAGCACATTGACTGCATCACACCCCAAAGCTCCACATGTGCAGGGCACTGCAGTCTCTGCGCGTTATTCAAAAAGTTCTTTGGTGTGGGCCTTTTTTGAGATGAGTGCATCAGATCGCACCGCTGCTATTTGCAACATATGTCTCAAGCGTATCTCGCGTGGCCAAAACATCTCCCGCTTGGGTACCACATGCTTGACCAGACATATGTTGACCTGCCATGCAGTTCGTTGGCAAGCGTATCTAAAAGACCCACACCAAAGAACAAAGAGGACCTCTCCTTGCTCCTCATCAGCTGAGATCTCCAACCCCACTATAACTTCAGTCCTCTCTGAGACCTGCACTGAGACGAATGAAGGTGTAGAATTAGGTGTGTCATAGCCAAGTACTTGTGGGCAATCTGCTTTTGGTACACCGACGTCAGATTGTACCAGGCAAATTTCCCTGCCCCAGCTGCTGCACCGCCGAAAGAAGTTTGCTCCCAGCCATCCACAAGCGCAGCGGTTGAATGCTAGCTTGGCAAAATTGCTAGCACTTCAACTGCTGCCTTTTCAGTTGGTAGACTCTGCCCCCTTCCGTGAGTTTGTGGAATGTGCGGTTCCTCAGTGGCAAGTACCCAAACGCCACTTTTTCTCACGGAAGGCGATTCCGGCTCTCTACCGGCATGTGGAAGGCAATGTCCATGCCTCGCTGGACAGGGCGGTCAGCGGTAAGGTGCATATTACCGCTGACTCATGGTCCAGCAGGCATGGACAGGGACGTTACCTAAGTTTCACGGCGCATTGGGTGACTCTGCTGGCAGCTGGGAAGGATGCAGGACAAGGTGCAGTAGTGTTAGAGGTTGTTCCGCCACCACGCCTCCAAAATGCTAATGATTGTGACACACCTCTCTCCTCCACCCCCTCCTCTTCTCGTTCCTCCATAGCCTCTTCCTGTGCTTTGTCCTCGGAACCAGCAGTGCTCCGTAGCCGTTCAAGGGGCTACGCAAGTACGCAGGCCAAAAGATGCCATGCGGTGCTTGAGCTGGTGTGCTTGGGGACAGGAGTCACACTGGGGCAGAGGTTCTGTCAGCTCTGCAGGGGCAGGTTCAGAGGTGGTTCACGCCACGCCAACTTAAGGCAGGAATGGTGGTTTGCGACAATGGCACCAACCTCCTCTCTGCCCTCCGACAGGGACAAATGACCCATGTGCCCTGTATGGCTCACGTCCTTAACTTGGTGGTGCAGCGGTTCTTGGGCAGGTACCCGGGCTTACAGGATGTCCTGAGGCAGGCCAGGAAAGTCTGTGTGCATTTCCGCCGGTCATATAATGCCAGTGCTCGGCTGACGGACCTCCAAAAGGAGTTTAACCTGCCCAAGAACCGCCTAATCTGTGACATGCCCACCAGGTGGAACTCAACGTTGGCCATGCTGCAGCGGCTGCACACGCAGCAGAGGGCCATCAATGAGTACCTGTGCGACTATGGCACCAGGACAGGGTCAGGGGAGCTTGTTTTTTTTTCCCCACGCCAGTGGGCCATGATCAGGGATGCATGCACTGTCCTGTCACCATTTGAGGAAGCCACGAGGATGGTGAGCAGTGACAGTGCATGCATCAGTGACACTGTCCCCCTTGTCCACCTGTTGGAGCACACGCTGCGTGGAATAATGGACAGGGCACTTGAGGCAGAACAGAGGCAGGAAGAGGAGGACTTCCTTAGCTCTCAAGGCCCCCTTTATCCAGACAGTGTTCCTGCGTGCCCGCCGATCACACAGGAAGAGGACGAGGAGGAAGATTGTGTCAGTATGGAGGTGGAGCCTGGCACTCAGCATCAGCAGCAGTCTTTAAGGGATCAGTCTCAAGAAACACATGGACTTGTACGTGGCTGGGAGGAGGTGGCTGCGGACCATGTCGTCCTTAGTGACCCAGAGGACTCCGGACCAAATGCCTCAGCAAACCTACGCTGCATGGCCTCCCTGATCCTGCAAAGCCTGCGTAAGGATCCTCATATTCGTGGTATCAAGGAGAAGGACCAATACTGGCTGTTGATCCACGTTACAAGGGTAAGGTTGCGGACCTTATCTTGCCCTCGCAGAGGGAGCAGAAGATGAAACATCTTCGGGAGGCCTTGCAGAAAGGTCTGTGCAACGCGTTCCCAGAAACTGGGAGGTTACAAACTCCTCTTTCTGGACAACGTGTTGCTGAGGCTTTGGTCAGTCAAAGAAGGAGCGGTGGAGAAGGTGGCCGTCTGACCGATGCGTTCAGACAATTTTTTGGTCCGCAGCCCCAAGGTATGATCGGTTCCAGCAACCATCGCCAGCCTCTGTTTTACATGGTGCAGGAATACCTAGGGGCAAGATCTGACTTGGACACCTTTCCCACCAAAAATCCTCTTGGTTACTGGGTCTTGAGGATGGATCACTGGCCAGAGCTTGCACAGTATGCAATTGAGCTACTGCCCTGTCCTGCATCCAACGTTCTTTCGGAACGCACATTCAGTGCTGCTGGAGGCTTTGTAACCGATCACAGGGTGCGTCTGTCCACCGACTCAGTCGATCGACTGACCTTCATAAAAATGAATCAGTCTTGGATCACCACCAGCTACCAAGCACCTGATACTGATGTAACCGAATAATTTTTTTTTAAATCTCAGATCCCTTCAAAGACTGCCTATGCTGATGCTGAGTGACTATCCCTGAGTAATTATCCTCTTCCTCCTCAATCATCACGCTGATAGCTTGTAAGAACATTTTTGGTTCTGGGCGCCACCACCAGTGCCTAAGGCACAATTTTTCAGCCCCTGTTTAACAGGGGTGTGTAATTACAATTTTTGATGCAATACTTTGCAGCAGGGCTCATTTCAGCATTCCAACTAGAGTATCTGTGAGGGGTTGCAGTGTTGTGGCACCAGCACCAGTGCCTAAGGCCCAATTCTTCTGCCCCTGTTTAACAGGGGCGTGTAATTACAATTTTTGATGCAATACTTTGCAGCAGGGCTCGTTCCTGCGTTCCAACTAGAGTGTCTGTGAGGGGTTGCAGTGTTGTGGCACCAGCACCAGTGCCTAAGGCCTAATTTTTCAGCCCCTGTTCAACAGGGGCATGTAATTACAATTATTGATCTAATATTTCACAGCAGGGCCCATTTCTGCACCCACCAAGAGCGAGTGAGGACTTACAGTGTTGTGGCACCAACACCACCACCACCACCACCAAAGGCCCAATTTTTCTGCCCCTGTTCAACAGGGGAATGTAATTACAATTCTTGATCTAATATTTCACAGCAGGGCCCTGTGAGGGCTTACAGTGTTGTGGCCACAACAACACCTAAGGCCCAAATTTCTGCTGAGTATATAGGGCAGGCGCCTACTTTCAAACATCTAACTTACAAACGACTCCTACTTGCAAATGGAAGGAGACAACAGGAAGTGAGATGAAATCTACCCCTAGGAAGGGAAATTCTCTCCTGTAAGAGTTAATATGGGAAAAACATTTCTCCTTTCCACTGATGCTTTCCAATCCTTGTTCCACAAAAAAACCCAAATTTTCAAAAAACATTTGTCATTGGGACAAAAAGTGAGGTGAAATCTTCTGAAGAGGAGGAAAGACAGCAAAACAAATGTCACAGGGGTGATAACCCTTCCCTATGTTTTCCAAAAAGCTTAAAAAAGATTTTTTGGCTGGAGCTAAACACGTAAAAAATGTACCCGTTCAAAATTACAAACAGATTCTACTTAACAACAAACCTACAGTCCCTGTCTTGTTTGCACTGCCTTTATACTGCTGTTCAGAGTATATAGGGCCTGGTGGCCCCACACCTTTCCTTATTTTAACTTGGGTGCGGGGTTCCCCTTAATATCCATACAAGACCCAAAGGGCCTGGTAATGGACTGGGGGGTACCCATGCCATTTGCCTCACTGATTTTCATCCATATTGCCAGGACCCGACATTACATTAAACCCGCAAGCAGTTTTAAATGAGATTTTTTCCTTTAAAAATGACATTTTGTGCAGGGACTGTTCTAAACACGGGAAACACGCTCCACTTTACAGGCATACTATAGACACACCCCAGGTACGATATTTAAAGGAATATTTCACTTTTTTTTTTTTTTACTTTAAGCATCATTAAAATCACTGCTCCCGAAAAAACGGCCGTTTTTAAAAGTTTTTTTTGCACTGATACATGTCCCCTGGGGTAGGACCCGGGTCCCCAAACCCTTTTTAGGACAATACCATGCAAATTAGCCTTTAAAATGAGCACTTTTGATTTCGAACGTTCGAGTCCCATAGACGTCAATGGGGTTCTAACGTTCGTGCGAATTTTCGGTCCATTCGCAGGTTCTGGTGCGAACCGAACTGGGGGGTGTTCGGCTCATCCCTATTGGTGGGTGCAGGAATAGGCCCTGCTGTGAAATATTAGATCAAAAATGTTACACTCCCCTGTTAAGCAGGGGCAGAAAAACTGGGTCTTAGGCAGTGGTGGTGGTGACACAACACTCAAACCCCTCATAGATTCTCTTGTTGAGCGCAGGAACGAGCCCTGCTGTGAAATATTAGAGCAAAAATTGTAATTACATGCCCCTGTTAAACAGGGTCAGAAAAATTTGGCCTTAGGCAGTGGTGGTGGCACAACACTCTAAAGTCTCACAGATACTCTTGTTGAGCGCAGGAACGAGCCCTGCTGTGAAATATTAGATAAAAAATTGTGATTACGCACCCCTTTTAAGCAGGGGCAGAAAAACTGGGCCTTAGGCAGTGGTGGGGGTGCCCTGAACCAAAAATATTCTTAGAAGCTATCATCATGAAGATTGAGGAGGAATAGGATAGTCACTCAGCATAATAGGATAGTCACTCAGCATAGGCAGTCTTCAAGGGATCCCACATCCATAGAAAAATCAACCGGTTACATCAGCATCAGGTGTTTGGTAGCTGGTGATCCAAGATTGATTCATTTTTATGAATGTGAGCTGATCAACAGAGTCTGTGGACAGGCGTACTCTGTGATTGGTTACAAAGCCTCCAGCAGCACTGAATGTGCGTTCAGAAAGAACGCTGGATGTAGGACAGACCAGTAGCTCAATTGCATATTGAGCAAGCTCTGGCCAGTGGTCCATCCTCAAGACCCAGTAACCCAGTGGATGTTCTGTTGGAAAGGTCTCCAAGTCTGATCTTTCTCCTAGATATACCTGCACCATGTAATTCAGACGCTGGCAATGGTTGCTGGAATTGATCAGACCTGGGCGCTGAGGACTGATGAAGGCATCGGTCAGCCGGCCACCTTCTCCACTGCTCTTTCTGTGACTGAACGAAGCCTCAGCAACACGTTGTCCAGCACCAGGAAATTGTAACCTCCCAGGCTCTGGAAACACATTGCACAAACCTTTCTGTAAGGCCTCCCGAAGATGTTTCATCCTCTGCTCCCTCTGCGAAGGCTGGATAAGTTCTGCAACCTTACCCTTGTAATGTGGATCAAGAAGGATTGCCAGCCGGTAATGATCCCTCTCCTTGATACCACGAATCCTAGGGTCCTTTCGCACGCTTTGAAGGATCAGGGAGGCCATGCAGCGTAAGTTTGCAGAGGCATTCGATCCTGAGTCCTCTGGGTCACTAAGGATCACATGATCCGAAACCACCTCCTCCCAGCCACGTACAACTCCATGGGTTTCTGGGGACTGCAAAAGATCCCTTGAAGACTGCTGCTGATGCTGAGTGTTATCCTCCACCTCCATGCTGACACAATCCTCCTCCTCCTCCTCTTCTTCTTCCTGTGTGATCAGCAGGCCCACAGGAATACTATCTGGATAAATGGGGGCTTGAGAGGTAAGGAAGTCCTCCCCTTCCTAGCGCTGTTCTGCCTCAAGTGACCTGTCCATTATTCCACAAAGCGCGTGCTCCAACAGGAAGACAAGAGGGACAGTATCACTGATGCATGCACTGTCACTGCTCACCATCCTCGTGGACTCCTCAAATGGTGACAGGATAGTGCATGCATCCTTAATCAGTAGCCACTAGCGTGGCAAAAAAAAGCCAAGCTCCCCTGACCCTGTCCTGGTGCATTACTCACACAGGTACTCATTGATGGCCCTCTGCTGCATGTGCAGTCGCTGCAGCATTACCAACGTTGAGTTCCACCTGGTGAGCATGTCACAAATGAGGCGGTTCTTGGGCAGGTTGCATTCCCTTTGAAATTACCACAGACTTTCCTGGCCTGCCTCAGGAGATCCTGTAAGCCTGGGGTACCTGTGTATATATATATATTAGAAAAAGTACACCAGGAATGTCCTGCAGTCAGATATAGGCATGGGTACACTGGATGCAGTATATATATATAAATCACACTCTCTTTCCGTCTCTCCATCCACGCCAACAACACACTACACAGGGCCGACATGCAGGCAGCCTTATATAGTGTGGGGCATGGACTTAGTCTCCCTGAGCCATAATTGGCCAAAGGCACCCTGCCTCATGTTCGACCCAAACATAAAGCTCATCCCTAGTGCCTACCTGTAAATTGCCACATTTGTACTGTGTATAGAAGGTGATGCAGCAATAGCTGCATGAACAAAGCCAAAAAAAAGTTCATTTTCCTGCATAAAGTGGGTATTGAGATGAAACGTAGTCCTCCTCTTCCTCACACTGCTCTGCCTCAAGTGCTCTGTCCATAATGCCATGCAGAGTCTGCTCCAGCAAGAACACAACAGCGATTGTGTCACTGATGCATGCATTGTCATGGCTCACCATTCTTGTGGTGACAGTACAGTGACTATGCATCATCAGGGAGCAAGTGGCTGATGTTGTTTTCAAATAACTCGGTTGACTCCTTCATGCCTGATGCTGGGGTTATGACAGGAATAGCTGTGGACAAGGAGGCAGATTTAGTCATTCTTGCAGCTGCAGTGGACTACCCACTAGTCTCTGCTTGGGTGACAAGAGATGAGGATTATTTAGCAAGTCAGTCCATAACCTCCTCTGCATGCTGTGGCTGGATAGCATGGATAGAAACATCACTAAATAGAGGAAATTATACCCTGCCTGAGGACTGACCACATCCACCTTTGCCTGTGGACAAAAAAAAACAAAAATTGCCTAGCGCTCTGGATATCACAAAAACAAACTGCAACAGTCAAAAATAAAACTGAGTAGTTTAATGAAACCAATAATGATTAATAATTATAAATTGTATATGGTAATTGGTGAATTATAAAACCAAGTTGTAAGAAAGTATTGCAATTAAACCCACAGTAACACAGTACTATATTGCACTAAATTAAAAACATATAAATGTGCACTTGAAATAAAAAACAGTTAGCCCTTGAACAACAGGAAACCAGCATGGGAGATCCATCCAAATGTATGCCCCAACAAAAGGCAATGGGATGAGGTGGTAAGAGCGGAAAGGGGTGCTCAAAGCAAAGAATTAAGGGGACTCACAAATTCCCCGCTGGCTCTAGGGTCTGGCACCATACAAGGCGACTCACCGGCTCCAGCGAACTGTGTAGTTGAAGTGGCGTGGAAAGAGCCGATGCTTCCGCCGTGAGGAGCGAAGCCTTGCCGTGGCTCAGTGGTGGTAGATGATGACGTCAGCACAGGAGAGCCGCCGGAGTGTCAGCTGGTGGAAGCAGACCGCTGACTCTCCAGACTGTGTCTCCTCGAGGGTAAAAATCCTCAGTGATGGATGGTGTCACTACACTGAATCCAGTGATGAATCTGGGAGGCCGACAAGGAGAGAAATAATTACGCCAGCAGGCTGATGGAACTCACATCTGCCTGATTGGCCTGTGACTCTTCAGGATGGAATTGATTCAATGATAAATAAATGGTGCCAAACAAGGGGAATGATGGTAAAATAGTCAAACCAGAGGGGGATGGTGGAGCTGGTGATGCTGAGAGAAACGACCGCTGCTGGCTGATAAGGAGCTCACAGAATTGAATGGATAAATGGATGGATGGATGGATGGATAGATGATCACCATGACATGGTTCTGGATAGGACCACTGTCATAAGGTTGCCTTGACGACGCGTTTCGCGCATGAACACTTTGTCATAGTCAAGGAAAGAGGCAACTCGCAAAGTTTAAATACATAAATGTAGATTGGGGGGAGCAATGGGAGGGACAAAAAAAAAAAAAACAACAATTGATAATTGACCCATTGTGAGAAGAGGGAGGGGTGAAGTCTCTGGTGTTAACCCCCTGTTGTTCAAACGACCCACAATGGAAAATCACAATAAAATATACATTGATGGTACAGATCATGGAGAGCACATGGTTAAAATTGAAATTAAAAACAAAGCATTTTTATTGTCAGAAAAGATTTTTTTTAAAAATAAGGTCTTTTTCAAAAAATCCTTTAACAAATCTTTAAAAAATTATTTTCAATATCTTTTCAAAACTTTATGTTATTATTATAAAAATCATCCAGCATGAGCCCAACTCTACACAAAACTGCATGTTTCAAGTTCCTCATTTAACCCCTTGGGGGCAAGCGAATCGAACATATAAATCCAGAAAACCTCACACTTGCATAACAAGGAGAATCTCTCATTATTGGTTAATGTACCCTTGGGGGTCGTTTCAATCATAAAGACCTCTAAATGTCTAATGTCCTTGTTGTGGAAACGTAAAAAATGACAAGGAACACTGTGTTCATCGCTCCCTTTGGAAATAAGTCTACGGTGGTCACCCACTCTAGCCCGTAGTGCCCGAATGGTCCGACCAACGTAGAAAAGCCCACATGGGCACCGCAAGATATAAATAACAAAGTCAGTAGAGCAAGTAATAAATTGCCTAATCTCGTATTTTCTGCCTGTGTTAGTTGTAATAATCTTAGTGCCATGGACAATAAATTGACACGTAAGACACCCCCTCTTCTTACACTGAAATATACCCTTTCTATCGTGAAAATATGATCTAATATCAAGGGGGGATTTGGATGATTTGTTTACTATTTTGCTAGGTGCTAATAAATTTTTAATGGCACGGGCTTTACGAAACGTCACTTGTGGAACCTCAGATAATACCGGAGCTAGACGTTGGTCCAAACGTAGAATACCAAAATGTTTTCTGACATAGATAAGGACTTATACCTATCATTAAGAGTAGAAATAAATCTAACTGTCTGGTTGGTTCCTGATTCTGCTTTTGAGATCTTGTCCCCGGGAGGGGGATTCATGTGGGACAAGAAGGCATCACTGATGAGGTCACATGGGTAACCCTTCTCTTGGAATTTCTTTTTCATCACTGCCCCCTGTTCGACATAATCCTCCACTCTGGAACAATTACATCTCAGTCTGTTGAATTGGCCACTTGGGATGTTACATTTCCATGATAGATGGTGACAACTTCCAAAATGGAGATAGGAATCGCCACTAGTTGGCTTAACGTGGTTTTTGGTAAAGATCCTATGTTGATCATGAGCTAATACCAAATCCAAGAACACAAGTTCATGGGGGTCTATTACGTGAGTGAATGACAGACCGAACAAATTAGAATTGCAGTGGGCCACAAACGAGGAGAACAGCTCTGGGCTCTCGCTCCATATGAGCACGATGTCATTGATGTACCGCCCAAAAAAGACAATGTGCTCAGCGAACGGATTATTAGCCCAGATGCTGTGCTCCTCCCAATAGCCCATAGTGAGATTGGCATAAACCGGAGCAAAATTGGCTCCCATGGCAGTTCCCCTGCATTGTAAATAAAATTGATCACAAAACGTAAAATAGTTATGTTTAAGGCAAAATTCAGTGGCTTGAACCAGAAATTGTGATTACAGAGAATTGAAATCCCCACTTTTCGTCAAAAAATATTGTACGGCTCTCAAGCCTATTTCATGGGGTATAGAGGTATAGAGGAAAGACACATCAAGAGATGCCCACCAATAACCCTCTTCCCATGAATAATTATGAAGGTCTTTTATTACGTCGTCGGAGTCCTTAATGTATGACGGTAGTTGACACACAAGGGGCTGCAGACAAAAATTAATATATATGGACAAACCATTACTGAAGCTATTAGTGCTCGCCACAATAGGTCTCCCAGGAGGATTCACCAGTGATTTTTGGACCTTTGGAAGATGGTAAAAATAGGGAGTACTACACTCAGATGGTAATAAAAATTGTCTTTCTTTATTGGTGAGTACTCCATTTTGCCAAGCTTCCTGTATCAGTGACCTTAATTCCAGTTGAAACCCTGGAAGAGGGTCAGACTGTAGTTTCAAGTACGTGTTGGTATCCGCTAGCAACCTACTCGCCTCTTTGATGTAGTCAGTTCGATTTTGGACCACCAAGCTACCTCCCTTGTCCGCCTGCCTGATGATGATATTGGTATTGGCCATTAGATCCTTCAAGGTCGCGTTCTCCCATCTACTCAGATTCTGATGTTTCCGCATCTTGGAACTATCACATAGTGATAGAAAGTCTTTGTATAATGCTTGATAGTAGGTTTCTATGTAGGGGCCTTTTGAATTGATTGGAAAGAAGGTTGATTTGGGTCGAAAGGGGGTATGCATTACTGGTGGTTCTAAACTGGCAGTGGGAACATAGCTCTCTGTATGGCCCTCAGCCCATAATTCCTCAAGGGCCTGTAGTGCAGCTTCATCAAGTTCTGTGGAAGGTGTAGACTCTGATACCAGAGCCAATGTAGAATTAGCCTCCTTCCTGTCTTTTTTATGTATGGCCAATGGGTTAGGGGCATAATGGCATTTTAACGTTAACAAGCGTATAAAGCGGTGTAGATCTTTAAAGAGATCAAGCTTATTTGGACCTATCGAAGGAGAAAAACCCAGACCCTTCTGGAGTAAAAGCTCTTCAGAGGAGGACAGATTGTATATTTTTATTGTGCTATCCTTTATGTTGATTCTGACCTCTCTTTTTTGTTTACTCTTCCTAGTGGTTCCTCCTCTTTATCCTCTTCTAGTTTTCTTTTCTCTTTGAAGGCTCCCTTTGGAGGAAAAAACTGAAACTTTTGAAAAATTTTGACTGTTTGGAGATGGTATTGGGCAGTTAGCACCCTGGGGGTTGTGATCATCCCTAGTGTCTTGAGATTGAGATTTGGGTCTGGCTCCCAGTAGGATATAGTCCTCTAAGTCACGAGACAGAGGACTATAACTGTTCTGAATGGGTATATTATAGGCCAATTGAAGTTGGGTGGTAGGTGGTGAAACGATAGCAACATCATGCCTTGCTATAGAAGGGATGAGTGGTACCACCAAAGAGGAGGATGCCACAAGGGGAGAGGAATTCAGGTCTATAACGGTGGTGGTCGGTATAGTTTCCCCTCCGGTCACTATCTTCGATGCCAAACTGGTTGGTTTGGAAGCCACCCTAACTGGTAGGTGTGAAATTGTTTTAGGAGTAGGTTTCTTGGGGTTTTTGGGGTTATGTTTTTTAGACTTAATTTTCTTGCATTTGGATTTATTTGTGGGTTTTAAATGAGTTGAATGTATTGCTGTCTCATTGACCTCTTGTTTATGGCGTTGCCAATCAAACACTTGGCCATTTCCATAGTCAAAAAGGTCCCATTCTAACTTTTTAGTTTTCTTGTAAACCAAAGCGTCTTCATCCTTCTTGACATTTCTCTCAAGAACTTGAAGCCACCTGAGGAACAAACAGGAAGTACTAAATTCCTGGACAATGGCCTCTTTCTCTTTTACTTGTTGTACTGCTAATTCTAATTTCCTTTCTCTTTGTGAAATAAGAATTTTGATCCATTTGATTGTACAGAACTCTGCTAGGGATCTCCATTCCTTATGAAGGTCTTCGTCCAGGAAGCTACAAGTCCTCTAGGGCTAATGCCTAGTTCTATATATTTTTTAAGAAATGCTAAATCCCACCATTGGGTCTGTTTATATTGTTTAGCATCTTGCCACCGTAAGAAAGCTTTCCTCATACGAATTTCTAAAGCTTCCATGTGTGGTCGCTGAGTGGAAGTACCAATAGGTGCTTCATCAGGTTGTAGTCGAATAATATTACTACTATTAATATTCTCAAAGATGGCCTGTAGCCGATGTGTTCTATCAGTACCCATCACAAAAAAAAAGGGGGGGGGGGGATCACAGATAAAAATCTCCCGCCCAGGGAGGAAAAAGATTAAAATAGAATTAAGTACTATGTTACATAGAATATACACCTCTCGGTGGGGACTTCACCCTCAAAGGCAACCCCAGGTGACTAAGCAGAGCCTGCCGGTAAACTAGAGAAAACAGAGAAAACAACAACAATAACCCAGCGCCAGTGATAGACTACCTAGAGAGCTCCAACAAGGCATGAGGTGTGTAACATATGTAGTTACCACACCATGTAATCTAACATCTTATGTACATGTAACATGACTTGAAAATAAGGGAGGAGGGGAGTGGAAGGAACACCCGTGCAGCTGGACCAACCGTAGCTGGTAGATACAGATCAGAACAAAAAAACAAAAATTGCCCAGCGCTCTGGATATCACAAAAACAATCTGCAACAGTCAACAATAAAACTGAGTAGTTTAATGAAACCAATAATGATTAATAATTATAAATTGTAAATGGTAATTGGTGAATTATAAAACCAAGTTGTAAGAAAGTATTACAATTAAACCCACAGTAACACAGTACTATATTGCACTAAATTAAAAACATATAAATGTGCACTTGAAATAAAAGACAGTTAGCCCTTGAACAACAGGAAACCAGCACGGGAGATCCATCCAAATGTATGCCCCAACAAAAGGCAATGGGATGAGGTGGTAGGAGCGGAAAGGGGCGCTCAAAGCAAAGAATTAAGGGGACTCACAAATTCCCCGCTGGCTATAGGGTCTGGCACCATACAAGGCGACTCACCGGCTCCAGCGAACTGTGTAGTTGAAGTGGCGTGGAAAGAGCCGATGCTCTGCCGTGAGGAACGAAGCCTCGCTGAGGCTCCGTGGTGGTAGATGATGGCATCAGCACAGGAGAGCCACCGGAGTGTCAGCTGGTGGAAGCAGACCGCTGACTCTCCAGACTGTGTCTCCTCAAGGGTAAAAATCCTCAGTGATGGATGGTGTCACTACACGGAATCCAGTGATGAATCTGGGAGGCCGACCAGGAGAGAAATAATTATGCCAGCAGGCTGATGGAACTCACATCTGCCTGATCGGCCTGTGGCCCTTCAGGATGGAATTGATTCAATGATAAATAAATGGTGCCAAACAAGGGGACTGATGGTAAAATAGTCAAACCAGAAGGGGATGGTGGAGCTGGCGATGCTGAGAGAAACAACCGCTGCTGGCTGATAAGGAGCTCACAGAATTGAATGGATAAATGGATGGATGGATGGATAGATGATCACCGTGACATGGTTCTGGATAGGACCACTGTCATAAGGTTGCCTTGACGATGCGTTTCGCGCATGCGCGCTTTGTCATAGTCAAGGAAAGAGGCAACTCGCTAAGTTTAAATACATAAATGTAGATTGGGGGGGAGCAATGGGAGGGACTAAAAAAAAAAAACAACAATTGATAATTGACCCATTGTGAGAATAGGGGGGGGACGAAGTCTCTGGTGTTAACCCCCTGTTGTTCAAACGACCCACAATGGAAAATCACAATAAAATATACATTGATGGTAGAGATCATGGAGAGCACATGGTTAAAATTGAAATTAAAAACAAAGCATTTTTATTGTCAGAAAAGTTTTTTTTAAAAATAAGGTCTTTTTCAAAAAATCCTTTAAAAAATCTTTTAAAAATTCTTTTCAATCTCTTTTCAAAACTTTATGTTATTATTATAAAAATCATCCAGCATGAGCCCAACTCTACACAAAACTGCATGTTTCAAGTTCCTCATGTAACCCCTTGGGGGCAAGCGAATCGAACATATAAATCCAGAAAACCTCACGCTTGCATAACAAGGAGAATCTCTCATTATTGGTTAATGTACCCTTGGGGATCGTTTCAATCACAAAGACCTCTAAATGTCTAATGTCCTTGTTGTGGAAACATAAAAAATGACGAGGAACACTGTGTTCATCGCTCCCTTTGGAAATAAGTCTACGGTGGTCACCCACTCTAGCCCGTAGTGCCCGAATGGTCCGACCAACGTAGAAAAGCCCACACGGGCACCGCAAGACGTAAATAACGTAAAGTCAGTAGAGCAAGTAATAAATTGCCTAATCTCGTATGTTCTGCCTGTGTTAGTTGTAATAATCTTAGTGCCATGGACAATAAATTGACACGTAAGACACCCCCTCTTCTTACACTGAAATATACCCTTTCTATCGTGAAAATATGATCTAATATCAAGGGGGGATTTGGATGATTTGTTTACTATTTTTCTAGGTGCTAATAAATTTTAACGTTAAAACGCCATTATGCCCCTAACCCATTGGCCATACATAAAAAAGACAGGAAGGAGGCTAATTCTACATTGGCTCCGGTATCAGAGTGTACACCTTCCATGGAACTTGATGAAGCTGCACTACAGGCCCTTGAGGAATTATGGGCTGAGGGCCATACAGAGGGCTATGTTCCCACTGCTAGTTTAGAACCACCAGTAATGCATACCCCCTTTCGACCCAAATCAACCTTCTTTCCAATCGATTCAAAAGGCCCCTACATAGAAACCTACTATCAAGCATTATACAAAGACTTTCTATCACTATGTGATAGTTCCAAGATGCGGAAACATCAGAATCTGAGTAGATGTGAGAACGCGGCCTTGAAGGATCTAATGGCCAATACCAATATCATCATCAGGCAGGCGGACAAGGGAGGTAACTTGGTGGTCCAAAATTGAACTGACTACATCAAAGAGGCGAGTAGTTTGCTAGCGGATACCAACACATACTTGAAATTACAGTCTGACCCTCTTCCAGGGTTTCAACTGGAATTAAGGTCACTGATACAGGAAGCTTGGCAAAATGGAGTACTCACCAATAAAGAAAGACAATTTTTATTACCATCTGAGTGTAGTACTCCCTATTTTTACCATCTTCCAAAGGTCCACAAATCACTGGTGCATCCTCCTGGGAGACCTATTGTGGGGAGCACTAATAGCTTCGGTAATGGTTTGTCCATATATATTGATTTTTGTCTGCAGCCCCTTGTGTGTCAACTAACATCATACATTAAGGACTCCAACGACATAATAAAAGCCCTTCATAATTATTCATGGGAAGAGGGTTATTGGTGGGCATCTCTTGATGTGTCTTACCTCTATACCTCTATACCCCATGAAATAGGCTTGAGAGCCATACAATATTTTTTGACGAAAAGTGGGGATTTCAATTCTCTGCAATCACAATTTCTGGTTCAAGCCACTGAATTTTGCCTTAAACATAACTATTTTACGTTTTGTGATCAATTTTATTTACAATGCAGGGGAACTTCCATGGGAGCCAATTTTGCTCCGGTTTATGCCAATCTCACTCTGCACTATTCGGTAGAGCACAGCATCTGGGCTAATAATCCGTTCGCTGAGCACATTGTCTTTTTTGGGCGGTACATCGATGACATTGTGCTCATATGGAGCGAGAGCCCAGAGCTGTTCTCCTCATTTGTGGCCCACTGCAATTCTAATTCGTTCGGTCTGTCATTCACTCACGTAATAGACCCCCATGAACTTGTGTTCCTGGATTTGGTATTGGCTCATGATCAACATAGGATCTTTACCAAAAACCACATTAAGCCAACTAGTGGCAATTCCTATCTCCATTTTGGAAGTTGTCACCATACATCATGGAAATGTAACATCCCAAGTGGCCAATTCAACAGACTGAGATGTAATTGTTCCAGAGTGGAGGATTATGTCGAACAGGGGGCAGTGATGAAAAAGAAATTCCAAGACAAGGGTTACCCATGTGACCTCATCAGTGATGCCTTTTTGTCCCACATGAATCCCCCTCCCGGGGACAAGATCTCAAAAGAAGAATCAGGAACCAACCAGACAGTTAGATTTATTTCTACTTTCAATGATAGGTATAAGTCCATATCTAGAATTGTCAGAAAACATTTTGGTATTCTACGTTTGGACCAACGTCTAGCTCCGGTATTACCTGAGGTTCCACAAGTGATGTTTCGTAAAGCCCGTACTTTTAAAAATTTATTAGCACCTAGCAAAATAGTAAACAAATTATCCAAATCCCCCCTTGATATTAGATCATATTTTCACGATAGAAAGGGTATATTTCAGTGTAAGAAGAGGGGGTGTCTTACGTGTCAATTTATTGTCCATGGCACTAAGATTATTACAACTAACACAGGCAGAAAATACGAGATTTGGCAATATATTACTTGCTCTACTGACTTCGTTATTTACATCTTGTGGTGCCCGTGTGGGCTTTTCTACGTTGGTCGGACCATTTGGGCACTACGGGCTAGAGTGGGTGACCACCGTAGACTTATTTCCAAAGGGAGCGATGAACACAGTGTTCCTCGTCATTTTTTACGTTTCCACAACAAGGACATTAGACATTTAGAGATCTTTGTGATTGAAACGATCCAAAAGGGTACATTAACCAATAATGAGAGATTCTCCTTGTTATGCAAGTGTGAGGTTTTCTGGATTCGATTTGCTTGCCCCCAAGGGGTTAAATGAGGAACTTGAAACATGCAGTTTTGTGTAGAGTTGGGCTCATGCTGGATGATTTTTATAATAATAACATAAAGTTTTGAAAAGAGATTGAAAAGAATTTTTAAAAGATTTTTTAAAGGATTTTTTGAAAAAGACCTTATTTTTAAAAAAAATCTTTTCTGACAATAAAAATGCTTTGTTTTTAATTTCAATTTGAACCATGTGCTCTCCATGATCTGTACCATCGATGTATATTTTATTGTGATTTTTTTTGTCCCTCCCATTGCCCCCCCCCCATCTACATTTATGTATTTAAACTTTGCGAGTTGCCTCATTCCTTTACTATGACAAAGCTCTCATGCACGAAACGCGTCGTCAAGGCAACCTTATGACAGTGGTCCTATCCAGAACCATGTCACGGTGATCATCTATCCATCCATCCATCCATTTATCCATTCAATTCTGTGAGCTCCTTATCAGCCAGCAGCAGTTGTTTCTCTCAGCATCGCCAGCTCCACCATCCCCTTCTGGTTTGACTATTTTACCATCAGTCCCCTTGTTTGGCACCATTTATTTATCATTGAATCAATTCCATCCTGAAGGGCCACAGGCCGATCAGGCAGATGTGAGTTCCATCAGCCTGCTGGCGTAATTATTTCTCTCCTGGTCGGCCTCCCAGATTCATCACTGGATTCTGTGTAGTGACACCATCCATTACTGAGGATTTTTACCCTCGAGGAGACACGGTCTGGAGAGTCAGTGGTCTGCTTCCACCAGCTGACACTCCGGCGGCTCTCCAGTGCTGATGTCATCATCTACCGCTTCGCTCCTCACGGCAGAGCATCGGCTCTTTCCACGCCACTTCAACTACACAGTTCGCTGGAGCCAGTGAGTCGCCTTGTATGGTGCCAGACCCTATAGCCAGCGGGGAATTTGTGAGCCCCCTTAATTCTTTGCTTTGAGCGCCCCTTTCCGCTCTTACCACCTCATCCCATTGCCTTTTGTTGGGGCATACATTTGGATGGATCTCCCTTGCTGGTTTCCTGTTGTTCAAGGACTAACTGCCTTTTATTTCAAGTGCACATTTATATGTTTTTAATTTAGTGCAATATAGTACTGTGTTACTGTGGGTTTAATTGTAATACTTTCTTACAACTTGGTTTTATAATTCACCAATTACCATTTACAATTTATAATTATTAATCATTATTATTTTCATTAAACTACTCAGTTTTATTTTTGACTGTTGCAGTTTGTTTTTGTGATATCCAGAGCGCTGGGCAATTTTTGTTTTTTTGTTCTGATCTGTATCTACCAGCTACGGTTGGTCCAGCTGCACGGGTGTTCCTTCCACTCCCCTCCTCCCTCATTTTCAAGTCATGTTACATGTACATAAGATGTTAGATTACATGGTGTGGTAACTACATATGTTACACACCTCATGCCTTGTTGGAGCTCTCTAGGTAGTCTATCACTGGCGCTGGGTTATTGTTGTTGTTTTGCCTGTGGACACATATGCTGCTGGCCCCCTCACAGTGCATTGGGAACAGCTAACAAAATGTAATAAAGATATATACTCACGACACAGACACACTCCACTGATGCACTGCAATATACTGCGTAAAACATGCAGTAACGCACTGAAATCTACTGTGTTCAATGTGCAGTAATGCACTGAAATATACTGAGTTTAATGTGCACTAATGCACAGAAATATAGTGCTTTAAACGTGCACTAGTGTACAGAAATATACTTGAAAAATTGGAAGCACAAGTGACTCATCACAACCTTAATTTAAACAATGAAATGCCTCCATCCCTAAATATATTGTAACTAAGTATAGGAAAGGAAAATAGAACTTTAAATGAAGCATGACATTGTAGTTAGTAAAATTATGTATGAAGATCTGAGAATTGTTTTGGATAAATTTAATTTGTTTTGGTGTCATAATCCCCTAGGGGTGGTCCAAGATATTTGTAGGCATAATAAAATAGATATATAGATAATAAATAGTTTTTAATATAATCATAAGAGAAATATTAACATGATATTTGTAATAGATTTTATGCAAACAATCAATCAATGGACATAATTAACACAGTAGATACAATTAAATGTATAAATAAAATTACAGATCATAGGTGAAAAAATCATATAATCAATATATAAACAGTAGATAATGATGATATTGAAATTCATAATTTAAATAAACTTGTATAGGTACCCTTAGTTGCATACCAAACGCATTTCATGGCTGACTGCCAATCATCAGGGGTAAGATGCATATGTATAGTGGAAAATCAAATGAATAAATAACTATTAATATACATAGCCCTCAAATGAGAGTGAAATGTCAAATACACCCCCTTTCCTAAGTATACTTACAGGAAAAGTCCGCAAGTAGGACCCAGCTCCAGTAGGGAATGGCATAGTGATCTGGAAGTGTTTGTCCCAATCGGGGTTGAGGCAGGGTAACACCCACCCCCCCGAAAAAAAATCTGAGAAAGGGCTAGGAGGAACAGCAGCCATGGAATAAACCAGACAGTCACGTCACATTTCCAAAAGGTATTGTGCATGCATATTTAACCCAAATCTGTGAAAAAACGTAAATGAAAACAAAAACTGAATGAACTGAAAATGTGTAACACAGTTAAAACATGTAGATGTTTAAATGAGGGATTGTATGTGTGTGAAAGAGATGTGTAACGAGTGATCCCATATGTGAGACCACAGTGTATGTGTGATAAAATGTGTATGGAGATTATGAGAATAAATAGCGCACCTAAAAAGAGTGTGCAGGTAGGCAGATAATGCAACAACAGAAAATGTGTATAGGGATAAATAAGGAATTGACACAGCCATGATTGTGTGTGAGTGAATAACAAGTGGATTTAAAAGGTGTATATGTATGAGAAAGTGAATGAACCTACCGTCTCCTATGTGATATGAGTGTGGCGCAGAGTGATCCCTTCCTTGAGATAAGTTTTGAAGGAGTGAACTCTCGGCTGGCCCCAGCTGATATAACCCTGGTCCTGGGTGGGTCCCCACCACCATCATGTGACGCCATCTAAACAGCACAAAGTAGGTGAGGGAGTCCACCACCCGGGGTATATATCATCCCAGTAGGTGCCCGCTGTGACAGACTCACCCAGGACAGAGGCTTTTGGAGGGGACTGAATATGAGCCTCTTGCCTACAGATTATGGGCCCTGGCATTTGGGCTACCCTTGAGGTGTTGTTACTTTGGCTTTGGGTCCTTGTCCCCCAGGACACACAGACTGTGGGGACCCTGTATTTGCCATATTAGCAATAGTGACTGAGTCATACTGTTGGGACTCATACTGTGAGGAGATGCTAATGTCATCAACTCCACTCACCTGTCTGATGTCTGCTATAATGTGTTTAATGTAAATGAGTCTAGTCTGGCTTACCACAGGTTCTAAGAGTATTCAACTCATTGTTGTTTGTATTGTCAATTGTAATTAGCTGCTGCTATTGTGTTTAATGTACTGTGTGAAGTTCGGTGACAACAAGTCTGACCTGTCGTGAAATCCTGATGGGCACAGAGTCACATCAGCTGCCTAAAGGGATTAGTTAGCTAGCTCATGTTAATTAGGTTATAGTTGTATTGTTAGAGTAATATGAGCAGGAGGGGGGAACCTCCTCTTCTACTGTATAAAAAGTCTTGTATTCTGGTTATAATAATAAACAGTCCATGTTAGCAGTGAAACAAGTGTCACCTTGTTTTGTGCTTGGGAGCAGTTGGAATATCTGATATCTGTATTCAGACTGGGAGGAAGTGGTATATGACGGAAACACTCAAGCAGAGTGTAGGACATTCCGTGACATTGGTGGCAGCAGTGGGATGCTTCCTGCAGTCTGGGACATCCAAACTTCCACCTGGATTCAAGATCCAGATAGCAGGAGAAGAGAGGTATAGATACCAGCCGCCATGGAAGAGGAATTCGGAAGGAGGTTGCAGATACAGCACAGAGGACCAGTATCAGAGCAGGTCCCGCTGGGATGGTTTGATTCTATTGGCTGCAAACTCTGGAAAGAAGCTCTAGCCCGTGAGCAGCGACACCAGGGAAAAGTTCTCCCCTCCATCCAGTAAAGGTACTGATCGCAGTATGGATTGCAGGTGCGGTTTTTGGGAGAAAAGCCGCACAAGGAGCAGACAGCTAAATTAAGCAGGCTGGTCTGGGCAGAGATGAAGCTGGATGAGAGCTACAGAGCCCTCCGGTGGCATGTATCCCAAGCATGTCCCTGGATAGCAGATGACAACCCAATGGAAGGCTTAAGCTACAGCAGCTTGGGACTGTTGTATTTGAAGCTGACAGGGGACCCTAACTTTGGGAGTGATTTGGAGTGGCGGTTGGACGAAATCATGGATTTCAGAGAAGGGCTACTGAACATTTTGGAAGTGCACTGGGCACAGGAAGATTTGGAGTTTCTGGCCGTTCAGGAATGGGAGCTGGAGATCGCCTATAGACGGCTGCTAGATGAAGCTCAGTGCCAGGGCTGGGCTCCCTTTGCCTGGGACTATCAGGAAATACCAGTTGACAACCCTGAAATCCTGGCTGAAGAGTCGGCAAGGTGGCAGAGTAATAGTGTGCTTTGCCAACCTGCCCCCGCAGCTATGGAGGCAGAGGTCTTATGGCGGATGCAGCAAGTGCTGACTGACCTTGATGATCCTGTTTTTGCATGGGATGATCTTGGATGGAAGAATGTGCCTGTCCAGCAGCATGCCAGAGAATCAGCAGTGGAAAATCTGGAGATTGCAATCCCCAAAGCTGAAGTGCTGACAACAGGGCAGAGCTCTGCTAACTTCTGCCCAGCACTGATAGCATCTTCTGGGTTCCATGGACAGGAGATGGTGAACCTCTACCCCCAGACACCAGTTGCAGAGACAGGGGATTTGATAGACTTTTCTGCTGAGGAAGAACAATCGGGTGAGCCGCCAGCAGAAGAGCTGGTATTAGGGCCAAACTTCACTGTGCTCTTCTCAGCACCGATAGCATCTTCTGAGTTCCACGGACAGGAGATGGTGAACCTCTATCCCCAGGCACCAGTTATAGAGACAGGGGATTTAATAGACTTTTCTGCTGAGGAAGAACAACCTGATGAGCCTCCAGCAGAAGAGCTGGTATTAGGGCCAAACTTCAAGTTCACAGCTTTATTTCTAACAATCCTTCAATCACTTATAGACGTGCCACCTCGCTAAAAGACAAACTGGTTCAAAGTGAATTCAAGGATGAACAAAAAAGATCTAAACACTGTTCAATCCTTGAATCATTTCCATGTGGACATTGCTCTTTCTGTCAATACATAAGACGGGATAAAATATTCTGCCTTACGAACGGGGCATTGTTCAAGCCCAAGCATTTCACCAACTGTCAGACACGAGGGATAGTATACCTCATGTCATGCGAATGCGGCGCATACTATATTGGCAAAACCAAACAAGAATGCCATCGCCGGATGTCCAAGCACATTTACCACATGCAGATCGGTAATCACTATTTACCACTAGGACGACATGTTGTGACAGTACACAATTACAAGATGCCCAAAGTGTCCTTCACCGCACTCGATCAGATACACATACCAAATCGAGGCGGTGACTGGAACAAAACTCTGTTACAATATGAACAGAGGTGGATATTCCAATTGAATGCCACCTCGTTCCCGGGACTGAACGAAGCCATTTCATTCGCTTCATTTTTAAAAGGGTTCATCTCTGGAAAGACTCAGTAGAGTTCCCCTGGTCTTTTTTGAACAATAAAGAACCTCCTGTTCACATTAGGCCCTCCTCTGTCCATTTTTTGGATAGTTATTCCCCTTCCCTTCTTAGGTGTATTCATGATCTGGAGTCACTCTGATTGTGTTTTTTTTTGTATATATTAATTGATATATTTATACACATGTACTTTTCTCATTTTTCCCTTCTCCCTTCTCTTTAGTTTTTTACTCTGTTTTTGATTTACCAAGACATGTGATTTTTTCCTCTACACACATGGATGTCTCATATGTATGTACATTTAAAACCAATGAGTACATTTGCATGGGATAGTATACCCATGGATGTTATGGACCACCAGTCCTTTATATATTCATTTTTGCTGATTTCAAGTAAATATAAATGATCACTATATTTCCCCTTCTCTGCTTGCCTTTTCCTCCATTCAGGTCTGACGGCTCTGCTACCGCCGCCCCTGGGCCGGGGCCTCTGCTTCGATGTGCCTTCCCGGCAAGGGGGGGGACCGCCGTGTTGCTGGCTCCTCCCCCCCTTCCCCAGTGGATACTCAGGCTGGCCCTGGCCATTACATTGGGGATACTTCCTCCCTCGGATGCTCCCGGTCACTGCGCATGCACGGGGCCCCACGCGTGTCACATGACGCGGGCATGTTGCGCAATTGTGACGGGGATGACATCAGTGACGGGGCTTCTGTTCGTCCCGAACATCGGGGAGGCCACACGAGGCTGCTCCAATGGCGGCCATGTCCTCCTGGCTGGTCGCACGGATCGGTAATGTGGGGGGAGGTGCTCACACCTGCAGTGAATCTGCTCCTGACAAATATACGCCTACAAATAAGGATATATATACTCTTACAGCTCAGACACTGGTAAACTTTCCATTCGGTTGGCTTGATTCTGCTGTAGCTCTCACTATGTAAGTACACTGTTTAGCAATATGCTTCTACACTGTCTCAGCCCCATATGAAACGATCGGTTTATTATACCGATCATAGATATATATATATATATATATATATATATATATATATATATATATATATATATATGTTTTACAATTTATATAATATTATTCTTTGTACATACTTTCAGACTTGTCGACTCTATTTGGATGAGCGTCCACCGAGCCTGACAAACTCTGTGGCCAATCCCGGGTTACACCACAATCGAGTTTAAATATATGGGGCGATAGAGTGCAGTCCCATATTTGCTTGCACATTGGCAAAGGTAACACATTATAGAACAACTGTCACGTTTTTTGTGGGCACTTTGAGTATTTTTTAATGTTGATTTTTATCTTTATATTTTATTTTTCATTTTTTATCTTTTGAGTGACACTCTTTGCACTTTCATTATTCTTGCTTGCCATATAGCACGTGCAGTATGCATTGCATGTACATGTTTGCACCCCTATAGTCAAAGCACCCATCACCACCTAAACACTATGTTCCATCAACTTACCCTCAATCACTTTATCCAAATCAGCTGACTAATATCACTTGGTTTCATTCTACTCCATTTTCCTTTTTTGGTCTCTAATTTACACTCCAAGCACGTTCCATTCACTTTTTCATGCACAAATATATCTATTATTATAAGGCTACAGTCTGCATATGAGGTATGCATATAGATTGATGCCTTTACTTATTTAATCAAGTAAAAATTCCTTAAAGGGGTTGTAAAGGTATACATTTTTTCACCTTAATGCATTCTATGCATTAAGGTGAAAAAACTTTTGAAAATACCGCCGCCCCCTGCCCCCCCCGTTTTACTTACCTGACACCTCGAAACTCGGCCACTCGCTTCCGACCTCCATTCAGCCGATCAGCCTGGTCGCTGATTGGCTATAGTGGATGGATTGAAAGCAGCGCAGCCATTGGCTCGCGCTGCTGTCAATCACATCCAATGACGCGGCGCGCCGGGGGCAGGGCCGAGTGATACAGCGAGTGGCTATAGCCGCCGGCTGTATCACGGGAGCGCGCCCGCAGTAACTAACCACCATGCGAGAGAGCTTGCATTAAGGTGGTTAGTTATTGCGGGGAGGAGCTGAGACAGCCGCCGAGGGACCCCAGAAGAGCAGGTTCGGGGCCACTCTGTGCAGAACGAGCTGCACAGTGAAGGTAAGTATAACATGTTTGTTATTTAAAAAAAAAAAAAAATTAACTTTACAACCCCTTTAATATAATGTTTTGATACATATCATGAGTGCGATCCTTAAATGTGTTTCTTCTGGGTCTTTGCTGCAGGCGTTGCCTCCTCCCCGTCCGCTTGTGCGGACGGGGAGGAGGCAATTTTTAGCGTGACCTCTTGTAAGCCACATCGTTGGATTTTGCTCTGGTGCCGGTGGCTGTGCCGGTGGAGGCGTTATAGGACCCCTTGGGGAAAGCGAGCAGGCACCTTTTAAAAAGGGACTCTCGTATAGGAAACCTTTCGTTCTCACGACACGCATCATTGATTAACTATGTTATATGGAATATGGTACATTATCCTTATTATATGTAATGAAGTTCTCATATGTGTATCCCTGTTGTATATTTCTTAAACAGACTGACCTCTGAAGAAGACCTTGGACATATAGGTTGAAACGCGTCAGGTCTATTTTTCTGATATTGACAATATTTGTACAATGTCGTTATGAAAATATGTCTGTAAAATGCGTGTCTGATTCTATTGGACTTGTAAACACTCTATATTAGAACTCATGTTTTTAACCTTTGTGTTAAATTATTTTTTGTACAATAAAATATAATCCCTTTTATACAACATTGGTTTAATATCTCAATCCCGCTGCCTAAAAACCCCTCCTGGGGAAATCCCTTTTCCTATCTTCGTTTCCAGTATTAGGGGTGAGCAGCACTCCTTTCTTCCTCCCCTAAGTGTGTCCCTCATTTGCTAAATATGCACACACGATACCTTTGGATATGTGACGTGATTGCCTGGTTACTTTCCATGATTTCTTTTGGGGGTGGGTGCTACCCTGCCTCAAACCCGATTGGGACAAACATTTCCAGATCACCATGCCATTCCCTACTGGAGCTGGGTCCTACTTGCGGACTTTTCTGTAAGTATCCTTAGGAAAGGAGGCGTATTTGACATTTCCCTCTCATTCGAGGGCTATGTATATTAATAGTTATTTATTCATTTGATTTTCCAGTATACATATGCATTTTACCCCTGATGATTGTCAGTCAGCCATGAAATGCATTGGGTATACTAATGCCCTGTACACACGACCAGTTTTCCCATCGGACAAACTCTGAAGGTTTTTCCGAATGAGTTCCGATGGAATTCCGCTGAAACTGTCTTGTGTACACACGATCACACCAAAGTCCAACCGTCAAGAACGCGGTAACGTACAACACGTACAACGGGACTAGAAAAAGGAAGTTCAATAGCCAGTAGCCAATAGCTTCCGTCTCGTACTTGCTTCAGAGCATGCGTCCTTCTTGGTACGTCAGAACAGCATACAGACGAGTGGTTTTCCCAATAGAAATTGGTTCCGTCGGAAATATTTTCTAGGTCCATCAGAATTTTTGACGTAAAAAGTCAGATGAGGCATACACATGATCGGACTATATGATGAAAAGCTCCCATCTGACTTTTTCTGTCAGACATTCCGTTCGTGTGTACGAGACATAAGGGTGCCTATACAAGTTTATTTCCTTGTCAAAAGAAGTTTATTGAGTATACAATGTTATAAAGATACATAAAGTAAGTTTACAAGGATCTATAAAGTAAGCTCATTGTTTTACAGTAGGGTTTATATAGGTAAATATCATGAAATTTCAAATATTAAACATTGGGTTCACGTAAACCTAAATTAAAGATATATATCATTTACTTAGTTACTTTTGTAGGTATTTAAATGATTTATACCTACTATACATATTGTTTACAAGTAGAGTGTATATAGGTTAAATAAATTCTGATAATGAGCTTTAATCGTAAGGTGGAGAAAAGGAAAGAGAAAGAAGAAGAAGGGTTGAAAGGTAGAGGTATGGTCCACAAGGTTGTCCCGCTCGTCAGTTTATTATTCTTTTTAGTTCTCTTTGAAGCCTTAGAATGGGTGTCTCTGTAAGTCATTTAATCTGTTACCATGGCAACAGGACATAGTCATTGAAGTTTGTTTTATCCAAGGATGCCAAAGTTTTTCAAATTTTGGAATTTGATTTTGATCGATGGCTACCATCTTAGCATGGGACATTGTAATACAAGTTTATTTCAATCATGAATTTCAATATCATCATTATCTACTGTTTATATATTGATTATGTGATTTTTTTCACATATGATCTGTAATTCTATTTATACATTTAATTGTATCTACTGTATTAATTATGTAATTGATTGATTGTTTGCATAAAACCTACTATTACAAATATCATGTTAATATTCTTCTTATGATTATATTAAAAATGATTTATTATCTATATATCTATTTTATTATGCCTACAAATATTTTGGACCACCCCTAGGGGATTATGACACCAAAACAAATTACATTTATCAAAACAATTCTCAGATCTTCATACATAATTTTACTAACTACAATGTCATGCCTCATTTAAAGTCCCATTTTCCTTTCCTATACCTTGTTACACAGAAATATACTGCATTAAACATGCAGTAATGCACTGAAATATACTGCATTAAACGTGCACTAACGCACTGAAATATACTGCGTTAAATGTGCAGCAATGCACAGAAATATACTGCATTAAATGTGCACTAACGCAAAGAAATATGCTACATTAAACATGCAGTAACGCACTGAAATATACTGTTTAAACGTGCACTAATGCACAGAAATATAATGCGTTAAATGTGCAGTAACGCAATTAAATATACTGCATTAAACAGCACATAATGCACTGAAATAAACTGCATTAAACGTGCACTAGTGCACAGAATTATACTGCGCTAAATGTGCAGTAAAGCACTGAAATATACTGCGTTAAATGTGCACTAACACACTGAAATAAATATACTGCTGTAAAGGCACGTAACACACTGAAATATACTGCATTAAATGTGCAGTAACGCACAGAAATATACTGCATTAAATGTGCACTAACACACAGAAATATACTACATTAAATGTGCAGTATTGCACAGAAATCTACTGTGTTAAACGTGCAGTAACGCAATAAAATATACTGCGTTAAACGGCACATAACACACTGAAATATACTGCATTAAACGTGCACTAGTGCACAGAAATATACTGCATTAAATGTGCACTAACGCACTGAAATATACTGTGTTAATTGTGCAGCAATGCATAGAAACATACTGTGTTAAACGTGCAGTAACGCACTGAAATTTACTGCGTTAAACGTGCACTAATGCACAGAAATATACTGCATTAAACATGCAGTAATGCACAGAAATATACTGCATTAAACGTGCACTAATGTAATGAAATATAGTGTGCGTTAAATGACACGTAATGCACAGAAACAAACTGTGTTAAACGCGCAGTAACGCACTGAAATATGCTGCGTTAAACGTGTACTAACGTACTGAAATATACTGCATTAAATGACACATAATGCACTGAAATATACTGCGTTAAACGGCATGTAATGCACTGAAATATACTGTGTTAAGCGTGCACTAATGCACAGAAATTTACTGCCTTAAACGTGCAGTAACACACAGAAATATACTGCATTAAACGTGCAGCGAAGCACTGAAATATACTGGGTTAAATGTGCAAAAACACACAGAAATATATTGCGTTTAATGTTCAGTAATGCACTGAAATACACTCCATTAAACGTACACTAACACACAGAAATATACTGCATTAAATGGCATGTAACGCACTGAAATTAACTGTGTTAAACGTGCAGTAACGCACCAAAATGTACTGCGTTAAATGTGCACTAATGCACTGAACTATACTGCAGTAAACCTACCCTGACAAAATAAACTGACACTAATGTAAAAATGAATAGTCACTACATTCACACTGACTAAAATATCACTAGATTCATACTAAAGTGATAATAAGGTAAAAATGAATGTTTACTACACTCACACTGAACTATCACTAGATTCACACTAAAGTGACACTAAAGTAACAATGAATGGTCACTACACTCACACTGACTGAACTATCCCTAGATTAACACTAAACTGATATTCTACTGATGATAGAACAGCACACTATAGCACACTGTCTAGTAGAACTGAACAGAGCCCTGTTCTATCTCTCTCCACGCCGATATCACACTACAAATGGCCGCTATTGAAAGAATACTTTTATAGTGTGGTGCAGGACTAAGAGCAATGAGCCATGATTGGATAGAGAAACAGATAGAGAAATATTGCACTTTATGCATATATTCACTTTAGTTCATGGTATTGACATATAGGGAATAATCACACAGCGCCCCTATCACCTAATCTTGTTTCACTTGTACAGTGACAGGTTCACAGTTTTCTTGGGGAGCAGCTTTGTACAAAAGGTATTAGTATATTTATTGTTTGGAGCAAGGTTTTTTCTTTCACATGATTGGATAGAATCATCATTAGGGATGGGCTGAATGGCCCCCTGTTCGGTTAACAGCAGAACTTTCAAACACCACAAAAGTTCAGACCCGAATATCAAGCCCCATTAAAGTCAATGGGACCCGAACATCAAAAATCAAAAGTGCTCATTTTGAAGGCTTATATGTAAGTAATTGGGCATACAATGATTATAGGGGTCCGGGTCCTGCCCTGGGGGACATGTATCAATAAAAAAAAGTTTGTAAAAAACATCATTTTTAAATGAGCAATTTTTTTAAATTATTAAAGTGAAAGCATAAAAATGAAAAATTCCTTTCAATAGTGCCTGGGGGTCCCCTTAGTCTACCTGTAAAGTGGCATATCTGTACCATGTCTAGAATCTGCTGCAGCAATAATTGCAGTTAGAAAGCCAAAAAAATACATTTTCCCTGCAAGCTGCCTTTATTTTGCTCAGCAACAGCTGGAGAGCCAATGTGTATGATGAGGCCACAATGTAGTGCACTGGGAACAAGATTAGAGATTTTTTGGATACATTTTGGTGTCACTTTGACTCTGGATAGAAGAAATGGGTGTGTAAAAATTGGTCTTTGGGTGTCAGTGGCGCCTTCCCACCATAACCCTAAAGAGGTAATCTTGATGAAAGCAAATATTGACCTTGCTGTAAAAAATCGCAATGATATGCACCTGTCAAACAGGTCTATAAAAATTGGTCTTTGGGTGTCGGTGACGCCTTCCCACCGTAACCCTATAGAGGTACTCTTGATGAAAGCAAGAATTGGCCTTGCTGTAAAAAATTGCAATGATATGCACCTGTCAAACAGGCTGCTCTCTACTCTTTCTTGATGTCGCCTCCTTGGGGTTGTGCCGTCTCACCTTCAGTTTCCTACTCTGCTCTATCTGGCACCCAAGTCGCATCAGTGACCTCATCATCATCTCCATCTCCTCCATCTTCATTAATACCACTGGAGGCAACTTGGCATGAATGCCAATTTGTCTACCAGTGTTCCCCCCTCTCTCTAGGCTCATGTTCCTGTCATCCTCAACCTAGGACATCTGAATCCAGTAATGGCTGGGCATCACCAAGGAGCAAGTGGCTGATGCTGTGTTCAAATAACTCAGCTGACTCCTCAATGGCTGTTGTTGGGGCTATGGCAGGAATAGATGTGGACAGGAAGACAGGTTTATCCACCCTGGCAACTGCAGGGGACTGCACACTTGTCTCTGCTTGCATGACAGAGCATGAGGAGGATGAGTAAGGTTTAGTAAACCAGTCCACCATCTCCTCTCCTCTGCATGCTGTGGCTGGATAGCATGGGCAAACTCACTAAACAGAGGAAAGGATGCCCTGCCTGAGGACTGACCACCTCATCCACCTTTGCCTGTGGACACATTTGTTGCTGGCCCCCTTACAGTGCCAAGGGAACGTCTGCTCTCCTTGTCCTCCCAGACATTATTTGGAGGGAGGGGGCGGTGCTTATAAGCAAATGTAAAGAAGAAGTTGAAATCTGTACATAGATACACTTTAATTAATGTAAAGAGGTGTTTGGTGCACTTTAATTTGAGTACTCACACTACACACACACACTCCACGGATACACTATAATATGCTGCAATATAATGCGCCAAACTTACAGTGACGCGCAGAACTATATGGCAGTAACACACACAAAACTATATGGCGTTAAACTGGCAGTAACGCACACAGAACTATTTGGCGTTAAACTAGCAGTAATGCACACAGAAGTAAATGGCGTTAAACTGGCAGAAACGCACAAAACTATATGGTGTTAAACTGACAGTAACGCATACAGAACTATATGGCACTAAACTGGCAGTAACGCACACAGAACTATATGGCATAAAACTGACAGTAACACAAACAGAAGTAAATGGCATTAAACTGGTAGTAACGCACAAAACAATATGGCATTAAACTGACAGTAACGCAAACAAAACTTTAAACTGGCAGTAATGCACACAGAAGTAAATGGCGTTAAACTGGCAGTAACGCAATCAAATAGACGGTGTTCAACCATCACTACACTGATGCTATCTGAAATGTCCCTACTCTAGCTATACACTAATGTAAAGATTACTGACATGGTCTCACTACACTACACTGAAACTATCTGAGCTGCCCCTACTCCACACTAATGTATGTATGAATAACACGGTCTCATACACTACAGTGAAACTATCTGAGCTGTCCCTACTCGAGCTGCGCACTATGCAAAGCTGAATGATGGTCCTCCTCACTACACTCACACTATCCCTAGACTGACACTAAACTAATATTCTACACTGACAATTGAAGCAAAATAGCACAGTATAGCACACTAACTAATAGCACTGAACACAGCCCGGTTCTATCTCTCTCCATGTCAAAATCACACTGAAAACGGCTGCCATTGTAAAAATACGTTTATACTATGGGGCGGGAATGAGCCATGATTGGATAAAGTCATGATGACAGTGTCCAATCATAACTCTGACAGTGCTCTGTGCCCTGATTGGCTGAAGCTTTCACTGCTTCAGCCCATCTGGGCTTGCAATGCATTGTTCATCGCCGCAATGCATGGTGGGCGGTTTGGGGGGCCGAACAAATGGTCAAACAACCCGTTTGTTTCGGATGTTCGCCAAACGACCAAACAACAAAAGTTCGGCCCGAACTTTTGCTCAGGCCGAACCGTTCGCCCATCCCTAGTCATCATTACTTTCTCCAATTATGGTTCTGACAGTGCTCTGTGCCCTGATTGAGCAAAGCTCTCATTATTCAGCCAATCAGGGCTTCCAATGCACTTTGTGGCAGCACAGTGCATTGTGGTCATTCAGCGGGCCGATCAAACAACCCGGATAATTCTGGTGTTCGATGAACAGGTGAACAGCCAATGTTTGGCCCGAACTCATGCTCAGGCTGAATCGTTCGCCCATCCCTACTGATGATTTTACCCCTTTGCCATCTGCTTGTCTTTTTTGAGAACTAGCTTCCTGAGCTTGTTTCCTTGTTTGACAGCAAAGTTTAACTGAACCTTTGTGGTTATAATGGGGTTCTTCAAGAGTCAGTGTTAAGATTGAAAGGTTTCTATATAGAAAATTCAGCACTTGTAATAAACATGTGAAATTGACAACGGTGTCAGACTCCAATAGGTATACACAGTAACTTTGCAAATGGTGACAACCCTAGGTAGCACTACAGGAGAGATTGTCCAAGTGTGGCCTGTAAACTGCAGATGGTCTGTGAACTTGTGCCAGGTGCTTTGGAAATCTATTCTGATGCTGAATATTCAGTATGTACACTTTACAGCAAACAAGTTCCATGGCATTTTCTGCATTCTGTAATGTGAACCAAAAAATAAAAAAAGCACAATATTGGACTTTGCTACTAGTACATCGAGTGACACATACAAAAGTTTGAAAAGTTACAAACTTATTGTTTATATATTAAAAGTTTCGTATAAAAACAGTATCTTCTATTAAGGTTCACTAATTATCTCAAATTGTACAATAAACCATTTTCATAACATATACAAATTACATTACTTGTGCTACATTTTTATTGATCCACAAGGTCAATGACAAAGTCTGTCTTCTTAAAATGATACTAAAGTATTGTATTTTTCTCTTTAAAAATAACAAACATGTTATACTTACCTGCTCTGTGTAGTGGTTTTGCACAGGGCAGCCCGGATCCTCCTCTTCTCAGGCCCCTCTTCAGAGCTCCTGGCCCCTCCCTCCTGCTGAGTGCCCCCACAGCAAGCAGCTTGTGTGTCCATTCAGACATGGAGCCACGACTCGGCCCCACCCCCCTCTTTCTACTCATTGGCTCACTGACTTTGATTGACAGCAGTGGGAGCCATAGGTGCCCGCTGCTGTCAATCAGCCAATCAGGAGAAAGGGTCCCAGACAGCCGAGTCTCCCGTGCAACATCGCTGGATAGAGATGGGGCTTAGGTAAGTATTAGGGGGGTCGAGGAGCATAGGTGTATCTAGTGAAAGTGATGCCTATGGCAAGCACGCAAACTGCACCCCTTTCCAAACAAAAAAACAGCTAACAAAAATACAAGTCAAGCTCTTTAATCTTTCAAATAACAAATTATGGATTAGTACTACATAAACTGCCCGTCAGTTCGCCCATGGTCATTAAACATTCTACATTTAGTGAAAGTTCATGTACCGCAAAGTTTGCAGTACATGAACTTTTACTGAATGAGGACTGTTTAAGAAGCTTGTTGCACAAATCACTTTATTAAGCTTTTGATATCCATTTATTTAATCCATATTGAGCACTATTTGATTGTGCGTGTGTGCCAAGCAGAAGCAGCCAATCAAATATAATGCTCAATATGGATTAAATAAATATGGATAGCCATAAATAAAAGAAATAAAAGTGTAATAAAGTGATTTGTGCAACAGCAGGTACTACTTTTAAATAGACTGTAGATGCGACTACAGGAGATGACCAGGCTACGAATGCGACTACAGGAGATGACCAGACTGCGAATGCGACATACTACAGGAGATGACCAGAGACTGTGAATGTGACATACTACAAGAGATGACCAGACTGTGAATGCGATACACTACAGGAGATGACCAGAGACTACAAATGCGACTACAGATGACCAGACTGCGAATGCGACATACTACAGGAGATGAGCAGACTGCAAATGTGACATACTACAGGAGATGACCAGAGACTACAAATGTGACTACAGAAGACCAGACTGCGAATGCGACATACTACAGGAGATGACCAGACTGCGAAAGTGACATACTACAGGAGATGACCAGAGACTGCAAATGCGACATACTACAGGAGATGACCAGACTGCGAATGCGACTACAGGAGATGACCAGACTGCGAATGTGACATACTACAGGAGATAACCAGAGACTGTGAATGCAACATACTACAGGAGATGACCAGAGACTGCAAATGCGACTACAGGAGATGACCAGACTGCGAATGCGACATACTACAGGAGATGACCAGACTGTGAATGGGACATACTACAGGAGATGACCAGACTGCGAATGGGACATACTACAGGAGATGACCAGGCTGCGAATGCGACATACTACAGGAGATGACCAGACTGTGAATGCGATACACTACAGGAGATGACCAGACTGCGAATGTGACATACTACAGGAGATGACTAGAGACTGCAAATGCGACATACTAATGGAGATGACCAGACTGTGAATGCGATACACTACAGGAGATGACCAGACTGCGAATGTGACATACTACAGGAGATGACCAGAGACTGCAAATGCGACTACAGATGACCAGACTGCGCATGCGACATACTACAGGAGATGACCAGACTCCGAATGTGACATACTACAGGAGATGACCAGAGACTGCAAATGCGACATACTACAGGAGATGACCAGAGACTGCAAATGTGACATACTACAGGAGATGACCAGAGACTGCAAATGTGACATTCTACAGGACATGACCAGACTGCAAATGCGACAAACTACAGGAGATGACCAGAGACTGCGAATTCGACATACTACAGGAGATGACCAGAGAATGCAAATGTGACATACTACAGGAGATGACCAGACTGCGAATGGACATAGTACAGGAGATGACCAGATTGCGAATGGAACATACTACAGGAGATGACCAGAGACTGCAAATGCGACATACTACAGGAGATGACCAGAGACTGCAAATGCGACATACTACAGGAGATGACCAGACTGCGAATGTGACTACAGGAGATGACCAGAATGCGAATGCGACATACTTCAGGAGATGACCAGAGACTGCAAATGCGACATACTACAGGAGATGACCAGAGACTGTGAATGCGACATACTACAGGAGATGACCAGAGACTGCGAATGTGACATCCTACAGGAGATGACCAGAGACTGCCATTGCGACTACAAGAGATGACCAGAGACTGCGAATGCGACATACTACAGGAGATGACCAGAGACTCCGAATGTGACTACAGGAGATGACCAGAGACCGCGAATGCGACATACTACAGGAGATGACCAGAGACTGCGAATGCGACATACTACAGGAGATGACCAGAGACTGTGAATGCGACTAAAGGAGATGACCAGACACTGCGAATGTGAAACACTACAGGAGATGACCAGAGACTGCAAATGCGACTACAGGAGATGACCAGAGACTGCGAATGCGACTACAGGAGATGACCAGACTGTAAATGCGACATACTACAGGAGAAGACCAGAGACTGCGAATGCGACATACTACAGGAGATGACCAGACTGCGAATGGGACTACAGGAGAAGACCAGAGACTGTGAATGCGACATACTACAGGGGATGACCAGATTGCGAATGGGACATACTACAGGAGATGACGAGACTGCGTATGCGACATACTTCAGGAGATGACCAGAGACTGCGAATGCGACATACTACAGGAGATGACCAGAGACTGCGAATTCGACTACAGGAGATGAACACACTGCGAATGTGACATACTACAGGAGATGACCAGAGACTGTGAATGCAACATACTACAGGAGATGACCAGAGACTGCGAATGCGACATACTACAGGAGATGACCAGAGACTGCGAATGCGACATACTACAGGAAATGACCAGAGACTGCGAATGCGACTACAGGAGATGACCAGACTGTGAGTGGGACATACTACAGGAGATGACCAGACTGCGAATGGGACATGCTACAGGAGATGGCCAGACCGCGAATGCGACATACTACAGGAGATGACCAGAGACTGCAAATGCGACATACTACAGGAGATGACCAGAGACTGCGAATGCGACTACAGGAGATGACCAGACTGCTAATGTGACATACTTCAGGAGATTACCAGACTGCGAATGCGACATACTGCAGGAGATGACCAGAGACTGCGAATGTGACATACTACAGGAGATGACCAGACTGCAAATGCGACATAATACAGGAGATGACCAGAGACTGCAAATGCGACATACTACAGGAGATGACCAGACAGCGAATGTGACATACTACAGGAGATGACCATAGACTGCGAATGTGACATACTACAGGAGATGACCAGAGACTGCGAATGTGACATACTACAGGAGATGACCAGAGACTGCGAATGCGAAATACTACAGGAGATGACCAGAGACTGCAAACACGACTACAGGAGATGACCAGAGACTGCGAATGCGACTACAGGAGATGACCAGACTGCGAATGCGACATACTACAGGGGATGACCAGATTGCGAATGGGACATACTTAAGGAGATGACCAGAGACTGCAAATGCGACATACTACAGGAGATGACCAGAGACTGCGAATGCAACCACAGGAGATGACCAGAGACTGCGAATGCAACTAGTGGAGATGACCAGACTGCGAATGTGACATACTATAGGAGATGACCAGAGACTGCGAATGCAACATACTACAGGGGATGACCAGAGACTGCAAATGCAACATACTACAGGAGGTGACCAGAGACTGCGAATGTGACATACTACAGGAGATGACCAGAGACTGCGAATGCGACTACAGGAGATGACCAGACTGCGAATGCGACATACTACAGGTGATGACCAGAGACTGTGAATGCAACTACAGGAGATGACCAGAGACTGTGAATGTGACATACTACAGGAGATGAGCAGAGACTGCAAATGCGACTACAGGAGATGACCAGAGACTGCAAATGTGACTACAGGAGATGACCAGACTGTGAATGCGACATACTACAGGAGATGACCAGAGACTGCGAATGCGACATACTACAGGAGATGACCAGAGACTGCAAATGCGACTACAGGAGATGACCAGAGACTGCGAATGCGACTACAGGAGATGACCAGACTGTGAATGCGACATACTACAGGAGATGACCAGACTGCGAATGGGACATACTACAGGAGATGACCAGGCTGTGAATGCGACATACTACAGGAAATGACCACAGACTGCAAATGCGACATACTACAGGGGATGACCAGATTGCAAATGGGACATACTACAGGAGATGACCAGACTGTGAATGCGACATACTACAGGAGATGACCAGGCTGTGAATGCGACATACTACAGGAGATGACCAGAGACTGCAAATGCGACATACTACAGGGGATGACCAGATTTCGAATGGGACATACTACAGGAGATGACCAGACTGCAAATGCGACATACTTCAGGAGATGGCCAGAGACTGCAAATGCGACATACTTCAGGAGATGACCAGGGACTGCGAATTCAACTACAGGAGATGACCAGACTGTGAATGTGACATACTATAGGAGATGACCAGAGACTGCGAATGCAACATTCTACAGGAGATGACCAGAGACAGCGAATGCGACATACTACAGGAGATGACCAGAGACTGCGAATGCGACATACTACAGGAGATGACCAGAGACTGCGAATTTGACTACAGGAGATGACCAGACTGCGAATGCGAAATACTTCAGGAGATGACCAGACAGCGAATGCAACATACTACAGGAGATGACCAGAGACTGCGAATGCGACATACTACAGAAGATGACCAGAGACTGCAAATGCGACATACTACAGAAGATGACCAGACTGCAAATGCGAAATACTTCAGGACATGACCAGACTGTGAATGCGACATACTACAGGAGATGACCAGAGACTGCAAATGCGACTACAGGAGATGACCAGACTGTGAATGCGACATACTACAGAAGATGACCAGACTGTAAATGGGACATACTACAGGAGATGACTAGAGACTGCGAATGCGACATACTACAGGAGATGACCAGAGACTGCAAATGCGACCACAGGAGATGACCAGAGACTGCGAATGCAACTACAGGAGATGACCAGAGTGTGAATGCGACATACTACAGGAGATGACCAGAGACTGCGAATGCGACATACTACAGGAGATGACCAGACTGCGAATGGGACTACAGGAGATGACCAGAGACTGTGAATGCGACATACTACAGGGGATGACCAGATTGCGAATGGGACATACTATAGGAGATGACCAGACTGCGAATGCGACATACTTCAGGAGATGACCAGAGACTGCGAATGCGACATACTACAGGAGATGACCAGAGACTGCAAATGCAACTACAGGAGATGACCAGACTGCGAATGCGACATACTACAGGAGATGACCAGAGACTGCGAATGCAACATACTACAGGAGATGACCAGAGACTGCGAATGCGACATACTACAGGAGATGACCAGAGACTGCGAATGCGACATCCTACAGGAGATGACCAGAGACTGCGAATGCGACTACAAGAGATGACCAGATTCTGCGAATGCGACATACTACAGGAGATGACCAGAGACTGCGAATGTGACATACTACAGGAGATGACCAGAGACTGTGAATGCAACTAAAGAAGATGACCAGAGACAGTGAATGCGACATACTACAGGAGATGACCAGAGACTGCAAATGCGACTACAGTAGATGACCAGAGACTGCGAATGCGACATACTACAGGAGATGACCAGAGACTGCAAATGCGACTACAGGAGATGACCAGAGACTGCAAATGCGACTACAGGAGATGACCAGACTGTGAATGCTACATACTACAGGAGATGACAAGAGACTGCGAATGCGACATACTACAGGAGATGACCAGAGACTGCAAATACGACTACAAGAGATGACCAGAAACTGCGAATGCGACCACAGGAGATGACCAGACTGCGAATGCGACATACTACAGGGGATGACCAGATTGCGAATGGGACATACTACAGGAGATGACCAGACTGCGAATGCGACATACTTCAGGAGATGGCCAGAGACTGCAAATGCGACATACTACAGGAGATGACCAGAGACTGCGAATGCAACTGCAGGAGATGACCAGAGACTGCAAATGCAACATACTACAGAGGATGAACAGAGACTGCAAATGCGACATACTACAGAAGATGACCAGACTGCAAATGCGAAATACTTCAGGAGATGACCAGACTGTGAACGCGACATACTACAGGAGATGACCAGAGACTGCAAATGCGACTACAGAAGATGACCAGACTGTGAATGCGACATACTACAGGAGATGACCAGACTGTGAATGGGACATACTATAGGAGATGACTAGAGTCTGCGAATGCGACATACTACAGGAGATGACCAGAGACTGCAAATGCAACCACAGGAGATGACCAGAGACTGTGAATGCAACTACAGGAGATGACCAGACTGTGAATGCGACATACTACAGGAGATGACCAGAGACTGCGAATGCGACATACTACAGGAGATGACCAGACTGCGAATGGGACTACAGGAGGTGACCAGAGACTGTGAATGCGACATACTACAGGGGATGACCAGATTGCGAATGGGACATACTATAGGAGATGACCAGACTGCGAATGCGACATACTTCAGGAGATGACCAGAGACTGCGAATGCGACATACTACAGGAGATGACCAGAGTCTGCAAATGTGACTACAGGAGATGACCAGACTGCAAATGCGACATACTACAGGAGATGACCAGAGACTGCGAATGCAACATACTACAGGAGATGACCAGAGACTGCGAATGCGACATACTACAGGAGATGACCAGAGACTGCGAATGCGACATCCTACAGGAGATGACCAGAGACTGCGAATGCGACTACAAGAGATGACCAGATTCTGCGAATGCGACATACTACAGGAGATGACCAGAGACTGCGAACGTGACATACTACAGGAGAGGAACAGAGACTGCAAATGCGACTACAGTAGATCACCAGAGACTGCGAATGCGACATACTACAGGAGATGACCAGAGACTGCAAATGCGACTACAGGAGATGACCAGAGACTGCAAATGCGACTATAGGAGATGACCAGACTGTGAATGCCACATACTACAGGAGATGACCAGAGACTGCGAATGCGACATACTACAGGAGATGACCAGAGACTCCAAATACGACTACAGGAGATGACCAGAGACTGCGAATGCGACCACAGGAGATGACCAGACTGTGAATGCGACATACTACAGGGGATGACCAGATTGCGAATGGGACATACTACAGGAGATGACCAGACTGCGAATGCGACATACTTCAGGAGATGGCCAGAGACTGCAAATGCAACATACTACAGGAGATGACCAGAGACTGCAAATGCAACATACTACAGGAGATGACCAGAGACTGTGAATGCGACATACTACAGGAGATGACCAGAGACTGCGAATGCAACTACAGGAGATGACCAGAGACTGCAAATGCAACTGGAGATGAACAGACTGCGAATGTGACATACTATAGGAGATGACCAGAGACTGCGAATGCAACATACCACAGGGGGTGACCAGAGACTGCAAATGCAACATACTACAGGAGATGACCAGAGACTGCTGATGCGACATACTGCAGGAGATGTCCAGAGACTGCGAATGCGACTACAGGAGATGACCAGACTGCAAATGCGACATACTACAGGTGATGACCAGAGACTGTGAATGCAACTAAAGGAGATGACCAGAGACTGGGAATGCGACATACTACAGGAGATGACCAGAGACTGCGAATGCGACATACTACAGGAGATGAGCAGAGACTGCAAATGCGACTACAGGAGATTACCAGAGACTGCGAATGCGACTACAGGAGATGACCAGACTGTGAATGCGACATACTACAGGAGAAGACCAGAGACTGCGAATGCGACATACTACAGGAGATGACCAGACTGCGAATGGGACATACTACAGGAGATGACCAGACTGCGAATGTGACATACTTCAGGAGATGACCAGAGACTGCAAATGTGACATACTAAAGGAGATGACCAGAGACTGCGAATAAGACTACAGGAGATGACCAGACTGCGAATGTGACATACTACAGGAGATGTCAAGAGACTGCGAAATACTACAGGAGATGACCAGAGACTGCAAATGCGACATACTACAGGAGATGACCAGAGACTGTGAATGCGACATACTACAGGAGATGACCAGAGACTGCGAATGCGACATCCTAGAGGAGATGACCAGAGACTGCGAATGCGACTACAAGAGATGACCAGATTCTGCGAATGCGACATACTACAGGAGATGACCAGAGACTGCGAATGTGACATACTACAGGAGATGACCAGAGACTGTGAATGCAACTAAAGGAGATGACCAGAGATTGCGAATGCGACATACTACAGGAAATGACCAGAGACTGCAAATGCGACTACAGGAGATGACCAGAGACTGCGAATGCGACATCCTACAGGAGATGACCAGAGACTGAGAATGCGACTACAAGAGATGACCAGATTCTGCGAATGCGACATACTACAGGAGATGACCAGAGACTGCGAATGTGACATACTACAGGAGATGACCAGAGACTCTGAATGCAACTAAAGGAGATGACCAGAGATTGCGAATGCGACATACTACAGGAGATGACCAGAGACTGCAAATGCGACCACAGGAGATGACCAGAGACTGCGAATGCGACATACTACAGGAGATGACCAGAGACTGCAAATGCGACAACAGGAGATGACCAGAGACTGCAAATGCGACTACAAGAGATGACCAGATTCTGCGAATGCGACATACTACAAGAGATGACCAAAGACTGCGAATGTGACATACTACAGGAGATGACCAGAGACTGTGAATGCAACTAAAGGAGATGACCAGAGATTGCGAATGCGACATACTACAGGAGATGACCAGAGACTGCAAATGCGACTACAGGAGATGACTAGAGACTGCGAATGCGACATACTACAGGAGATGACCAGAGACTGCAAATGCGACAACAGGAGATGACCAGAGACTGCAAATGCGAAATACTACAGAAGATGACCAGACTGCAAATGCGACATACTTTATGAGATGACCAGAGATTGCAAATGCGACTACAGGAGATGACCAGAGACCGTGAATGCGACATACTACAGGAGATGACCAGAGACTGCAAATGCAACATCCTAGAGGAGATGACCAGAGACTGCGAATGTGACTACAAGAGATGACCAGATTCTGCGAATGCGACATACTACAGGAGATGACCAGAGACTGCGAATGTGACATACTACAGGAGATGACCAGAGACTGAAAATGCGACTACAGGCAATGACCAGAGACTGCGAATGCGACATCCTACAGGAGATGACCAGAGACTGCGAATGCGACTACAAGAGATGACCAGATTCTGCGAATGCGACATACTACAGGAGATGACCAGAGACTGCGAATGGGACATACTACAGGATATGACCAGAGACTGTGAATGCAACTAAAGGAGATGACCAGTGATTGAGAATGCGACATACTACAGGAGATGACCAGAGACTGCAAATGCGACTACAGGAGATGACCAGAGACTGCGAATGCGACATACTACAGGAGATGACCAGAGACTGCAAATGCGACAACAGGAGATGACCAGAAACTGCGAATGCGACTACAAGAGATGACCAGATTCTGCGAATGCGACATACTACAAGAGATGACCAGAGACTGCGAATGTGGCATACTACAGGAGATGACCAGAGACTGTGAATGCAACTAAAGGAGATGACCAGAGATTGCGAATGCGACATACTATAGGAGATGACCAGAGACTGCAAATGCGACTACAGGAGATGACCAGAGACTGCGAAAGCGACATACTACAGGAGATGACCAGAGACTGCAAATGCGACAACAGGAGATGACCAGAGACTGCGAATGCGACATACTACAGGAGATGACCAGAGACTGCGAATGTGACTACAGGAGATGACCAGACTGCGAATGCGACATACTACAGAAGATGACCAGACTGCAAATGCGACATACTTCAGGAGATGACCAGAGACTGCAAATGCGAGTACAGGAGATGACCAGACTGTGAATGCGACATACTACAGGAGATGACCAGACTGTGAATGGGACATACTACAGGAGATGACTAGAGACTGCGATTGCGACATACTACAGGAGATGACCAGAGACTGCAAATGCGACTACAGGAGATGACCAGAGACTGCGAATGCAACTAAAGGAGATGACCAGACTGTGAATGCGACATACTACAGGAGATGACCAGAGACTGCGAATGCGACATACTGCAGGAGATGACCAGACTGCTAATGGGACTACAGGACATGACCAGAGACTGTGAATGCGACATACTACAGGGGATGACCAGATTGCGAATGGGACATAGTACAGGAGATGACCAGACTGCGAATGCGACATACTACAGGAGATGACCAGAGACTGCAAATGCAACATACTACAGGAGATGATCAGAGACTGCGAATGCGACGTACTACAGGAGATGACCAGAGACTGCGAATGCGACTACAGGAGATGACCAGATTGTGAGTGGGACATACTACAAGAGAGGACCAGACTGCGAATGGTACATACTACAGGAGATGACCAGACCGCGAATGCGACATACTACCGGAGATGACCAGAGACTGCAAATGCGGCATACTACAGGAGAAGACCAGAGACTGCGAATGCGACTACAGGAGATGACCAGACTGCTAATGTGACATACTTCAGGAGATTACCAGACTGCGAATGCGACATACTGCAGGAGATGACCAGAGACTGCGAATGTGACATACTCAGGAGATGACCAGAGACTGCAAATGCAACTACAGGATATGACCAGAGACTGCGAATGTGACATACTACAGGAGATGACCAGAGACTGCAAATGTGACTAAAGGAGATGACCAGAGACTGCGAATGCGACTACAGGAGATGACCTGACTGTGAATGTGAAATACTACAGGAGATGACCAGAGACTGCTAATGCGACATACTACAGGAGATGACCAGAGACTGCAAATACGACTACAGGAGATGACCAGAGACTGCAAATGCGACTACAGGAGATGACCAGACTGTGAATGCAACATACTACAGGAGATGACCAGAGACTACGAATGCGACATACTACAGGAGATGACCAGACTGCGAATGGGACATACTACAGGAGATGACCAAACTGTGAATGCGACATACTACAGGAGATGACCAGAGACTGCGAATGCGACATACTACAGGGGATTACCAGATTGGGAATGGGACGTACTACAGGAGATGACCAGACTGCGAATGCGACATACTTCAGGAGATGGCCAGAGACTGCAAATGCGACATACTACAGGAGATGACCAGAGACTGCGAATGCAACTACAGGAAATGACCAGAGACTGCGAATGCAACTACAGGAGATGACCAGACTGCAAATGTGACATACTATAGGAGATGACCAGAGACTGCAAATGCAACATACTACAGGGGTTGACCAGAGACTGTGAATGCAACATACTACAGGAGATGACCAGAGGCTGCAAATCCGACATACTACAGGAGATGACCAGAGACTGCGAATTCGACTACAGGAGATGACCAGACTGCAAATGCGACATACCACAGGTGATAACCAGAGACTGTGAATGCAACTAAAGGAGATGACCAGAGACTGGGAAAGCGACATACTACAGGTGATGACCAGAGACTGTGAATGCAACTAAAGGAGATGATCAGAGACTGCGAATGCGGCATACTACAGGAGATGACCAGAGACTGCAAATGCGACATACTACAGGAGATGACCAGGGACTGCGAATGCAACTACAGGAGATGACCAGACTGTGAATGCGACATACTGCAGGAGGTGACCAGAGACTGCGAATGCGACATACTACAGGAGATGACCAGAGACTGCAAATGCGACTACAGCAGATGACCAGAGACTGCACATGCGAGTACAGGAGATGACCGGACTGTGAATGCGACATACTACAGGAGATGACCAGATACTGCGAATGCGACATACTACAGGAGATGACCAGACTGCGAATGGGACATACTACAGGAGATGACCAGGCTGTGAATGCGACATACTTCAGGAGATGGCCAGAGACTGCGAACGCGACATACTACAGGAGATGACCAGAGACTGCGAATGCAACTACAGGAGATGACCAGACTGCGAATGTTACATACTATAGGAGATTACCAGAGACTGTGAATGCAACATACTACAGGAGATGACCAGAGACTGCGAATGTGACATACTACAGGAGATGACCAGAGACTGCGAATGTGACTACAGGTGATGACCAGACTGCGAATGCGACATACTACAGAAGATGACTAGAGACTGCAAATGCAACATACTACAGAAGATGACCAAACTCCAAATGCGACATACTTCAGGAGATGACTAGACTGTGAATGCGACATACTACAGGAGATGACCAGAACGTGAATGGGACATACTTCAGGAGATGACCAGACTGTGAATGCGACATACTACAGGAGATAACCAGAGACTGCAATTGCGACTACAGGAGATGACCAGACTGTGAATGCGACATACTACAGGAGATGACCAGACTGTGAATGGGACATACTACAGGAGATGACCAGAGACTGCGAATGCGACATAAAACAGATATGACCAGAGACTGCAAATGTGACTACAGGAGATGACCAGAGACTGCGAATGCAACTACAGGAGATGACCAGACTGTGAATGCGACATAATACAGGAGATGACCAGAAACTGCGAATGCGACATACTACAGGAGATGACCAGACTGCGAATGGGACATACTACAGGAGATGACCAGGCTGTGCATGCGACATACTACAGGAGATGAGCAGAGACTTCCAATGCGACATACTACAGGGGATGACCAGATTGCGAATGGGTCATACTACAGGAGATGACCAGACTGCGAATGTGACATACTATAGTAGATGACCAGAGACTGCGAATGCAACATACTACAGGAGATGACCAGAGACTGCGAATGCGACATACTACAGGAGATGACCAGACTGCGAATGTGACATACTATAGTAGATGACCAGAGACTGCAAATGCAACATACTACAGGAGATGACCAGAGACTGCGAATGCGACATACTACAGGAGATGACCAGAGACTGCGAATGCGACATACTACAGGAGATGACCAGAGACTGCGAATGTGACTGCAGGAGATGACCAGACTGCGAATGCGACATACTTCAGGAGATGACCAGACTGTGAATGCGACATACTACAGGAGATGACCAGAGACTGCAAATGCGACTACAGGAGATGACCAGACTGTGAATGCGACATACTACAGGAGATGACCAGAGACTGCAAATGCGACTACAAGAGATGACCAGAGACTGCGAATGTGACATACTACAGGAGATGACCAGGGACTGCGAATGCGACATACTACAGGATATGACCAGAGACTGCGAATGTGACATACTACAGGAGATGACAAGACTGCAAATGCGACATATTACAGGAGATGACCAGAGACTGCGAATGCGACATACTACAGGAGATGACCAGAGACTGCGAATGTGACATACTACAGGAGATGACCAGACTGCGAATGCGACATACTACAGGAGATGACCAGAGACTGTGAAATACTACAGGAGATGACCAGAGACTGCGAATGCAACTACAGGAGATGACCAGACTGCTAATGTGACATACTTCAGGAGATTACCAGACTGCAAATGAAACATACTGCAGGAGATGACCAGAGACTGCGAATGCGACATACTACAGGAGATGAAAAGAGACTGCGAATGCGACATATTACAGGAGATGACCAGAGACTGCAAATGTGACATACTACAGGAGATGACCAGACTGCAAATGCGACATATTACAGGAGATGACCAGAGACTGCGAATGCGACATACTACAGGAGATGACCAGACAGTGAATGTGACATACTACAGGAGATGACCAGAGACTGCGAATGTGACATACTACAGGAGATGACCAGAGACTGCAAATGCGACTACAGGAGATGACCAGACTGTGAGTGGGACATACTACAGGAGATGACCAGACTGCGAATGGGACATACTACAGGAGAAGACCAGACTGCGAATGCGACATACTACAGGAGATGACCAGACACTGCAAATGCAACATACTACAGGAGATGACCAGAGACTGCGAATGTGACGACAGGAGATGACTAGACTGCTAATGTGACATACTTCAGGAGATTACCAGACTGCAAATGCGACATACTGCAGGAGATGACCAGAGACTGCGAATGCGACATACTACAGGAGATGACCAGAGACTGCAAATGTGACATACTACAGGAGATGACCAGACTGCTAATGTGACATACTTCAGGAGATTACCAGACTGGAAATGCGACATACTACAGGAGATGACCAGAGACTGCAAATGTGACATACTACAGGAGATGACCAGACTGCGAATGGGACATAGTACAGGAGATGACCAGATTGCGAATGGGACATACTACAGGAAATGACCAGACTGTTAATGCTACATACTTCAGGAGATGACCAGAGACTGCAAATGTGACATACTAAAGGAGATGACCAGAGACTGTGAATACGACTACAGGAGATGACCAGACTGCGAATGCGACATACTACAGGAGATGACCAGAGAATGTGAAATACTACAGGAGATGACCAGAGACTGCGAATGCGACATACTACAGGAGATGACAAGAGACTGCGAATGCGACATACTACAGGAGATGAACAGAGACTGTGAATGTGACTAAAGGAGAAGACCAGAGACTGCAAATGCGACTACAGGAGATGACCAGAGACTGCGAATGTGACATACTACAGGAGATGACCAGACTGCAAATGCAACATATTACAGGAGATGACCAGAGACTGCGAATGCGACATACTACAGGAGATGACCAGACAGCGAATGTGACATACTACAGGAGATGACCAGAGACTGCGAATGTGACATACTACAGGAGATGACCAGAGACTACAAATGCGACTACAGGAGATGACCAGACTGTGAGTGGGACATACTACAGGAGATGACCAGACTGCGAATGGGACATACTACAGGAGAAGACCAGACTGCGAATGCGACATACTACAGGAGATGACCAGACACTGCAAATGCGACATTCTACAGGAGATGATCAGAGACTGCGAATGTGACTACAGGAGATGACCAGACTGCTAATGTGACATACTTCAGGAGATTACCAGACTGCAAATGCGACATACTGCAGGAGATGATCAGAGACTGCGAATGCGACATACTACAGGAGATGACCAGAGACTGCAAATGTGACATACTACAGGAGATGACCAGACTGCGAATGGGACATAGTACAGGAGATGAGCAGATTACGAATGGGACATACTACAGGAGATGACCAGACTGTAAATGCTACATACTTCAGGAGATAACCAGAGACTGCAAATGTGACATACTAAAGGAGATGACCAGAGACTGTGAATACGACTACAGGAGATGACCAGACTGCGAATGCGACATACTACAGGAGATGACCAGAGACTGTGAAATACTACAGGAGATGACCAGAGACTACGAATGCGACATACTACAGAAGATGACCAGAGACTGCGAATGCGACATACTACAGAAGATGACCAGAGACTGTGAATGTGACTAAAGGAGATGACCAGAGACTGCGAATGCGACATACTAGAGGAGAAGACCAGAGACTGCAAATGCGAGTACAGGAGATGACCAGAGACTGCGAATGTGACATACTACAGGAGATGACCAGACTGCAAATGCGACATTTTACAGGAGATGACCAGAGACTGCGAATGCGACATACTACAGGAGATGACCAGACAGCGAATGTGACATACTACAGGAGATGACCAGAGACTGCGAATGTGACATACTGCAGGAGATGACCAGAGACTGCGAATGCGACTACAGGAGATGACCAGACTGTGAGTGGGACATACTACAGGAGATGACCAGACTGCGAATGGGACATACTACAGGAGAAGACCAGACTGCGAATGCGACATACTACAGGAGATGACCAGACACTGCAAATGCGACATACTACAGGAGATGACCAGAGACTGCGAATGTGACTACAGGAGATGAGCAGACTGCTAATGTGACATACTTCAGGAGATTACCAGACTGCAAATGCAACATGCTGCAGGAGATGACCAGAGACTGCGAATGCGACATACTACAGGAGATGACCAGACTGCGAATGTGACATACTACAGGAGATGACCAGGCTGCAAATGCGACATATTACAGGAGATGACCAGTGACTGCGAATGCAACATACTACAGGAGATGACCAGACAGCGAATGTGACATACTTCAGGAGATTACCAGACTGCAAATGCGACATACTGCAGGAGATGACCAGAGACTGCGAATGCGACATACTACAGGAGATGACCAGACTGCAAATGTGACATACTACAGGAGATGACCAGAGACTGCGAATGTGACATACTACAGGAGATGACCAGACTGCAAATGCGACATATTACAGGAGATGACCAGAGACTGCGAATGCGACATATTACAGGAGATGACCAGACAGCGAATGTGACATACTACAGGAGATGACCAGAGACTGCGAATGTGACATACTACAGGAGATGACCAGAGACTTCGAATGTGACATACTACAGGAGATGAGCAGATACTGCGAATGCGACTACAGGAGATGACCAGACTGCGAATGCGACATACTACAGGAGATGACCAGAGACTGCGAATGCGACATATTACAGGAGATGACCAGAGACTGCAAATGTGACATACTACAGGAATTGACCAGACTGCGAATGGGACATAGTACAGGAGATGGCCAGATTGCGAATGGGACATACTAGAGGAGATGACCAGACTGTAAATGCTGCATAATTCAGGAGATAACCAGAGACTGCAAATGTGACATACTAAAGGAGATGACCAGAGACTGTGAATACGACTACAGGAGATGACCAGACTGCGAATGCGACATACTACAGGAGATGACCAGAGACTGTGAAATACTACAGGAGATGACCAGAGACTGCGAATGTGACATACTACAGGAGATGACCAGACTGCGAATGTGACATACTACAGGAGATGACCAGAGACTGCGAATGTGACATACTACAGGAGATGACCAGACTGCAAATGTGACATATTACAGGAGATGACCAGAGACTGCGAATGCGACATATTACAGGAGATGACCAGACAGCGAATGTGACATACTACATGAGATGACCAGAGACTGCGAATGTGACATACAACAGGAGATGACCAGAGACTTTGAATGTGACATACTACAGGAGATGAGCAGATACTGCGAATGCGACTACAGGAGATGACCAGACTGCGAATGCGACATACTACAGGAGATGAAAAGAGACTGCGAATGCGACATATTACAGGAGATGACCAGAGACTGCAAATGTGACATACTACAGGAGATGACCAGACTGCAAATGCGACATATTACAGGAGATGACCAGAGACTGCGAATGCGACATACTACAGGAGATGACCAGACAGTGAATGTGACATACTACAGGAGATGACCAGAGACTGCGAATGTGACATACTACAGGAGATGACCAGAGACTGCAAATGCGACTACAGGAGATGACCAGACTGTGAGTGGGACATACTACAGGAGATGACCAGACTGCGAATGGGACATACTACAGGAGAAGACCAGACTGCGAATGCGACATACTACAGGAGATGACCAGACACTGCAAATGCGACATACTACAGGAGATGACCAGAGACTGCGAATGTGACGACAGGAGATGACTAGACTGCTAATGTGACATACTTCAGGAGATTACCAGACTGCAAATGCGACATACTGCAGGAGATGACCAGAGACTGCGAATGCGACATACTACAGGAGATGACCAGAGACTGCAAATGTGACATACTACAGGAGATGACCAGACTGCTAATGTGACATACTTCAGGAGATTACCAGACTGGAAATGCGACATACTACAGGAGATGACCAGAGACTGCAAATGTGACATACTACAGGAGATGACCAGACTGCGAATGGGACATAGTACAGGAGATGACCAGATTGCGAATGGGACATACTACAGGAAATGACCAGACTGTAAATGCTACATACTTCAGGAGATGACCAGAGACTGCAAATGTGACATACTAAAGGAGATGACCAGAGACTGTGAATACGACTACAGGAGATGACCAGACTGCGAATGCGACATACTACAGGAGATGACCAGAGAATGTGAAATACTACAGGAGATGACCAGAGACTGCGAATGCGACATACTACAGGAGATGACAAGAGACTGCGAATGCGACATACTACAGGAGATGAACAGAGACTGTGAATGTGACTAAAGGAGAAGACCAGAGACTGCAAATGCGACTACAGGAGATGACCAGAGACTGCGAATGTGACATACTACAGGAGATGACCAGACTGCAAATGCAACATATTACAGGAGATGACCAGAGACTGCGAATGCGACATACTACAGGAGATGACCAGACAGCGAATGTGACATACTACAGGAGATGACCAGAGACTGCGAATGTGACATACTACAGGAGATGACCAGAGACTACAAATGCGACTACAGGAGATGACCAGACTGTGAGTGGGACATACTACAGGAGATGACCAGACTGCGAATGGGACATATTACAGGAGAAGACCAGACTGCGAATGCGGCATACTACAGGAGATGACCAGACACTGCAAATGCGACATACTACAGGAGATGATCAGAGACTGCGAATGTGACTACAGGAGATGACCAGACTGCTAATGTGACATACTTCAGGAGATTACCAGACTGCAAATGCAACATACTGCAGGAGATGATCAGAGACTGCGAATGCGACATACTACAGGAGATGACCAGAGACTGCAAATGTGACATACTACAGGAGATGACCAGACTGCGAATGGGACATAGTACAGGAGATGACCAGATTACGAATGGGACATACTACAGGAGATGACCAGACTGTAAATGCTACATACTTCAGGAGATAACCAGAGACTGCAAATGTGACATACTAAAGGAGATGACCAGAGACTGTGAATACGACTACAGGAGATGACCAGACTGCGAATGCGACATACTACAGGAGATGACCAGAGACTGTGAAATACTACAGGAGATGACCAGAGACTGCGAATGCGACATACTACAGAAAATGACCAGAGACTGCGAATGCGACATACTACAGAAGATGACCAGAGACTGTGAATGTGACTAAAGGAGATGACCAGAGACTGCGAATGCGACATACTAGAGGAGAAGACCAGAGACTGCAAATGCGACTACAGGAGATGACCAGAGACTGCGAATGTGACATACTACAGGAGATGACCAGACTGCAAATGCGACATTTTACAGGAGATGACCAGAGACTGCGAATGCGACATACTACAGGAGATGACCAGACAGCGAATGTGACATACTACAGGAGATGACCAGACTGCGAATGGGACATACTACAGGAGAAGACCAGACTGCGAATGCGACATACTACAGGAGATGACCAGACACTGCAAATGCGACATACTACAGGAGATAACCAGAGACTGCGAATGCGACTACAGGAGATGAGCACACTGCTAATGTGACATACTTCAGGAGATTACCAGACTGCAAATGCAACATGCTGCAGGAGATGACCAGAGACTGCGAATGTGACATACTACAGGAGATGACCAGGCTGCAAATGCGACATATTACAGGAGATGACCAGTGACTGCGAATGCAACATACTACAGGAGATGACCAGACAGCGAATGTGACATACTTCAGGAGATTACCAGACTGCAAATGCGACATACTGCAGGAGATGACCAGAGACTGCGAATGCGACATACTACAGGAGATGACCAGACTGCGAATGTGACATACTACAGGAGATGACCAGAGACTGTGAATGTGACATACTACAGGAGATGACCAGACTGCAAATGCGACATATTACAGGAGATGACCAGAGACTGCGAATGCGACATATTACAGGAGATGACCAGACAGCGAATGTGACATACTACAGGAGATGACCAGAGACTGCGAATGTGACATACTACAGGAGATGACCAGAGACTTCGAATGTGACATACTACAGGAGATGAGCAGATACTGCGAATGCGACTACAGGAGATGACCAGACTGCGAATGCGACATACTACAGGAGATGACCAGAGACTGCGAATGCGACATACTACAGGAGATGACCAGAGACTGCAAATGTGACATACTACAGGAATTGACCAGACTGCGAATGGGACATAGTACAGGAGATGGCCAGATTGCGAATGGGACATACTAGAGGAGATGACCAGACTGTAAATGCTGCATAATTCAGGAGATAACCAGAGACTGCAAATGTGACATACTAAAGGAGATGACCAGAGACTGTGAATACGACTACAGGAGATGACCAGACTGCGAATGCGACATACTACAGGAGATGACCAGAGACTGTGAAATACTACAGGAGATGACCAGAGACTGCGAATGTGACATACTACAGGAGATGACCAGAGACTGCGAATGCGACATACTACAGGAGATGACCAGAGACTGCGAATGCGACATACTACAGGAGATGACCAGAGACTGTGAATGTGACTAAAGGAGATGACCAGTGACTGCGAATGCGACATACTAGAGGAGAAGACCAGAGACTGCAAATGCGACTACAGGAGATGACCAGAGACTGCGAATGCGACTACAGGAGATGACCAGACTGTGAATGCGACATACTACAGGAGAAGACCAAAGACTGCAAATGCGACATACTACAGGAGATGACCAGACTGCGAATGGGACATACTACAGGAGATGACCAGACTGTGAATGCGACATGCTACAGGAGATGACCAGAGACTGTGAATGTGACATACTACAGGAGATGACCAGATTGCAAATGGGACATACTATAGGAGATTACCAGACTGCGAATGCAACATACTTCAGGAGATGACCAGAGACTGCGAATTCGACTACAGGAGATGTCCAGACTGCGAATGCGACATACTACAGGAGATGACCAGAGACTGCGAATGCGACATACTACAGGAGATGACCAGAGACTGCGAATGCGACATACTACAGGAGATGACCAGAGACTGCGAATGTGACTACAGGAGATGACCAGACTGTGAGTGGGACATACTACAGGAGATGACCAGACTGCGAATGGGACATACTACAGGAGATGACCAGACTGCGAATGCGACAAACTACAGGAGATGACCAGAGACTGCAAATGCGACATACTACAGGAGATGACCAGAGACTGCGAATGCGACTACAGGAGATGACCAGACTGCTAAAGTGACATACTTAAGGAGATTACCAGACTGCGAATGCGACATACTGCAGGAGATGACTAGAGACTGCGAATGCGACATACTACAGGAGATGACCAGACTGCGAATGTGACAAACTACAGGAGATGACCAGAGACTGCGAATGTGACATACTACAGGAGATGACCAGACTGCAAATGCGACATATTACAGGAGATGGCCAGAGACTGCGAATACGACATACTACAGGAGATGACCAGACAGCGAATTTGACATACTACAGGAGATGACCAGAGACTGCGAATGTGACATACTACAGGAGATGACCAGAGACTGCGAATGTGACATACTACAGGAGATGACCAGAGACTGCGAATGCGACTACAGGAGATGACCAGACTGCGAATGCGACATACTACAGGAGATGACCAGAGACTGCCAATGTGACATACTACAGGAGATGACCAGAGACTGCAAATGTGACATACTATAGGAGTTGACCAGACTGTGAATGGGACATAGTACAGGAGATGACCAGACTGCAAATGCGACATAGTTTAGGAGATAACCAGAGACTGCGAATGTGACATACTACAGGAGATGACCAGAGACTGTGAATGCAACTAAAAGAGATGACCAGAGACTGCGAATGCGACATACTACAGGAGATGACCAGAGACTGCAAATGCGACTACAGGAGATTACTAGAGACTGCGAATGCGACATACTACAGGAGATGACCAGAAACTGCAAATGCGACTACAGGAGATGACCAGAGACTGTGAATGCGACTACAGGCGATGACCGGACTTTGAATGCGACATACTACAGGAGATGACCAGAGACTGTGAATGTGACATACTACAGGGGATGACCAGATTGCAAATGGGACATACTACAGGAGATTACCAGACTGCAAATGCAACATACTTCAGGAGATGACTAGAGACTGCGAATTTGACTACAGGAGATGTCCAGACTGCGAATGCGACATACTACAGGAGATGACCAGAGACTGCGAATGCGACATACTACAGGAGATGACCAGAGACTGCGAATGCGACATACTACAGGAGATGACCAGAGACTGTGAATGTGACTAAAGGAGATGACCAGTGACTGCGAATGCGACATACTAGAGGAGAAGACCAGAGACTGCAAATGCGACTACAGGAGATGACCAGAGACTGCGAATGCGACTACAGGAGATGACCAGACTGTGAATGCGACATACTACAGGAGAAGACCAGAGACTGCGAATGCGACATACTACAGGAGATGACCAGACTGCGAATGGGACATACTACAGGAGATGACCAGACTGTGAATGCGACATGCTACAGGAGATGACCAGAGACTGTGAATGTGACATACTACAGGAGATGACCAGATTGCAAATGGGACATACTATAGGAGATTACCAGACTGCGAATGCAACATACTTCAGGAGATGACCAGAGACTGCGAATTCGACTACAGGAGATGTCCAGACTGCGAATGCGACATACTACAGGAGATGACCAGAGACTGCGAATGCGACATACTACAGGAGATGACCAGAGACTGCGAATGCGACATACTACAGGAGATGACCAGAGACTGCGAATGTGACTACAGGAGATGACCAGACTGTGAGTGGGACATACTACAGGAGATGACCAGACTGCGAATGGGACATACTACAGGAGATGACCAGACTGCGAATGCGACATACTACAGGAGATGACCAGAGACTGCAAATGCGACATACTACAGGAGATGACCAGAGACTGCGAATGCGACTACAGGAGATGACCAGACTGCTAAAGTGACATACTTAAGGAGATTACCAGACTGCGAATGCGACATACTGCAGGAGATGACTAGAGACTGCGAATGCGACATACTACAGGAGATGACCAGACTGCGAATGTGACAAACTACAGGAGATGACCAGAGACTGCGAATGTGACATACTACAGGAGATGACCAGACTGCAAATGCGACATATTACAGGAGATGGCCAGAGACTGCGAATACGACATACTACAGGAGATGACCAGACAGCGAATTTGACATACTACAGGAGATGACCAGAGACTGCGAATGTGACATACTACAGGAGATGACCAGAGACTGCGAATGTGACATACTACAGGAGATGACCAGAGACTGTGAATGCGACTACAGGAGATGACCAGACTGCGAATGCGACATACTACAGGAGATGACCAGAGACTGCCAATGTGACATACTACAGGAGATGACCAGAGACTGCAAATGTGACATACTATAGGAGTTGACCAGACTGTGAATGGGACATAGTACAGGAGATGACCAGACTGCAAATGCGACATACTTTAGGAGATAACCAGAGACTGCGAATGTGACATACTACAGGAGATGACCAGAGACTGTGAATGCAACTAAAAGAGATGACCAGAGACTGCGAATGCGACATACTACAGGAGATGACCAGAGACTGCAAATGCGACTACAGGAGATTACTAGAGACTGCGAATGCGACATACTACAGGAGATGACCAGAAACTGCAAATGCGACTACAGGAGATGACCAGAGACTGCGAATGCGACTACAGGCGATGACCGGACTTTGAATGCGACATACTACAGGAGATGACCAGAGACTGTGAATGTGACATACTACAGGGGATGACCAGATTGCAAATGGGACATACTACAGGAGATTACCAGACTGCAAATGCAACATACTTCAGGAGATGACTAGAGACTGCGAATTTGACTACAGGAGATGTCCAGACTGCGAATGCGACATACTACAGGAGATGACCAGAGACTGCGAATGCGACATACTACAGGAGATGACCAGAGACTGCGAATGGGACATACTACTGGAGATGACCAGAGACTGCGAATGCGACTACAGGAGATGACCAGACTGCGAATGGGACATACTACAGGAGATGACCAGAGACTGCAAATGCGACATACTACAGGAGATGACCAGAGACTGCGAATGCGACTACAGGAGATGACCAGACTGCTAAAGTGACATACTTAAGGAGATTACCAGACTGCGAATGCGACATACTGCAGGAGATGACCAGAGACTGCGAATGCGACATACTACAGGAGATGACCAGACTGCGAATGTGACAAACTACAGGAGATGACCAGACTGCAAATGCGACATATTACAGGAGATGACCAGAGACTGCGAATGCGACATACTACAGGAGATGACCAGACAGCAAATTTGACATACTACAGGAGATGACCAGAGACTGCGAATGTGACATACTACAGGAGATGACCAGAGACTGCGAATGTGACATACTACAGGAGATGACCAGAGACTGCGAATGCGACTACAGGAGATGATCAGACTGCGAATGCGACATACTACAGGAGATGACCAGAGACTGCCAATGCGACATACTACAGGAGATGACCAGAGACTGCAAATGTGACATACTATAGGTGTTGACCAGACTGCAAATGGGACATAGTGCAGGAGATGACCAGACTGCGAATGCGACATACTTCAGGAGATAACCAGAGACTGCGAATGTGACATAATACAGGAGATGACCAGAGACTGTGAATGCAACTAAAAGAGATGACCAGAGACTGCGAATGCGACATACTACAGGAGATGACCAGAGACTGCAAATGCGACTACAGGAGATTACTAGAGACTGCGAATGCGACATACTACAGGAGATGACCAGAAACTGCAAATGCGACTACAGGAGATTACCAGAGACTGCGAATGCGACTACAGGCGATGACCAGACTTTGAATGCAACATACTACAGGAGATGACCAGAGACTGCGAATGCGACATACTACAGGAGATGACCAGAGACTGCAAATGCGACTACAGGAGATGACCGGAGACTGCGAATGCGACTACAGGAGATGACCAGACTGTGAATGCGACATACTACAGGAGATGACCAGAGACTGCAAATGCGACATACTACAGGAGATGACCATACTGCGAATGGGACATACTACAGGAGATGACCAGACTGCGAATGCGACATACTTCAGGAGATGACCAGAGACTGCGAATGTGACATACTACAGGAGATGACCAGAGACTGCGAATGCGACATACTACAGGAGATGACCAGAGACTGCGAATGCAACATACTACAGGAGATGACCATGGACTGCAAATGTGACATACTACAGGAGATGACCAGACTGCGAATGGGACATAGTACAGGAGATGACCAGATTGCGAATGGGACATACTACAGGAGATGACCAGACTGCGAATGCGACATACTTCAGGAGATAACCAGAGACTGTGAATGTGACATACTACAGGAGATGACCAGAGACTGTGAATGCAACTAAAGGAGATGACCAGAGACTGCGAATGCAACATACTACAGGAGATGACCAGAGACTGCGAATGCGACTACAGGAGATGACCAGAGACTGCGAATGCGACATACTACAGGAGATGACCTGAAACTGCAAATTCGACTACAGGAGATGACCAGAGACTGCAAATGCGACTACAGGAGATGACCCGACTGTGAATGCGACATACTACAGGAGATGACCAGAGACTGCGAATGCGACATACTACAGGAGATGACCAGAGACTGCAAATGCGACTACAGGAGATGACCAGAGACTGCGAAAGCGACTACAGGAGATGACCAGACTGCAAATGCGACATACTACAGGAGATGACCAGACTGCGAATGGGACATACTACAGGAGATGACCAGACTGTGAATGCGACATACTTCAGGAGATGGCCAGAGACTGCAAATGCAACATACTACAGGAGACGACCAGAGACTGCAAATGCAACTACAGGAGATGACCAGACTGTGAATGTGACATACTATAGGAGATGACCAGAGACTGCGAATGCAACATACTACAGGAGATGACCAGAGACTGCAAATGCAACATACTACAGGAGATGACCAGAGACTGCGAATGCGACATACTACCGGAGTTGACTAGAGACTGCGAATGCGACATACTACAGGAGATGACCAGAGACTGCGAATGCGACATACTACAGGTCATGACCAGAGACTGTGAATGCAACTAAAGGAGATGACCAGAGACTGGAATGCGACATACTACAGGAGATGACCAGAGACTGCAAATGCGACTACAGGAGATGACCAGAGACTGCGAATGCGACATACTACAGGAGATGACCAGAGACTGCAAATGCGACTACAGGAGATGACCAGATTGTGAATGCGACATACTACAGGAGATGACCAGAGACTGCGAATGCGACATACTACAGGAGATGACCAGAGACTACAAATGCGACTACAGGAGATGACCAGAGACTGCGAATGCGACTACAGGAAATGACCAGACTGTGAATGTACATACTACAGGAGATGACCAGAGACTGCGAATGCGACATACTACAGGAGATGACCAAGCTGTGAATGGGACATACTTCAGGAGATGACCAGGCTGTGAATGCGACATACTACAGGAGATGACCAGAGACTGTAAATGCAACATACTACAGGGGATGACCAGATTGTGAATGGGACATACTACAGGAGATGACCAGACTGCGAATGCGACATACTTCAGGAGATGGCCAGAGACTGCGAATGCGACATACTACAAGAGATGACCAGAGACTGCGAACGCAACTACAGGAGATGACCAGACTGCGAATGTGACTTACTATAGGAGATGACCAGAGACTGTGAATGCAACATACTACAGGAGATGACCAGAGACTGCGAATGCGACATACTACAGGAGATGACCAGAGACTGCGAATGCGACATACTACAGGAGATGACCAGAGACTGCGAATGTGACTACAGGAGATCACCAGAGTCTGCGAATGCGACTACAGGAGATGACCAGACTGCAAATGCATCATACTACAGGAGATGACCAGACTGTGAATGGGATATACTACAGGAGATGACCAGACTGCAAATGCGACATACTTCAGGAGATGACCAGAGACTTCGAATGCGACATACTACAGGAGATGACCAGAGACTGCGAATGCGACTACAGGAGATGACCAGACACTGTGAATGTGACATACTACAGGAGATTACCAGAGACTGCGAATGCGACATACTACAGGAGATGACCAGAGACTGCGAATGCAACTACAGGAGATGACCCGAGACTGCGAATGCGACACAATACAGGAGATGACCAGAGACTGTGAGTGCGACTACGGGAGATGACCAGACTGCGAACACGATATACTACAGGAGATGACCAGAGACTGTGAATGCGACACACTACAGGAGATGACCAGAGACTGCGAATACGACATACAACAGGAGATGACCAGAGACTTCGAATGCGACTACGGGAGATGACCAGACTGCGAATACGACATACCACAGGAGATGATCAAGTAGCCAGTTTTAAAATTTAAACTTTCAGCAATGCACAGCTATACAGGGGGGTAAACAACATTGTCAGGGAGTGTTTAGTAACAGTGAGTCTATCGGCAGAAAGACCTACCTAGCCAGCCAGGCTCACCTCCCGCTCTCAGAGGTCTGGAGGCGGAGCTTTCCACGGTAGGGGCAGAGCTTACGGTGGTAGGGGCGGGACTTTCACGGTAGGGGGCGGGAATATTCGTGGTCCAGGAGAGGCCATCTCAGCGCTCCGAGCACATACAGAGTACATAGGGCATTGCAGGGTCAGAGCGTCAGTGAAGCTCCCTGCCCCGCCCCTCCCTGCTGACAGAGCCTCCCTCATCCTAAGCTGAGCCCAACAGCCGGCTATCTGATAGAACACTGGCGCCATGATCCAGCAAGCTGGCTGCGGCACCAGGGGCTATATTAGTCAGAAAGGACGGGTGGGGTTTATTTTTTCATGCGGAGTGTGGGTTTTTGCCGCCCCTTCCCCCCATGGCACCCATGGCACTTGCCATGGCTGCCATACCTTAGATACGCCACTGTCAAGGAGGGCTGTTAAACACAGAAGATTTTTTATCTTAATACATAGAATGCATTAAGATAAAAAAACTTTCTGCCTTTACAACCCCATTAAGGGCCATATCTTGAGATCCAAAACAGCAAAGTTGAACCTGATCAAATGGAGACATATATCTGTATCAAAATAAATTCTGTAATGTGACAAATTGCATGGTACCATGTGTTGTGATGTGCTGCATTACAAATAAAGGGTACACACACTTCTTTGATGCGATTTGGTATGTTAGGGTGACACATTCAAATAAACTAACTGCTATAACACAACGCATAGTAATGTGCAGAAAAGCACAGCATGTGTCACTGCATGTGATCCTATCCTAAATTACTGTTCATTGGAATGACACATCTTATATCTGCCTGTATGGACAATCTATTAATTTCACACTGGGAAGGTCCACCACTACCGCTGCTTTCTGTAACCTGTAAACTCTTTTATAACTGAAATGCGGATCCCAGTACTTGGGAACCGGTGATCGTATGATCCCTATGCAATCACATGATCACAATGTCAGCAAAGCTGTTTTGAATCAATATGATTCATAATAGCTTTGCTTCCTTTACTAGTGAGCTGTGATTGGCTTACAGCTATCACATGATACTTGGGCCCATCACAGCACCCTGTACCATGTGATTAGTTGTAGTCAATCACAGATTAATAATATTCACAGCTGTCCTGAACTTAACCCATTCATGACAGTTCAGAGCATTGCTGGTGCAATGATCACCCCCCAGAGTAGTACAATGTTACTATGGTAACTTTGAACTACTCTGATGGAAGTATTAAAACAAAAAATAGTAAAAAGTTAAAAAATACATAAAAAATATTGAATAAAAAAACATTGCATCTAGTAATGTTGTGATTCAGTTATCCTTTGCAGGCTGGTTTGGAGAGCTCTCCCATTATTTTCAATGGGAAGGGGCACTTTAGGAGCGGTAAATATACCGCTCCTACAGCGCTCCAAAGATGCGGCTTGCAGGACTTTTTAGACAGCCCTGCAAGCGCACTGCTCCAGTGTGAAAGCCCTCAGGGCTTTCACATTGGATTGCTTTGAGCGGCTCTTTCAGGGCGCTTTGCAGGCGCTATTTTTAACACTTTAGTGCCTGCAAAGTGCATCAGTGTGAAAGGAGCCTTATGCTTATTGGCACTTTGATACGTTAATCTGTCTTATTTCACATTTGTATTTGCATTTATACTTTGATGCGTTTATATGCATTTGTCAATTTTCACATTTGTATTCAGAGTATTTATCTATTATTAGGCCCGCTTACCTTGTAGAGGTATTGTGTTTCCCACATCCACATGCGTTCATTTAGATGCAGTTGTTCTATCATGCTACAATTTAGTAGCATGTCTAACACACTCTAGCGCACTGTAATCCTTTTTACGTTTGTCATTTTGCACGCAGCTGAGTAGTGCTTTACTAAATCTTGTGTGGTTCGTAGGATCTTTTCCATCCGTGATAAAATGCCACTAGAGAAGAGCTCTATTTGTGTGAAAAAAAGTTATAGAAATGTCATTTGTATATAGCATTGCATGACCGCGCAACTTCCAGTTAAAGTAACGCAGTGCCGAATAGCAAAAAAAGGCCTAGTCATGAAGGGTGTAAAATCTTCCAGAGCTTAAGTGGATAATGAGCAGTAGTAATCTGAGCCAGATTTCAGTTTTCTATCCCAGGAGTTCCTGCATCAGGTTGTCACCTTTGTTCTGCCAAAATAAGTGAGCAGGGGTGGTGAAGGGGGCTGTCATGTACCTGTTAGAGACTGAGTTGACAAGAGGGTTCCCCATACACCTCCTGTCCCATTACCCCTGGAGTTGGTAACAGGGTATAACAGGGCATAGAGTGGCAAGGGTGCCTGTAGAAGGTTGTCGCCAGAAGATGCTCCAGGTAGTGCAGGAATGCAGCGAGCACAGGACAGGAATCCATGCAGAAGGTAGTCTAGAAGCTTGCAGATATAGGATTCTTGAAGACTAGTAGGCCAGGCAGGAGTGCAAAATCAGGAGGCAGAGTCAGAGGCACCAAATCACCGGACAGAAGACAAGGTTGGGTTACAAGCATCAATAGTGGGATATCAGGATCAATCACAATCAAGACAAAGTTGGATCAGAACACTGATGCAAGCACAGGACACAGAAGCAGATGACCACTCAGCAACCTCCTGAACTCCTCTACAGTAGGGGTAGGCAACCTTAAAGAGGTGGAGATCTACCTGAGCAACATGGGAGAAGTCAAAAATCACAGAGCCTCCTCACACCCGATTTAATCACCTAAGTGCCGTACTACTGTGTCACGAAAGCACTACAATCATGGTTTTAAATCAGGTGATGCGGAGTCAACATATAGCCTCCTCACCACCTGTCAAACACACTTTGATCACTTTTCAGAGGAGCAGCAGTGCCTTCTTCACTTGTGAATGAGCCCTTAGTTGCGGGGTCACCTGATTATGTCACTGGGTGGCCCCGCCCTTGGCTATATAAGAGCTTCCAGCGCGAAAAGGATGTAGTCGTGGGGATGCCTCCCATTGGGGTGGAGTTTTTATGGGTTCTTTTTTCAGTCCATTGGTCTGGTATGGATTTTGGGGGGGGGGGGCACGCAATTTTTTTTCTATTTAGGTGCGGAGTTCCCCTTAAAATTCAAACCAGACCGAAAGGGCCTGGTATGGATTTTGGGGGGGGGGGGGACCCCCATGCCATTTTTTTTTTAATCGCAGGGGGTTCCCCTTAATATCCATACCAGACCTGAAGGGCCCTCACGCCATTTTTTTAAATGATTTTTATCTATATTGCCAGGATCCGACAAAACATTATAGCTGCGAGCAGTTCTAAATTATATTTTTGTCCTTTTGTCCTATTTTTGTTTGCACAAATTTTTTGCTTGTTCGCATGTTCTGCTGCAAACTGAACCGGGGGGCTTTCGGCTCATCCCTAGTATTAACATATTAATCCACATAACCGCAACTAACATACACTGCTCTTTTCACACAAGTAGAAGTGAGGAGGGAAAAGGAGAGGTGTGGGAGCTCATAGAGGGTGTTACACAGAAACAGAAAAACAATAATGAAAAATAGTTTACATTTTCTTTAAGTATTGGATGTGTATGGATTATTTATGAAAAATAAGAATATTGTTAAGTATCACCAGAAAAAAACAGCCTACTCCTCCACTCATAACAGGCCAATCACGCTCCTTTTTTTTTTTTAGATGTTAAAAAAGACCTTATCTATGTTTTTTTTTTTTTACAAGACCAAAAACAATAGTATCTTACTACACAACTTACACAACAACGCTCTTATCTATGTTTTTTTATACATATACAGTGGGGACGGAAAGTATTCAGACCCCCTTAAATTTTTCACTCTTTGTTATATTACAGCCATTTGCTAAAATCAGTTACATTAATTTTTTTCCTCATTAATGTACACACAGCACCCCATATTGACAGAAAAACACAGAACTGTTGACATTTTTACAGATTTATTAAAAAAGAAAAATTGAAATATCACATGGTCCTAAGTATTCAGACCCTTTGCTCAGTATTTAGTAGAAGCACACTTTTGAACTAATACAGCCATGAGTATTTTTGGGAAAGATGCAACAAGTTTTTCACACTTGGATTTGGGGATCCTCTGCCATTCCTCCTCTGCAGATCCTCTCCAGTTCTGTCAGGTTGGATGGTAAACGTTGGTGGACAGCCATTTTTAGGTCTCTCCAGAGATGCTCAATTGGGTTTAAGTCAGGGCTCTGGCTGGGCCATTCAAGAATAGTTACGGAGTTGTTGTGAAGCCACTCCTTCGTTATTTTAGCTGTGTGCTTAGGGTCATTGTCTTGTTGGAAGGCAAACCTTTGGCCCGGTCTGAGGTCCTGAGCACTCTGAAGAAGGTTTTCGTCCAGAATATCCCTGTACTTGGCTGCATTCATCTTTCTCTCTATTGCAACCAGTCGTCCTGTCCCTGCAGCTGAAAAACACCCCCACAGCATGATGCTGTCACCACCATGCTTTACTGTTGGGACTGTATTGGACAGGTGATGAGCAGTGCCTGGTATTCTCCACACATACCAGTTAGAATTAAGGCCAAAAAGTTTTTGGTCTCATCAGACTAGAGAATCTTATTTCTCACCATCTTGGAGTGCTTCAGGTGTTTTTTAGCAAACTCCATGCGGGCTTTCATATGTCTTGCACTGAGGAGAGGTTTCCGTCGGGCCACTCTACCATAAAGCCCTGACTGGTGGAGGGCTGCAGTGATGGTTGACTTTCTACAACTTTCTCCCATCTCCCGACTGCATCTCTGGAGCTCAGCACGGCTCTTCTCCCCCGATGGCTCAGTTTGGCCGGACGGCCAGCTCTAGGAAGGGTTCTGGTCGTCCCAAACGTCTTCCATTTAAGAATTATGGAGGCAACTGTGCTCTTAGGAACCTTAAGTGCAGCAGAAATGTTTTTATAACCTTGGCTAGATCTGTGCCTTGCCACAATTCTGTCTCTGAGCTCTTCAGGCAGTTCCTTTGACCTCATGATTCTCATTTGCTCTGACATGCACTGTGAGCTGTAAGGTCTTATATAGACAGGTGTGTGGCTTTCCTAATCAAGTCCAATCAGTATAATCAAACACAGCTGGACTCAAATGAAGGTGTAGAACCATCTCAAGGATGATCAGAAGAAATTGACAGCACCTGAGTTAAATATATGAGTGTCACAGCAAAGGGTCTGAATACTTATGACCATGTGATATTTCAGTTTTTCGTTTTTTAATAAATCTGCAAAAATGTCAACAATTCTGTGTTTTTCTGTCAACATAGGGTGCTGTGTGTACATTAATGAGGAAAAAAATGAACTTAAATGATTTTAGCAAATGGCTGCAATATAACAAAGAGTGAAAAATTTAAGGGGGTCTGAATACTTTCCGTTCCCACTGTATATTCCAATCATATCTATGTTATCAATCTATTTTTTTTTATTTTAAATTTGATAAACATTAAAGCCCAACTCTGGGTAAAACATCATCCCCTCCCATCACCCTCTAACCAATCCTGCAAGGACCCCTCTGAATGTAAATAGAAGAGGTGAGAACCCTTGGGACTGCAGTGACCGTGGCTTTGGGAAGGTAAAAAATGATTTTTTTTTTCAAGCCTGCAGTCAATTAGTGGCAGATGAAAGGTATGGCTTTAAACATAAAAAAGGCACACTTACCTTATGTCACTTACCTCATTCACCCTTCCGTCTTTTACTCTTTGGTGGCCTGTCCATTTTCAGTGTTCTTCTTCCCAGATGTCTTTGGGAACCTCACTAGATAATGACAGATGGGTGCCAACTAATAGGTTGTAGCCATGTCTGGAAGCTGTCCAAGAGCCTCAGTCTTCTTAACTTTTCTTCTCTGGAGGAGCTTCACAGCTGCTATGATGTCCTCCTCTTTCTCCTTCCCAATGGTGTTCAAAGAGGCTTAATCCAGAAAGAGAAAGGGGTCTGCTGATCCCCAGTCAAAGGAGTCCTGAGATATCTTTCAGGTTGTTGATAACAGAAATGCTAATGTTTCCCTGAAATCCTGGTAGGATTTTCCTTCACTTTCATTTTTTTGTGATAATGGTAAACTGGATAAATAGAGAAGGTGAATCTCTCTAACAAGAGTACAGACAGTGACTAAAAACTTGACAGGTGTTCCAATCCCTCTCCACTCTAAAAATAAATAAAAAAGCTTTGCTTGTAGTTATACTTTAAGCTGCAAGAAAAAAGTCCTGTCCCTTGAAAAACTCTAAGTGACACGGTATCAGTAAATCTTCTTTGAGGAGTGTGCCTATAATGAACACTGTGAGACTCTCAGAGGGTGCGTTAGAAGCTACAATTGAGTTTGCCTCATTTCCCGGCTGAAGGGCATTTTGCATCATCTAGAATTTCAGTTCTCATCACATGTGGGCGTTATGGCAAGATCTTTGTTTAGGAAGCTATCTACTGTGCCCTGCAAGCCCCTCCTACCAGCCATGATCTGTCTAAATTGCATAGAGAAGCACAGAGATGAAGTGATGAAGTCATCTGATCTGAAATTAGGTATATAGAGAAAACGGAAAGTAGTAGCATAATGGTAAGAGGGGAAAAGGAGGAACCAGAAAGGGGAAAACATAAGCAGAATAAATTTCAGTTGTAAATAATACAGTTGCAGTTGTTCCTTAAAATTAGTATTTTTGTACTTTACCTTTCTCCTATGTGGTTTCTAGACCATTAATTATTACATTTTATACTTCGGTCGTTCTTTTTCAGATTATGTACAAGCTGTTTTCTTTGCACTTTAACTCCAGGATCCGTATTAAGATGGAGATGCACTTACTTGTGTGAAGTCCATTGTGTCAGTACATAAAGCAGCCAACTGGTATGAGAGAGAGGTGGGCATTTACTTGTCATTGCCTCTGTATGAGATGTGTAATGTGGACACTGGCTTTGACCAGTGTATGTAATTTGGTCTGTTTAACCACTTCAATACAGGGCACTTATACACCTTCCTGCCCAGACCAATTTTCAGCTTTCTGCGCTGTTGCACTTTGAATGACAATTGCCTGGTCTGCTACACTGTACCCAAACTACATTTTTATTTTTTATTACATTTTGTTCCCACAAATAGAGCTTTCTTTTGGTGGTATTTGATCACCTATGGGATTTTTATTTTCTGCTAAACAAATAAAAAAAAAGACAGAAAATTTTGAAAAAAATGTTTTTTTTTGTTTCTGTTACAAAACTTTGTAAATAAGTAAGTTTTCTCATTCACTGATGGGACTGCACTGACGGGCACTGATAAGGCGTCACTGATGGGCACCGATGAGGTGGCACCAATGAGGTGGCACTGATGAGGTGGCACGGATGGGCACTGATGATGGGCACTAATATGCGGCACTGATAGGTGACACTGATGGGCACAGATATGCAGCACTGATGGGTACACATAGGTGGCATTGATGGGCACTGAAAGGTGGCACGGATAAGTACTGATAGGCGGCACAGATGGGCATGGATGGGCACTGATAGGTGGCACAGATGTACAGTAATTGATGATACGGATGGATGCCAATCAGTGCCAAACAACAATGCCTTTCAATCAGTGATGCCCATTGTGGGCACTGTTGGCATCCATTGTGGGCACTGATTGCATCTCTGGTGATCTAGGGTGGCATACCTGGTGGTGACATCTCTGGTGGTCCAGTGTGGGCATCCTCAGGGGGGGCTGCACTGATAATCAATCAGAACCAGATCAACAGTTCTTCCTGTCTACACTGTGATCAGCCGTGATTGGACATGGCTGATCACGTGGTAAAGAGTCTCCGTCAGAGACTCTTTACTGAGATCGGTGTAGTGGTGTGTCAGACTGACACACCGCACCACCGATCGCCGCAATGCGCGCCCCCACGGGCGCGTGGCGGCTGTTATCCTGCTGGATGTCATATGACGTCTGGTCAGGATATTGAAACCACTTTGCCGCCGTCATTTTGCTATATGGCGGGCGGCAAGTAGTTAACCATATCAAACGTGACTAAAGCCTAGTACACACTAGAACATTTTTGTTGTTCAACCCAGCAGGCTGAATAAAAAAGAACTGAAGAGCTTAGGAGGAGCCACTGTACTATGTGATGTTAGTACAGCGATCTCCCCTGCTGAGCTATTGTGTTCTAACAGGAGGAGTGCTACCTGTTATAAGCAGCATGTATGTTCTCCATCTATTCCTTTGAATGGTACACTTGTGGGCACAAAAAAAAAAATCTGACAAGAAGCAGCATTGCTTTTTTCTACCTTGCAATGATCATAACTGGGGTGGGAGAAGATTCCGCCACTGAGCCCATAGATAGCAGGGCATAACTTGCAGTGTAATTTACCTTGCCCTCTTTTCACTCTGGAGTTCGGTATGCAACGAATTCGCAAACCTTTACCGCGTTTTCCTCTTGGTATTGGATTTTCAGTAAATTTAAAAAGAGTAAACATCAAGGGCCGAGCAGCAAGCACTTAAGCACGTTTTCCGTTCCCAGTCTCTTTGTCTCGCCTAAAACCATAAGGGTTTCTGTGGAAGTTCTGACATTTCAATAGAGTCTGGGTTTTGTAAAGGACTTCAGCATGAAATGTAGTTAGCTAGAGTACATCTGCTTAATTTGCTCATCCTGATTAAAAAGAGAGAGGTGATGCTTGTGTTTCCTGTAAAGGTGGATTTTTTTTTTCAGTTATATTGTCAGGCTACGTTCCAATTGGAATGTTATGGGTGGAGTCAGCGAACACAATTACTTGTGTTGTCTCCCACAACATTTTTAAACCTTAATTACACATCAGTTTTTAAGGTACACCAGATTTTTAATCCAGATTTTGAAAATATCTTTGTCAGATTTTAGGCTTAAAGCCCAAATTAACTTGAAGAACTGGTCTCCATGCAGCAGTTAATTGACTTAATTTGGCCATTGTCAAAGGGAAATGTACTAAATTGTCCACTTACATAATTTGGTATAAATTAACAGTGTAGTTGCGCTACTGTGAAAAGAGTATCAGATGACACATATAGCAGCCAGCATCAACAAAGTAGTGACAATGTAAAGAATATTGAAGAAAATAATGCAGCGCTAAACATAAAAGTTAGGATTAGGTAATCCACATATATGTGACTATCAACCGTGCACCGTGATAGTGTGATAACCAAATGTAGAAAAATCAAGATAATGTTGTGGTAAGTCCATGACCATATAAATGTCCAATTACGTGAACATTATGGTCGTATAAATGTCCAACAAAAGTGAACGATATGTGTGCTGAATAGGTGGAAGGATTCTCAGTGGTGCTATGTGGTTCACAGAGGTGGTGTTCCAGTACTCGGTATCCACAGAAAAAAATTTATGAAGCAAATACGCTTACCGGAACAGGTGGACACGTTTGCCATATGGCTAGGTGTCATACAGGCTTATGGATCAACCTATCCAAATAGGTGCTCGATGGAAAGGCGTGTGCGGCAGGTTCCACTGGTTCCTGTGCGGGAATTGTAGACAGCCTGGGGACAGCAGATGTTCCAAGTCCAAATGTAGACACTTCTCCGACACGTGTGTAATAGGAAGGTACACCCTTCATGAAGGTCCACCATAGGGACATGGAAAAGGAAGAAAAGGCCCCACATAGTGCTTAAATCCAAGTAAAACAGGTTTATTTCAAACCAAACAGGGTAAAATAATCCAAAAAAAACAGCAGCCAGGGTTAAAAGTGATTACAGTGAAAATAGCGTGGTACCAGAAACGAAAAGTCAATCGCAACAAGGGTTGCTGTCCCCAGGCTGTCTACAATTGCCGCACAGGAACCAGTGGAACCTGCCGCACACGCCTTTCCATCGAGCACCTATTTGGATCGGTTGATCCATAAGCCTGTATGACACCTAGCCGTATGGCAAACGTGTCCACCTGTTCCGGAAAGCGTATTTGCTCCATAAATTTTTTTCTGTGGATACCGAGTACTGGAACCACATAGCACCCCTGAGAATCTTTCCACCTATTCAGCACACATATATCGTTCACTTTTGTTGGACATTTATACGACCATAATGTTCACATAATTGGACATTTATATGGTCATGGACTTATTATCTTGATTTTTCTACATTTGGTTTTCACACTATCACGGTGCACGGTTGATAGTCACATATATGTGGATTACCTAATCCTAACTTTTATGTTTAGCGCTACACTTACATAATTTGAAAGACTGTGCACCTCTTCTATTAGGGTCACACTCATTCCTGAGAGGAATGGCTTAAAAAAACGACCATCATTTTAAGGCCATTTGGGAACAGGCCCTGGGTAAACTTTTCTTGAAAGTGACATCGCCTAGGGCATACTGTATATCTTGATATGTACTTTCTCCCCCTCAAGTCATTACCAGAAGAAAAATGATAAAATCACACCTACGTGGTACAGGTGCCCTAGTACCATACCTTGAGGCATATGCTTCCGCAAGCTTCTAGCAACAGCAGGAGATACTGCCAACAACGGGGCAGCTACAGCCACATCTTAAAAACTTCAACCATTTTGCAAGAAAGACTTCCAGGCGTACTTAAAAATGCAATCAACTGAAGTGCCAGAAACACCCGAGATATCTTTATTATACATTCTCTTAGGCTCCTTCCAGCTTATCAAAAACATTTCTTAAAACTCTATCATGCTACTATCTCCAGATGCTGGAAATCATCTCTGGTGTCCTGGGCTTTAATTGTGAATGACTTTGTACACGGAGAGCCTGGTAGCTGGAGATCTTAATAGAAAAGACTATTTTCTGCTAAAATGGACATGTATCCTTATTCCAAACATCTAATGACTTCAAAAGTCTATTAGCAGTATGAAGCTGATACTGCTTTTTTCCCTCTAACAGTACACACCCAGTTTTAGATTAATGGTTATTCATAGTCAAGGATTGAGACCCATGTCAACCACTTCCTTTCATATGCCCCCAGCCTCACCACCATCATCATCACCATCACCATCACCACCACCTACACTCAGCACCTTCTTTCCCTTCCTCAGCTATAATTTTTTGTTGTTTTACTGCTGTTTAATAAGAAATATAAATGTTTACATGACTTGATTCCTTGACATCTGTTTTTCAGACACAGGATGAACAGCAATACAATATTTATTTCCGAAACATAGTTACATAGTTAGTCTGGATGAAAGAGACACAAGTTCATCTAGTTACTTTTTTTTTCTGATAAACCTCACTTTTTCATGAATTGTTGAGAGTTTGATGTTCAAGATCTTGGACAATCAGGGCTCATGCGTGGCTCTTCAAGATGGCGGACGCATGATCCATGAGCTCCGGTCCCGCTCCATGTTCCACAGCCCCTGCACAGCTTCAACAGCAACCGATCACAATGGGGGTAAGCTACCACTCGGACCTCCTAGCACTACATGGGAAAAATTGGGGACCAGCGATCCTACTACCGAGCCACACAAACACTGCGGCCCTCCTTAACTATGGATTGCTATCTGACTAGGCCCCAATCCCTGGTCTCGATTTAACAGGGAGACCCAGAAGATTATATCAGTACCCTGATGGCAGAGGATGACTCTCAGCAGACTTTCCCCCCACATCCCCAGCCTGTATTAATGCCTGAGATGCTGGATCTTAAACTCCAGGCTCTGGCCCAACAGCTCACCAGGGGCACTGCCCAGGAGATGGGGAAGATCTCCAGAGAACTCAGGGGTGAGATAGATCTACTGGGCGAGTGCACAGCTACCTTTGAAACAAAGTTTGATGAAACTTTGACCTACAGTATGTTCAGGCTCTAGAAGAGGAGAATGTCTTCCTTAAAAATTCTGTATCCCAGCTACAGCTCCAGCAAGAGGACCTGGAGAACAGGGAACGGCACCAAAACATCAGAATCCGTGGCGTCCTGGAACAAGTGTCTGATAATAATATCAGACCCTACCCCCCTGGCCTATTCAACACCCTAGCACCTGACATCGTGGACCTAGACTGGCACCTTGACCAGGTCTATAGCTCCTTGGCCCCCAAACCCCCTGCGGGGGCCAGACCACGTGACATAGCGGTAAGGTTCCACTACTATGAAAGCAAAGAGGTGCTCACTTTGGCCACTCGCAACCAATCCAGTATTGAATACAAGGGAGACAAAATTCAATGATTCAGCGACCTCTCTCCAATCACCCTGGCCAAATGCCATTCACTATGGCCCATCACCTCTCACCTTCAACTACACAAGGTCCCCTAATATTGGGGCTTCCCCTTTCGCCTCAATGTCACTAAGGATGGTGTCCAACATGTCCTTCGAGATCTGCAAGAAGGAAATGCCTTTCTCAAGTGCCTAGGCCTCTTACCATTGCCTGTAGAAGAAGGTCAGTTCGCACCTGCCACCCCGCGCCCTCCGCCGGCTCTTTCTAAGATTTGGACACCAGTGAGAGAAAGGTGATCAAGGGCCTACTCCACACCCTAGCGCTCTCAATGTACCAGGCTACCTACTTGACCTACTGAGAGTCATCCTTTTTGCCCTTCTTTCTTCCCACATGGGAACCCAACTCCCCGTTGACCCCTTCAAGGGACTGTTATGCCTTTTATTTTCTTCACCCGTGGAGGTGCCTTGAACTGTTTTTTCACTGTTTTTTGCTTTTTTCTACTTGCTGACTTCTACAAATTTCAGAGGAGTTCCAGGTTTGATAACGCTAGATGCGGAACATCATGTTTTTCCCCTTGTTGGAGACCGCTTTGCTCCTCCACATGTCCTCTGGCTGTGGCTGAGGATTCCTGACAGCGAATACCTCTCAGGCCTACACCTGATGTTCAAATTTTTTGTGTTTTATGGGCCAAACCGGCCTTCTTGTTACTATGCTGCAATATTTCTTTTGGTCCATTTTTTTTACTTTTTTAAAAAAAATTCTTGTTGTTTTCTTTTTTCCTTTTTTTTTCCTGCATTAACGTTGATCAGTTCTTTTACTCTGTGTGGCATAATAGATTACTACCTGTTATAAGGCTATATATGTGTGTCTGTACCGATGGGCTATCGCCCACTATACTGAAGCTTTACTGGCTAAATTTCACTGCTATACTATGGCTTTGAAACTGCTGTCTTATAATGTGAAAGGTCTGAATTCCATCAAAAAACTATGGATGGTTTTAAAGGAGTTCAGGGCCTCCGGAGCGGATGTGATCCTGGTGCAGGAGACTCACTTCCTTGCTGGGGGAGCCCTGAAATTTTCTTCTAAGTATTTCCCGATGTCTTATATGGCGTATGACTCATCTGGAAAGGCTGGGGTCCAGTGCTGATCAGACGATCTTGTCCCCCCATATCAATTCCACCCATTTAGATCCCCACAGTCATTATATAATACTGCAAGGTACCTATTTGTCTAATCCTATAACAGTAATGAATGTATATGCTCCAAATATGGGTCAGATTACTTTCCTTACTGATGCATTTGAACGGCTGCAATGCTTTTCTTAGCCTTTTATGGTGATTGGGGGAGATTTTAATCCTGTCCTCTCTCCCACTTGAGATCGGAAATCTTTGTTCCATTCTATACTACCCCTCACAACACAATCCTTGGCCACCTCCTTTCGTAAATTGACTTGAAGCCACCATGTGTTTGACGCATGGAGGATCAAACACCCCACTGGTAAACAATATTCATTTTACTCCCCCGCATAAGATGTTCTCTAGAATGGACTATATCCTTGTGACAGCCCCCCTTTTACCTCATACAGTGTCATCTGACCTGGGCCCCATCGCCTGGTCAGATCATGTGTCCCTGACCCTGGATCTTTGCCTTTCAGTTGCATTTCCCAGGAAGTGCCACTGGAAACTCAATGAATCTCTGCTAAAACATCCTGAAACCAAAGATAAACTCTCCCAAGCACTAACTGAATACTTCCAGCTAAATACGGGTTCCGTATCCAGTCCATCCACCTTATGGGAGGGTCACAAGGCGTTCTTCAGGGGGCAGTGTATCTCTGTAAGCTCGCGAAGAAAGAAGGATGCAGCCCTCTTGAAATACTCTTTACTAACCAAACTGCTAGCCGCTGAACGTTCCCTGCTCTGCTCTCCCTCGGTGGTTTGACTGCGAGCGGTAACCTCGCTCGCAATCCCCCCGCAATCAAACAAAATCTATAGACATGTCAGCCATAGATAAATCCCTCTTATGGGCAAAACAAACATTTTACGAATTTTCCAATAAGCCAAATAGAATGCTGGTCTCCAGGCTCAATCCTAGGCCTTCTCTCTCCTTCCTGGATCACCTCAAACGACCAAATGGTACCCCCACTCACTGCCCACAGACCATGACCCAGGTCTTTGTTGAGTTTTACGATAAGCTCTACAACTGCCTTACTCCCAACCTTCACTCCCCATTTGACCAGGAGGTTTTCAAGGCGTTTATGTCAGACTTGAAGTTGCTTAAACTAACCAGGTTGGATGTGCATGTACTGAACACCCCCATTAACAGGGAGGAACTAGCCAGTACTGTTAAGAGCCTACCAACCCACAAATCCCCTGATCCAGATGGCCTCCCATACTCCTACTACAAAACATTTCTCCCAATTTTATCAACTCATCTAGTATCCTTATATAACTCTCTTCTTCGGGGCAAGTCCCCCAATCATCAGTTCTTACATTCTTATATCACAGTTATACCTAAACTGGACAAGGATCCGTCGCTTCCAGATAGCTAGAGGATGATAGCACTTTTAAACTTAGATTATAAACTGTTCACAAAAAATTTGGCTAACCGCCTTAATTTTTGACAAAACTGATCAATAGACATGCGGGTGACAATACCAGGCACACTATTGACCTCATTAATATGTTGAATAGATTATGTAGACCTGCTTTGATCCTCAGCCTCGAAGCTCAAAAGGCATTTGATAGATTAAGTTGGTCCTACATTATTGCCACCCTTACTAAATTTGGTTTCTACGGTCCCTTCATCTCTGCCCTAAAAACCTTCTACTCCAACCCCTCATTCCAGGTCCAAATGGCTTCTTTCACATCCCGATCCTTTCCAATGTCTAATGGCACTAGACAGGGTTGCCCTCTCTCCCCACTTCTTTTCATCCTATGCCCGCTAGCAGAGGATATAAGATCCCATCCTGACATCCGAGGGGTCCCCATGCATCACAGGGAATATAAACTATCTGTATTTGCGGACTATGTACTTCTGACTCTTACCAACCTACATATATCCCTCCCGCCCCTGCATGCTCTCCAATCCCAGTTTAGTTCTCTATCTGGATACAAAATTAACGCATCTAAAACAGAAGCCCTACCACTACGTATTCCACCTGCAGACCTTCTATTGCTCCAAAACTCTTACCCCTATAGCTGGTTAACCTCATCTCTCAAGTACCTGGGTGTACAAATCACACCATCTTACTCATCCCTATATTCAGCCAATTATATCCCCCTGTTCAAGGACATCAAGGCCATGCTGTTTCGATAGAATCCCCTCCCAATATCCTGGATAGGTAGGATTAATGTGTTGAAAATGTCAGTTATGCCAAAGCTACTGTATTTTTTTTAAACCCTGCCTATCCCTGTTCCTATGGCCCAATTAAAGTTGATTAAACAATGGTTTCTAAACCTTATTTGGAAGGAATAGAGTGGCAAGCTCAGTGATATTTTCCCCCAGAAGCCGTGGAGGACTAGAAGCCCCGGATGTTTACAAATATTACCTGGCCTCCCACCTTCCTGTAGTGGTGGCCTGGTCTATTTTAAGGCCACCGAATAGGTGGATGGAGATAAAAATGGGCTCTCTGTTTCTGGCTCATCCCTGCTCTCTTGTATGGTCGCCTGCATTATTTACAGATCCCAAACTCCATAGCCTCTGTTTGGGCCCTATGTTGTTTTCACTGAGGATATGGTGCTCATGTCACACCAAATTCTCCCTCTCATCCCCGTGCCCCCTCTCTCTAATGTAATCCCTAATCCCTTAATTCCCGACAGCCTATCCCACCCCCGATTGTTTTTCCTTTGGGCACAGGCCAATCTATTCCAATTCTGCCACTTTGTACACCCGGTCACACGTAAATTTCACCCTTTTGCAGACTTCCAATCTGTAAGGGCTTACCTTGGTTGGAGTCCATAGTACAGAGATGTATGCTCACCCTTGCAAAAACACACAGGTGTGGCTCAGAGGCAATACAACAGGAGCAGTACACAGAAAGTCATGGGTTCAATACCTCCTTGAGCCACCTGGGGGTACCACGCCTGGCCGTTTGCATGGCATGGTAGGAACTGTGACACAATCTAAATATCAGATCCAGAAACATATGTCATATTCCTTTCTCCAAATAACCCACTACATCTCAACTCCTTCTCTATCCCTTACCCTTGCCAAACCAACAACTTTTAAACTCTGAATCTGTTCCCAGGGCCCCCACCAAATGCGACTAATATCTGCTTTATACCAGTTGCTTCAGGAGACCCTTCCACTCTCTGTAGACTCCCACTCCTACATGCGCAAATGGACTTAAATTATACAACAACCAATCTCCCTCCAACAGTGGGCCAAAATATGGACCTCAACTTCCAAAATATCCAGATGTGTGGCGCAGAGAGAGAGAGCATTTAAAGTGTTATCTTTTTGGTATAGGACCTCCGAGGTATTACATCATTTTGACCCCTCCCTCTCCCCCCTCTGTTGAAGAGGTGGTAAAACTGGAGGAACTTACTACCATATCTTCTGGCAGTGTGAATTGATTGTTCCTTTCTGGTCCATGGTGATGTCTCTGCTCCAGCAAATTTTTGAGTCTCTCATTTTGCTGGATCCGTTACATCTCCACCTGGGCCTCCCATTTCCGGGTCTAGGAAAGACCTCGAATAGATTGGCTTCCTACATTTTACTAGCTGCAAAGAGAGTCATTCCATTGTGTTGGCTATCTCCCTCCCCCAAACCAAGCTCCGTTTCTACAAGCTATTAGTGACACACATAGAATGGAGTATATGACAGCTATGGTAGAGGATGCTGTTGACAGGTTTGACAAGATCTGGGATCATTCCAAGTATGGTTCTCCTCCCTGAATCGCTCCAGTACCCCGCATACAGTTCCATGTCACCCTGCCATTACCCATCCTCCCTATCTCCCTGTTGACCTAGCTACACATAGAAGCCCACTGCTTAACACCTCCTAGGTCTATGTCCTCAGTATACACCCAGATAACACTCAAAAGTCAATGGCTTTAGCCTTTTCAGTAGTTTTGTCTGTATTATGATCAACACATTTTTATTTTTTTCATTTTTATTTCTTTGTCATTTCTTTTTATGTTTGATTTCTCTGATTGTATTATGTATAACTTGCTTTATCTGTATTCCAATAAACTTTCAATAAAAATACAATTTAAAAAAAAAGACCTTGGACAATAAAAACAGATGTAATCATTTTGTAATGTTTTGTTTATAAAATAATATGGGAGTATTAGATAAATATTACTTAAATTTCAAAGAATTTCAGGCAAGCTAAAGGTTTCCAACAAATAATAGTGACTTCTCTTCTTCTAACGGGCTGCACTAACACTACTTGAAAGCTTTATGGAAATTCCATTGTTGTGAGAGAAAGGATAGAGAGGTTTGTGGATTTTTATTATACATCAGAATCCTATTTATGAAAAAGCACATGTAACAAAAGTACCTAAATTTACCTAAGGTACAAAAAAAAAAAAAAAAAAACCTTGATGGGGTTAAAGGAATACAAATTGTTCACTTTGCGAAGTAAAAGTTCACAAAATTGTTCAATCATCCATTCATGAGCATTAAAAAGTCCTGTTTTATTTATTTATAATTTTTTTAATTACCCTTGTACCCTATAATGCACAAGTGAAATAAAAAAATAAAATAATCTTTCCTATACATGATTGGATAATAAATGTATGATTTTCCAATTTCTTCTTGAGCTATGCAAGGAAAAAGACCCATTGAGAAGACACGTGTAAACCTGAAGGTCTGACTGAGATGACCACATTTAGAAATAATGTATATTTATTCAAAATACAGTTTATGTAAAGAAAAGTGATACTGACAGACTAACTCTTCTCCACAGAAAAGCATCATAATGTTTCAGCTGTGGAGGATAGGCAAAGAGAACCACAAATATAGAAACATACAAGGCAAAATATATATTAATATAAATATATTGATCTCCAATACTATATACTGTATATGCAGACCAAAAGATCCACTGACATTTTGTTCTAACTAGTACCTAGTAACTAGCAACTAATACCCAATTTCAGATATACAGCTGTGTGTCACATGTCCCATTGATGTGGTCTTTTTCCTTCCCCTATCATTATTCTTGTAAATGTGCAACATTTGCAAATTTCTTTCCACTTTTTAAATTGCTAAACTTGGCAAACAGAAGATTGAAAGTAGATTTACCATACATTTACTATAGCTCTTACTGATTTTGCACTAATGCTTCTTTATTAACCACTTCCCACCCACTGTATTGTAAAATGATGGCGGTGCAGGTCTCGTTCTGGGCCAACGTCATATGATGGCGGCCCATTCAATGGCACATGCCCGTACACAGCTCATCACCGACAGTGGTAAACAGCCAATGACCGTAGCTGTTTGCCATGTGATTGGCTGTGATCCATTCACAGCCTTTTACAATGTAAACACAGACTGGTAACTGGCTGTTACCGGCTCTTCTCTCCTCACACACTGTTTCCAGTGTAAGGAGAGAAGGGCCAGGGATTAGTGAGTTACTGATCTGTGTCTGTTCTGTACTGCACAAGTACCTGAATAAAGAAAGCCTGTCACATCGCCCCATCAACAGCGTAACAGTCCTCATCAGTGCCCAGCAGTGTTACAATCACCCCCACAGTGTACCTGTCACCCATCAGTCACCACATCAGTGCCCATAAAGTGCACCTGTCACCCATCAGTGCCCATAAAGTTCACCTGTCACCATCAGAGACTGTCATCACTGTCATCGGTGTATCTGTCTCCCATCAGTGACCGTCAGCGGTGCACCTGACGCCCATCAGTGACCGTCAGCGGTGCACCTGTCACCCATTAGTGACCATCAGCAGTCACCTGTGACCCTTCAGTCACCCATCAGTGCCCATAAAGTGCACCTGTCACCCATCAGTGACCATCAGCAGTGCACTTGTCCCACATCAGTGACCATCAGCGGTGCACCTGTCACCCATCAGTGACCGTCAGCAGTCCCCTGTCACCCATAAGTCCCCCTTCAGTCACCATAAAGTGCACCCGTCACCCATCAGTGACCGTCAGCAGTCACCTGTCACCCATAAGTCCCCCTTCAGTCCCCATAAAGTGCACCTGTCACCCATCAGAGACTGTCAGCAGTGCATCTGACTGTCAGTACCAGTCACACAGTCACTCATTACCAGAGCACCCGTCACACAGCCCATCACCAAATTACCCGTTACACAGCCCATCACCAGAGTACCAGCCATGTCCAAAAAAGTTTACAGCAGTGAAGAGGCCTTCGAGATCCTCTGTATAATTGATGAGAGCAGCAGGGAGTTCTCACAGTCAGATTCCAATTCCAATTCCAAATCCAGTTCAGAGTTTGAACCGATTGAAAGCAGTGGATTGGCGACCAAATCAGAGGAAGAATGGGTCCCTCCTAAAAGTGTATGGTTCTCTGGAAACCAGGCAGCTGCCAGCAATAGACCCCAGGATGAAATGCCCAGGTCCAGTACAAAGCGCTGCAGTATCACCCCCAAGTACCAGCACAGGAATGTTAAATCCCCCAAGTACCAACACCAAAGTGTCACATCCCCCAAGAGTCAGGGCCACTACATACCTCCCAGATGCTCTTGCCAATCCAACACGGCTGCCTTCCAACTTGGGATCAGCAAGCATTCCCCCTTTCACTGCACAGCCAGGTGTGCAGGCCAATACGGAAACATTTTCAAAAAAATGTTTTTTTAATTTATTTTTGCCTGACATTTTGCTTCAATTTATTGTTGACCAGACAAATCTATATGCCCAGCAGTATATTGCTAACAACCCTCAATCATCCTATGCCTGTCCGTATGAGTGGAAAGATCTGACTTTGGAGGAATTCACATTTTTTATGGACCTCACCTTTAACATGGGGCTTACAAAGAAAATGAAGGACATGCTTACTGGTCCATCAAACCATATGCCCATTTATTTTGCCGTAATGCCCAGGTCCCGATATGAGATGATTATGCACTTCCTTCACTTCAGCGACAACACCCAGTGTCCTCCCCGAAATTATCCAAACTATGACAAATGTTATAAAATTCGCGCTTTCATACATTGTGGGAGGACTGTCATTTTCAGGACAGCTACCCGGCCAAATCAGGAAAAATGTGTTTTTTTCCAGAGCAAGAGATCATGTTTTGTGGTCTGCAGTTCGGGAAGGTAGTTCCTGGAAAATATATTGGATAGGTCAGATGGGAGCTAGATCCCCAGGTTAAGGGCCCTGGGCAGCTGCCCTGTTTGCCCTGCTGTAAAGACGGCCCTGCCCAGGTATGTAATAACATCCAATTTCCAAAGGAAAGGAAAATGGTCTCAACAGTATTGAACTAGCTCTAAGGGGGAGAGACATTCAGAGTGCAGGATTTCGAATCAATGACTTAGAGATCTTTTTGAAGTGTTCAAGATCCCATGCTAGATTTGATGATGTTGTTGAGGGTCCCGTTAAGCATAGGGGGATGTCATCGGCAAATGTAGCAACCTTGTATTCCTTTCTGCCGACCGAGACCACTTTAAGGCACTTGAGTTTGCCCACAAGCGCTGCAGAAAGGGCTCTAGGGTCAGACCTACATTATTGGAGACAGGGGGCACCCTTGTCTCATCCTGTTAATGATGCAAAAGGCATGAGATAGGTGTCCATTTTTCTTAATATTCAGCATTCTTATAATTGAAGATCTGTGAATAATAAATAATGCAACCAATTTCAGTCTGCACAAACCTGATCAATTCGTCTCTTAGTGCAAGGTCCCATAAATCCCCAAAGTGTTAAGCTGGCTATAGATGGTTCGAAGCAAGAACCAACCGAGATTGAAACCATCTATGGACAGGCTGATTGTACCAAAGCCAATCCATCGATCGACTTTGGTACAACCAGTATGTCAGATTTGAATAAATAAAGAATGGGGTGAATGGCGCTCCCTTAAGGGGGGTGTGTAAACTATATGTGAAATACCAGTGCTGGCAAAACCACTGTAATGTTATGCTTATAGTGATAGATAAATTGAATTGAACCAACCCCCTGTAAACATAATCTGTGTAACCACTAATCATTCAGTGCAAAATTCCATTGAAATAAACAGTAAGTAGATATACAACCATCAATATAAATGAAGCATAACATCCGCATATATACTGAGGTAATCAGCGGTGCTAAGCATAAGTGCAAATGTGCCAAAAAATATATATTGGTAAAAAAATATATAAGTATAAAGAGTCCAAAATCCTCCAAAAAATTCATTTTATAAACAGAATTATTATCAGAAAAGTTCCAAACAGTCTGGTGACTCTTGTGCTCAGAGAAAGATCGGTGACTTCTGTGCTCCCCCTATGGCTCCCCACTCACTGGCTCCATATACTCCTGCAGGGGTGACAGGCAATATGGCATAACATAAGTCGTCTTCACAGATGGTATCCTGTAGTCACTGTAGCAATGGTTCTCGTTCCCTTGTATCCGCTACCCCAGGACATCCGGATAAATCATCTGTGTACCACAGCCTCCGCCAACACATCAAAGAAGGGGATCACCAGAGATCAGTCCTCATAAGAAGAGATACCATTCCATAGTGTAGTATGTATTTAAAAAATTGCTTTATTAAAACAAATGCTTCCCATAAGGAATAGGCTAAAAACAACACTACACCATGTGTATATGCGATACCAGGAAGAGCCTTCCCGCAGTGTGCGGTCCAGCTGCGTTCCAAGCTCGCTAGCTCCGTACCCGGAAATGTGCGTAGCCCCGCCTTACACGTTTCGTCATCGACGTTTTCAAAGGCATTTGAGTTGTCTTTGTGTTTTTCTCTCTTTTTCTCCTGGATCAAGCTTTAGGGTAAATATGACCCTTAGGAAAAAAAAAATAATAATTTTTAGAAATACACTGGTCCTCCCTTCTTTGGGCCCACTCGTGATATAGGGTGTGGACCCTTTCCCGATATAGTACTGGTGCCAAGAATACTGCCTATAGTGTAAAGACATGTACCTCTAATAGGTAATTAGCACACTGGTCTCGGCAATATTTTTCCTGGTAGGTGTTAGGGTGGCAGAGCACACTAGTGGGCAGCGCCACATTTATTACTTTAGAGATCACTATCTGGTGGTTTGTCTTGTAGCTATTATATGCAGTAGTAGCTATTGGTTGCTGGTATAACTTTTATAATATTCTTCAAGATGCGTACATATGCACATATAGGAAGTATAGCTTTTTACACCCATATATATATACTGGTACATGTGTTTATTTTGACAGTTAATACATGGGCTATTCTTTCTAAAAAATATTTTTAAAACAATTTCTTTTATATTTTCTAACTCCTCTGGTCAGTATTCTGTATTCTATATGATTTTTATATTTTGATCGTTTATAACATGTAATATGCTCCTTTTGACATCCCAGTCTTGCACTCAATACCTTTGGGACTTTTGCAAGTTAGTATCTGCGTTTGCAAGAAGACAAAAAAAAAAAAAGGCCGCCTTTGAAAACGTCGATGACGAAACGCGTTAGGTGGGGCTACGCACTTTCTGGGTACGGAGCTAGCGAGCTTGGAACGCAGCTGGACCACACGCTGTGGGAAGGTTCTTCCTGGTATCGCATATACACATGATGTAGTGTTGTTTTTAGCCTATTCCTTATGGGAAGCATTTGTTTTAATAAAGCAATTTTTTAAATACATACTACACTATGGAATGGTATCTCTTCTTATGAGGACTGATCTCTGCTGATCCCCTTATTTGATGTGTTGGCGGAGGCTGTGATGCACAGATGATTGATCCGGATGTCCTGGGGTAGCGGATACAAGGGAACGAGAGCCATTGCTACAGTGACTACAGGATACCATCTGTGAAGACGACTTATGTTATTCCATATTGCCTGTCACCCCTGCAGGGGTATATGGAGCCAGTGAGTGGGGAGCCATAGGGGGAGCGCAGAAGTCACTGATCTTTCTCTGAGCACAAGAGTCATCAGACTGTTTGGAACTTTTCTGATAATAATAATTCCATTTATAAAATTAATTTTTTGGAGGATTTTGGACTCTTTATACTTATATATTTTTTACCAATATATATTTTTTGGCACGTTTGCACTTATGCTTAGCACCGCTGATTACCTCAGTATATATGCGGCTGTTATGCTTCATTTATATTGATGGTTGTATATCTACTTACTGTTTGTTTCAATGGAACTTTGCACTGAAAGATTAGTGGTTACACAGATTATGTTTACAGGGGGTTGGTTCAATTCAATTTATCTATCACTATAAGCATAACATTACAGTGGTTTTGCCAGCACTGGTATTTCACATATAGTTTACACCCCCCCCCTTAAGGGAGCACCATTCACCCCATTCTTTATTTATTCATACACTTTAGCCCCCCCAGGGGTCTAATAGGGGAGGCTGCATACCTTTTTCTCTCTCTTTTTTCTCCAATCCTAAGCGCAGATTTTTGCCTTTGGCTATAGCATCAGGAAAACACAATAGCTTTGCAAGAAGGATTCCCTTATCAACACTAACTGTGTTGATTGGAGAATTGAGTGATTTTCATTCCTGCAACCTATGGTTGCAGGAAAGAAAATTGCATCATCTGTGGCCTGCCTTAAGCTTGGTTTCTTCTAAGCTGGTGCTTAGAGACTTATTCATGATTGGTATAGTACTGGTGGCTTAGGGTGTATTCACACTTGGGCTGGTTTGATTGAACCATGCCCGAGTTTGATTCTCTCGCCTCCCCACTTTCCTACTGGTTTACATTTATGCTGGTTTATAAGAAAGCATTCCCAGGAACACTTACAAGTGTTCTGGGGCACATTCCCCTGCTAACGAACTATCCCTGTTTTACTACACAATTCTCTATGGCAAAAACTGCTCTGGCACGGTTTGCACTCAACTGCAGCAAACCATACGGAATCACAAGTGAACCACGGCCAGGACCACCTGTTCCAAGCGGTCCTGGGTGCACTATTTTTAACTGGTTTAACTGGCATGGATCGAAGAACTACATGAACTGGCCCAAGGGGCGGCACCGCACCCAGAGCAAGTTAAAAGTGCTAGTGGGTGTGCACCCTTAATATTAAATCAGTATTAATCCCAAAACTAAAGATGTAACATATTACAACTAACCAATAGAGATGGGCCCCCTGTTCAGTTTGCGCCAGAACTTTCAAACTTAGCAAAAGTTCGGAGCCGAACAACAACTCCATTAATGTCTAGGGGACCAGAACTGGAAAAATCAAAAGTGCCCATTGTGATTCTTATTTGCAAGTTATTGGGCATACAAATTTAATTGGGGTCCGGGTACTGCCCTGGGGGACATGTATCAATGCAAAAAAAAGTTTTTAAAAAAGATATTTTTTAAATGAGCAAATACCCGCCTATAGTAAAATGACGTCCTCTACTTTTAGGGGGGATATCTGAATGATGCCTGCAGCTAGATGCATCATTCAGATATCATTCTTTTCAGCCGGCGATTCTGTGCACGATAAAAATGATCATAGCGGCAGTTCCCCCGCTTGATCGTTCTTATAGGCGACGGGAGGGGACGTCCCCCCCTCCCGCTGCCATCCGATGCTTCCCTGGGCTCTCCCGTGCCATTGGGAGCCCGGAGAACGAATCGGCCGGTGCCGGATGTTGACGATAGAGATGACTGGTGACCAGCTGGTCACCAGTCATCTCTATGACCGTCGGAGGCCCAGGTGCGACGTTATGACGTCACGTCCGGGATCCCGGAAATAAACAAAGCCGCGATTGCGGCTGTCAACATGAGATTGGTGAATTTTTTTTTCCGATCTCATGCTTTCCAGCCTAGAGGAGAGATGTGGGGCCTTATTGAAACCACATCTCTCCATAAAGAGGACCTGTCACATAGATTCCTATTACAAGGGATGTTTACATTCCTTGTAATAGGAATAAAAGTAATCAAAAAAAATGTTAAAAAAGTGTAAAAATAATAAAAAATTAAGTAAAAAAAATAAAATAATAATAAAAAAAATTTATAACGCCCCTGTCCCCGGTAGCTCGCGCTCAGAAGCGAATGCACACGTAAGTCCCGCCCACATATGTAAACGCTGCTCAAACCACACATGTGAGGTATCGCCACATGCGTTCAGGCGTGTGCAACAATTCTAGCACTAGACCTCCTCTGTAACTCTAAACTGGTAACCTGTAAAAAATTTGGCGCTATTCCATGATTGTGCGCAATTTTAAAGCGTGACATATTAGGTATCTATTTACTCGGCGTAACATCATCTTTCACATTATACAAAAAAATTGGGCTAACTTTACTGTTTTGTTACTTTTTAATTCATGAAACCGTTTTTTCTCCAAAAAAAAGGAGTTTGAAAAATTATTGTGCAAATACCGTGTGAGATAAAAAGTTGCAATGACCGCCATTTTATTCCCTAGGGTGTCTGCTAAAAAAACATATATAATGTTTGGGGGTTCTGAGTAATTTTCAAGAAAAAAATGATGATTTTTACATGTAGGAGAGAAGTGCCAGAATAGGCCCGGTATTGAAGCTGTTAATGATGCTTAAAGTCACATAGTACATAGTAGGTGAGGTTGAAAAAAGACACAAGTCCATCAAGTCCAACCTCTGTGTGTGATTATATGTCATTATTACATTGTATATCCCTGTATGTTGTGGTCATTCAGGTGCTTATCTAATAGTTTTTTGAAACTATCGATGCTCTCCGCTGAGACCACCACCTGTGGAAGGGAATTCCACATCCTTGCAGCTCTTACAGTAAAGTAAGTTTACGTAGTTTAACCACATGCCGACCTGGTCGACTTATTCTGAGAAGGTGTCCATGGACGTCCTCCCAGAATCTTGCTCCCGCGCGCCCCCTGGGGTGCGCACCCGGGAATATACGTGACCCCTGGGTCCAGAGGACCCGGCGCATCACGGATCACCACTGACAGCGGCCATTTACCGCGTGATTGCTCCATCAAATGACGGAGCGATCAATTCTAAACAAACCGGCATCACGTCTGGTTCCTCTCTCCCCTCCCCGTACCTATTGGTACAGTGCGAGGAGAGAGATCAAGTGCTGCAGCGCTGTGGGCTGCATGTGTACTGCCCACAGCGCTGCTCTGTGCCCATTCCAGCCATCCATCCCTCCCATCCATGCTCAGAAGTACTCATCCATCCCATCCACACTCAGAAGTACTCATCCATCCCATCCATACTCATCCATGCTCAGAAATACTCATCCATACTCATCCATGCTCAGAAGTACTCATCCATCCGTCCCTTCCATACTCATCCATGCTCAGAAATACTCATCCATCCATCCTATCCATGCTCAGAAATACTCATCCATCCCACCCATACTCAGAAGTACTCATCCATCCCTTCCATACTCATCCATGTTCAGAAGTACTCATCTATCCATCCCATCCATACTCATCCATGCTCAGAAATACTCATCCATCCATCCCATCCATACTCATCTATGCTCATAAATACTCATCCCCCCATCCATGCTCAGCAATACTCATCCATCTATGCTCAGCAATACTTATCCATCCATCCATGCTCAGCAATACTCACCCATCCATGCATACTCAGCCATCCATACTCAGCAATACTCATCCATCCATGCTCAGCAATACTCATTCGTCCATCCATACTCAGCAATACTCATCCATGCTCAGCAATACTCATCCATCCATCCATACTCAGCCATCCATACTCAGCAATACTCATCCATCCATCCATACTCAGCAATACTCATCCATGCTCAGCAATAGTCATCCATCTATGCTCAGCAATACTCATCCATCCATCCATACTCAGCAATACTCATCCATGCTCATCAATACTCATCCATCCATCCATGCATCCATCCATACTCAGCAATACTCATCCATCCTCAGCAATACTCATCCATGCATCCATGCTCAGCCACCTATACTCAGCCATACTCAGCAATACTTATACATCTATCCTCAGCCATACCCACCATACTCAGCCATACCCAACTCAGCCATACCCACCCAGCCACACCCAGCCATCCCCTCCATACTCAGCCATACCCAGCCATCCCATCCATACTCAGCCATACCCAGCCATCCCCATCCATGGCCACTACGGTGCCTCAAAGTGTAATATGTAGTCAAATGAGATTTGACATTTATGCCCCTAGAACACCTGACAGTGCTCCCTGAATGTTGGGCCTCTCTATGTGGCCAGGCTGTGTAAAAGTCTCACACATGTGGTATTGTCGTACTCAGGAGGAGTAGAATCTATTTTGGGGTATAATGTTTGGTATGTACATGCTATGTGTTAGAAATATTGTATAAATGGCCAACTTTGTGTAAAAAAAGTGTTTTTATTTTCTTTACACATTTTCCAAAAACTTGTAGGAAAAAATGACAGGTTCAAAAGACTCGATATGCCTCATAGATTGTAGGTTGGGTTGTTTTCTTTCCAAAATGGGGTCATTTTTTGGGCGTTTCCATTGTCCTGGTGCTCCAGGACCTTCAAAAGTGTAAGAGGTAGTGAAGAAATTATATGTGTAATTTATGCTCCTAGAATGCCTGATGGCGCTCCCTCAGTGTTGGGTCTCTGTATGTGGCCACGCTGTGTAAAAGTTTCACACATGTGGTATTGACATACTCAGGAGGAGTAGTAGAATAGCTTTCACACAGACCAAATAATATACACCAATTTGGATTATTTTACCAAAAGATATGTAGCAGTATAAAATTTGGCCCACATTTGTAAAGAAAAATTCTTAATTTGCTAAATTTTTACAACAGAAACAAAGAAAAATGTTTTTTTTTACTGAATTTTCGGTCTTTTTTCATTTATATTGCAAAAAATAAAAAACCCAGAGGTGATTAAATGCCACCAAAAGAAAGCTCTATTTGTGTGAAAAAAGGACAAACATTTCATATGGCTACAGTGTTGCATGACTGAGTAATTGTCATTCAAAGTGTGAGAGTGCTGAAAGCTGAAAATTGGTCTGGCTAGGAAGGGGGTTTAAGTGCCCAGTTGTCAAGTGGTTAAGCCTCTTTTCTTCTAGAGGTTAAGTCTCTTTTCTTCTAATTTTAATGCGTGGCCACGTGTCTTGTTAAACTCCTGTTAGAAGGCAACACGTGTTGGGCTGTCTGGAATGTAACAAGTTGCACATCAAGCTTTGTAGCATATCAGATTATTTATCTGAAGAAGCAAGGCTGAACAAAAGCTTGGCTCCTGACCATCTGGTGTGATAACGCTATGCAAGCGAGCTTCAAAGTGGGCTATGGCAGGCAGGATGATTGATGAAGGTGGGTTACAGACATCAAAGGCATTGAAGATTAACCCAGACATGTTACATGGACAATGCTGCCCCTAGAGGCCAATACAGCAGAACGTAAAGAAATATAATATAATAAAATGACTAACTCTTGGCAATATCTCATTGGACAGGAGGCTAATGGGGGTGGTTACGAGTGGGTCTGAATGAATGTGTAAAAAGTGTAAAAAGTGCACACAGGTGGGAAGTTGTCCCTTTTCGCTCTTGTCTGGTGCCTGATGGCTCTCTGAGCCTCATGGCCCTCTCTGTTACCACCATTTTGAGCCCAGCTGAGGAGACAATATCTAGAGGACAGCCTTGCTATAAGTATATTTGATGTTCTATTGTTATATGCTTTGTAATATCTTCCGTTGGTATTTTCATGTTAGCATTTTCCTACTTTCTTGGGAAATAAATAAGACGTTGTTTTACTAAGCAGTGTGTTTGTTTTTATGGCTAACCTTATATTATTGTGCTATCAGCAGTAACTATCAGAGTTTTAATAGACTAGCTAACTATAGGAATCAACAAATTGATACATATAGGGAATAAATAGAGGGTATCTATAATCACCTTCGGATAATATTTATTGTAGATTTTATTTCAACTCCCTTCCGTGAAAAAGTTTTATCCCTATTGTGGGGTCACCAGTATGGTATTTGTAAAGTGAAATCAAATCCCCTCTCAAGCGTCTCTTCTCCAGAGAGGAAAAGTTCAGTGCTCGTAACCTTTCTTCATAACTAATATCATCCAGACCCTTTAGTAGCTTTGTTGCCCTTCTTTGTACTCGCTCCATTTACAGTACATTCTTCCTGAGGACTGGTGCCCAGAACTGGACAGCATACTCTAGGTGCGGCCAGACCAGAGTCTTGTAGAGCGGGAGAATTATTGTTTTATCTCTGGAGTTGATCCCCTTTTTAATGCATGCCAATATTTTGTTTGCTTTGTTAGCAGCAGCTTGGCATTGCATGCCATTGCTGAGCCTATCATCTACTAGGACCTCCAGGTCATTTTCCATCCTAAACAGTAAGAAAAATACAGTGCTACTGAAAGACATGAAATATATGAAAAATATTAAATAAAATAAATAAAAATAAAGGTAAGCAGCCACTAAAAGTGAGATAGATTCCCCCAGAGGCCCCCCCCCCCGTGTATAGATTGCATTAATATTTTTGCTACCCAAATGCATTATTTTACATTTTTCTACATTAAACTTCATTTGCCATGCAGTTGCCCACCCCATTAATTTGTTCAGATCTTTTTGCAAGGTTTCCACATCCAGCAGAGAAGTTATTGTCCTGCTTAGCTTAGTATCATCCGCAAATACAGAGATTGAACTTTTTACCCCATCTTCCAGGTCGGTTATGAACAAATTAAATAGGATTGGTCCCAGCACAGAACCCTGGGGTACTCCACTACCCACCCCTGACCATTCCGAGTACTCCCCATTTATCACCACCCTCTGAACTCACCCTTGTAGCCAGTTTTCAATCCATGTACTCACCCTATGGTCCATACCAATGGACCTTATTTTGTACAGTAAACATTTATGGGGAACTGTGTCAAATGCTTTTGCAAAATCCAGGTACACCACGTCTTTGGGCCTTCCATTATCTAGATGGCAACTCACCTCCTGATAGAAGGTTAATAGATTGGTTTGGCAAGAACGATTCTTTATGAATCCATGCTGATTACTAGGGATGGGCTTTATGTTCGGGCCGAACATGAGTTTGACTCGAACATTGGTTGTTCGCCCGTTCGATGAACAACGAACAATTTGGGGTGTTCGCGGCAAATTCGAAAGCCGCGGAACACCCTTTAAAGGTCTATGGGAGAAATCAAAAGTGCTCATTTTAAAGGCTTATATGCATGGTATTGTCAAAAAAAGTGTTTGGGGACCTGGGTCGTGCCCCAAGGGACATGTATCAATGCAAAAAAAGTTTTAAAAATGGTCGTTTTTTCGGGAGCAGTGATTTTAATAATACTTAAAGTGAAACAATAAAAGTGTAATATTCCTTTAAATTTCGTACCTGGGGGGTGCCTATAGTATGCCTGTAAAGGGGCGCATGTTTTGTGTTTAGAACAGTCTGACAGCAAAATGACATTTCTAAAGGAAAAGGAGTCATGTAAAACTACTATCGCTACTATCACTACTACCTGGGGGGGTGTCTATAGTATTCCTGTAAAGGGGCGCATGTTTCCCGTGTTTAGAACAGTCTGACAGCAAAATGAAATTTCTAAAGAAAAAAAAGTCATGTAAAACTACTATTGCTACTATCACTACTAACTACTGTAAATCTGCAAGCAATAGAAACACAATTGCGGCCAAAGGCAGCAAAGCAACTAAAAAGTGGGACTTTAAATGAAACCCATGATGACAAATTGAATAAGTTGGTGGGACATAAAATTTGATTATTAGGGTTTAAACAACAGGTTTAATAACATTGAATCACAGGTACAAAAAGTGAATTGCATCCAATTTCATGGTGCCCATTCCAAATAGGTGAATACTAGTAATAACACGTTTAACAAACAAGCATATACATGATAATTTTTAGGGGGTCCACTAATTCTCAAAACAGCATAGAAAGGTTTGAGTAGATAACATCTGTACAGTCAATATTCTAAAAACCCCATTAAGGTAAAGGTTATGAATACATGTCATGATGATAATGTAACTGAAAGATACAATGTCAGGTAGCTCGATGCGTTTCGCGGCTTTAAGCCGCTCTTCAGGAGCAGACAGATGCAATATCTGAAATAAAAGGTATACTGACTAAGTAAGTTAGCTATGTCAAGGCGGGGAGGGGGGGTGGGGTAGACCACTGGAATAACACAACTCACAGATATGTGTACACTTGGGAGGAGAATGCCGCCCGCCATAAGCCAACCGATGACACCGGTGCCGGGAGCCAAGGGAGCACGTCTGATGGCGACACACACCACAAGCGAGAGCCCCGGCGGATCCGGGCCCTCTGAGCGCCCCTAGTGTATGGCAAGAAAAATAAGGTGTGTAAGTGGTGTGTATTGATAGACATGGGGAATAGATGGAAGGATAGTGGTGATAGTGAGCATGTGGAGAGAAAGTGAGTGTAGAAGTGGAAGAAACACTGATGGGTAACCAGGAGTGAGGGTAGAGGACCATGGTGAGAGGTCCACACCAAAACACCCCAGTGTGGTGGAAAAAAGGGGGAGAAAAGGGGGGAGAAAAGGAGAAAAGGAAAGGGAAGGGTTGGGGGAAAAAAGTGACCATGGGTGTCATTATACCTGTGTGGAGGAGGAGGGAAAAGGAGCAATGCAGCAGTGCATGTGAAGTCGTTGTGGAGGAAGGTTCGCTCAAAGAAGCCCGGACCAAACCAGGGCGGCCGCCCATATGTGGACGCCGCCAAGGACATGCCCCCAACGTCACAGACACGAGCAAGAAGAGGGCGGCGGCGGGGGTCCCCACGTACGGGCGATGGTACGCCCGGCAGTAGGCTCCGCCTACCACCCACAGCTCATGGGGATGGATAGTACGCAGCTGGTGGGAGTGCGTCAACATGACACCAGCACATCCGGCGCGTACCTGTGACGTCGATGTGCAGTGGCTGCAGAGCCACCCCCCGAGCGTCATGGGCGGGCAGGGGGGAGCACGGCACCAGTGCGCATCGCGGCTCCCGCACCCAATGAAAATCGGCAGCACAGGGCAAACAGCATGTCATCAACCATTGCACACAAAGATGAACATTAAAGCATACTAAAAATTGATTAAGAGTGAAAACGATTAAACAAATACATATAACGTAAAATGGTACAACATTTGATAAGGGGAAAACTGTTATTGGAGCCAATATGGCTGTGTACAGGAATACCGTTGACACCAGTATAAATCATAAATGTCATCATGAGTTTCCATCCCTATTCATATTCGATTGGGGGGGAAGAGGGAAAATTGGGACTTTAAATGAGGCCATGATTTTCTTTAATGTTCATCTTTGTGTGCAATGGTTGATGACATGCTGCCGGTTTTCATGCCACTGCGCATCGACGTCACGGGTACGCGCCGGATGTGCTGGCGTCATGTTGACGCACTCCCACCGGCTGTGTACTATCCATCTCCACGAGCTGTGGGTGGTAGGCGGAGCCTACTGCCGGGAGTACCATCGTGTTGTTTACACTCTAATAAACAAATTTTATGTCCCACCAACTTATTCAATTTGTCATCATGGGTTTCCCACTTTTTAGTTGCTTTGCTGCCTTTGGCCGCAATTGTGTTTCTGTTGCTTGAGTTACAGGGATGGAGGCACATGGCTCTACCCAGTCATGGCCTCATTTAAAGTCCCAATTTTCCCTCTTCCCCCCTCAATCGAATATGAATAGGGATGGAAACTCATGATGACATTTATGATTTATACTGGTGTCAACAGTATTCCTGTACACAGCCATATTGGCTCCAATAACAGCTTTCCCCTTATCAAATGTTGTAGAATTCTACGTTATATGTATTTGTTTAATCGTTTTCACTCTTAATCAATTTTTAGTATGCTTAATGTTCATCTTTGTGTGCAATGGTTGATGACATGCTGTTTGCCCTGTGCTGCCGATTTTCATTTGGTGCGGGAGCCGCGATGCGCACTGGTGCCGTGCTCCCTCCCCCCTGCCCGCCCATGACGCTCGGGGGTGGCTTTGCAGCCACTGCGCATCGACGTCACAGGTACGCACCGGATGTGCTGGCGTCATGTTGTTGCACTCCCACCAGCTGCGTACTATCCATCTCCACGAGCTGTGGGTGGTAGGCGGAGCATACTGCCGGGCGTACCATTGCCCGTACGTGGGGACCCCCGCCGCCGCCCTCTTCTTGCTCGTGTCTGTGACGTAGGGGGCATGTCCTTGGTGGCGTCTACATATGGGCGGCCGCCCTGGTTTGGTCCGAGCTTCTTTGAGCGAACCTTACTCCACAACGACATCACATGCACTGCTGCATTGCTCCTTTTCCCTCCTTCTCCACACAGGTATAATAACACCCATGGTCACTTTTTTTCCCCAACCCTTCCCTTTCCTTTTCTCCTTTTTTCCCCCGTTTTCTCCCCCTTTTTTCCCCCACACTGGGGTGTTTTGGTGTGGACCTCTCACCATGGTCCTCTACCCTCACTCCTGGTTACCCACCTGTGTTTCTTCCACTTCTACACTCACTTTCTCTCCACATGCTCACTATCACCACTATCCTTCCATCTATTCCCCATGTCTATCAATACACACCACTTACACACCTTATTTTTCTTGCCATACACTAGGGGCGCTCAGAGGGCCCGGATCCGCCGGGGCTCTCGCTTGTGGTGGGTGTCGCCATCAGACGTGCTCCCTCGGCTCCCGGCACCGCTGTCATCGGTTGGCTTATGGCGGGCGGCATTCTCCTCCCAAGTGTACACATATCTGTGAGTTGTGTTATTCCAGTGGTTTGGTTTGGGAGGGTATCTACCCCACCCCCCCTCCCCGCCTTGACATAGCTAACTTACTTAGTCAGTATACCTTTTATTTCAGATATTGCATCTGTCTGCTCCTGAAGAGCGGCTTAAAGCCGCAAAACGCATCGAGCTACCTGACATTGTATCTTTCAGTTACATTATCATCATGACATATATTCATAACCTTTACCTTAATGGGGTTTTTAGAATATTGACTGTACAGATGTTATCTACTCAAAGCTTTCTATGCTGTTTTGAGAATTGGTGGACCCCCTAAAAATGATCATGTATATGCTTGTTTGTTAAACGTGTTATTACTAGTATTCACCTATTTGGAATCGGCACCATGAAATTGGATGCAATTCACTTTTTGTACCTGTGATTCAATGTTATTAAACATGTTGTTTACACCCTAATAAACAAATTTTATGTCCCACCAACTTATTCAATTTGTCATCATGGGTTTCCCACTTTTTAGTTGCTTTGCTGCCTTTGGCCGCAATTGTGTTTCTATTGCTTGAGTTACAGGGATGGAGGCACATGGCTCTACCCAGTCATGGCCTCATTAAAAGTCCCAATTTTCCCTCTTCCCCCCAATCGAATACTGTAAATCTATGCCGGCTATAATGAATTGTCAGTCCTGCAATACACATAAAAGTTTATTGATAAAAACGGCATGTAATTCCCACCACAAGGGAACCCCGAACCAAAATAAAAAAAATAGGTGGGGGCCCCCCTAAATTCCATACCAGGCCCTTCAGGTCTGGTATGGATATTAAGGGGAACCCCGCGCCAAATTTTTTTTTAAAATGGCGCGGGGGTCCCCCTCAAAATCCATACCAGACCCTCAGCCACTTGTTTACTTCCCTAATCTCCCTCTGCCTTTCTGGTGTGGCTTGAGGTACCGGTAGTATTCTGAGAATACTACCTTGGAGGTACTTTTCCTCAATTTAGTTTCCAAATCCCTAAAATCGTTCTTTAGGACACTCCATCTGCCTCTGACTTTGTCATTGGTGCCAACGTGCACTATGACAGCCGGGTCTTCCCCAGCCCTTCCCAGTAATCTGTCCACCAGATCCATGATGTGCCGAACCTGAGCTCCCGATAGACAACATACAGTTCAGAGCTTCAGGTCTTTGTTACAGATTGCCCTCTCTGTCATTCTAAGAATTGAGTCCCCTACCACCAGAATCTGTCTTTCCTTTCCCTTCGTCCCCCCCACTCTTACTGGAGGAGTTCTTCCCCCGGCAGCTAGGAGAGTCCCTCAGCTCCAGCAGTGCTGGTCCCTGACTGGTTTCACCAATGTCACTCAATGGAGCGTACTTATTGGGACGCTCCAGCCCTGGATCGGCCTCCCTGGCACTTCCCCCTCTACCCTTCCTGACTGTCACCCATCCACTCTTTCCTACTGCCTGCACCTCTTTGTCTCCACCCGCCTCTGTGCTGGCCCCTGCCGGCACCTGCCGTGTACAATCCTGGCTCTCCTTTAGTATGGAGGGTCTTCTCAGTGCTGACAGCTGCTTCCCCAGATTCAGAACCTGGGCTTCCAGGGAAACAATGTGCTTACATTTTGCACAGCAGTATGCACCCTCAATCGGATGATCAAGGAATGCATACATGCCGCAAGGTGTACACTGAGTCACATCTCTACACCCGCCGGGCATCGTACATACTAATATAATAAGGATTGGAGATTATACCCTGTCCAAATGACCTAACAATTAGCTTCCTGACACTAATAGTCAACAAGGCAATACACGGGTACTCAACAAGACAATACACAGGTACTCAACAAGACAACACACAGGTACTTGCAGACCCACGTGCACTCGCAGACCCACGTGCACTCACAGAGCAACGTGCACTCGCAGACCCACGTGAACTTGCAGACCCATGTGTACTCCAGACCCACGTGCACTTGCAGACCCACGTGCACACACAGACAATACACAAGTACTAATGATCCACACACACTAGTCAGACAACACTCACAATACACAGGTACTACCTGACACTAAAACTCAATACAGCCCACGTGCACTCGCAGAACTCATATAATTACAATACATAGGTACATACTCACCCTACACAGGTACTTGACCCCTGTTATAAACTCTTGTTTTCAACTCTGGTTTTTGACTCATCACTTAGGCCAGTTCCACTAACTCTGGTTTTTAACTCACCACTTAGTCCAGTTCCACTAACTCTGGTTTTTAACCTGCCACTTAATCCAGTTCCACTTGGTCTAAGTTCCAGCTAGCTCAAAGATGGGCAGGCTCACAATTAGGGTTGCCACCTTTACGGGATTCACCCGGACAGTCCGGGTTCTGAATCATCTGCCTGGTTTTCAGACTCTCTGAAACCCGGACAGACCATTCAGGCAGGGAGAGCTCCATTAGCATATTTGTCACTGTGGAGTGAGCAGCAGTGTCACTGCTTCTCCATAAATATACTGTGCTGGTGTGTTTGTTAGAATTTAAAGCTCATTCCTGTCTCCTCCCCCATCCAGGCTCCTGCAGGGTCTCTCTTATCAGTGACTTAACTCCCCCCCCCTCCGATCACTAGTGCGGTGTGCTTAGAGAACCCAGGAGGCAGAGCTGAGGAGGAGATCATGTCAGGAGGAGTAGATAATGTCAGACTGGCGCTGCCCACACTACACGCAGGGACGAGGTGAGCTGAGAGTTTTTGTCTGAGTCTCCTAGGGTGGAAAGCTGGCAGGATCTGTTTTGCATGAGTTGCTGTGAAGGGTTATGGCGACAGGAGGATCGGTCTGAAGTGTGTCTGAACGATATCTTCCAAGCCTCACACCTCTGTCTATACAAACATCCCCCATACTCAGTCCAAATAATGTGCAGTAATTTATGACCATTCATTAACCCTGTGTGTATGTGGAGAGTGTAAACTTCTGATTGTACAGAGCTTGGATAACACAGGGATATATGAATGGTCATACATTACCTTCACATCATCTGTACATACAGAGCGCTAGGAGATGGCAGTTTTCATTGTACTATTGTAAATATTAGTGGATGAGTACAATAGCTTTTGTTTTTATATACATCACTATTTCTCAGCCCCCAACTCCCCCCAGGTGCATCACCCCCCAGACCACTTCATATATCCATATAACCATCCCCTCCGCACTCCTCTCCTATACATACTACCCCCACCATTCCCTCCGCACTCCTCTCCTGTACATACTACCCCCACCATCCCCTCCGCACTGCTCTCCTGTACATACTACCCCCACCATCCCCTTCGCACTGCTCTCCAGTACATACTACCCCCACCATCCCCTCCACACTCCTCTCCTGTACATACTAACCCCACCATCCTCTCCACACTCCTCTCCTATATATACTACCCCCACCATTCCCTCTGCACTCCTCTCCTATACATACTACCCCCATCATCCCCTCTGCACTCCTCTTCTATACATACTACCCCCACCATCCCCTCCACACTCCTCTACTGTACATACTACCCCCACCATCCCCTCCGCTCTGTGTCTCTAAGCTTCGGCCTGCCACATTAATGTTGGCTCTCATGAGACAGCCATCTTTAAACCTAGGGGATCTATGATCTTCAATTGCCCGGTGGCCCCATGAGTTATCAGTCCACTCCTGGCCCAGACTGTGGCTACCCAGCAGGGTTGCTCACTGCAATTGTAATCCAAGAGTGTCAACTTTGTCGACTCTGATGTAAAGGGGGACTCTTGTGATTAACTCCATATGATTAGAAATGTTATTTAATCACAAAATATATGTATAGTGTATACTACATAAATACATAAAAATTGCCTTGCATTGTACAGAGGTAATGAATTTACTGTACTACTGAAAAAAAAAATTGCCATGCGCTGCTAATGTGTTCGGGTTTGGCAACCCTACTCACAATGTATTCTACAGAAAGTTATATAGGCCTCAAGCACCTGTGACCAATTAACCAATCCGCTTAATTAGTAGGCTGAAGGAAGCAAAGAAAAAAAAAAGGCTATTTCAAAAGTGACAGAAAAAGGTTTTAAAAAGCTCAAAGGAAAAGCCCCAAAAAGAACCTAAAAATGCAACACAGCAATCACCAGCAGTCAAAAGCAAAACTTGTTCTCACACTCCACACAAGGTCCCACTGTTTAGCTTCCAACCAGCAGTCTGGCAATTTTAGATGTGCTCTACAGAACGTTATATAGGCCTCAAGCACCTGTGACCAATTAACAACTCACCCTTTTTAAAAAAAAACGTTATTTCTTTATTCACATATTTCTTATTTTTTACATGATGCATCAATACAGACATTTCCTCCAGGGCCTCACCTCCTACCCCCACCGCCCCCCACGTAAGCAGTAGGTGTAATATCAACTGTACACATGTTGAATGTTGCCTGGGCGGGGTGGTCGTTCTGCAGGGGTGTCTGTGAGTTCTATTTGAAACTACATTTGCAACCAATTCGCTGCACCCTCTCTGCTCCATCCATTCCTCTCATTCACTCATCTTTCGCTCTCTCAGGGTCTGTTTTCTTTTAAGTCAGTACCTGTCATTTCAGTATTTTTTTTTTTTTACATTGATCCCTCTTGCTTCCCACCAGAGTTTCCAAATCAAGTCATATTTCTTTAACGCCCTTTGTTTTATATATATCGATTTCTCCTTGAGAATTACCCCATTCATGCTATTTAGCCATTCCCCACTGGACGGAGGCGACGCCGACTGCCATCTCCGGGCGATCAGGTTCCTTGCCTGGAATAAGCATCTCATAACTGCTACCTGGGTGTTTCCTGGTTTTCCCACTCCCTCCACTAGTCCCAGTAGGCAACGTTTTACCTCCAACTCAGTGGAGTTTCAAACGCCTGGTCGATGACTCCCGTCACCTTCGTCCAGTAGTGGAACAGCTTTGGGCATCTCCAAAACATATGGAGCATATCCACTTCTAAGTCCCCACACCTAGGGCAGCTTGAGTCCAGCCGACGGCCGAACTGAAAAAGTTTTCGAGGGGTATAGTAAGTCCTGTACAGCAAGAACAAATGTGACATCCTCTGAGAGGGGGAAAGCGAGACCAGAGGGGCCAGTTCCAAAATTCTGTTCCATTGCAATTCGGAGATGTCTCCCACATCTTTTTCCCCATTTTCTCCTGTATAAGGGGAGTTCCATCCCTCCCATTCCCCCCTTGGTGATATATGGACATAGTTTTAAAATTAGACCTTTTCCTGACTTAGCGTTGATTAATTTTTGAAGTACTGGGATTGTACTCCATTCTAAGAAACTCACTCTGAACTGTTTATCCAATGCATGCCTAACCTGCAAGTATCTAAAAAAAGATTTGTTCTGTAAGGCATATTGGTTTCTCAGTTCCTGGAAAGTTTTCAGGGTGCCGTTTAAGTATAGCTGGATAATATATTTTATTCCGCATCTCTCCCATTGCATTACTACCCCCATCTTTTGTAGCACCCCACTCCCTCACTAAGTACTTCTCATTAGTGTCCACTTGTGTCATGGGTGGAGACCTCAAAGTTCTCCCATATAGCAGAGTGTATTGCTCTCATGGTTCAGAGAAGCGGGATCCCCCATTCTATGGATAGTGTAGGACCCACTAATCATGGGGTACTTTGTCGCAGTAAGTGGGCTTAGCATCATATAGCAATATGGTGTGACCAAATCCCCATATTTTTTGATAATGTTTTTTGAAAATGTTTAGGTGTTTTAAACTAGCCTTGCTGGAGGTAAATGTCTTTTTTGCATGTGTGCGCTGTAATATTTTGTTCTGTTGTATGGTCTTATGGCTGCACCATCTTTAATGCATCTTTTAGGGTGTGCCCCCCAAATATTTTGTTTGTCTATTGTATGGATTCTGACCAAATGCTTTTTGGGTGAGGAGCACCCCACTCCCTCACTAAGTACCTCTCATTAGTGTCCACTTGTGTCATGGGTGGAGACCTCAAAGTTCTCCCATATAGAAGAGTGTATTGCTCCCATGGTTCAAAGAAGCAGGATCCCCCAATTTATGGATAAAGGGTTTGGGGACCCAGGTCCTGCCCCAGGGGATATGTATCAATGCAAAAAAAGTTTTAAAAACGGACGTTTTTTTCGGAAGCAGTGATTTTAATGATGCCTAAAGTGAAAAAAAAAGTGAAATATTCCTTTAAATATCGTACCTGGGAGGTGTCTATAGTATTCCTGTAAAGTGGCGCGTGTTTTCCGTGCTTAGAACAGTCCCTGCACAAAATGACATTTTTAAAGGAATAAAAGTCATTTAAAACTGCTTGCGGCTTTAATGTAATGTTGGGTCCCGGCAATATGGATGAAAATCAGTGAGACAAATGGCATGGGTACCCCCCACCCCCCAGTCCATTACCAGGCCCTTTGGGTCTTGTATGGATATTAAGGGGAACCCCACACTCAAATTAAAAAAAGGAAAGGCGTGGGGCCCCCAGGCCCTATATACTCTGAACAGCAGTATACAGGCGGTGCAAACAAGACAGGGAGTGTAGGTTTGTTGTTAAGTAGAATCTGTTTGTAATTTTGAACTGGTACATTTTTAAAGTGTAGCTCCAGCCAAAAAATCTATTTTTAAGCTTTTTGGAAAACATAGGGAAGGATTATCATCCCTGTAACAATTGTTTTGCTGTCTGTGCACCTCTTCAGAAGATTTCACCGCACTTTCTGTCCCAATGACAATTTTTTTAAAAAAATTGGGGTTTTTAGTTAAACAAGGATTGGTGATAAAGCATCAGTGAAGAGGAGACACGTTTTTCCCGTATTAACTCTTACAGGAGAGAATTTTCCTTCCTAGGGGTAGATTTCATCTGTTGTCTCCTTCCGTTTGCAAGTAGGAGTCGTTTGGAAGTTGGATGTTTGAAAGTAAGGGCCTGCCCTATATACTCTGCAGAAATTGGGGCCTTAGGTGTTGGTGTTGCCATAACACTGTAAGCCCTCACAGTTACTCTTGATGGGCGCAGGAATGGGCCATGCTGTGAAATATTAGATCAAGAATTGTAATTACATGACATTGTTGAACAGTGGTAGAAAAATTGGGCCTTTGGTGGTGGTGGTGCTGGTACCACAACATTGTAAGTCCTCACAGTTACGCTTGGTGGGCGCTGGAATGGGCCCTGCTGTGAAATATTATATCAAGAATTGTAATTACATGACATTGTTGAACAGTGGTAGAAAAATTGGGCCTTTGGTGGTGGTGGTGCTGGTACCACAACATTGTACGTCCTCACAGTTACGCTTGGTGGGTGCTGGAATGGGCCCTGCTGTGAAATATTAGATCAAGAATTGTAATTACATGTCCCTGTTGAACAGGGGCAGAAAAATTGGGCCTTGGGCACTGGTGCCACAACACTGCAACCCCTCACAGATGCTATAGTTGGAGCGCAGGAATGAGCCCTGCTGCAAAGTATTGCATCAAAAATTGTAATTATACGCACCTGTTAAACAGGGGCTGAAATATTGGGCCTTGGGCACTGATGCTGGTGCCACAACACTGCAACCTCTCACAGATACTCTAGTTGGAGCGCAGGAATGAGCCCTGCTGCAAAGTATTGCATCAAAAATTGTAATTACACGCCCCTATTAAACAGGGGCAGAAAAATTGGGCCTTGGCCTCTGGTGGCGGAGCCCAGAACCAAAAATGTTCTCACAAGCTATCAGCATGAAAACTGAGGAGGAAGAGGATTGTCACTCAGCATAATAGGATAGTCACTCAGCATCAGCATAGGCAGTCTTGAAGGGATCTCACATTAAAAAAAAAAAATCATTCGGTTACATCAGCATCAGGTGCTTGGTAGCTGGTGATCCAAGACTGATTCATTTTTATGAAGGTCAGATGATCGACTGATTCGGTGGACAGGCGCACCCTGTGATCAGTTACAAAGCCTCCAGGAGCACTGAATGTGTGTTCGGAAAGAACGCTGGATGCATGACAGGTCAGTAGCTCAATTGCATACTGTGCAAGCTCTGGCCAGTGATCCATCCTGAAGACCCAGTAACCAAGAGGATTTTTGTCCAAGTCTGATCTTGCCCCTAGGTAATCCTGCACCATGTGAATCAGATGCTGGCAATGGTTGCTGGAACCGATCAGACCTTGGAGCTGCAGACTAAAAAATTGCCTGAACGCATCGGTCAGACGACCACCTTCTCCACCGCTCCTTCTGTGACTGACCGAAGCCTCAGCAACACGTTGTCCAGGAGGACCAGGAGTTTGTAACCTCCCAGGCTCTGGAAACGCGTTGCACAAACCTTTCTGCAAGGCCTCCCGAAGATGTTTCATCCTCTGGTCCTTCTGCGACGGCAAGATAAGGTCCGCAACCTTACCCTTGTAACGTGGATCAAGAAGGGTTGCCAGCCAGTAATCATCCCTCCCCTTCATACCACGAATACGAGGATCCTTCCGCAGGCTTTGTAGGATCAGGGAGGCCATACAGCGTAGGTTTGCTGAGGCATTCGGTCCAGAGTCCTCTGGGTCACTAAGGATGACGTGATCCGCAGCCACCTCCTCCCAGTCACGTACAAGTCCATGGGTTTCTTCGGACTGTAAATGATCCATGGAGGACTGCTGCTGATGCTGAGTGCCAGGCTCCACCTCCATGCTAACACAATCTTCCTCCTCCTCCTCCTCTTCTTCCTGTGTGATTGGCGGGCACGCAGGAACACTGTCTGGATAAAGGGGGCCTTGAAAGGTAAGGAAGTCCTCCTCTTCCTCCCTCTGTTCTGCCTCAAGTGCCCTGTCCATTATTCCACGCAGCGTGCACTCCAACAGGTGGACAAGAGGGACAGTGTCACTGATGCATGCACTGTCACTGCTCACCATCCTCGTGGCGACCTGAAATGGTGACAGGACAGTGCATGCATCCCTGATCATAGCCCACTGGCATGGGAAAAAAAAACAAGCTCCCCTGACCCTGTCCTTGTGCCATAGTCGCATAGGTACTCATTGATGGCCCTCTGCTGCGTTTGCAGGCACTGCAGCATGGCCAACGTTGAGTTCCACCTGGTGGGCATGTCATAGATTAGGCAGGTCTTGGGCAGGTTAAATTCCTTTTGGAGGTCAGCCAGCCGAGCACTGGCATTATATGACCTGCGGAATTGCATACAGACTTTCCTGGCCTGCCTCAGGACATCCTGTAAGCCCGGGTACCTGCCCAAGAACCGCTGCACCACCAAGTTAAGGACATGAGCCAAACAGTGCACATGGGTTAGTTGTCCCTGTCGGAGGGCGGAGAGGAGCTTGGTGCCATTACCACGAACCACCATACCTGCCTTAAGTTGGCGTGGCATCAACCATCTCTGAACCTGCACCTGCAGAGCTGACAGAATCTCTGCCCCAGTGTGGCTCCTTTCCCCCAAGCACACCAGCTCAAGCACCGCATGGCATCTTTTTGCCTGCGTGCTTGTGTAGCCCCTTGAATGCCTACGGAGCACCTCTGGTTCCGAGGACAAATCAGCACATGAAGAGCCCATGGAGGAAGAAGAAGAGGAGGGGGTGGAGGAGAGAGGTGTGGCAGAATCACCATTAGTAGAATTTTGTAGGCGTGGTGGCAGAACAACCTCCAACACTACTGCACCCTGTCATGCATCCTTCCCAGCTGCCAGAAGTCACCCAGAAAGATAGGTAACGTCCCTGTCCATGCCTGCTGGACCATGAGTCAGCGGTAATATGCACCTAACCGCTGATGGCCCTGTCCAGCGAGGCTACGACATTGCTGTCCACATGCCTTCCGTGAGAAAAAGTGGCGTTTGGGAACCTGCCACTGAGGAACTGCACATTCCACAAACTCACGGAAGGAGCAGAGTCTACCAACTCAAAAGGCAGCAGTTGAAGTGCTAGCAATTTAGCCAAGCTAGCATTCAACCGCTGTGGATGGCTGGGAGTGAACTTCTTTCCGCGGTGCAGCAGCCGGGGCAGGGAAATTTGCCTGGTACAATCTGACGTTGGTGTACCAATAGCAGATTGCCCACAAGTACTTGGCTGTGACACACCTAATTCTACACCTTCATTCCTCTCAGTGCAGGTTTCAGAGAGGACTGAAGGTATAGTGGGGTTGGAAATCCCAGCTGATGAGGAGCAAGAAGAGGTCCGCTTTGTTCTTTGGTGTGGGTCTTTTAGGTACGCTTGCCAATGAACTGCATGACTAGTCGACATATGTCTGGTCAAGCATGTGGTGCCCAAGCGGGTTATGTTTTGGCCATGCGAGATACGCTTGAGACATATGTTGCAAACAGCAGTGGTGGGATCTGATGCACTCATCTCAAAAAAGGCCCACACCAAAGAACTTTTGGAATAACGTGCAGAGACAGCAGCGCCCTGCACATGCGGAGCTCTGCGGTGTGATGCAGTCGGTGTGCTGCCCTTAAGCTGACCCCTGGAAGGCATCCTGCCTCATTGGAGATGTGCCTCCTCCTCCTCTCTCTTATCAGGCACCCACGTGGAGTCAGTGACCTCATCATCCCCTCCCTCCTCATCACTGGAGCAAAGCTGGCAGTATGCTGCAGCTGGGGGAACATGACTGCCAGATTGCTGTCCTTCTTGGCACCCCCTCTCTCTGGGCTCACGCTACTACCTTCCTCTAGCTGGGTACCATCATCGGAGCCTTCAAAACACTGGGCATCCTCCTGGAGCATGTACCCAACACTGTGGTCAAACAGTTCGGGGGACTTCTCAGGAGGACATGGTGGGGCTAGGGAAGGAGTGACTGATCCCATTGAGCTGAGGGAAGAGGCCGCGTTGGCAGCTGCTTTGCCAGACAAAGTACCCTGAGCCTGGGTGAGAGAGGATGAGGAGGATGAGAACGGCTTGGTCATCCACTCTACCAAGTCTTCGGCATGTTGCAGCTCAACGCGGCCAGCTGCCGAAAAAAAGGACAAGCATGTCTTACGGCCACGTGCTGATGGGGATGCACCGTCTCCACGACCAGCACTGTTGCCTCCAGACACAGAGCCTGCTTGCCCTCTTTTATTGGCTTGTGACTGTTTAGCTCTCCTTGTTGGCCTTCCAGACATACTAATGGCCTGCAGTGAGATGTAGCTGCAAAAAGCTGGGATGTGTATATATATATACTGATACTGCAGCTAGCAGAATCAACTGCCTGCCTGTAGTATCATTAGTATGAGAACACCAGCAATTGTCCTCAGGTAGCTTTAGGTGCACACTGTGCAGAGGACAAAGTACACTAAATGTAAATACTGTAGCTGCCTGCCTGTGGTACTAATAGGATCAGAAGAACACCACCAATTTTCTTCAGGTAGCTTTAGGTGCACACTGTGCAGAGGACAAAGTACATTAAATGTAAATACTGTAGCTGCGTGATGGTGGTATTAATAGGAGCAGAACACCACTGATTGTCTTCAGGTAGCTTTAAGTGCACACTGTGCAGAGGACACAGTACACTAACTGTAAATACTGCAGCTGCCTGCCTGTGGTACTAATAGGATCAGAAGAACACCACCAATTTTCTTCAGGTAGCTTTAGGTGCACACTGTGCAGAGGACACACTAAACTAACTGTAAATACTGTAGCTGCCTGCCTGTGGTACTAATAGGATCAGAAGAACACCACCAATTTTCTTCAGGTAGCTTTAGGTGCACACTGTGCAGAGGACACAGTACACTAACTATAAATACTGTAGCTGACTGCCGGTGGTATTAATAGGAGCAGAACAACAGCAATTGTCTTCAGGTAGATTTAGGTGCACACTGTGCAGAGGACGCAGTACACTAACTGTAAATACTGTAGCTGCCTGTCTGTGGTATTATTAGGAGTAGAACAACAGCAATTGTCTTCAGGTAGCTTTAGGTGCACACTGTGCAGAGGACACAGTACACTAACTGTAAATACTGCAGCTGCCTGCCTGTGGTACTAATAGGATCAGAAGAACACCACCAATTTTCTTCAGGTAGCTTTAGGTGCACACTGTGCAGAGGACACAGTACACTAACTGTAAATACTGTAGATGCCTGCCTGTGGTATTAATAGGATCAGAACAACAGCAATTGCCTTTAGGTAGCTTTAGGTGCACACTGTGCAGAGGACGCACTACACTAACTGTAAATACTGCAGCTGCCTGCAGTACTAATAGGATCAGAAGAACACCACCAATTTTCTTCAGGTAGCTTTAGGTGCATACTGTGCAGAGGACGCACTAAACTAACTGTAAATTCTGCAGCTGCCTGCGGTACTAATAGGATCAGAAGAACACCACCAATTTTCTTCAGGTAGCTTTAGGTGCACACTGTGCAGAGGACGCACTAAACTAACTGTAAATACTGCAGCTGCCTGCGGTACTAATAGGATCAGAAGAACACCATCAATTTTCTTCAGGTAGCTTTAGGTGCACACTGTGCAGAGGACATAGTACACTAACTGTAAATATTGTAGCTGCCTACCGGTGGTATTAATAGGAGCAGAACAACAGCAATTGTCTTTAGGTAGCTTTAGGTGCACACTGTGCAGAAGATGCAGTACACTAACTGTAAATACTGCAGCTGCCTGCCTGTGGTACTAATACGATCAGAAGAACACCACCAATTTTCTTCAGGTAGCTTTAGGTGCACAATGTGCAGAGGACACAGTACACTAATTGTAAATACTGTAGCTGCCTGCCTGTGGTATTATTAGGAGCAGAACAACAGCAATTGTCTTCAGGTAGCTTTAGATGCACACTGTGCAGAGGACGCACTAAACTAACTGTAAATACTGCAGCTGCCTGCGGTACTAATAGGATCAGAAGAACACCATCAATTTTCTTCAGGTAGCTTTAGGTGCACACTGTGCAGAGGACACAGTACGCTAACTGTAAATATTGTAGCTGCCTGCCTGTGGTATTAATAGGAGCAGAACTCCAGCAATTGTCTTCAGGTAGCTTTAGGTGCACACTGTGCAGAGGACGCAGTACACTAACTGTAAATATTGCAGCTGCCTACCTGTGGTACTAATAGGATCAGAAGAACACCACCAATTTTCTTCAGGTAGCTTTAGGTGCACACTGTGCAGAGGACACAGTACACTAAATGTAAATACTGTAGCTGCCTGCCTGTGGTACTAATAGGATCAGAAGAACACCACCAATTTTCTTCAGGTAGCTTTAGGTGCACACTGTGCAGAGGAAACAGTACACTAACTGTAAATACTGTAGCTGCCTGCCGGTGGTATTAATAGGAGCAGAACAACAGCAATTCTCTTCAGGTAGCTTTAGGTGCACACTGTGCAGAGGACGCAGTACACTAACTGTAAATACTGCAGCTGCCTGCGGTACTAATAGGATCAGAAGAACACCACCAATTTTCTTCAGGTAGCTTTAGGTGCACACTGTGCAGAGGACGCACTACACTAACTGTAAATACTGCAGCTGCCTGCGGTACTATTAGGATCAGAAGATCACCACCAATTTTTTCAGGTAGCTTTAGGTGCACACTGTGCAGAGGACGCACTACACTAACTGTAAATACTGCAGCTGCCTGCGGTACTAATAGGATCAGAAGAACACCACCAATTTTCTTCAGGTAGCTTTAGGTGCACACTGTGCAGAGGACGCACTACACTAACTGTAAATACTGCAGCTGCCTGCGGTACTAATAGGATCAGAAGATCACCACCAATTTTTTTCAGGTAGCCTTAGGTGCACACTGTGCAGAGGACGCACTACACTAACTGTAAATACTGCAGCTGCCTGCGGTACTAATAGGATCAGAAGAACACCACCAATTTTCTTCAGGTAGCTTTAGGTGCACACTGTGCAGAGGACGTACTACACTAACTGTAAATACTGCAGCTGCCTGCGGTACTAATAGGATCAGAAGATCACCACCAATTTTTTCAGGTAGCTTTAGGTGCACACTGTGTAGAGGGCGCACTACACTAACTGTAAATACTGCAGCTGCCTGCGGTACTAATAGGATCAGAAGAACACCACCAATTTTCTTCAGTTAGCTTTAGGTGCACACTGTGCAGAGGACGCACTACACTAACTTGTTAATACTGCAGCTGCCTGTGGTACTAATAGGATCAGAAGAACACCACCAATTTTCTTCAGGTAGCTTTAGGTGCACACTGTGTAGAGGACGCACTACACTAACTGTAAATACTGTAGCTAATAGGACTAATAGGATCAGAAAAACATCAGCAATTTTCTTCAGGTAGCTCTAAATACTGTAAAAACACCTGCCTGCCTGTCAGTAGGAAGGTATAACAAGAACGGATCTAGCTAAATTGAATACATATATATATATATATATATATATACACACACACACACACACACACTAACTTAAATCAAATGACACTGTCTCTGTCTATCTCTCCGCCTCCGCAACACACTACACAAGGCCGCCATGCAGGCGGCCTCATATAGTGTGGGGCATGTACTAAACCCCGTGAGCCATAATTGGTCAGAGCCACCCTGGCTTTGGCCAATTACGGCTCTCTGTACAGACGGCGCTGTGATTGGCCAAGCATGCGGGTCATAGTGAAAAATTGGTAAAGAGATTTACCTACTCGCGCATGTGGAAAATTAAATTGATTGAGGAGCAGCACGTTATAAATGAAGAAAATGAAGAAAAATAATTAGACAGCTAATTATTTTTCTTCATGCGGGTCATAGTGCATGCTTGGCCAATCATCAGCCAGCAATGCACTGCGATCCTGCAGTGATTATGGGCCATGACACGCCACTCGAATTTGGTGCGAACGGCCCATAATGTTCGCAATTTGACAAACAGACGAACATGCAATGTTTGAGTCAAACATGGGTTTGACTCGAAGCTCATCTCTAGGTGTGACCAAATCCCCATATTTTTTGATAATGTTTTTTGAAAATGTTTAGGTGTTTTAAACTAGCCTTGCTGGAGGTAAATGTCTTTTTTGCATGTGTGCGCTGTAATATGTTGTTCAGTGATTATTCTCAGCCACATGCTGTGTGAGCAGGGTGTGCTAGAAATATTACACATTATAGATAATTAATACTTGGCCAATCACGCAGGCCTGGGGAGCTTGCTGTGCATGCTGGGAGAGCTATTAAATATCTGAGTCACTTCCTGCTCTCTCTTTTTCCCTCCAGGACTTTCCCTTGAGAGGATGTCTGTGTGATCCACTTATCTAGGCCTCAGGCCTTAGGACCTAGAGGTATGGAGTGTTGAGGGATCTCCTGTCATGGGAGGTGTCCCTAAGCTGCTGGCTGAAATGAAGTGCTACTGGCCATTTGGGGAAGCAGAGCTGTGGTTGTCCTACCACAGGGATAGTGAGTGACCGACCGAGCTGGGAAGCACGGCATGAACCTTCCTACTGCTGTCCTGCCTTGTATCATAAGACTGAGAACACATAGGAACCTCAGTTGACAAGAAGCCACATTTATGAGATGTATTCCATCCAGCAGACTTCTGTTACAGAAGGATTGATATTAGTGAGAAGATCATGTATGGGATCAGAGACTGTGTATTGTTAATGGAACCCTCAGGTATTCTGTGTTCCCTCCACCCTTCTTCCCACTCTTCATGCATGGTTATTATTAAAACATATAAAATGTATTCAAAGTGACTGGCGCCCTTAATTAATCCACCACCACCCAGAAAAAGGACTTACACCCTGAGAAGGAATGTGCCTGGAACATTTATCACCAAGTAAGTGGGTCTGGGACATCCACATGTACCTATTGGGCATCAGTAGAGCCAAATGTGCCAGGACTGGTTACCGATAGCGTTACACCAAGAAATAGCTAAAGGGATGTGGAAGCGCTACTCCTCCCTACGCCTTCTGAAGCTGCAGGGTAGTTAAACGGATTCTTGCTGGACTGCTCTTCCAGATCATTTCTCTAAACAAAGTGTCAATCCTTTAGAACCAATTTTTATACAGCCAAATTGGGGAATTATGAAGTACATAAAGGAGCTGTGGCATCCAAATCATTTTGACTAAATTACAACGACCTGCCACAGATAGTGACAGGTGTTTCCACACTTGTATTTTTCCCCTAAATTTGGCCAATAATGGGTTGATATTGTCTAAAGTATAAAGTTGGGGGTCCCTAGAAATATTTATACCCAGGTATTTAAATGTATTTAACACATGGATCTAAGCCACCTCCTCGGGCAGGGGCCTCCAAAGGGGTCTACAAGTAGCAAGCTGGATTTTGCCCAATTTATCATTAATCCTGAGATTTGACCAAATCTATTAATAATATTCATGGCTTCCCGGGGGGGGGAGAATCCTGCATGTCTCCGAGAAATAACAGAAGATCATCTGCATATAATGCAAGTTTTTCCTCCAGATCACCTCTTCTAAAGCCCCTCTCCTGGTCAGAGGATCTCAGGGCAATAGCAAGAGGCTCAATCGCAATGGCAAAGAGGAGGGGTGACAGGGGACATCCCTGTCTCATCCCCCTCCCCAATCGAAATTTAGCAGAATGTTCATTATTCACCTTTACTCTGGCCTCTGGAGCTCTACAAAGCATTTTGACCCAGTTGATGAAGCCTGGTCTGAGTTGGATTGCTTCCATTGCCCTCCAGTGATAGAATGACCCTCTCTCCACCCCGGTCCATTGGGACCTGGAGATTCAAATATAGCCGCCTTATATTTGTACTGGTTATTCTTCCAGGTATAAAATCCGTTTGGTCGGGGTGGATGAGTTTCACTATGACTTTGTTCAACCTAGCCGCCAAGACCCTTGCGAGGATTTTCATATCTGTGTTCAGCAGAGCAACGGACCTATATGAGGCAACATCAGGGAGTTCTTTGCCATCCTTATGTATGGTAATTATAGTGGAATCCATCATTGATGAGGGAGCACTCCCATTACCAGCGAGCCATTAAATACCCTCAGCAGCTCAGGAAGCAATACCTTCCTATAATGCCGGTATATCTTGGCTGGGAGACCATCTGGGCCCGGGGATTTCTGCCTCGCCATCTCATTAGTGATCCGCTGCATCTCCTCTAGCATTATGGGATGGTCCAACCCTGCTCTATCTGTTTTGGAGAGAAAGGGGAGGCTCAAGTCCCTGAAAAAACTGTCCATTCCATCCCTTGTCTCGTTTTGCCGAGAACTATAGAGGTCCTCATAATATACTTTAAATTTACCCACTATTTCTGGAGTATATGAGGGCACTCTTCCACCCTCTGTAGTAATCGTGGGTACCACAGAGGTGGGAGAGTTTGCCCTGACCAATTGCGCCAACATGCGGCCCACACTTTCCCCTTCTCCGAAAGCAGCTTGTCTCTGAAAAAGATATTTGTTTTCTGCATTCCGGAGGGTTACTAGGCGGTAGTTATATTGCTCTTCTATCCAATTCCTGAATGTATCGGGTGTCGGGTTGTTAATATATTGTTCTTCCGCTATTGTTACCCTCTGCCCAATTCATTTCTCCCAATCTTTGGTCTGTTTTTTTAATTTTTGAACTCTGTTGTATCATTATACCTAGCAAAAAGGCCTTTAATGTGTCCCAAACTATTCCTTCTGGAGCAGTGCCCCGGTTGGAGTCAATAAACTCTCCCAGGGACACCAATATCTCATTCCGGTCTCCCATCAGTTCGATCCAAAAGGGGCTTAACCTCCACTCCCCTGGATGATTACAATCGCCCAACTCTAATGACACTGTCACCGGGTAATGGTCCGACAGGCCTCTTGGTTTGTAGTTCACATTTATTATCAGGGGCATCATCTCATCATTTCCCAAGACTAAATCAATCCTGGAAAGAGTTGAGTGTGTCCTAGAAAAACAGGAATACTGACAGGTCTCCGGATTCCGTATTCTCCAGATATCTCTCAATCCGGTTTCTTTAAAAAAATTAGGGAGTCGGGGCATCCACTGCACTACCCGTATATGTCCCTAGGGGGAACCTATCTAATTTCTGGTCCATTACCATGTTGAAATCCCCTGTTACTATTACCAGCACCCCTGGCTTATCCAGAAGAAACGTAGTCATCCCACAAAGGATCGAAACATGAAAAGGGGGAGGAAGGTATACATTTGCCACTACGCAAGATCTATTTTCAATCTTGCAATACAGGAAGATGTATCGGCCTAGTTCGTCTATCTTAGATTATATACAAGAGAAAGCCACCCCAGATCTGATAAAAATGCTCACCCCTCTAGAATAAGAGGAGTGAACTGAATGGAACTGTGTACAGTAGTCCCACCACCTCAGTTGAGGGATACAAGTTTTAGTAAGGTGTGTCTCCTGTAAGCAAAGGATAGCTGCCTCATGTGTTTTTACAATCAGATGGACTGCTGCTTTTTTCTCTGGGTCTCCCATCCCCCGGATATTCCAAGAACACAAAATTAATTTTTTAGACTGAGTTCTTTTAACCATCAAAGTGTAGTTTTGTGTAAATCATATAACCAATGCTTTTCTCCATTAATGTGACTTTCTTGACTTTCATAATTTTCTAGTGTCAATTTTGCCTAACCTCATAGCTATAATTAATTTCAGATAATCTCGTGTACCAAACACACCCCTTGGTCCATCTCATACACCCATGCATCCCTCCCACCTGGCCACTAGGCCTATTTGGGGGCATCCTAATGTGGCCGTTACATATATAAATTATTTTAAGTGTTTTTAGCTTATTTAAACTTACACTCTTCCCTCCCTATCCCACCCCTCCCCTTAACCCTATGCAACCAGCATCTAAACAAACAAACGAAACAAACAAAACAAAAACACAAAACATAAAACACATATGGAGAAAACTCTTTGAAATACCCCTTGATATCAGGGGGTACTATGCTCATTGTTCCCTCCCACCTACCCCCTCCCCCCCTCTCTTTCTCCCCTAATTAACAAACATTGTGCTTATTATGTGAATTAAACTAAATCATAGTGTAAATGAAATTCTAGGGTAATACAGTCAGACTACACTACTTTGAACCACTCACCTTAATTAGTAGGCTGAATGAAGCAAAGAAAAAAAGGTGTTAAAAAGCTACAAGGAAAAGCCACAAAAAGAACCTAAAAATGCAACACAGCAATCACCAGCAGTCAAAAGCAAAACTTGTTCACACTCTCCACTCAAGGTCCCCACTGTTTAGCTTCCAACCAGCAGTCTAAGTGAAACAATATAAATGAAAAATTCCTTTTAAATATAGTGCTTGGGGGGGTCATTTATCAAGAAAAAATAAATACATTTTCCCTCCAAGCTTTCTTTATTTTGTCAATAATGGCTTGGGGAGCCAGTCTCTATGAGTCTACAATTTAGTGAACTCGGTACAAGATTGGAGAAGTTTTTTGGATAAATTCTGGTGTCTGTTTTGCAGAATTTGGATAGAAGTAACAGGTGCAGAAAAAATCGGGCTTTAGGTGTTGGTGGTGCCTTGACACTATAAACCTATAGAGGTACTCTTGATGAAAGCAAGAATTGGCCTTGCTTTGAAAAATAGAAATTATATGCACCTGTCAAACAGGTGCAGAAAAAATTCTCCTTGAATGTTAATTGTGCCCATGAAACCTATACCAAAAAAATTCTTCCAGATAAAGACAACACCCACAAAGCTAGGCAACCTAGACAGTCTTTCAGAGATTCCACATCCCAAAAACACTTAATCGGTGACATCAGCATCAGGGGCTTGATAGCTTTTGCTAATCCAGGAGTGATTAATTTTGATAAATGTCAGCTGGTCTATGGAGTATGTGGACAGACGTGCTCTTTTATCTGTCACAAAACCTCCAGCAGAATGCCTGAATGCCTGCTCAGAAAGCACACTGGATGCAGGGCAGCCCAGCAGCTCAATTGCATCCTGGGCAAGTTCTGGCCAGTGGTCTATTCTCATGACCCAGTAACCCAGTGGATCGTCGACTGGAAAGCTTTCCATGTCTGTTTTCACCCCTAGATAATCTCCCACCCTATGATGCAGACACTGCTGATGGGATGTGGAATCTGACTGCCCTGGGCGCGAGGACTAACATTTTTTGGAAATGCATCACTGAGGCAGCCCCCTTCTCTACAGCTCCACATTTGACCACAGAAACCAAAAAACTAGATTTTCCATGAGACTGTAACCCACAAGAGTCTGGCAAGGCATTGCATAAACTCCTCTTTAAAGGTGTCCTCAAGATATTTCATTCAGTGGTCAAAGAGGGTTGCCAACCAATAACCATTCTTCTCCTTGATGCCACAAATTTTTGGGTTCTTTTGCAGGCTTTGAAGAATAAAGGAGCCCATGCACTGCAAGTTTGTGGAGGCATGAGAAGCAGAGTCCTCATGGTCACCGGGGATTACAGTATCTGGAACTGCCTCCTACCAGCCACATACTATTCCCAAGGGTTCTGGAGACGAAAACCATCTCTTAAGGTTTTTACGTATATGTCTTCCTCTGCTTCATTGCCTCCAAAACTGCAAGAATCCTCCTTCTACTCCTGCTCCCTCTCCTCTTGTGTGCTCTGTGGCATTGCAAGAATAGTGTCTGCATAAAGCGGGCCTTGAGAAGAAAGGAAGTCCTTTTTCTCCCGCTGCTCTGCCTCGAGTGCCCTGTCCATATTGCTAGGCAGAGTCTGCTCCAGCAGGAACACAGCAGGGATTGTGTCACTGAAGCATGCATTGTCACGGCTCACCATTCTTGTCGCCTCCCCAAATGGTGACAGTACAGTGCATGCATCATTTATCAGAAGCCATTGGTGTAGGGAAAAAAGTAGAGCCATCCCGATCTTGTTGTTGTGCCATACTCACACAGGTACTCGTTGAAGGCCCTCTGCTGAATGTGCAGCCACTGCAGAGTTGCCAATATTAAGTTCCATCTGGTGGGCATGTCACAAATCAGGCAGTTTATGGGCAGGTGGAATTCCTGCTGAATTTCAGCCAACTGAACACTGGCTGTGTATGGCCGACTGAAATGGCTACAGACTCTTCTGGCCTGCTTCAGAAGATCTTGCAACCCTGGGTACCTGTTTAAGAAATGCTGTTACATCAAATTAAGGACATGTGCCAGGCATGGCACATGTGTCAACTTTCCCTGTCGAAGGGCGGACAGGGGGTTAGTGCAATTATCCCACACCACCATTCCAGGCCCAAGCTGGCTTGGCATGAACCACCTCTGGGCCTGCCCCTGCAGAGCTGAAAGAATCATTGCTCTGGTGTGGTTCCTGTCCCCTAGACAGACCAGCTGAAGCACTGCATGGCATCTTTTAGCCTGACTCATTAAATAGCCCCTTGAACGCTTAGGGGATACTGGCAGTTCATAGGACAATTCAGTAGAGGAGGGCATGGAGGAGGAGGAGGGGGTGGAGCTGACAAATCTTGCATCATCACTACCACCAGGTGGGACGTGGCGGCAAAACAAGCTCCAGCGCTGAACCCTGTCCTGCATCCTTCTTAGTTGCAAGCAGAGTTTCCAAGTGTGCTGTGAATGAAATATATCATCCCTGACCATGCTTACTGGACCACAAGTCAGCACTTTGGTCGACCTTGCAGCTGACTGCCTTGCCAAACAATACCACAACATTGCCTTCCATGTGATGGTACAGAGTTGGAATGGCCTTACGTGCAAAGACTTAGCGATTGGGAACCTGCCATTGTGGTACAGCACATTCTCCAAATTCACTGAAGGGGCAGAATCCACCAGACGGAAAGGCAGGAGTTGTAAAGCCAGCAGCTTGGACAGGCTGGAATTTAGACACAGGGCATGTGGGTGGCAGTGGCTGTATTTTTTTTGCTGCTGCAGCAGACGGGAGAAATTTGCCTGCTATGCTCTACTACTGGTGGTACATTGCTGGTGGACATGCTGCAAGGACCTGTGGCACCCTTTGCTATACCATTATCCCTGTCAGTGGAGGCTGCTGAGAGGTCATGAGATATAGCAGAGGTAGACCTGAAAGGTGAGGAGTGAGGAGGAGAATAATTGTGTCCCTTCTGTGTGGCTTTCAGGTGCTCTTGCCAATAGGCTGAGTGGTGGAAGGTTAAATGCCTTGTCAAGCATGTGGTACCCAAATGACTGGTGTTTTTGCCATGCATGATCTGCTTGAGGCAAAGTTTGAAAATTGTAACAGGTCGATCTGCTGCACATGTGCTAAAAAAGGCCCAGACAGCTGAGCTGTGGTAAGTGGCCTGGGAGATAACAGCTCCACAATTTGATGGAAGAGGGTGGCTGCTCTCTTTGCTTCCATAATGGCTGCCTCTGGAGGACACCCTGCCTCTTTGGGGTTGTGCCTCACCCTCACTTTCCTCCTCTGCCCTAATCCGGCACCCAAGTTGTATCAGTGACCACATCATCATCATCATCCCATCCAGCCTCATCATCACTGGAGCCAACTTGGCAACATGCTGCGGCTGGAGGAACATGACTGCCAATTTGTTGTTTATCAGTGTTCTCCCCTCTCTGTAGGCTCATGTTCCTACCTTCCTCAGCCTCAGAGTCAGAACCAACATCAGAATCAAGTAATGACTGTGCATCATTAAGGAGCTAATGGCTGACAATGTGTTCAAATAACTTAGCTGACTCCTCCATGCATGATGCTGGGGCTATGGCAGGAGTAGCTGTGGACAAGGAGGCAGAACAAGCTGCTTTGGCAGCTGTGGAGGAGACTGCAGCACTAGTCTTAACTTGGGTACTAGAACATGAGGAGGATGAGGATGTTTTAGTAAATTGGTCTACCACCTCCTCTGCATGCTATGGCTGGATAGCACAGGCAACATCACTAAACAGAGAAAATGGTGCCCTGCCAAAAGATGAACCACGTCCACCTTTGCCTGTGGTCACATAAGCTGCTGGCCCCCTCGTAGTGGCATGGGAACATCTGCCCCTCCTTGTTGGCATCCCAGACATGAGGGAGGGGGGCTTGTTACCGAACTGTAATAAAGATGGGTAAATGTGTAATTGGATGCACTTTAATAAATTAAAAGTGGTGATTAATGCATTTTAACTTGAGGACTGCTGCTGAGAGCAGTTTCACTTCAATATGCTGCAGTAAAACTGCACTGAGACACTTCAATATACTGCAGTAAAACTGCACTGACTCACTACAATATACTCCAGTAAAACTGCAGTGACGTACTACATGATGGAGGGGGCTTATTACCAAAATTTTATAGAGGGGGGAAACGTGTAATTTGATGCACTTTGATCAAAGAAAAGTGGTGTTTGGTGCATTTATCTTGAGGACTGCCGCTGACAGAAATGTCTCTTCAATATACAGTAAAACTGCACTAACGCACTACACTATACTGCAGTAAAACTGCACTGACTTACTACAATACGTTGCAGTAAAACTTCACTGACGCACTTCAATGTACTGCAGTAAAACAGCACTGATGCACTACATAATACTGCAATAAAACAGCACTGACACACTTCAATATGCTCCAGTAATCCTGCACTGACGCATTACAATATACTGCAGCAAAAACTGCACTGATGCACTTCAATATATTGCAGTAAAACTGCACTGACGCACTTTAATATACTCCAGTAAAACTGCACCGACGTACTACAATATGCTGATGTAAAACTGTACTGACACACTTCAATATACTGCAGTAAAAATGTACAGACGCACTGCGCTGACACACTTCAATATACTGCAGTAAAACTGCCCTGACACAGTACATGTACACACTTCAATATACTGCAGTAAAACTGTACAGACGCACTACACTGATGCTGCACTATCACTACGAATATTCACACTGCACTGACACTTTGCACTCACAATAGAATCACAATAGCGCACTACAGCACACTAACTCGCTAGTAGCAATGAACAGAGCGCTGTTCTGTCTATCACCACTCCAATATCACACTGGAAATGGCCCCTCTGGGATGGAACCTTTTATAGTTTTGGGTGGGTCTATGTGCATGCAATGAGCCATGACTGGTCTAAGTCATCATGACTTTCTCCAGTCATGGCTCTGACAGTGCTTTGTGCCCTGTTTGGGCAAAGCCTTCATTGATTCAGCCAGTCAGGGCTTAGAACGCACGGTGTCTCGCGCAGTGCATTGTGGGGGCGTTCGGCGGGCCAAACAAACTGTTGAACGCCAATGTTCGGCCTGAGCATAAAGCCTCGTACACACGATCTGATTGTTGGCAGGGGATTGTGTGATGACAGACTGTTGGCCTAAAATCTGACTGTTAGTACGGTCCTTCAGACAATTGTTGTCCAACTTTCGGCCAACAAATTTTGGATGGCAGGCTAGTAAATTTTCGGCGGACAACGGTCTGTTTTTTTCGTATCATCTGTACACAAGTCTGTCACACAAAAGTCCAAAGTACAAACATGCATGTTTAGAATCAATGCTCCCCATACACGACATTAGCAGAAGGTGCCCAAAGGGTGGCGCTTAGGAGCTGAAATTCCACGTAGTACGTCACTACGTTTGTGTTTGTTGGCCGACAATTGTGTGCCGTTAGTATGCAAGACAAGATCCAGGCACACGCCCTTTTGACAAAAGTCTGACGCTCTGTTGGTTAACAAGTTCGCCCAACACTTCTCACCAATACTTAGATATGGTGGCTGCAATTTTCTGTCTTTAGGCTTTTTTTTCTCCACTGTTTTCACCTGGTGATCTGGCCAGTAACACATCACCTGTATTAGGGTGTCTCCACTCTGGATGAAGGAAGGAGCACAGGGGCACCTTTGAATAGAGGCATTGTTAATCTGGGGAGGGGATAATTAGATGTCGAGGTCAAACTAAAGCTCACAATGCAGTTACAAAAGGTGTTACAGCAACAGTTTTATTTTTCTTTTGGGATAAAGATAGATTTTACATGACTAAATAAAAGTTGTATACAACCCTGTCAGTTGTAAATGGTTTGTCTTAATGTTCTAATTGATACTATGCAGGAGAGCCTGTACTGACTTGAATGGGAGGATAACCAGGTTAAGATAAAGGAAAGAGTGCCTTAAAAAGAAAACGAATGCTGCCATCACATCCAAGAATTGGTAAGATGCAATTTAATAAATATTTGCTTTTGAGTTTAATACCACTTTAAGGATTTGTGTTTTTGTTGTTCATAAGCACTTCATAAGTTACTATTTATACCCAAGATGATTTAGGCTAGCATTGAGGCTTGCAGTCAGTTTTAAACAATTCTGTAAACCTAGTTGCATTTTTGAATTATCAACAGAAATAATATCTTTGTCTTGTTTTAATACCAGAAGCCACTTATTCACCTGTTTTCCAAGGTTACCAGGCAACTTTTAAATGGTTATAAGAGCAGTTGCTTTCAGCACATCTGTTTAAGACATTTGTATACCTAAAAAGTAATTTACTGCAGTTTTCAGCCTTTTTCTACTCCTCCAGCCTTCCTGTGCCTTATGTAACTATGAAGTGCAAGCTTGTAGTGTGGAAATAAGAATAGGCAACTAACTAGGGCTTGAACAGGACAGGACAAAACTTGGGATGGATGAATTTATCTGGTCCTAACTAGGATGAAGCATACAAATGGCAGTTTGTGCTGTTCATACATATGTCACAGTTTAACACATTGTGAACCTAGAAATACAAACGCTTTACCCTAACATAGTCCATATTATAACCAGAAAACTATAATACCAGGATTAAAATATTACCATTCCACTGATAATACCACCATGTAACAAAATTAGTGTGTAAATTAGAACTATTTTTAAATACCCCCACACACATCTGCTAAGCATACACACAGCTCTGCCCCCCCCCCGTACACAAACAGCCTCCTCCCTTCACTTATACTCACACCCCCCAGGTGGTCTTCCTTGTCCCAGGTCCTTTTTCCACAACTCCCCGTGAAAATACATTAATACATTACAGCACACACGGAGGGCGCACATACAGGAAACTGCCAGAGGTGGCAGGAAAGAGCTCTGTAAGCTCAATGACACATATCTGCAGCAGCTGTGGAGCCGACTCGCACAAACACAGAGAGCCAGCACAGCTACAGATGCGGCCACGGCGGACCATGGCCGATTCCAGGGGGGTCAGTCGCCCCTCTTGCCCCTACTTGTGGACGCCCATGGGCAGAGAATCTATTCCAATAAGTTTAGGGCAGGTGTCCTTTGCCCCTTTAATAAAATATCATGGCTTTGTGACTTTTCTAGTAACTCAGATCTCTGTTAAGAGTTAGAATAATGTTAATTATGGAAATATATTCATCCATGTACACTTTTATGTGGGAAAATCACATCCAGTTGTATTAAAAAATCACAGAACCCAGGAGAATGTGAGTCATATTTTTTGTACTGTAAGCAAGGAATTTTGATGAAACCACTGGAAACAGATAAAAGACCAAATAAAAATGTGCGGAAAAAAATTGTGACGTGACTGTACTGGGAAAAGGGACATTGACATGCTATATTGCTAGAAAGTTTAAAACAAACCCACATTTCTAATTTATATGGTTTGAATATAAATAATTCACTATTAATATAAAAGATGAACAATGTTTAGATAATACTTTAACTGTCTCCTTTATTGCCTTTAGGCCCCTTCCACACAAGGCAGATCCATTTCAGTCGAGTCCGCCAGTTCAGTGGGAGATCTCTCCATTGATCTCCGCTGAGCCGGCAGATAATAGGTATGTCTCTGCTCACTGAGCGGGGAGGGGCTTGTCGAGCGCCGCTGATTCCTATGGAGAGATCGGACGAAAATGGACAGCATGTCTGATGGTGAACGTAACACCATACGTCTGATTTTAGTGGATCGGATGTCAGCGGACATGTCACCACTGACATCCATCGCTCCATAGACCTATATGGAACGTCCATTCAGGTCCGCCTGAAAAACTGACAGGTGGAGCTGAATGGTCCGCCCGTGTGAAAGGGGCATAGACTTTTTTTTTATTGACTTTATATTTCCTGTCAGAAAAAAGATTTCAGATGACTCTTTGTCATACACTCTTGGTTATTATTAAACAAGCTATTCACGGAATGCTTTGTTGAATAGTTAATTATGCAATGAATGTGGGATGTGTAATGAATGTTGATAAAATGTATAATATAATGTAGATATTGATCTCAGGAAACAGTATGAACTCACATGGAATTTGCATGATTGTTTTTCAACCTTAGCTCTTAAAGAAAACCAGTAGTGAGAGGCTACCCTCCTTCTAATATTCTGGTGGCCACTGAGTGAGTTAAATACTTTCTTGGTTGGAGTTTCAGATGAGGGTTTCCAGGACGGTTGTTGACATGACACAAGGTCCAAAAGGTTGTCTCAGGCAATGCATTCTATGGAATATTTGACTCTCCAGGGGCGGGGGTTCCAGTGCCCCCAAAAACTCAAATATCAGAGACTTGATATTAAATTTCCTGACCTGTAACTCTAACCTACTAGATAGTCTTACTACAACTACAGCTTCTTCCTCTTGACAAGAGTTGAGGTGGTTTTTGTAGTTAAGCAGACCTGGTAGCCTTCTTATTAGAGCACCAGCATGAATCTCCTTCTTCACCCTGCTCAGTAAAGGATGTCAGGCTGTGACGCCATGAACTGTGTGTATGTGTAGATACTATATATATACAGTGCCTTGAAAAAGTATTCATATACCTTGAAATTTTCCACATTTTGTCGTGTACCTATTAGGGATGAGCCCGATGTTCGCCGAACAGCGAACAATATGCGGTGTATACAAAAGATACGCTGCACTATTATAATACTATTATATTTTAATAATGCTTAAATTGAAACAATAAAAATGAAATATTCCTTTAAATATCATGCCTGGGGGTGTCCTTACTATACCTGTAAAGTAGCGCATTTTCCCTGTGTTTATAACAGTACTACAGCAAAATGACATTTCTAAAGGAAAAACGTAATTTAAAACTAAAGCTCGCGGCTGTAATGTATCGTCGGGTCCCGACAATATAGATAAAAATTATTGAAAAAAACGGCATGGGTTCCCCCAGTCTATAACCAGGCCCTTTGGGTCTGGTATGGTTATTAAGGGGAACCCCACACCCAAATAAAAAAAATTGCGTGGGGGTCCCCAAAATCCATACGAGGCCCTTCAGGTCTGGTATGGGGGGGCCCATGACGTTTTTTTTCAGTGATTTTCATCTATATTGCCGACAATACATTACAGCCGTGAGTAGTTTTAAATTACTTTTTTTCCATTAAAAATGTCATTTTGCTGTGGTACTGTTATAAACACGGGAAAAATTTGCTACTTTACAGGCATACTAAGGACACCCCCCAGGCAGGATAATTAAAGGAATATTACATTTTTATTGTTTCACTTTAAGCATTATTAAAATCACTGCTCCTGGAAAAACGTGCAGTTTTAAAACTTTTTTTGCATTGATACATGTATCCTGGGGCAGGACCCGGGTCCCCAAACACTTTTTATGGTAATAACTTGCATATAAACCTTTAAAATTAGCACTTTTTATTTTTCATGTTTGTGTCCCATAGACTTTAACGGTGTTCGCGTGTTCGTACAAATTTTTTGCCTGTTCGCAAGTTCTTGTGCGAACCGAACCGAGGTTGTTCGGCTCATCCCTAGTTACAGTCAAAAAATATATATTTTATTGGGATTTTATGTGATACATCAACACAAAGTGGCACATAATTGGAAGGAAAATGATAAATGGTTTTCATCATTTTTTTACAAATAAATATGTTAAAAAAATGTGGCATGCATTTGTATTCAGCCTCCTTTACTCTGATACCCCTAACTAAAATCATAAATATATGGGCCATAAGAATTCTGTATAAATGTAAGCAGTGTGGCAACACCAGATGTGGTGCTGTATACCTCTAACAGCCATCAACAGCATACCTCATCAAAACTTTTTCAAATCGTACGATTCTTCACGACTTTGAGTTATACAGGTTCCTGCTTTTTTACATCATTCCATAATAGGACTGCCTGACTCCACGTCTGATGTTGCCACACTGCTTACATTTATACAGCATTCTTATGGCCCATGTATTTATGCACGTGTAGTGAAGACGTTCCTTTATTTGTTTGTTATGCCCTGTACACACGGTCAGATTTTCCGACAGAAAATGTTCGATGGAAGCTTGTTGTTGGAAATTCCGACTGTGTGTAGGCTCCATCGGACATTTTCCATTGGAATTTCCGTCACACAAAATTTGAGATCTGGATCTCAAATTTTCCGACAAAATCCCTTGTCATAAATTCCGATTGTGTGTACACAATTCCAACGCACAAAGTTCCACGCATGCTCGGAATCAAGCAGAAGAGCCGCACTGGCTATTGAACTTTTTCTCGGCTCATCGTACATGTTGTACCGCGTTCTTGACGTTTGGAATTTCCGACAAGATTTGTGTTACCATGTGTATGCAAGACAAGTTTGAGCCAATATCCGTCTGAAAAAATCCATGGATTTTGTTGTCGGAATGTCCGATCGTGCGTACGGGGCATACGTTTGTGAGTCTGTTTGTATTTGTCTGTTCACTGACAACGTTGTCATTAGATTGTGAACGGTGGAGGTTTCATTGATTTTATACTTTTGTTTATTAATCATTGTGTATTCATACAATTAATACATTTCTATTTTGTCATAATTACAGTAATTAGTCTAATTTTTCGGACACTATATCTCTGTGGCTCTATATGTGGCATCTTTTTCTATGCCTCTCTCTTTAGTGTAGTGTCTTTTCTCTAATATCTGAGGACTGCCAGACATTTAAAACTGCATCAAGCGCAGTGGGCATTGTTCTTTTCTAGATTAAATTTCCATTTTACTTACTGCCCTGAATCTAAGAACGGAAAAGCCGATGCCCTTTCTCGGATGTTCCCAGACACTCCTGAAGAAACCATTCCTGGCACAATCTTGTCTACTTTTCTGTTAATTCAACCAGACCTAAGGGCATCTATTGAGCAGGCCTCTCTCCAGTGCACAGAGCCAGAGATCTCATTCCTAAGAAATCACGAAGGGTTCCTGTGGCACCAAGACACAATTTTTGTTCCTCGGGAAGTCAGATTGCAAGCCCTGAAAAGGTTCCATGATCACCAACTTGCCAGGCATTTCGGGGTTTGGAAGACAACTGACCTCATCCAATGATATCTATGGTGGCCTTCCTTAAAATCAGATTGCAGGAAATACGTGAACTCATGTATGATATGTCAGCGCAACAAGGGTTCCAATACCAAGTCTTGGGGTCTGCTAAGGCCCTTACCAGTCCCAGAGCAACCTTGGAAAAATATTTCTATGGACTTTATAGTTGATCTTCCCCCATCAGAGACATTCACGACCATCTTGGTGGTAGTGGGCCAGCTGTCAAAAATGGCACACTTCCTACACATGTTAGGTATACCTTCCGCCATGGACACTGCGAACATTTTTATTAAGGAAGTAGTCAGACTACACCGACTACCCGATAACATCGTCTCTGATAGAGGGGTACAATTCACCTCTGGATTTTGGAGGAACCTTTGCAAGATCCTTTCAATTAAGGTATATCTCTCTTCTGCTTATTTTCCTCACAGTAACAGCCAGACGGAGAGGACAAACCAGACCCTGGAGCAACATCTACGGTGCTTCTGCTTGTTTTCTCAAGATGACTGGGTCTCTTTGCTGCCTTGCGCTGAGTTTAAATACAATAACTCCATACACACAGCCACCAAACAGTCACCCTTCTTGGCTAATTATTTTTTTATCCCTCGTTTCTGCCCAAACACCATTCCTGAATCTCCAGTACCAGCCCTTCAAGACAGGATAAGTTTTTTTCAAACATTCTATCAAATCCTCTAGGAAACCATGCAGAAGGCTCAGGAAGACTTCAAAAAGCAATATGACAGGAGAAGGAGAGGGAACCCCATCTAAAAGGTGGGAGGCAAGGTATGACTGTCCTCTGTTAACCTTAAACTTTCTTGCCCTTCCAGGAAGCTGGGGCCAAAGTTTGTGGGGCCATTTGAGATTAAAAGAGAGGTGATCCCTTTTGAACTTGAACTTGCTTTGCCAGGTTCCTACAGGATCCATCCGGTGTTCCATGTCTCTTTACTGAAACCAGCTATGCCAAGCCTATTTCCAGGAAGAGAGGAGTTGCCATCTCCCCCAGTCATTATAGGGAATGACACGGAGTATGAAGTGGAAGCCATCCTGGACTGCCGGAAGAGAGGTAGGCAAATTTAATTTCTTCTTAAGTGGAAGGGGTATTCTTCAGAGGAAAATTCTTGGAAACCTGCAGGAAATGTACATGCCCCTAGACTGTTGCAGAACTTCCTCAACAAGTACCCTGAAAGATGGGCTTGTTTGGGCATCCGGAGGCTGCCCTGTGGGGGGGGGCACTGTCAGGGACATGGCAATGTTTCCCATATCCAACATGGACACTCTCAGAGAACCCAGGCACACGCAGAAGTGCTCCGTGGATTGGCACATGCGCAGTCTAAACACATGTGCGCGATGGCGCGCAAGTAGTGTGACAGACGCTGGCACCAACTGCCCTATCTAAACCTGCTACTGGAGACAGGATGTTTCTGGATTATCATCAGCTCCCCTGTGTTGCTTGTGCTTCTATATCTCTGATCTGTGGACTCTGCTCTGACCCTGCTCTGACCCTGCTTTCTGATATCCCGGTTTGTCCCCTGGCCCTCAGCTGGACTTTGCTACTACTTATTCTCTTGTATCTGACCCCAGCCTGGCTCCTCAACTCTGCTATTCCTTTCTCCAGTGTATGAACCCGGCTTGCTCTTGTTTATGCTTCTGGACTGATCTACCCTTCCTGATCTTTGGCCTGGCTCCTGGTTTCTTTCCTTACCAAGTACCTCTAGTGCTACCTACCTGCTACAGTCACCCCTTGGTGATCAGCTCATCTGACTACAAGCAAGCACCTGGCAAACCCTGCTTATTTTTAGCACTGCGCTCCCTGTTCCCAACTCCAGGAGCGAGCTGCACTTAACTGCAAGGGGAGCCCTCTTAGCATCTCGGACTCCATACCAGAACCTGACACTAATGTTCTTGAGTGCATTCTTTACTGATACCCCGTGAGTGTTCCTGAAGGGGTACCCCTTGGTGTTTGCAAAGTATCTGGCACCTTGATATGAGTGATGGCTGGCTTGCGGTGGGGCTCTTCTGTAGGTTGTACACATGAAGCTGTCCCTTTAAGAGTATGTAGTGGATTGCTGTAGGGCTGAAGAGCAAGTAAAGAGCAATCTGCTGACTGTGTAAAGCAAGGGATTAAGTTTTGTGTCTCCACTCTTGACAGGTGACAGGTTTGCTCCCATACACTTGGAGGTCAGTAGTTCCAGATGTCAAGTCCCAGTGTCCTCAGTCTCTCAGCTCTGGTTCACACAAAGTGCAGTCTCTGGTGGGCTCTGGCAGACCTGGCAGCAAGTCTGTTCTCCCTTTGATGTGGGCAGACAGCCTCAAGCAGCAGGTTCCCTCCCTCTGACAATTTTTCTCTGATGCAGGCACATCCCACAACAGGTTCTCTCTGCTCTCCTTCTCCTAAGCAAAGACCCCTCAGTCTCTAGAGTTTCCTGGGAAAAGCAATCCTGTCTCTCTTTCTCTATGTGTAGGGATGTTGGCTCCCATAGTTCAAAGTCTATTTGCCCCTGTTCACTTGTATTGTGCATCACCTTCAACTACAAGTCCCAAATGTCTTATGTGGCTGCTGGATCCTCCCCCTGCTGCTGAATGGTTCCAGCTCGCCTACTCCCTGATTGGCTCAAATCTATTTCCAGGAGAAAGGGGGTGAAGCAGAAGCAGGGGATTTCACACAGAACCACATCATGCTGACTGCACACACTCATAGACACAGCCCAGCACGCCGACACAGTGTACCAGTGGGGGGGGGGGTAGCGAGCGGGGGAGTCCACACTGAGAGTTGCTCTGCAGACAACAGCCCTGTCACTGCTTACAGCAGCGGGGGGGGGGGGGAGGGGTATCACCGCTAGACTTACATTATCACAAGTCACATACTGTGAATATGGAACCTACAGAAGTCCAGTTATTCCCATATGAAGTTTGTAAGTGGATAAGACTTCTCAGCTACACTGAACTTTTGCTATTGCTGCTGCACTAACAGCTCCAGAACCTGAGCCACAAATTAGTTTACTGGTTCATTTTACTGGTAACTTTAAAATCAGATGCAGGTTGTATTTCCAGCTTCACTCTCAGTCCTTGGTTTCTGAACAGCAGCAATTAAAAAATGTGATATTTCTACTCCAAGGCAATGCGTTATCCTGAGCCTTCATTTTACCATCCTCTGACCCTGCCCTGGCTTCTGTGGATGTGTCCTTCAATGCTCTAGGAGTCCTTTATTATGACCAAAGGTTAGTCACCTCACACCTGAAACGCTTGAAAAAGCCATGCAGCTGGTCAAAGCCATGTAGACTGGGGCTACTTGCCCTTCTGCTCTGAAGAAGGTATACAGAAACAACCTTGGTCTCTGTCTTTATTGTGGTACCAAGGGACATTTCACAAGCAGTTTCCCAAATAAGCCAGGAAATCCCCAGGCCTAGTGGAGTGGGAATGGGGGGGGGGGGGGGCGCACAACGTTACTAGGGTATATTTGTCTCCATGAGGAGCATAACATGTTATTTTAACCTGCCTGCATACCTTATCTAACTCTCAAGCACAATATATCAGCCTTAATTTCAGTTTTAGCTCCCTCTTGTTCCAGTGGTTCTCCCATTCTTCCTAGTAGCCATCGACAACCATCTACTAGCTTAAGGTACAGACAACATCCAGTCTACCATGCTAATCATTACCTTAGGAGCCTGTCCCCAAGAGAACCTCTCCTTCTTCATCATCCACTTTCTGTCTTCCCGCCTGCTTGTGGCTTACCCATGCTTATGTGAACACAATCTAAGTAGCAGTCCGGCTACTCAGAGGATTGTAGCTTCATACAATTTCTTCTTTGATCATTCACTTTGGGAACAATTGATTATAGCCTCTCCTACCTCAAAATCTCTCCCTGGCTGCTATCAGGATTTTTCCATTTCTTCAGTGCCAGATCTGCCATTGATCTACCACTGCATTGGCTATATGACTGTATGATTGATTTCCCCCCCCCGTTTCTGCTGGTGCGGATTTTTTATTTTTGGAGGAAAAAGATGGCACAATATATCAACTATTAAAGACTGAATCGCATCCCTCTTCCTAAACAATACCCACTCCATGTCCTTACTGAGTTCTTTAGCTTTTTCCTGGTAGTGCCCACTACTGAACTTAAAATTACATATGCTAATCTTAAATTGTGGCCTCTAGAAACTATCCATGCTTTTGAAACCCTAAATAAGGCTTTCACTTCTACTCATATCTTGAGGCATCTGGACCCCGCCTTGCAGTTTTTGCTGGAGGTTGATATTTATGAGACTGGGATAAGGGCTTACTTGTTGCAACGTACTAACATACTTCCAATAATAACTTGCACCCTTCTGCTCTCTCAAAGTCTGCTCCTTTGAGTGCAATTATGATCAATGAATAACTACTGCCTGTAACATGGACCATGGTTGGAAGGGGCCCAACATTCATTCGCCATCTATATGGATCACAAGATCCTCTACAGTGGTTCACAACTCCTGTCCTTAGGACCCACTAACAGGCCAGATTTATAGTATTAACTTGGGGAAATGCAGACTAGAATACTGCAATCACTGATCAGCACACTCACCTGTGAAGTTTTTCAGTTATCTTGCAAACCTGATCTGTTAGTGGGTCCTGAGGACAGGAGTTGAGAACCACTGCTCTAGTACATTAAGCCTGCTCAAATGCCTGAATTTCTCATCCCTCTTCTTTAGGTTTGATTTCATCTTGATTTTTTGTCTAGATTTTAAGAACATTAAGGCAGATGCTCTGCTCTTCTGCCCACTCTGATGAGCACCCCATTCTTCCAAAGTTGATTGGATGAAACCCGTCATAAAATTACTTTGGACCGGAACCGTAAATGCTTGTTTCCTCATCTTGGAAATTGGAAGTTTGTATTTATTTGCCAATGTAAGCATTGATGGTCTAAATACATGATTTTAAGTGTGATTTTCTGCATTTGATTTTCTTCTTTCTACATGTCCTAATGCTACCTACCATGGAAAAATAATCTGCCTGGAACACAGAATATTTTCAGCAAATCCATCTAACCCTGTGTCTTGGGGGAAAGTCTGGTAAGGTGCATTTTTTATTTAGGGTGCTAAATCCCAAATGTGTGGAAACCGAATTTGGACTAAAGCATAATCACATATCCCAACTATCACTTTCGTCTAACCTCTAGAATATTGCATTAGTTATTTTGAAAGCTTGTATAATAGAAAAAATATTGTGAAGAAATCAGTTGTAGATTTATCAATCGTTTTTGCATTATTTCTATCCATGAGTTATGTAATTGGGGGTGTAGCGGCATGTGCTTGATTCCTGTATACTTTTTTCTATTCCTCTTTTCCATCTCAGAAAGTTGGGAAGTATACATAATAAGATAATACTAACATAAGGTGGCCAAAGGCAGGCAAATGTTCTCACTTAGGATAACTGAGGAAGAGACATGTGTCTATCATCCAACAAAGTGGTGCCTACCATTAGGTGTTTTGTAACTCGGATAATAGACAGAAGTGGTGATATAAAATGGGCCATGTTATAATGAGATTTTTCAAAAACATGGTGTCATACCAGATAAGACCAGAACTGTGTGGACTGCAACAGAGGAAACCCAGACGTGTATAAGTGAAAATATAAATGATTTATTAAAGATAAATGAATACATATAACACCAGCACCTCCAATATCACTCAGTGCACAACAACCAATACAAAACAGAACCCCACAAATAATAATAATAACAGAACAAGTATATACAAGTAAGGGAAATACCGAGATCGTAAACAGAGCCAGGCCAGGGTCATCAACAGGAGGTCAGCAGCTGGGGAAGGGAAACAAACAGGACAAAGAGAGGATGGATGGATCACAGGAGGGACGGGTAAGATACAAGGCTCAGGGTCCAGGGTTCAGGTAACAGACAGGGAACAGGATCCACAGGTTCTAGGAATCAGGTTTAAGGAATCAGGTAATCAGGTAATCAGGATGCAGGCTGCAGGTCAGGGCTCAAGGAAGATACCAGGGCAAGATGAATGTGCACTTGCCGGATATTTATACTGCAGCTGCTAATTAAGGTCAGGTGACACCTGTCTGCAGAGGGGAATACCTGCTCCATACTGCCAGGATTCCTCCACTGGTGGACCAGTACTGCGGCCCAAAGGTGACAGAATACCAGCAGGAAAAAGCTCTTCTGACAGCTCCAAACTGCCAGGAGACACCTGCTGGTGGACCTCAGTACTGCACGCCAAATGATCGATATTACCAGCAGAGGGGACCTTTCCTTACAGTACCCCCTCTCAAAGGAGCGACCTCCGGACGCTCCAACTAGCCATTGCTGGGGAAAGTCCATGGTGTCCAGCCGGGCAGCGGGCACTTCAAGCTGGGCAGCGGGCATTCAAGCTGGGCAGCGGGCAGTGGCACATCAGGCTGGGTAGCAGACAGGAACACATCAGGCTGGGCAGCAGGCAGGAACACACCAAGCTGGGCAGCGGGCAGGAACACACCAGGCTGGGCAGCGGACAGGAACACACCAGGCTGGGCAGTGGACAGGAACACACCAGGCTGGGCAGCGGACAGGAACACACCAGGCTGGGCAGCGGACAGGAACACACCAGGCTGGGCAGCAGGCAGGAACACACCAAGCTGGGCAGCGGGCAGGAACACACCAGGCTGGGCAGCGGGCAAGAACACACCAGGCTAGGCAGCGGACAGGAACATACCAGGCTGGGCAGCGGACAGGAACACACCAAGCTGGGCAGCAGGCACGGGCACTTCAAGCTGGGCAGCAGGCACGGGCACTTCAAGCTGGGCAGCAGGCACAGGCACTTCTAGCTGGGCAGCAGGCACGGGCACTTCAAGCTGGGCAGCAGGCACTTCAAGCTGGGCAGCAGCTATGGGCACTTCAAGCTGGGCAGCAGGCACATCAAGCTGGGCAGCAGGCACATCAGGCTGGGCAGCAGGCACAGACACTTCAAGCTGGGCAGCAGGCACGGGCACTTCAAGCTGGGCAGTGGGCACTTCAAGCTGGGCAGCGGGCATGAGCACAGGCTGGGCAGCAAGCTCCGGGTCATCAGGCTGGGCAGCAAGCTTTGGGTCATCAGGCTGAGCAGCAGACAGTGGCACATCGGGCTGGAAGGCGGGCACATCAGGCTGGAGAGCGGGCACATCAGGCTGGAAAGTACTGGCACCACTGGCTGGAACACTGGCACCTCAGGCTGGAACACTGGCCCCTCCGGCTGGAACACCTCTGGCTGGAACACTGGCTCCTCAGGCTGGAACACCTCTGGCTGGAACACTGGCCCCTCAGGCTGGAACACCTCCGGCTGGAACACTGGCCCCTTAGGCTGGAACACCTCCAGCTGGAACACTGGCCCATCAGGCTGGAACACCTCCGGCTGGAACACCTCAGGCTGGAACACCTCAGGCTGGAACACTGGCACCTCAGGCTGGAACACTGGCCCCTCAGGCTGGAACACTGGTCCCTCAGGCTGGAACACCTCCAGCTGGAACACTGGCACCTCTGGCTGGAACACTGGCCCCTCAGGCTGGAACACTGGCCCCTCAGGCTGGAACACTGGCACCTCCGGCTGGAACACTGGCACCTTCGGCTGGAACACTGGCCCCTCAAGCTGGAACACTGGCCCCTCAAGGCTGGAACACTGGCCCCTCAGGCTGGAACACTGGCCCCTCAGGCTGGAACACTGGTCCCTCAGGCTGGAACACCTCCAGCTGGAACACTGGCACCTCTGGCTGGAACACTGGCCCCTCAGGCTGGAACACTGGCCCCTCAGGCTGGAACACTGGCACCTCCGGCTGGAACACTGGCACCTTCGGCTGGAACACTGGCCCCTCAGGCTGGAACACTGGCCCCTCAGGCTGGAACACTGGCACCTCCGGCTGGAACACTGGCACCTTCGGCTGGAACACTGGCCCCTCAAGCTGGAACACTGGCCCCTCAAGCTGGAACACTGGCCCCTCAGGCTGGAACACTGGCCCCTCAAGCTGGAACACTGGCCCCTCAGGCTGGAACACTGGCACCTCTGGCTGGAACACTGGCCCCTCAGGCTGTAACACTGGCCCCTCAGGCTGAAACACCTCCAGCTGGAACACTGGCCCCTTCGGCTGGAACACTGGCACCTACGGCTGGAACACTGGCCCCTCAGGCTGGAACACTAGCCCCTCAGGCTGGAAGGCGGGTACCAGGACATCAGGCTGGAAAGTGGACATCACGACATCGGATTGGATAACAGGCACTGGGACGTCAGACTGGGTAACAGGCACTGGGACGTCAGACTGGATAGCAAGCACTGGGACATCAGACTGGATAGCAAGCACTGGGACGTCAGACTGGATAGCAAGCACTGGGACGTCAGACTGGATAGCAAGCACTGAGACATCAGACTGGATAGCAAGCACTGGGACGTCAGACTGGATAGCAAGCACTGGGATGTCATACTGGATTAGCTGGTGCAGAGGCAGGTTGGGTTACTGGCAGGATTGTCTTGGTTGGAAAAAATGTTTTCGTTTTTTCTTGGGTTTAGTCACTGAGGCTCTGTAGGTGGGGGGTGCAGCAGACTGGAAAGGAGGATTGGGATATGGTGGAGAAGAGAAAACAGTAGCTGGGGGAAGTGTTATGGATTAGTAGGCAGCTGAGAAGAGGCAGGTGGGTTGAATGCAGAATAGGTACAGGGAGCAGAGACCAGATATGAGTATCTGGTTGGAAGCAATGTATACTGAGTTGCAACTGAGTTTGGCGTGGGTGATTGGGAGACAGACTTTTGGGAAGGTTGGTGTCTGATGGCAGAGGTGGTTTGTTGCGGACTGGTTGGGGCTGGTTGTAACATATCAGACCATGCTGAGAGTATAGGTTGGACAAAGGACGGACCACATGCTGCCTGTCTAACAAGGGTCTGCACTGAGTGAATACACTCCAAAAGCTTCTGCTGAGAACAGATGAAATAGTGCTCAAAAAAGCATGCGGAATCATCCTCTAACAGCCACACCAGAGACTCCACCTGATCAGCACTGAAAGGGGGAGAAAAATCATCACTGGTCTTAGGAACACAGGACAGGGCTAGCTGAGCACATATTTGGATCAAAGGCTGCACATCCCCAAACAACATACAGCCCCAGTCAACCAGGGATTGAGCCAAATGGATGAACTCAAGTAGCTGGTCATTGGTCCACTCTTTTAGTGACTGGCGGAGATTCTCGCCACTTTCTGACACCAGCAGAGCATAATATGGGATCACATTGGGATTCATTCCAGCAAAGCCAGCAGAACTAAGATGGTTCCTCTGTGCAGCCCCTTCTGGTCAGGGATGGGCCTGGTATTCTGTCATGTACCAGATAAGACCAGAACTGTGTGGACTGCAACAGAGGAAACCCAGACGTGTATAAGTGAAAATATAAATGATTTATTAAAGATAAATGAATAAATATAACACCAGCACCTCCAATATCACTCAGTGCATAACAACCAATACAAAACAGAACCCCACAAATAATAATAATAACAGAACAAGTATATACAAGTAAGGGAAATACCGAGATCGTAAACAGAGCCAGGCCAGGGTCGTCAACAGGAGGTCAGCAGCTGGGGAAGGGAAACAAACAGGACAAAGAGAGGATGGATGGATCACAGGAGGGATGGGTAAGATACAAGGCTTAGGGTCCAGGGTTCAAGTAACAGATGGGGAACAGGATCCACAGGTTCTAGGAATCAGGTTTAAGGAATCAGGTAATCAGGTAATCAGGTAATCAGGATGTAGGCTGCAGGTCAGGGCTCAAGGAAGATACCAGGGCAAGATGAGTGTGCACTTGCCGGATATTTATACTGCAGCTGCTAATTAAGGTCAGGTGACACCTGTCTGCAGAGGGGAATACCTGCTCCATACTGCCAGGTTTCCTCCGCTGGTGGACATCAGTACTGCGGCCCAAAGGTGACAGAATACCAGCAGGAAAAAGCGCTTCTGACAGCTCCAAACTGCCAGGAGACACCTGCTGGTGGACCTCAGTACTGCACGCCAAATGATCGATATTACCAGCGGAGGGGACCTTTCCTGACACATGGATAATCTCTGTGTGTAATAAAGTTATTGTAAAGTCTTGTTTAAAAAAACAAACAAAAACAAAACAAGCATGTTCTGCTTACCTCCTCTGTGCAGTTGGTTTTGCATATAGCAGCTTGGGTCCTCCTCTTCTCGGGTCCCTCTTAGCTTCTCCTGGCCCCTCCCTTCTGTTGAGTGCCCCCACAGCAAGCAGCTTGCTGTGGAGGCATCTGAGCCGAGTCACAGCTCCGTATATCCATTCAGACACGAAGCCCTGACCCTGTCACCTCTCTCATCTGATTGGCTAACTGACTTTGATTGACAGCTGCGGGAGCCAATGGCACCTTTGCTGTGTCTCAGCAAATCAGGAGGAGAGTTCCGGATGGCTAAGACACTCGTGGACATCGCTGGACAGAGATGGGGCTCAGTTAAGTAATTAGGGGGTGCTGGGGAGGCTGCTACACACCGAAGGTTTTTTATCTTAATGCATAGAATGCATTAAGATAAAAAAAAAACCTTTTGCCTTTACAGCTCCTTTAATCACTTCCCGCCCGCCCTATAGCGGATTGACGTCCGGGAAGTGGTTGTGTTATCCTGACTGGACGTCCAGCAGGATAACATGCCGCAGCGCGCCCCCGGGGGCGCGCATCGCGGCGATCGGTGGAGCGGTGTGTCAGTCTGACACACCGCTACACTGATCTTGGTAAAAAGCCTCCGGCGGAGGCTCTTTACCACGTGATCAGCCGTGTCCAATCACAGCTGATCACGCTGTCAATAGGAAGAGCCGTTGATCGGCTCTTCCTCACTCGCGTCTGACAGACGCAAGTAGAGGAGAGCTGATCGGCGGCTCTCCTGGCAGGGGGGTCTGCGCTGATTGTTTATCAGCGCAGCCCCCCCGCAGATCACCCCACTGGACTACCAGGGATGCCACTAGGACCACCAGGGAAGGGGCAACGTGGATGGCCAGGTATGTACCCCATGGCCATCCACATGTGCCCAATCTGTGCCAATCAGTGCCCACAAATGGGCACTGATTGGCACTATTATGCCAAAGATCTGCCCAGCAATGACCAGATCTGCCCAGCAATGCTATATCAGTGCCACCTGTCATTGCCCATCTGTGCCACCTGTCATTGCCCATCGGTGCCACCTGTCAGTGCCCATCGGTGCCCATCAGTGCCCACCTATCAGTGCCCATCAGTGCCACACATCAGTGCCACACATAAGTACCCATCAGTGCCACCCATATATGCCAATCAATGCCACCTACGAGTGCCCATCAGTGCCGCCTATGTGTGCCCATCGGTGCCACCTATGAGTGCCCATCAGTGCCGCATACCAGTGCCACCTATCAGTGCTCATCAGTGCCACCTATCAGTGCCCATCAGTGCCGCCTATCAGTGCCCATCATCAGTGCCCGTTAGTGCCACCTCATCAGTGCCACCTCATTGGTGCCACCTCATCGGTGCCCATCAGTGCCGCCGTATCAGTGCCCATCAGTGCAGCTATATCAGTGCCCATTATTGAAGGAGAAAGCGTACTTATTTACAAAAAAATTTAACAGAAACAAAGAAAAACTTGTTTTTTTTCGAAATTTTCGGTCTTTTTTTATTTGTTGCGCAAAAAATAAAAACCGCAGAGGTGATCAAATACCACCAAAAGAAAGCTCTATTTGTGGGAACAAAATGATAAAAAAATTGTTTGGGTACAGTGTAGCATGACCGCGCAATTGTCATTCAAATTGCAACAGCGCTGAAAGGTGAAAATTGGGCTGGGCGGGAAGGTGTCTAAGTGCCTGGTATTGAAGTGGTTAAAGAAATTAAGGTATCCTTAAAATACACTATCCTTGCTTGAATACAAAAGCAGCTCCTTCTGAGGGGAATAGTTAGATAAATCCCCTAAAGTGTTTCTCAAGCCAAAACCTTTGGCTTGAATTATTGTGGCTGGGATGACAGGTGTATCCAAACAGCATTGGCCACTTAGCCTGTACAAAGTAAGGACAGACTGAGAGGAGATGTCACTACTGCCATGTATCTGCACAGCCAGTGGTTACATGCAGTTAGGGACAGATGTCTGGGCACATCTTTCTGCATCTAGGGCCATTTGCCCATCCCTTTCCCTATGTAAATGATGAATAGGGATGAGCCGAACACCCCCCTGTTCGGTTCGCACCAGAACTTGCGAACAGGCAAAAAATTTGTTCGAACACGCAAACACCGTTAAAGTCTATGGGACACGAACATGAATAATGAAATGTGCTCATTTTAAAGGCTTATATGCAAGTTATTGTCATAAAAAGTGTTTGGGGACCTGGGTCCTGCCCCAGGGGACAAGGATCAATGCAAAAAAAAGTTTTAGTTTTTTCGGGAGCAGTGATTTTAAGAATGCTTAAAGTGAAACAATAAAAGTGTAATATCCCTTTAAATTTCGTACCTGGGGGGTTTCTATAGTATGCCTGTAAAGGGGCGCATGTTTCCCATGTTTAGAACAGTCTGACAGCAAAATGACATTTCAAAGGAGAAAAAGTAATTTAAACTACTCGCAGCTATTAATGAATTGCCGGTCTGACAATACACATAAAAGTTCATTGATAAAAACGGCATGGGAATTCCCCACAGGGGAACCCTGAACCAAAAAAAAAAAAAAAAATGACGTGGGGGTCTCCCTAAATTCCATACCAGGCCCTTCAGGTCTGGTATGGATATTAACCACTTCCCTACCCGCCTATAGACACGTCCACAGATGGGATCTCCCATCCTGGGTGGACGTCATATGACGGCCCCGGGTTCCCGGCCGCCTAGGGGGCGCGCGCGCGCCCGCCGCGTTGCTCGGGACCCGGTACGTGTGCCCGGCGGCCGCGATGTCCGCCGGGCACCCGCGATTGCCCGTTAACCGGGCCGGGCAGTGGATCTCTGTGTGTAAACACAGAGATCCACGTCCTGTCAGCTCAGAGGAGAGCGATCTGTGTTCCCAGAACGGAGGAACACTGATCGGTCTCCTCCCCATGTGCGTCCTCTCCCCTACAGTTAGAAGCATTCCCTAGGAAACACATTTAACCCCTCCCCGCCCCCTAGTGGTTAACCCCTTCACTGCCTGTCACATTTACACAGTAATCAAGGCAATTTTATAGCATTGATCGCTGTATAAATGTGAATGGTCCCAAAAATGTGTCAAAAGTGTCTGATGTGTCCGCCATAATGTCGCAGTCACGAAAAAAATTGCGATCGCCGCTATTACTGGTAAAAAAAATAAATAAATATTTTTTTTTAAAAATGCCATAAATCTATCCCGTGTTTTATAGATGCTATAACTTTTGCGCAAACCAATCAATATACGCTTATTGCGTTTTTTTTTACCAAAAATATGTAGAAGAATACGTATCGGCTGAAACTGAGGAAAACATTTTTTTTTTTTTTAAATTGGGATATTTATTATAGCAATAAGTAAAAAATATTGTGTTTTTTTTCAAAATTGTCGCTCTTCTTTTGTTTATAGCACAAAAAATAAAAACCGCAGAGGTGATCAAATACAACCAAAAGAAAGCTCTATTTGTGGGGGAAAAAAGGACGTCAATTTTGTTTGGGTACAACATCGCACGACCACGCAATTGTTGTTTAAAGTGCGACAGCGCTGAAAACTAAAAATTGGTCTGGGAAGGAAGGGGTTGAAAATGCCCAGTATTGAACCGGTTAAGGGGAACCCTGGCCAAAATAAAAAAAAAAAAATGGCGTGGGGTCCCCCCTCAAAATCTATACCAGACCCTTCAGGTCTAGTATGGATTTTAAGGGGAACCCCGCGCCAAATTTTTTTTAAAAATGGCGTGGGGTCCCCCTAAAAATCCATACCAGACCCTTATCTGAGCACGCAACCTGGCAGGCCGAAGGAAAAGAGGGGGGGACGAGAGAGCGCCCCCCCCTCCTGAACCGTACCAGGCCACATGCCCTCAACATTGGGAGGGTGCTTTGGGGTAGCCCCCCAAAACACCATGTCCCCATGTTGATAAGGACAAGGGCCTCATCCCCACAACCCTAGCCAGTGGTTGTGGGGGTCTGCGGGCAGGGGGCTTATCGGAATCTGGAAACCCCCTTTAACAAGGGGACCCCCAGATCCCGACCCTCCCCCCTGTGTGAAATGGTAAGGGGGTACTGTACCCCTACCATTTCACAAAAAAAACTGTCAAAAATGTTAAAAATGACAAGAGACAGTTTTTGACAACTCCTTTATTTAAATGCTTCTTCTTTCTTCTATCTTCCTTCGGTTTCTTCCTCCATCTTTTTCTTCTCCTGGTTCTTCTGCTTCTTCTGGTTCTTCCTCTGGTGTTCTCGTCCGGCATCTTCCTCCGTGGCGTTGGCGTCTTCTTCCCTTCTTCTCCTGGCCGCTCCGCATCCATGATGGCATGGAGGGAGGCTCCCGCTGTGTGACGCTTCTCTCTTCATCTTCTTCTCTTCATCTTCTTCTTCATCTTCTTCTCCGGGCTGCTCCGCATCCATGATGGCATGGAGGGAGGCCCGGAGAAGAAGATGAAAAGAAGAAGATGAAGAGAGAAGCATCACACAGTGGGAGCCTCCCTCCATGCCATCACGGATGCGGAGCGGCCCGAGGAGAAGAAGGGAAGAAGACGCCGCGGAGGAAGATGCTAGACGAGAACACCGGAGGAAGAACCAGAAGAACCAGAAGAAGATGGAGAAAGAAACCGAAGGAAGATAGAAGAAAGAAGAAGCATTTAAATAATGGAATTGTCAAAAACTGTCTCTTGCCATTTTTAACATTTTTGACACTTTTTTAGTGAAATGGTAGGGGTACCCCCTTACCATATCGCACAGGGGGAGGGCCGGGATCTGGGGGTCCCCTTGTTAAAGGGGGCTTCCAGATTCCGATAAGCCCCCCGGCCAGGGTTGTGAGGATGAGGCCCTTGTCCTCATCAACATGGGGACAAGGTGTTTTGGGGGGCTACCCCAAAGCACCCTCCCAATTTTGAGGGCATGTGGCCTGGTACGGTTCAGGAGGGGGGCTGCTCTCTCATCCCCCCCTCTTTTCCTGTGGCCTGCCAGGTTGTGTGCTCGGATAAGGGTCTGGTATGGATTTTTGGGGGGACCCCACGCCTTTTTTTTAAATTTTGGCACGGGGTTCCCCTTAAAATCCATACTGGTATAGATTTTGAGGGGGACCCCATGCCAAATTGTTCGCTGTTCGGCGAACTTGCGAACAGCCAATGTTCGAGTCGAACATGAGTTCGACTCGAACTCGAAGCTCATCCCTACTGATGAACATGTGGCTACAGAAGAACATCGATGGCTCCTCTCAGCCTGTTATCACTTTGTATAGGTTCGCTTACACCTGTCATCTCAGCTGCAAGAATTTGCTGATTCTTGCTGCTGGAATCTGATGTATGCAGGTTTATCACTTTTGCGTGGGAAGCCTGAAGAGGACTTTTACTCCCTAATCAACTTTACTGCCTGCACTCTTTCCCTTTTTTTAGTCTGGCCCCACCCCTGCCGTCATTCCAGTGTGAGAATGAACTGGCACTGTTCTCACAGGCCCCTGAGATATTCATGTCACAAATCCCAAGAGGCTGCAGAAGCAGGGATACACAGTGGCTGTAACAGACGTGTTATTGGGGCCTAACCTGGAAGAGACCAGTGCCGGATTTAGACCTTGGGGGAGCCCAGGGCACTTCAAGTTCGGAGGCCCCTAGCATAGAAAAAAAATTATATGACAAATAAAAATGTGAACTAAAAGGAGTGATAAAACGTATTTGTTCTAAAAAGTATATGTTAGGTTACATCAATTCTGTCAATTTTATTGAGTGTAAGAATACACATTATACGGGTAATTGGAACTGGCAAATCTTATATCACAGTTAAGCATCACACTACAATATTTACAAAAAGTCTTTCTTCCAGTACTTAGCATCTGTGAAATCTTTAATTAACTCATCAAACTGTATCATCTTGAGGACACTTCTCTTTATCTTTGCTAATTTGCTTAAGGAACTTTCTCCCAAACACTATAACATGCTCAAATATATTCTAAGAACTACATTAACAACTTAAAATGTATCAGCAAGTCCTTCATCATGTAATAAAACTGCCCATTGAGATGGAGTGAGACATGACCAGAGCCCCTGCTGGCAGGAGGACCTGGGGCAATTGCCCCTTTTGCCCCCTTATAAGTCTGGCAGTGGGAGAGACAGCAGCCTCCTGATTAGGTCAGAAAAGAAGTTGTTCTCACAGGACCCAGGTTGTGGCAGCAGATTGGCTGATTACACCAGGACAATGCTGGATTTGCTGGGTAAGTGTGTATGTGAACTGAGGACCACCCTGTATAACAGGTAAAAAGGGATAGGGGAAAAAAATTGGTGACGTTCCTCTTTAATTCAAAATTCTACTTCATAAAAAAGTAATTATGAATAATTCCAAAATTAAAATACTCCAGAGGATAAACCATTTGCACAATAATTACGTTGTCCAAAAATTGTCTAAATCATGTGTCATGATGTTATAGAGTCATTTAATATTTGTGGTTAACATCATACCTTCAGCATTACTCAAATTCTGTTTTCAGTTAAGGTTTTTTCGCTTGGCTTTCTCAAGTGTGCAGTCAGCACCACTGTACAAAACGTTTTATTACTGGATAATATTTGACCTTCCACTAGTTCAATCCCACCCCATCAAAAATCCTCAAACTGAGAGCAAGAACAAAATGATTGTGGAAAAGAGAACCAGCATTTTCAAGATGGTTATATGTTTTCCAGGTGTCATTTGTCCGGCTTGAGGATGTTACAAGTCCTCTTCACCCTCTTCTTCTTCCAATGTTGGACATAACCTAAATGATACAGAGAGCTGCAAAACATAATGACCTGCCACTTTCTGTAGCATTCTCCTTTAAGTCCATGGAATAGGGGCAAAGTCTTAATACCCTAGGCTTACAGGAAGTGTGTTGAATGGTATATATATATATATATATATATATATATATATATACAGTATATGTACTGTATAGATAGATACACAGCATACAGCAAAATGTGTAATTTCTTTTAGCAACTGCAACAGAGTTAAACCTGGAAACCTCAGAGGAAGGCCCAGAGTGGCAGAGCTAAATGTTTCTCTGGACAGCTGTGAAACACCATACACATACAGGTTGAACTGGATGGACCGGTGTCTTTATTCACCCTTACCAACTATGTAACTACAGTATGATATTGCGCAAGATGGAGGCTATTTCTGCAGTTTCAGATCAACTAGCTGAAATTTTGCCCACAAAAGGTTTTAAAAACAATGGATTGTTACCAAGCAAAGAGGTTAATAAAAATATGGTTGCATATGAATAAAAGCAGTCAGATCAGTTGCTTGAAGAGTGTCAGATGCCAGTAGATTTTGTGTACTGCAAAGCTGCGGTGGGAGTTGCCCACTCCACTGTGAATAGTGTCATAGAACAAGAGAAATTGATATTTTTGAGGCATCGCACAAACAGTATTTATAATATTAAATTAAACATTTCTGGACATTTTCATCCCCTTCCAGTCCAGGCCGTTTTTCAGTTTTCAGCACTGTCATTGTTTGAATGACAAATACTCATGAAACACTACACCCAAATGAATTCTTTATAATTTTTTAGACAGATGGAGTTTTATTTTGGTGGTATTTATTCACTACATTTAAAAAATTATTATTATTGTATAGTTTCTGTTAAAAAATTTTGCAAATAAATAGTCTTTTTTCATAAATTTAGGCCAAATATATTCTGTTACATTTCTTTGGCATAAATAACCAATATTAGTATATTTTGTTTAGTGTGTATTGGGCTTTCAAGGAGCATAAATTAAAGTGATTGTAAATGATCACCTTGTAAAACAACTCATTCTGTTTAAAATAGAATTGAAAGGCAAACATTTGTTATAGATATAAAAAAAAAACATTATAAATACCTCTTTTCCCTTTTTTAATAAGTGATCACATTCCCTCTATTCTCAGCTGCATAAGAGCTAGAGGAAAATAAACAGCACACTGAGCTTCCCAGTGAAAGGCTGTGTGGGGCAGGATTTCAGGATAATTGATCATTGATCTGATCATTTGAGGAGAGCACACTGAGTTCCCAGCATAGCTACAGTAGAGAACTGGCCACTGTGTGTTCTGCTTAGTGTGGTCACAGTTTTTAATAGTAAAGCAGAGGGATTTCCAGTAACACCAGGGATTTCACACAAAAGAAGCAATACAAAGAGAATAGGATACTTTTTCATACAAATACATGGCACAGCAGATACAGATCAGGAATAGGAAAAATATTCTTTTAGGCCTGGTTCACACCTTTTTTTTTTTTTGCTTTTTGCAGAAACACACTACAGTCCATGTAACATGGTTTTCTTATGGGACAGGTTCGCATTCATGCTTTTTTCAGCCTCTGCATTTTTGGAAAGAGTCTGGGAATTTTTAAAGGCAAAACAGTGCTTTTTTTTCTTTTTTTTCTTTTTTGGTTCCATAGACTTCAATGGACAAGCTACAGAAAAGCATGTACTGCGTTTTTGCCACAATGTAATATGACGAACCACAAATTGGGCAAAACCCCCCCCCAAAAATATGCAAAACGCAAATTGCTGTAAAATCGTGTGTTAAAAAAAATGCAAAACGCACAGCAAAATGCACTGTAGCAGTACCAATCGAAAACTGCATAGATGTGAACCGAGCCTAAGCATAAATTACGCATCCTATTTTCCTGACTTTTAGAGGCCCTGGACTAGGACAATGGAAACCCCCACACAATAACCCAATTTTGGAAAGCAAACACTCCAAGGTATTTTCTAAAAGGCATAGTGCGTCTTTTGAAAGTGTCTTTTCTTGCTACAAGTTCTTGGAAAATGCAGGAAAGAAAATGAAAATGTAATTTTTACATAAAGTTATCAAACAATAAGATACTTCTGACACACAACATAGGCATACTGTGAGGACCTGTATCACCTGAAATTGGCATAGTGCTTCACGAAGGTTGTGGTTCAGGTGTCAACCAGCAGATCCCAGTAATCAGTTTCCACCTGATGCTGGCTGCTGGGAGGGTAATTAGGTTCTCCCCTACTAGTGCCTCTCACTCCTGTGTTTTGCTATGGCCAGATTCTGTTTGCCATTGATCCTGATCTTGCTCCTACCTCTTGCTACCTTGTACCTGCACCCCCTTGTTATTGATCCCAGTTTTGGTCCTCCCTTCCCACCTGCTCCCTGCACCATCAGTTTTTCCCGCTTCTCTATGTTCTCCATTCTGTATATATTGTATATTGTAAGTTGTTAGTCAGGCTTTCTGTTTGTTAGGTTGATTAGTTAGGTATTCTGTCACTGGGTTTTGGTTCACATATATTTTTATGTTTGCTGTGTGCTGATGTTTTGATGGATTTTGGTTTACTGTAAATAAATCTTACTTAACCACTAGCAGAAAGCCCCATGTACATACAGTATCTCAAAAAAGTGAAGCTCTGGTAAACTCCATGCCCAAGAGGGTTAAGGCAGTGCTGGAAACTAATGGTGGCCACACAAAATACTGACACTTTGATCCCAATTTGGACATTTTCACTTAGGTGTGTACTCACTTTTTTGCCAGTGGTTTAGACATTAATTGCTGTGTGTTGAGTTATTTTGAGGGGGCAGCAAATTTACACTTTTATACAAGCTGCACACTTACTACTTTACATTGTAGCAAAGTGTAATTTCTTCAGTGTTGTCACATTAAAAGATATAATAAAATATTTACAAAAATGTGAGGGGTGTACTCACTTTTGTGAGATACTGTATACTGCGGCTGGGCGGCCACTCTGCACCAGATCACCTACATGTACGTGATCTGGCACTTTCGGGTAGGGGAACACGTGCCACCTGATCTGTGCTGTCATCTGGTACAGCACAAGTCAGTCATCAGGTCTAGGCCAATGATTTTTGGCCTGGACCTGCTGATCACCTGTACCGAATCACAGATCAGCCTATGTCCATATTTGTAAACACAGACACAGGTTCTGGGTGCTTCTTCTCTCATTGAGCCCTTTTTTGTTCCAGAGAGAGAAGAATTCAGACCTGTGTGTGTAAAAACAGCACATTTTCACTTGCACACACTTAGTTAGGCACATTTAACCCCTTGATCGCTCTCCAGTTAACCCTCTAAGTGCCCTGTCACAGTTTCATGAGTACAGCGTAATTTCTTTTTACTGATCACTGTATTAGTGTCACCAGCGACATCAGCATTAGTGTCAGTTAGTGTCCCTCCCAGATAGCATTAGATTGCCCGCCACACTATCGCATCCACATTTAACCCCTTGATTGCCAGCAACACTTTCACAGTCATGCTATAACCTCCTTTGCTTGTATAGTGTCTGAACAGATCAGTATCTTTGATCAGATCAAAACACAGTGTCAGCCGGATCAGCCCCGTTCACTGCCAGCACTTGCATTTAGCCCCCCCAACAAGGGCAGTGTCAGTATAATTTCCTATCACTGCCACATCTAAAACAGTGTACACAAAACTGCAGTGTTAGCAAGATCTAATCTCTGCTAGCACTAGCAGGTACATTTTATTTCTAGTGGTTCAAGCAGTCCCTAACAGCCAGGAGCTCTTTTTCCTGTTAGTTGAACTAGGTATCTGTAAATTTAGTGCTCAAAATGTCCAAAGAAAAGTACCCTAGTGAAGAGGCCTACAGGATTCTGAGTATGACAGGTGAGAGCGAAGGGCAGTCCTGTTAGACTCTCCACTCTCTGTTAGAATCAGGCTCAGAATACGAATCTGTAGAAAGCAGAGGCACCCTAACAAGGAGCTCAGACAATGGAGAAGAGGTCTCTGCTAAAGTCGGGCATACCTGACCTCATGCCCAGGTTGATGAGGCACTAAAAACACAGAATTATTCTCATATGCAGAAGAGTGCCAGTACTGGTGCTGCACTACCTTTTGGTCGACTGGCAGGCACCAGTGGCCTATTACATCTTGGCATTTTACACACCAGCACTGCAGTATCTCATGGTGATGTTAGGAGTTCAAGAAGTGCAGTCCAAGCTGGTGAGGTGGCTAGCACTAGTAGCTTCCCGCAGCCACCAACAATTCAAACACAGGCCTGCCAGAGGTGTTTGAGAATCCTGAATGGCAGCCCCTGGATTCAGCAACACCCATTATCCCCCATTCACAGTCCAACCCAGAATTTTCTTGATTTTTTTTAGCTGTTTTTCACAAAAGAATGGTATCAACTGATTGTGGAAGAAACAATTCTTAATGCCGACTGGTACATTGCCGCCAACCCAAATTCGTACATTGCCAGACCAAGTGTAAAACGTATCACGGTTTCCAAGTTTAAAACTTTTTTGGCAATCTTCTCTCTACCCCATTCCAAATTACAAATGGCACGAGATAAGGGTGTCCCCTATCCCCTTTAATTTTTAATTTAGTGATGGAACCTTTAGCTGAACGTATTAGATCCAATAACAAAATAACGGCATCAACGTCGAACCACACGAACACAAATCAGCTTATTTGCTAATGACATGATATTAATGCTATCTAACCCCTCATCGTCCCTCAAAGAAGTCCAAAAAATCCTCACGTGGTTTAGTAAAATCTCATATTACAAAGCAAACAAAACCAAATCATACATCCTAGATTTGGGAATTGACGCTGTCATGAGAAACCTCCTTTAACAACAATTCCCATACACCTGGGCAGTTACAAGTCTACCCTATCTAGGCATACAGCTTACAAGATCCACAAAATCACTCTTTCAACATAATTACCTTCCCCTCCACACTAAATTACAACAAGAGCTCCGTAACATGGCCAAATGCAAATTCTCATGGATGGGTAGACTAGCTGTGTTCAAAATGATGCAACTCCCTGAAATCATCTACCTTTTTACAACACTTCCAATCCTGATACCCATCAGCTACTTTAAATCCCTACAATCCCTTTTGTCGAGATTTGTTTGGAATGGGAGGAAGTCCAGATGCACACACTCCAAACTAATCAAACATAGACTTAGTGGGGGCATAGTATACATCGACTTCCACGACTATTACTCGGCATCAATCTTGACGCAACTTAAAGAATGATTCTTACAGTCCCCGACAACGATCTGGGGATCAATAGAATCTTTATATAGCCCTCATTACCCTTTAACATCATGACTATTCAGTGCTTAACTAGGAGCAAGTCCCATCCTTCCTACCCCCAACCATGATAGTAACACTCAAGTCTTGGAAATGGCTGCTCCAGCAAGCTCAAACATACCCAAAGAACATTGCCTTGAATATCCCTCTATCAGCACTGGCCCCTCATAGCCCAAATATCCCTCACATCCTGGATCAACAAGGGGTTAAACTACCTTCACAACCTATACATTGGGAACCCTCTTAAAACCTTTCTTTCTCTTCAAAAAGAATTTAATCTCCCACAAAGCGACCTATATCAATACATGCAAATACGACATTGCTTCTTAAAAATCTCCTATGGTCACCAGAACATCCAAGCCCCAGCGTGGTCCTTCCTAACATCCCCTACCTTACCCCAAAAAGGAATCACAATGTTTTACAATATTCATATCCAACAGAAATGTGTCTTCACTAAATATCCCCCCTATATGCAATGGGAAGCTGATTTAGGACAGTCCTTCATGATACACCAGTGGAATAAAGCATGTAAAGCCACACAGAAGGCTACCTGCTACTCTACATTATGGAAACTAACCACAAAAATATCATTGAGATGGTACCTGACCCCAGACAAAATCTCAAGATACAGTCCCCAACTATGCAATAGATGCTGGAGAAACTGTGGTCAAAAAGGGGACATCCTACATGTCCTTTGGGATTGCCCTGCACTCTCAACATACTGGAATGCTATATTTAACATTATCTCTGAAATTACTCAACAACAAGTCCCTATGACCCCAGGAATAGCAATCTTATCCCTAGGCATAGACTCTCTCCCACCAACATACAATTACCCACATACTCCTAGCAGCAAGATTACCAATCACGTGAAAGTGGAAAAAAAAACCCTACCTCCTTCCCTAACAGAAGTGATAGATCTAACACATTTATATTGCTCCTATAATCAGATGATGGCAACCTGCTTAGGGTGGCTACAAATCTCCCTCCTTCAATAGTTGCCTTGGAATTCTTGGTATTAAAAAAAAATGGTAAATCTCTATATATACACTATATATCTTTAATAACTTTACTAACATCGAGATCAGGACACAGTTTGAATCCACTGGGGTGCCTAGGGTGAACTCAACTCCCATCTTTCTCTTCTCTATACATGTTGGTTACATTTGCTGCATACCCACCAGTTTACTGCTTTCCATGTAGGAAACATCTATGTCCTACCTTTGTACTTGTATAATCATTGTCACGCTATCATACTGTGTAACAGTTGTGTTTGTTTCACGTTTATTACTTATCTTTCAAAACTCAAAAAAAATCTATTGAAACAAAATCTTTATTGGGCCTAACCCTTAACATGGGCATTAGAAAAAAGAATGAATTGCAGTAATATTGGTCCACAGACCTGATATATCATATGACCATGTTGAATGTTCTCTACTGGAAAGGCAGGCATAGATATGAGCATATTATGCGTTTCATGCATTTCAACAACAATACACTCTGTCGCCCTCAGGGCGAGCCTGAATATGATTGGCTCCGAAAACGTTGGCTCCTTGTAAATGACTTGTCCGAAAAATTTGCAGATGTGTATACACCCCAACAAAACATCTGAGTAGATGAGTCCCCTAATTCATTTTTCTGGCTGCCTTGCCTTCAAGCAATATATCCCTAGTATGAATGATAGATCTGGGGTCAAAATGAATAAGCTCTGGGAGAAGAAAACAGGCTATACATGTTGTTTTAGAATTTACAAGGGAAAAGACAGCTATGTGAAGCCCCCCGGATTACCAGACTACATGGGGAGCAGTGGCAAGATAGCATGGGACTTGGTGTCTCCCTTGTTCTGGAAGGGGTACCATTTGTAAGTGGACAACTTCTATGTGAGCATGCCACTTTTTAAACACTTATTCAACTTTGGAATAGGCTGCTGGCACCGTGGCACCTTATCACTCAGGCTTCCCCAATGGCTCATTAACACCTGACTTAGAAAGGGGAAGAAAGCCTGCTTGTGGAATGGTGAAATACTCACACTGTAGTGGAAGGACGAATGAGATGTGTTTGTCCTGTCTTCCATTCCTGCAGACACAACAGTCCAAATTTGCATGGCATCTGGTGTTGATAAAAAGCCTCTCTGGGTCCCCGATTATAATCTTTATATGAGAGGCGTAGACTTGAACGACCAAATTCAGAAACAATACTTAGTATCCCGCAGAGCCAGACGTTGGTACAAAAAGTGTCTGTATATTTATGTCAGGGCCTAGACTTAAATCTGGGACCCCTACTGTGTCTGACAATGACTCTTCTCGCTAAGATACCACAACCCTCTGTCTGATCCATTGGACAACCATACCTTGTGCCTTGACTTCTGCTGAACCTTGAACTATTTGCTCCTCTCATGAACTTGCTTATTTAAGCTGTGTCTCTGCACTTCCTATTTGCCAGATGATTGTGCTCTCTCCAGCAAATTTCTCACTCTTATCTTCCCTGCTGCCGTCCATATTTTTACTACCACTTGTTACCGACCTTTGGCTTGTTCCTCGGCTACACTTCTGCCTGATCCCAACCTCCAACCACTTGTTACCAAACCTTGGCTTGTTCACTGACTACGCTTCTGTTTGATCCTTACCTGCTATATCTGCTACTAGACCACGGCTTGCACACCTCCTAGTGGGGCGATACCAAGGACCGCAACTTCATACTAACACGCAACTAAACCCATCTCCACAATCAGTAGTTCTTTTGAACACTGGTTAGTGCTTAGACTCCACACCTCAGGTAAGCCCCCGCCATCCACCAGGGTGACCTGCTTTTATACCTATCCTGCTGGTTGATGGAAGTCTCCCTACTCCTATAGCTACTGGTCTCCAAGCCTGACCCCTGATCGTGACAGAATAATCTGGCCCAAAACATGGAGTTCGCTATAGCAAATGCTGTGGCTCCTTTTAGGCAGCAAATTGGAGAGCTTCAGGAGTTCAGTGTTACCTACCAAGAAAAATTTGCCGGACTGTAAAACATGGTGAAAGGGTAACAGGAGGAAATTTGGCCTCTGCAGAAGTAATTGCTGAGCCTACGTTCCCAAGATGATGCTAATGCACATGTCACCCTCCCAAGTTCAATAGAGATAGTTGCCATGACAGAGGTTTCCTCAACCAGTGTCGCATATATTTCCAAATGTTACCTTCTGACTGGGAAAGCTCTATCTTGGGCCTCCCCTTATATAGGAAAAGACAGTGCCACTCTGAATAATTTCGAGACTTTTGAGCCCCCCCAATGAATCGGGTTTTTGTTGATCCCAAGCGCTGTGCTACTTCTGAAGCAAAGTTGCATAGTTTGGAGTACACAGCTGAAAATAATGCATTGGATCACAGATACCACTTGAAACCCTGCAGCACAAAAAAAGCCAGTTCCGCTAATGGCTTTCTGAACAGGTAAAAGATGAGCTTGCCAGAGTAAAGACTCCCAATGATCTTGAGGCCTTCATCCGACTATGTATCTGAATTGTTCAAAGACTTACAGAAATGAGGAAGAATAGACTGGGAATGTTTGGAAGTAATAGTGGCATGCGTTTCTCTTTTAGTTAATTTGTTCAGAAGGATCCAAGAGTTTCTCCAGATTCTGCCACTCCTGAACCTATGCAGGTTGATGCTATTAAGAGATCAATTTCTGCTCAGGAGAAAGAGAGCAGTCATTCTGAGAACTTTTGTCTTTATTGTGGGGACTCTGGTCATTACGCACTTAACTGTTCTAACAAGGTTAGAAGAACAATTGCTGCAACTGATGTGATTGTGCCTGAACAAATAGACTCCATTACCCATTCTCTCCCCATTGATTCATGAAGAAAATAACATAAATTCTCTACTATCTCATTTTGTCATTCAGGGCTGCTGTTAAAAATCATGGGGCCCCATACTGCCTACCTGACAGGACCCTGCTCCCTCCCCCCAGAAAATATCAAATTATATCTTCGCTAAAAACACACTAAAATCATTATTATATGACATTTTTATCGCCCTCCCCTCACCATAGTGGAACATCCCTTTGTGTGCAAACAGCAGCTGTCGGCAGGAGAGGAGGGTTGGCAAGCTGTGGGGAAAATGGATGCACAGGGGGGCCTGGAAAGCAGAGGGGCACAGATGCTAGAATGGATCACTCTGCAGCACAGCTGGAGGGAGGCAGTGGAAGGGAAACCGGCAGCGCTGCAGAAGAAAATCAGTGTCTGCAGTAAGGTGGTACAGCTGGCCCTCCTGCTCAGCAGTTGCCTGTGCCCTCCTCATGGAGCCTGGGTCCAGTACAGGAGGGCTGGCTATACTGCCTTATCAGCGACCCTGTTGTCATCCCTATTACACTTATTTCCAAGGGCAGTGAAATTCCTTGCTCTGCTATGCTGGACTTTGGGGCTAGGGGGAACTTTTTGGACATAGAATTTACCCACAGCAATAATATCCAAAGAAGAAATATATCTGCCCCTATTGATATGGAGACAGTAGATGGTTCACCCTTAACTTCAGGACCTGTAACTCATGAAACAGTTCCTCTGGTACTCCCATTTGAGGCTGACCATCATGAGACCATTAGTTTTGAGCTGATTATGTCACCTAAATTTGCGGTCCTCTTGGACATTCCTTGGTTTACCACGCATAATCCCTCCATCAACTGGGAAGCACAGATTATAGATTTTATGTTCCCCCATTGCGAGGAATACTGCAGAGAACCTTGTGGTCAAGGAATAACAGATGGATGTGGTTACTATTTGTCATATGACAACCTGCCTCCACAATATCATGAGTTTTGGGATGTCTGTGATAAGAAGAATGTTGTTCTGTCACCTCCTCATCGCCCATATGATTGTTCCATTTAATTGCTCCCAGAGGTTAAAATTTTGGTCTCCTTTTCAATCTGTCAGAAACTAAATTAAAGGTACTCAAAGAGTGGCTTGATGACAATTTAGTGTAGGGCTTCATTAGACCCCCAATATCTCCTGCAGAGGCAGCCCTGTTCTTTGTTAAAAAAAAATCCATGCATTGACTACCGGGACGCGAATATAATAATAATAATAATCTCCCTTTAATCTCTGAAATGTTGGAAAGACACCACTGTGCCAAAGTCTTTGCAAAACTAGACTTACAGGGGCATATAACCTTGTCTACATTCATCAAGGAGATGAATGGAAAACTGCCTTTAGAACCAGATGAGCATTTTGAGTCCTTTGTTATGCCTTTTGGCTTCTGCAATTGTTGTAGAATCTCATATTAGCCAATGTATTTCATATTAGTCATATTGATTTGCATGTATTTTATTGATTATTATTATTATTATTATTATTATTATTATTATTATTATATAGTAGTGGTTTTATCAATATTATTATTCAATAAGTAAAGCAACAATTATTAATCTTTAATAATGTATACTGTCTTTTCCAGATTTAGAAAGTCTTAATTTTTAAGTGTTGAACTTTAAATGACCTCTGCTTTATGACAAGTACTTGTACACAGGTGTTCTCGAAAATGTATTAAGATAGTCTACTGGGTGAAAGTTCATTAGAATAGATTCAAGTTATATAGAATTGTCTCAAGTCTGAAATGCATATAAATCAGACAGATACAGATAAGAAAACAGGTGGTTTAGAAATAATTAAAGTTATGTACAGTACATTAAATTAAGTTTGACAGGGTCAAACAAAGGTCTGCTTGTGCCCTCATTAAAACTGTTAAAATACATACATATAGTGAAACATATAACACATCTGGTGGGGTTATTGAAAGTTCATTTTCCCAAATGTCATAAATCTGTAATTCTTGAACTTAGTTAAATCTTATCAAGATAAGGAGAGTTTGGTAACACAGCTGGGTGCCAGACTGTCTCTATACAGGTGTTTTTAATTGGACAAAACAGTTATAAATCACTTTAATGAACATATAGGAATTTTGGGAATAATTAAGTTTATCTGGTTGTAGAACAAGTGTCAGATTTATGGTTAGTTACTTTGACGTAGATCTTAGCGACCAATCATATGTAAGAGAGATGGTTGAGATAAGACTTGTAAAATGGTATATAAATGCAAGCTCTGCAATTGTTAGACAGACAAGTCAGATAGGAGCTCATAAGGCTGAACTCTGTGTATGCTGCCCTATTGCACGGGTCATAGAGGTCAGAACCAATGGGCAAGTATCTGTCCTAACTTGTCTCCTCGTACGAGTCAGAGAAGACTTCTTAACTTGTTCCAGAATGTGGTCTCAGGTGAATTTCCCTCACGAACTTGGTCGAGCTGAAACCCAGAACTCTGTGAGGGGACCAGACCACCGGCCGATCGGCTGGTCCCTATCAGGTGACAGGTTCCCAAGAATTGGCAGAAAAGACCCATTCTGGTTCAAGGTGAGAACAATTCACAATTGTTTCAATTAGAGGATAAGAATACCTATACCTAATATGCATGCATTATAAGAAACTGTATAAATTAGACCTGTATCTTGTAATACTTTGAACATAAACCTGTATGTTATCAGCTGTTAATAAACCTGCATTGCTGAATTTCTGCCTGGTTCGATACTTTACTATTCTACTTCATTTGGTGGCCTGTACGGGGACAGCATAACCTCAACTCCAATCTTGCCTAACTCCATGCTGGTGAGGCACTGAGCTCAACACAATTTTGCGCAATTTATATCAGGTTAGCAGACACCTATTATTAGTTCTGCATTGTGTTGTGCCGTGTTTTGCTAGCGCTAGGAGAGGCAGGTGGTTGTTGTTGGGGTATCGCTGTCCACCAGGCAGATCTTTGTGATGGTAGGTTGGGTTTTCTCAACTGTGAATGCCTTAAAATGCATTGTACAGGATGAAATACCATGGGTAAAAAAAAAGAAAAAAAAAGAAAAAATTTTTCCAAAGGGGTACCCCTGTAGAAGGCTAGCTACTCTCTGTGTGAACCTACCTTTAACATGCATGTTGGTATCCTAGACTGAGTAAATCGGTCTAGAAGAGGTTTATTTTAATTGGTATCCTAGACCTACAAGAGGTCTGGATGAGGTTCTGGGGTAAATATTTTGACCCCTGGAGAACCTACCTTTAACATGCATGTTGGTATCCTAGACTGAGTAAATCGGTCTAGAAGAGGTTTATTTTGATTGGTATCCTAGACCTGCAAGAGGTCTGGATGAGGTTCTGGGGTAAATGTTTTGACCCCTGGAGAACCTACCTTTAACATGCATGTTGGTATCCTAGACTGAGTAAATCGGTCTAGAAGAGGTTTATTTTTGATTGGTATCCTAGCCCTACAAGAGTTCTGGAAGAATTGGTATCCTAGACTGGTAAGTCCAGTTTGGAAGAGGTTCTTGAGTTGCCTAAATTTACATGCATGTTGGTATCCTGGATTGGCAATCAATCTGGAGGAGGCTTTGGGGTTATCAGACCCCTGGAAAGCCTAAGTTAAAAACAAAAACAGTACTGATATGTAGCTACTAGTAGAAAAAGGTACCTTTGTTTCGTATAATATTGAACATAAAAATTGTGGTGTAAAATAATACTCATGAGTTTAGAAATGTCAGGAGAGGTAAGTCCTGACAGGTAAATGAGGTAAAGGTTTTGGAGCTCCATTTGTTAACAAAGTTAAAAGGTATGTATTGTCTTTGTGCTATAAGTGTATGTGTTTATATGTATCTGTTATAACGGTCTGTGTACTAACTGAGTTAAGATCAGGTTGAGACATTCCTGATCGCCGTGGCAAGCAGGGCTTGGCGGTTTTTCGTGTCTTGAGACAAGCATTTTGGTAAGGAGACGTATGCGCGTACGGTGCCTATTGGCTTTACTCTGAGCACTGCTGTCCATAAGTAATTACTAACCAACCTGTCAGTTTTAATAATTCTGTGAATATTTGTATATTTATATATAGTCAGGAATTTGTGTTCATGTGTATGCATACTTTGCTAGGTGGAGTGACTGTGTATTGCTATATAGAAAACAGAAGATAATGACATTTTGTTAATGAATGTTCACAAATGTAAGTTAATTTCTTTGTAATCTTTGTAGACTGTTAGGGAATATTATATGTGTGAGGGAGACTGATCATCTCCCAAATTAGGTTAGAATAAGTCTGTAGTGGTTGTAAAAATGTTGGTGTGGAAGGACCCTGTGTGTTAGTTCTATGAGTAAATTGTTATGCCCCATACACACGGTCAGATTTTCCGATGGAAAATGTCCGATCGGAGCGTGTTGTTGGAAATTCCGACCGTGTGTGGGCTCCATCGGACATTTTCCATCGGATTTTCCGACACACAAAGTTGGAGAGCAGGAGATAAAATTTTCCGACAACAAAATCCGTTGTCGGAAATTCCATTCGTGTGTACACAAATCCGACGGACAAAGTGCCACGCATGCTCAGAATAAATAAAGAGATGAAAGCTATTGGCCACTGCCCCGTTTATAGTCCCGACGTACGTGTTTAACGTCACCACGTTTAGAACGATCGGATTTTCCGACAACTTTGTGTGACCGTGTGTATGCAAGACAAGTTTGAGCCAACATCTGTCGGAAAAAATCCTAGGATTTTGTTGTCGGAATGTCCGAACAAAGTCCGACCGTGTGTACGGGGCATAAGAAGTATGCAACTGATGCTGAATTCTGCATAGTGTATGACGAATATGGAAATGGTATGTATCTTCCATACAAATACAATTAGAACTTTCTGTGTCATATCTTTGATTTTGTGACACTTGTTATTAGTATTTGTTAGGAGGATTTATATTTATATGAGTTGAATGTGTGTGTGTGTTATTTTTTTTTGTATGAGGTGTAAAATGAATCCCTATGTGAATGATTGTATGTCTTTCGTTGAGAGGCTAGGGATTGATAAATCTATGGTGACTGATTGACTTTAGCGTCAAAGTTCTAAATGTTACTGGCAGTGATTGAGTGTGTGTGTGGAAGGCACAATTCATTTTTTTTTTTTTTTTATATTCTTTTGAATATGTACCTCAGCTAGTTAGCACCATTAATGAGCTGAGGGAGTTAGAAGTTATTTAAACTGTAGAAAAAAGAAAGTTGTTTGTTTTAAGTAATTTACGACACAAAGTTCACCCATATTTTTTTGTATCCAGCATACTGCTTCTGGAAGGAAATAATCTGTAGATAAATTCAATGCTGCTAATGTAATTAATGTCATGCTTAACAGATTTTACAGTTGTAGGTTTTACATGTTAGACGAAATACTGTATTTTTTTCAGTATGTGTTTAGGAGCTTATGTGCAACAGCATTAAATCACTTTTTGTGACAGCTCATCTCAGTGCTCTGTACTGAGATGAAAGGGGCACGTTTAGGTGCCTTTAGACAGAAACTGGATGAGCTGACCAGAAAATAAATAAAATCTCAGAATACGTTCTTATTCTTAAACATTTGTTGATTTTTTTTATTAGAATATAAACTGTAGGTTATAATAGGTATTCTGTCTTTTATATTATGGACTGCAGTAGTTCAAGGTGCATTTTATTTTTAGTGTATCACTCTTGTAAGTGGGGTGCTTATTCTCCCTTGTAGCTTTTGTTGTTTATTTTGTCATGTCTCTATCTTATTGTACAGTATTATGTATACTGTCATCTTTATATATTTGCCTATTTAGTAGTATTCACAAAGATAGCAATGGGATTTATTTATTTGGTAACAGGGAACTCCAAATTTATATTTGTTTATTATTTTCTAAAAAGAATAGTGAAGAGTGATGCATGGTAACAGTGCTACCATCTTATTATATGTGCTATATCTAGCACATACAGGGGGGTGAATTAGACTCTTAATTTTTAATCTTAGCTTGTAAGCTCTGGTGAGCAAGGTCCCTTATTGGTATTGGCTATAACTTATTTTGTCCTACCTGATTACAATATTTAGTAATTATCAGGTTGATTATTAGTTTGCCTAAATAAATAATTTGTTTCTTTATTCCAGGAGCAGCCAGCATGTTTTCATATGTAAAGTTATACTTTGTAAAATTTCACTTCTTTTGATTTTTTTATTATTCAAGTTCCTAGTTATGCTACTACAGGTGGCAAAGTCAGTTTTTGGATTAGGGTCACTCTGCATTAATATGATCTAATTAACAATAAAATTTGTATATAATTATTCTTAAGGAAGGGACATAGTAATGCACATTTTCTTAACCTCTTTAGATTTAACAGACTGTGCAAGTGACCATGTAATTTTATTTTGATTTCTTTTTAATTATGAACAATCACAATGTGGTTTCACAAACTGTAGTTCTTCAAAGTCTATTTTGTGTGCCTGTATATAGACTTTATTGCAATGAAAGAACAAAGCTGTAGATATAGATATACTTTAATAAATGTCTGCTTCTTCTTAAAGTGAATCACAGTTTTTCATATGGTCATGCAAATCTATGAGACAACAGCTAAGTGTCTGATGTGGGAAATTTTTCCCATGATTGGAGTGTATACAGCACTGATATCAGATAATTGTACCCATTTTTATAAAAATTCAGTTCCATTTTGCTCTATGCTTGGCATAGACAATAGAACCTTGTGTCCACACTTATATTTATTGGTGGATAGGTTGTATGGGCTGTTGTAGACCAAATTAAATACAATTTGCTGGGCCATATGAAACTTTGGATAGATTTGTCACTAAGTTTAGGAGTTCTAGAGGCAAATGATAGTTGCTTAGACTTCATGCTGTACAGTGGGAGATAAAATGTTCATGTGTTTAAAATAATTAACCAAATTGGTGTAGTTTTGTTTCTAAACAGATCCTTATTTTAGATGCGATCTCTTGTTCCAGTCAAAGCCACTAAAGGAATGTATGTCAGTAACTCTTGATGGCTGCAATTACATTAAAGATCATAAAAGGAAGTGGAAGAATTCACAATTCAAGTGTCCATTTAAATCCACATTTGTGACAGTGACATTTTCAGTTTCTATAGTAGTCAAAGTCTGAATGAGATTAGCATGAATGTTATTCACATAAGTGCAAGTGGAATACATACAAGAGACTGTTGCAGACAAAGACATTGGAAGTATTTCAGTAATGGACAATGCTAATTAATTATATGTGATACTTTGTATGTAGAGACTTACTGTTGTTTTGTTTGTTATATATGTTATAAGTATTATTATTGTGAACGCCTTAAAGTGGAACTTTGGTTTAGAAAATTAATTCCTGCTGGGTTACTTGAGGCTGACCCCTTTTGCAAGTGTAGCTATGAAACACAGTAAAAAATAAGTGCCTATACTGTTTAAAATCCACTATTCCACCCTGCTCTACACAGGCTCAGTTGTGCTCTGTTTTTTTGCACTGAATAAAATCTAGAGGAACAGTCTGCTGACATCCTGAAATTCTACTGCTGCTCAAAGGTTCTGGGCTTCAGTAAAATGGTAGCATAATAATTAATGTGGAATGTATTTTTCTTGGTAATGAACCTTATTATACATTTTTGTGAGTAGAGTTCCACTTTGAGTAAATGTTCAATCATTATAAACAAATAGTTTTATCATTTTTTGAAAAAAAAAAAAAAAAAAAAGTGGGGAGGTGTAATTTAATGAGTATGACATTTTCGATAAGAATGTATAATATTGATGCTTTATAAGATACGTTATGTTATTTATCTTGATATTTGCAGAGTTATTTAATATGATGTTTTATAATTTATGTTTTAAGACATAGGAGAGGTAGGCTACTAACTTAGACAGTATAGCAGTGACTGACAGAAGAGACCCATGCTGACTGTTATTGTATAATATTCTGCAGTATAGTATGTGCAGAAATGGACAAAAAGTGAAATGGTTTTGGGTTTAGCAAACTTTGTGGGAAGACTACAAAATTAAAACTAATGAAATATCTGGACTGACTATATTGACAGTATGACATGACCAGGGTAATAGTGACTGATAGGTGGAGTCAAGGTTAAGAAATGATGAGAATTTTACAATTAGTGTATGGGAAATAGTATAGGTTTGGAAATGTAAAAAGAATAGTCTATATAAAATACTTTGTAGTGAAAACATGTACTTCAAGGGATTTATAATAATAATTATTATTAATATTGTAAGAGTATTGTATTATGATAAAACTATATAGATATATGTATATTATTTTAGCGGATGTTGTAGAAGTAAAAGGAACACACTAAATTAAGTTATTAAATAAAATGAGAGTGTAGGAGCCATTGCTTTGTAGGTTGCCCTGAAGTGCTTGCCAGAGACCTATTGTATCCTGACACTGACTATTATTTTTATTTTTTTTATAACTATAATTTTGAAGTGTATTTTATATCCAGACAAATATCGGGTGATCGCAGAAGACATGATGCAACTTGTTACAAATGTTAATTACTACAAAGGAAGGATTTCATGCAATAAAGGAGGAACTGAAACATCTGAGACTTGTACCTTTGCAGAACAGGTATGCACTGAACTTGTGTTCTTCTGATGAAGAAGGAGATCTCTCCAAAAAATATCAAGCACTTGGCTAAGCTGAAAAGACCTATGCAGGAAAAGACAGAGCCTTATGGGACTGAGTCTGCTGAATGCTCCTTGGAACCACATACTTGGCTTTCATTCACTAGCTAAACGGATTATTCCTCTTCCCTGTTATCCTTGATGTGATGTTGCTGAGTAACTGTTGCCTGTTGCAAGAAGTTTGTGGCAAGAATGATCACGATACCACTGAGACTGACAACTATGTTTTCCATGCCACATATGAAGAAGGACTTTGCAGCTACAGAAGAAGATGCAGTGTTTTTGATTGGACTGATTTATTTATTTATTTTTATTTTTTGGACTGATTTGTTTTTATTTTTTGGACAATTTGTGATAAGTGTCGGGTGCACAGGGTCTCTGAAGGGCATGGTGGGTGATCTGTACTGTAATTGCTGTGAGGCTTATGCCTCAACAGGGGGGAAATGTTGTAGAATCTCATATTAGCCAATGTATTTCATATTAGTCATATTGATTTGCATGTATTTTATTGATTATTATTATTATTATTATTATATAGTAGTGGTTTTATCAATATTATTATTCAATAAGTAAAGCAACAATTATTAATCTTTAATAATTATACTGTGTTTTCCAGATTTAGAAAGTCTTCATTTTTAAGTGTTGAACTTTAAATGACCTCTGCTTTATGACAAGTACTTGTACACAGGTGTTCTCGAAAATGTATTAAGATAGTCTACTGGGTGAAAGTTCATTAGAATAGATTCAAGTTATATAGAATTGTCTCAAGTCTGAAATGCATATAAATCAGACAGATAAAGATAAGAAAACAGGTGGTTTAGAAATAATTAAAGTTATGTACAGTACATTAAATTAAGTTTGACAGGGTCAAACAAAGGTCTGCTTGTACCCTCATTAAAACTGTTAAAATACATACATATAGTGAAACATATAACACATCTGGTGGGGTTATTGAAAGTTCATTTTCCCAAATGTCATAAATCTGTAATTCTTGAAATTAGTTAAATCTTATCAAGATAAGGAGAGTTTGGTAACACAGCTGGGTGCCAGACTGTCTCTATACAGGTGTTTTTAATTGGACAAAACAGTTATAAATCACTTTAATGAACATATAGGAATTTTGGGAATAATTAAGTTTATCTGGTTGTAGAACAAGTGTCAGATTTATGGTTAGTTACTTTGACGTAGATCTTAGCGATCCAATCATATGTAAGAGAGATGGTTGAGATAAGACTTGTAAAATGGTATATAAATGCAAGCTCTGCAATTGTTAGACAGACAAGTCAGATAGGAGCTCATAAGGCTGAACTTTGTGTATGCTGCCCTATTGCATGGGTCATAGAGGTCAGAACCAATGGGCAAGTATCTGTCCTAACTTGTCTCCTCGTACGAGTCAGAGAAGACTTCTTAACTTGTTCCAGAATGTGGTCTCAGGTGAATTTCCCTCACGAACTTGGTCGAGCTGGAACCCAGAACTCTGTGAGGGGACCAGATCACCGGCCGATCGGCTGGTCCCTATCAGGTGACAGGTTCCCAAGAATTGGCAGAAAAGACCCATTCTGGTTCAAGGTGAGAACAATTCACAATTGTTTCAATTAGAGGATAAGAATACCTATATCTAATATGCATGCATTGTAAGAAACTGTATAAATTAGACCTGTATCTTGTAATACTTTGAACATAAACCTGTATGTTATCAGCTGTTAATAAACCTGCATTGCTGAATTTCTGCCTGGTTCGATACTTTACTACTCTACTTCACAATGCTCCTGCAACTTTTCAACACTTCACCAATGACGCTTTTCAAGATCTATTGGACCAGTTTGTGATTTCTTATATGGATGATATTCTCATCTTTTCCAATAACCTGGAGGGTCATCGCAAGCATGTTTGCACTGTCTTTGAAAGGTTAAGAAAGAACCGACTTTATATTAAATTGGAGAAATGTGAGTTTGAACAAACCCTGATGCAGTTCTTGGGATATATTATTTCTCCTAAAGGAGTGAGCATGGATCATGAGAAGATCAAAGCAGTGGTGGATTGGCCTGCCCCTAGAAATGTTAAGGAAATACAATTTGTTGGACTTGTAAACTTCTACAGAAAATTCATAAGAAACTTCTCTAAGGTGATAGCATTAATTAAACAGCTGACAAAGAAAGGGATGCCCTTTGTGTGGTCATCTGAGGCACAGGCTGCTTTTTGTAAGCTAAAGACTTTTCACTTTTGCACCAATATTGGTACACCCTGATCCTGTAATTCCCTTAATAGTGGAAGTGGATGCCTTAGACTCTGCCATAGGAGCTAGCCTTTCTCAGCGAAAAGAAGAAAAGACGTGGACATCCTTGTGCATATTTCTCTCTCTTAATGTCGTCAATTCTGTCGTCAGAATTATGACCTTGGGAATAAGGAGTTGCTGGCAATTAAGAAAGTATTTTTTGAATGAAGGCATCAGCTGGAAGGGGCTAAGCATCCGGTAACTGTTCTCACTGATCATAAAAATCTAGAATTCATTTGTTCTGACAAGAGGTTGTCTTCTAGACAAGCATGTTGGTCGCTGTTCTTTTCCAGGTTTCATTTTATTATCTCCTATCGTTCTCGGTCACAGAATGGAAAGGCCGATGCTTTAATAAGGATGTTGACTGAACCTCTCCAGGAAGCCTGTCAAACACAATGTGGCCTTGTGCCTGACCTGTGCATGCAATAAGACTCTCCGAGCTTCTTTTTGGGGTTGCTCCAGCAACTCCCTGTTCCATCAAGACCATAGGGGTCAATTTCTTTGGACTTTGTGGTAGATTTGCCTCCCTCAAAATAAATGACCACTATCTTCCTATCGGTCCTTGTCGACTGCTTCACTATGTTTGCTCATTGTTAAGGGGGTACCTTCTGCTGAACAAACTGTGATTCGAGAAGTTTTTAAACTACATGGAATTCCTGGTGATGTGGTGTCTGACAGAGGAGTGCAACTTACTTCAAAATTTAGAAAAAGCGTTTGCTCAGCTTTAGGTGTAACAGTTAATTTGTCCTTCGCTTTTCATCCTTAGTCTAATGGTCAGACCGAGAGGACCAATCAAACCTTGGAGCAGTACCTTTGATGTTTTATCAGTTATCTTCAGAATGACTGGGTGGACTACCTTCCTATGGCAGAGTTTGCTTATAACAATTCTAAACATAGTTCCACTTCTCAATATCCTTTTTACTTAAACACCGGGTATCATCCAGTTTTTATTCTTGTTCTCCCTATCTCAACTCCAGTTCCTTCTGTCACTAACAGATTGACTACACTGCAAGAGATTCAGGAGAAAATGATTGAGACTTTTAGGGAGGCTCAAGAATGTTACAAGAAGGCTGCTGATAGACATCACAGATCACTTTCTATCTTTCATGTGGGTGACAAACTTTGGCTATTAACCAAAAATATGAAGGTCCATGTTCCATCTGCAAAGTTAAATCAAAATTTTGTGGGATCTTTCTAGATTTCTGCTCAAATCAACTCAGTTACCTTTTGCTTAAAGCTTTCCAACAGTATGAATATTGACCCTGTTTTTCACATATGACTACTGAAACCATTTCATGAAAATCCTTTTTCTGGAGGAATTCTACCACCTCCTCCACCTGCTGAGGTATACGGTGAAAAAGAATGTAATTTTTCATCAGATCTCGACTTTTTTCGCTGGATACAACTTAGCACTTTTCGTCGATCACTGCTAATAACACTTACTGTTATATGTGCACCTTCTATGTTTGAACAATTATGTTTAAAGGGGGAATCACTGAGACATTCGCTATCGTATCTCTATGCTTCGCTGATTGGAATGGAAGCGCCACAAGAACTTGCTTTCCTACAATCATGGGAAATAGATATGGGGATGTTTATTCTCTCAGGCTCAGTGCACACCATAAAAACGCAGTCCGGATTCGTTCCAGGTGCTTTTCTGCATGCACGTTTTTGATGCGATCCAGTGCCTTTTTGGTGCGTTTTTGATGCAGTCCAGTGCTTTTTCCCCCTCTTTTTTCTTAACCTTAAATAAGGACAAGTGTGTTGCAGTGCATTTTTGGTGCATTTAGGTGCGTTTTTGATGCATTTTACAGCGTTCCAGTACAGTCCAGTGCATAAAAAATACATCATGTTCTACTTTTTTTTTGGGAACTGGAAACGCACTGGAACTGCAAGCACTGGTGTGAACTATGCCAATGAAAACCATATAACCTACTTTCCATGTGTTTTTTATGCAGAAAAAAACACACTGGACTGCATGTGGTGTGAACTGGCCCTTAAGGAATAAAAGTTATTTAAAACTACTCGCGGCTATAATGAAATGTTGGTCAGGCAATACACATAAAAGTTCATTGATAAAAATAGCATTAAGAAAAAAAAACAAAATTAAGGAAAAAAAATGCGTGGGGTTCCCCCGAAATTCCATACCAGGCCCTTCAGGTCTGGTATGGATATTAAGGGCCCTTCAGGTCTGGTATGGATTTTAAGGGGAACCCTGCGCCAAAATATAAAAAAAATGGCGTGGGGGTCCCCCCACAAATTCAAACCAGACCCTTATCCGAGCACGCAACCTGGCAGGCCGCAGGAAAAGAGGGGGGACGAGAAAGCGCCCCCCCTCCTGAACCGTACCAGGCCACATGCCCTCAACATTGGGAGGGTGCTTTGGGGTCCCCATGTTGATGAGGACAAGGGCCTCATCCCCACAACCTTGCCCGGTGGTTGTGGGGGTCTGCGGGCAGGGGGCTTATTGGAATCTGGAAGCCCCCTTTAACAAGGGGACCCCCAGATCCCACCCCCCCCTGTGTGAAATGGTAATGGGGTACAAAATTACCCCTACCATTTCACAAAAAAAGTGTCAAAAATGTTAAGAATGACAAGAGACCATTTTTGACAATTCCTTTATTTAAAGCCTTCTTTCCATCTTCTTCGGGTTTTCTTCCTTCTTCCTTCGGTTTCTTCCTCCATCTTCTTCTTCCTCTTTTTCTTTCTTCGATCCTCTGCTTCTTGCTCTGGTGTTCTCATCCGGCATCTTCCTCCGCAGCATCTTCCCTGCTTCGTTCTTGGGCTGCTCCGCATCCATGGGAGGCTCCCGCTGTGTGATGCTTCTTTTCTTCTGACACTTATATAACGGAACTGTGCTTCAGAGGGGGCGGGGTCACCAGGTGGCCCCACCCTCCATTATATAAGAAGTGTCAGAAGAAGAGAAGCGTCACACAGCGGGAGCCTCCCATGGATGCGGAGCGGCCCAAGAACGAAGCGGGGAAGAAGACGCAGCGGAGGAAGATGCCGGGCGAGAACACCGGAGCAAGAAGCAGAGGATCGGAGGAAGAACCAGAGGTAGAAGATGGAGGAAGAAACCGAAGGAATAAGGAAGGAAGAAGGAAGAAGACCCGAAGAAGATGGAAAGAAGAAGGATTTAAATAATTGTCAAAAACTGTCTCTTGTCATTTTTAACATTTTTGTCACTTTTTTTGTGAAATGGTAGGGGTACTTTTGTACCCCTTGCCATTTCACACAGGGGGGGCGGGATCTGGGGGTCCCCTTGTTAAAGGGGGCTTCCAGATTCTGATAAGCCCCCCACCCGCAGACCCCCACAACCACCGGGCAAGGGTTGTGGGGATGAGGCCCTTGTCCTCATCAACATGGGGACAAGGTGCTTTGGGGGGGGAGCACAAAGCACTCTCCCAATGTTGAGGGCATGTTACCTGGTATGGTTCAGGAGGGGGGGTGCACTCTCGTCCCCCCCTCTTTTCTTGCAGACTGCCAGGTTGCGTGCTCGCATAAGGGTCTGGTATGGATTTTTAGGGGGACCTCCACGCCATTTTTTTAAAATTTTGGCTCAGGGGTTCCCCTTAAAATCCATACCAGACCTGGAGGGCCTGGTATGGATTTTGAGGGGGACCCCCACGCCATTTTTTTTTTTTTTTGGCATGGGTTTCCCCTTAATATCCATACCAGACCTGAAGGGCCTGGTATGAAATTTCGGGAAACCTCACGCATTTTTTTTTCTTAATTTTGTTTTTTTTCTTAATGCTGTTTTTATCAATGAACTTTTATGTGTATTGCCGGACCGACATTTCATTATAGCCGTGAAGTGAACCAGCGTTAAAAAAAAAAGTTTAGAGGTGCGCCCGTTCAACCTATGCAAATGCATTTACGTTGCTTGACATTTACTAAGATTTTTCCGGCGCAGTGAACCAACGCATTTGAACAAGCGCAAATGCCGTGTGCGCATGCACTGTGCATAAATTGACCTCCCGCAGTTCTAAATGGACTTGCTGGTGCAGCAGGCTTGTTCAGAAAAAGTTACTTTCTCATTCTATTTTGGGCATATTTGTTACTTGGGCAGTTATTACTATACTTCCTCACATCACCCACATCACCCCCATAATATTGGCACTTCCAGCTTGTTGAAATCGCCATGTCTATAGTGGCGTACCGATCGCCTCCTCCCGTACGCTGGGAAGAGTATAATAAATGGTGATTTGCTCTGTGTTACCAGCGCAATTGTTTTGTAAATACGAAAATGTCCTTTGCGCATCGGCGTGCGCCACAACTCATGTCGCAAAAACTTTCCATGCTTCTAACTAAATACCTCATACTGCCTACTTTCCAAAAAGGGGTTATTTGGGGGGGGGGGGGGTATTTGTACTTTACTGCCATTTTTAGGGCCTCAAAAAATGAGGCTGTCAGTATGTCAGGATTATAACTTTCATACAAACGAATTAATATACAATTATTGGGATTTTTTTTTTACCAAAGACATTTTGGCCTAAATTTAAGAAGAAATTTGATTTTATTGGATATGTTTTGTGACAGAAAGTAGAAAATATTGTTTGTTTGTTTTTTTTTTTTTTTTAATGTTCAGTCTTTTTGTATTTATATTGGAAAAAAATAAAAAAAAGTGGTAATAAAATACCACCAAAAGCAAGCACTATTTGTGTGAAGAAAATTATATAAATTCCATTTGCGTGCAGTGTTGCATTTGTCAGTTATATTAGCACAACGCTGAATAGCAAAATATGGCCTAGTCATGAATAGGGTAAAACTTTCCAGAGGTTAAAAAAATGACAATTGTTTATGATATGCAGTGTACAGAGCAAACTAAATATTATTTAGATAGGCTTTAAAATGATAATTGTTTTATATTTATTTATATTTTTTGATCCAAATACTTCTGTTGACACAAGTTTGACAAGATCATACTGCAAATGGGGCAGATTAATTATATTTTATGAGTCTTAAGCATTGAATGGTTTTGATAGTGATAAAATGAAGTGATAAAATATTAGGTGGTAATCTGCCTGCGAATCCATTAAGAGGGGACCCATTTTCAAAGATATCCTGGCTTAGTGTCACTGACATGCCAAGAGTGCTATTTAATAAGAAAATATTGTATTCTTGTTAATGTGCACATGTGGACTCCAGAGAGAACCACATGGAAGCTTGCAGACTAAATTAAGAAAACAATGTTAATAGAATGTTAAAAAAAAGGATTGAAAGTACCCACTGTTCCTTTGCATTTATAAACAACATATTTGTAATTCCAGATGATTTCATTTTTCTGGCCTAAAATGCATTACCCCAGATTGGAGGGAACAAACTCTGTAGTGTGATGTCTATACAAACATAAAAGAATGTCTGTTTGAATGAGAATTGGGTTATATAGGTAATAGAATATGATGAACTACAGGCTTGTTCTTGGTAAAATCCTTGCTAACAATATTATAATAATCCTTGACAATATTGAATGGCATAAGACTTTATACTATGTCCTGGAGTATACAGAAAATGGCAGTCAACTGTTAAATCAACCCTCCTGTACCACACTGTGGAAGGACTACTAGAAATGACCATCAGCGTGTCTAAAGATCTTCTAATCCAGAAGATAATGATAGCACAATAAAGGACCGTGTGGAAATGATAATACGTACTCATATAAGCCCCACCACACCACCTGATGTATAAAAATGACTAGTGCACAATGAATATTCTAATGTAAAAAACACAATAAAGTGACATGTGTCACAAAATAATTTCCAAATAAAAGCAAGATGTAGATAAATAAAAAAGTGGCTGGTGCACAATGAAAATTCTAATGCAAAAAATCATCAAAAAAAAATCAAGCAAATATAACAAAATATGTCCAAAATATATGACATCAGAAAATGGTTGTCAGTACAGCCCACACCACTTACTAAAATGCAATACTGAATGTATAAATAATAGTGTAAAGATCCTAAAAAAGTGCACACAACACCTCAAACCCAGCGATGAATATAAAAAATAAAAAATATAAAATTGCAGAGAAGTGTCATAAGTGATAATATGCAACTGGAGATGAGGAAAATAACTTTCCGCAGCAACACATATATAATATAGTGACAAAAGTCACGTGGTGTGACGCAACGCGTCAGGGTAGGAGGAGCCAGGTGCCGACGCTTCACGGGGACGGCCGAACCCGGAAGCTACTACACGGTTTTTATTGCTTGTTTTTATTTTCTATGTAAGTTACTACATTGCCAAATAAATCTCATCTTTAAACTACTACACTATGGGAGGTTCTCCTTTCATTTTAACTGCCGCTGTGGGAGTGCTGTGAGAGGCGAGAGGTGAGACGAATAGACAGATCCACGGATATCCCCCAAGAAAGGACTACCACTGCAGGAACCCCTCCACCAGAGCATTTTCCATCTGCCTTACTCGGCCCATTTGGGGGCCGCTACTAGAGGTGAGAGGCTGGGGGGAACAGTTGGTGTGTGCACCAGAAGAAATTAAGAGGAACAGCACTAAGCACTGCTATATGCACTTTATACATTGATTTTCCTTTGGGTGAACACCAGAAGCCACTGTTTGCATGACAATAGCATCGGTGCGGACTTCTATTGCACTATTGTCACGTTTCTGAACTTTCTTACATTCAATATTCAGTATTTTAATTTTTTGCACTTTTGTCACTATATTATATATGTGTTGCTGCGGAAAGTTATTTTCCTCATCTCCAGTTGCATATTATCACTTATGACACTTCTCTGCAATTTTATATTTTTTATTTTTTATATTCATCGCTGGGTTTGAGGTGTTGTGTGCACTTTTTTAGGATCTTTACACTATTATTTATACATTCAGTATTGCATTTTAGTAAGTGGTGTGGGCTGTACTGACAGCCATTTTCTGATGTCATATATTTTGGACATATTTTGTTATATTTGCTTGATTTTTTTTGATGATTTTTTGCATTAGAATTTTCATTGTGCACCAGCCACTTTTTTATTTATCTACATCTTGCTTTTATTTGGAAATTATTTTGTGACACATGTCACTTTATTGTGTTTTTGAGGTTGTGGTTTTGCGCATTAGTCCTTGCATTTTATTACAACTGTTAAATCACTTGTGGTTGATTATGATATTTTTAACTTTTAATCCTACTTTTCCAGTTGTTGCAACTAACTTGAAAGTGCAAAAACACTGATTTATGGTAACAAAAACATTTGCATTCCAGCTTATCGCATTCCAGCTTCTGTCAATTAGGTGTTTTCAGACAAATTTATAGTTTTTGATTTTGTCTAATTAGCTGGTATAATATTCTGCACTCCATTGCACATTGCTTTTTTTGGGTTATTACACAAAATATCAATATTTACTAATATAATAATTTTGTTTGCTGTGATGGAATGCTTAATAAGAAAAAAATGGGAATTTTCCTTTTCTATTTCCCTGACCAAGAATGATATATTCAAACACTCATCTGCTAGAAATCTAAAACAATTTGGGTGTGTTTTTTCTTAATTGAAATGAATAAGGTGCGAATGACAAAAACAGTCCAAAATATTGTTACGTTTAATAACCTAGTTACAGTTGGCTGAATTTTGTTAGTGATGAAAAACATATTTAAATTTATAGGACTGGCCAGACTGAGCAAATTTAAGGTGATCTGACTCTAAGGCATAAATATCTTTCCAAAACATGCAAACCAGTATAAGTCATCAAAATATACATTAAAATAAAAAAATAAAATAAAAGAATGACATTATAAAATTATGATTGCAATATGTATTCATTTTTATTTAAACCTTTGGCCAGAACTAGTCTGCCAAGGCCAGTCAGTGCCAGTGCACATGTTGCAACTAAATGTTCATTATGCTGGAAGAGCGGCCCACTTTGAGGAAAGGAAAGCTGTTTATCCTGCATGCGTGCTAGCTAAGTAACTGTCAAGTGAGCTGAGAGTCCCTGCCTTTTAATGACAGCTTTTCTCTTGGAAGTTGACAATTTCTCTTCTTCAGAGGTTATAATATGACTGTTGCAGTGTCTGAAAAGTATCCAAAACAAAAGAGAGTGGAAAGAAATCTAGATCTGGAGATAAATGGTACAAATAGTTTCAAGAGCTGGCTGGCTTCCCTTTGAGTCTTGGCCATAAAACATGTCTGGGAATAGCAAAAGGCTCCTTTCATATGCAACTATTGCCAGGTCTTATGGCAGCAAGTTAGAATTTCCAGCTCTGAATTGAATAAAGTTTGATTTGAAGGTTCAGTACTTTAAATCGATTTGGGGATTTGAGAGCACTAAAAAAACCACCAAGAAAAAAAGTACCAAATTACCTATACTTACCACATACTTTGGGGCTGATTCATTGAACCAAAGAAAATAAAATGTTATGAGTGCAAAAGTGAAGTTATTGCCAATACTGACCAATCAAAATTGTTATGTCAATATTTCATCAAATGAAAGGATGCATTTCTTCAGGGCCGATCCTAGGGTCACAGACGCCTGGGTGCAGAAATATTTCTGGCGACCCTCACATGGGCGTGGTCATCTTACCAACCCCTCCCCTTTACAAATGTTTCTATGGCAACGACTCAAACACAAAGATGCTCCCCTTAGAAGTCTTTGTTACCTTGGGATCCTCCCATGATCTCTTAACAATAAAGAAAATACAGAAAGAGAGTACACTGAGACCTGGAGGGGAGTCTTTCTGATGCACACACAGAGGGCTGTCTGTTAGAAAGAGCCCCTAGACATAATACGGTCAAAGACTGCAGACATGATACAAGAGATGGTCAGAGACTGCAGACATAATATAGGAGAAGGTCAGAGACTGTAGACATGATACAAGAGACAGTCAGAGACTGTAGACATGATACAGGAGATGGTCAGAGACTGCAGACATAATACAGGAGATGGTCAGAGACTGCAGACATGGTACAGGAGATGGTCAGAGACTGCAGACATGATACAAGAGATGGTCAGAGACTGCAGACATAATATAGGAGACAGTCAGAGACTGTAGACATGATACAAGAGACAGTCAGAGACTGCAGACATGATACAGGAGATGGTCAGAGAATGTAGACATGATACAAGAGACAGTCAAAGACTGAAATTGTAGTACAGGAGATGGTCAGAGACTGCAGACATGGTACAGGAGATGGTCAGAGACTGCAGACATAATATAGGAGAAGGTCAGAGACTGTAGACATGATACAAGAGACAGTCAGAGACTGTAGACATGATACAGGAGATGGTCAGAGACTGCAGACATAATATAGGAGATGGTCAGAGACTGCAGACATGGTACAGGAGATGGTCAGAGACTGCAGACATGGTACAGGAGATGGTCAGAGACTGCAGACATAGTACAGGAGATGGTCAGAGACTGCAGACATGATACAAGAGACGATCAGAGACTGTAGACATGATACAAGAGACGGTCAAAAACTGCAGACATAGTACAGGAGATGATCAGAGACTGCAGACATTGTACAGAAGCTGGTCAGAGACTGCAGACATGATACAAGAGATGGTCAGAGACTGCAGACATAATATAGGAGAAGGTCAGAGACTGTAGACATGATACAAGAGACAGTCAGAGACTGTAGACATGATACAGGAGATGGTCAGAGACTGCAGACATAATATAGGAGATGGTCAGAGACTGCAGACATGGTACAGGAGATGGTCAGAGACTGCAGACATGGTACAGGAGATGGTCAGAGACTGCAGACATAGTACAGGAGATGGTCAGAGACTGCAGACATGATACAAGAGACGATCAGAGACTGTAGACATGATACAAGAGACGGTCAAAAACTGCAGACATAGTACAGGAGATGATCAGAGACTGCAGACATTGTACAGAAGCTGGTCAGAGACTGCAGACGTGATACAAGAGATGGTCAGAGACTGCAGACATGATACAAGAGATGGTCAGAGACTGCAAACATGATACAAGAGATGGTCAGAGACTGCAGTTCCTATGGATGTTAGTAGATAATGGCCGATCGGCCCTCTCACCTGACACAGCAATGGTTCCTCTGATCAGGAGTCTGCTCACTCTGAATTGCCCGTGGCGACTCCGCTGGGTAGCACCCAGATCTGTATTCCTGCAATGACTCCATTCCTTTCTCCGCCAGGGATGGCGCTAGGCTGTGTGGCTTTCCCTCTGGTGGCGTAGGGCAGTGGGGTTCTCTCTCTGATGGTGTTCTCTCAGCACTGCCCTCTCCCTCTGGAGTCCTGGGTGTACTTTCCTGGGTGTAGACCCCCCCAGGACAAACCACCTCACCCTCCATTAGTACAGATCTCCACCAGGACAAACCCCCTCCATTAGTACAGACTTGTATCACGTCTGCAGATCCCCCCAGGACAGCCCCCCCTCCATTAGTACAGACCCCCCAGGACAAAACCCCCCTCCATTAGTACAGACCCCCCAGGACAAACCCCCCTCCATTAGTACAGACCCACCAGGACAAACCCCCCCTTCATTAGTACAGACCCCCCAAGACAAACCCCCTCCATTAGTACATACCCCCCAGGACAAACCCCTCTCCATTATTACAGACCCCCCAGGACAAACCCCCTCCATTAGTACAGACCCCCAGGACAAACCCCCCCCTCCATTAATACAGACCCCCGAGGACAAACCCCCCTCCATTTGTACAGACCCCCCAAGACAACCCCCCTCCATTAGTACAGACCCCCCTCCATTAGTACAGACCCCCCCAGGACAAACCCCCTCCATTAGTACAGACCCCCGAGGACAAACCCCCCTCCATTTGTACAGACCCCCCAGGACAAAGCCCCCCTCCATTAGTACAGACCCCCCCAGGACAAACCCCCTCCATTAGTACAGACCCCCCAGGACAAACTGCCCACCCTCAATTAGTACAGACCCCCACATGACAAACCCCCCTCCATTAGTACAGACCCCTAGGACAAACCGCCCCCCTCTCCATTAGTACAGACCCCTAGGACAAACCCCCTACATTAGTACAGACCCCCAGGACAAACCGCCCCCCTCTCCATTAGTACAGACCCCCCCAGGACAAACCCCCCTCCATTAGTACAGACCCCCCAGGACAAACCCTCTCCATTAGTACAGACCCCGAGGACAAACCGCTCCCCCCTCCATTAGTACAGACCCCCCCAGGAAAACCTCCTCTTCATTAGTACAGGCCCCCTTAGGACAGACCCCCCTCTATTAGTAGAGACCCCCCAGGACAAACCCCCCTCCATTAGTACAGACCCCCCATAGGACAAACCCCCTCCATTAGTACAGACCCCCGAGGACAAACCCCCCCTCCATTTGTACAGACCCCCAGGACAAAGCCCCCCCTCCATTAGTACAGACCCCCCCAGGACAAACCCCCTCCATTAGTACAGACCCCCCAGGACAAACTGCCCACCCTCAATTAGTACAGACCCCCACATGACAAACCCCCCTCCATTAGTACAGACCCCTAGGACAAACCGCCCCCCTCTCCATTAGTACAGACCCCTAGGACAAACCCCCTACATTAGTACAGACCCCCAGGACAAACCGCCCCCCTCTCCATTAGTACAGACCCCCCCAGGACAAACCCCCCTCCATTAGTACAGACCCCCCAGGACAAACCCTCTCCATTAGTACAGACCCCGAGGACAAACCGCTCCCCCCTCCATTAGTACAGACCCCCCCAGGAAAACCTCCTCTTCATTAGTACAGGCCCCCTTAGGACAGACCCCCCTCTATTAGTAGAGACCCCCCAGGACAAACCCCCCTCCATTAGTACAGACCCCCCATAGGACAAACCCCCTCCATTAGTACAGACCCCCGAGGACAAACCCCCCCTCCATTTGTACAGACCCCCAGGACAAAGCCCCCCCTCCATTAGTACAGACCCCCCCAGGACAAACCCCCTCCATTAGTACAGACCCTCCAGGACAAACTGCCCACCCTCCATTAGTACAGACCCCCACATGACAAACCCCCCTCCATTAGTACAGACCCCGAGGACAAACCGCCCCCCTCTCCATTAGTACAGACCCCCCCAGGACAAACCCCCTCCATTAGTACAGACCCCCAGGACAAACCGCCCCCTTCTCCATTAGTACAGACCCCCCCAGGACAAACCCCCCTCCATTAGTACAGACCCCCCCAGGACAAACCCTCTCCATTAGTACAGACCCCCCAGGACAAACCGCCCCCCCCTCCATTAGTACAGACCCCCCCAGGAAAACCTCCCCTTCATTAGTACAGGCCCCCTTAGGACAGACCCCCTCTATTAGTAGAGACTCCCCCTCCATTAGCGTACATAAAAACACCAGGGCAGCAGCTAAAGAGCAGAGGACAGTGTGCAGTCGCGCCGCCCGGGTGGAGAGCAGATAGAGACAGGCTTGGGCGGGAAGGAAAGACAGGGGAGGAGAACATGTCAGGCATGGACCGCCCCCCCAGCGATGTTACTGCACGGCTGGTCTCTCTCCACACAGAGACCAGCCGCTCCGATCTCTGGCGCTACTCTCCTTCTCTGACAGGAGGAGGGAGGGGGGACGGGCTGCCGTTTGAGCCTCGAAAACTACAGCGCCGGCTGTGACCTGCGGAGGGAGCCGCCTCTGAACACAGAGAGGAGGAGGGAGGGGAGCACTCTGGCACTCAGCGCCCCCACCTCTCTGGCGCCCGGGTGCACTGCACCCCGTGCACCCTGTCTGGGATCGGCCCTGCATTTCTTGAGGGATCAGCAGAAAGAGGAAGGGGGTCCTGATTTCCCTATCTTTGGTGAGATTTAATTTAGAATACTGTGTCCAGTTCTGGAGACCTCACTTACAGAAAGATATTGATAAGATAGAACAAGTCCAGAGACATGTAACAAAAATGGTGAAAGGTCTGGGGGATAAAACATATCTAGAGCGACTTCAAGAACTTAATAAGTACAGTCTGGAGGAAAGAAGGGAAAGGGGAAACATGAATACGTGAATAAGGATTGGGAGGGCAGTTTTTTTAATATGAAACCAATATCAAGAACACAGTGGACATGACCTCAAACTAACTGGAGGAAAGTTCAAAACTAATCTCAGAAAGTATTATTTTACTGAAAGAGTAGTTGCTTGGAATAAACTTCCAGCAGAGGTAGTGAGTAGGGATGGGCCGAACACCCCCCGGTTCGGTTCGAACCAGAACATACCGAACTGGCAAAAAATTTGGCAGAACACACGAACACCGTTAAAGTCCATGGGACACGAACATGAATAATCAAAAGTGCTAATTTTAAAGGCTTATATGCAAGTTATTGTCATAAAAAGTGTTTGGGGACCTGGGTCCTGCCCCAGGGGACATGTATCAATGCAAATAAATTTTTTAAAAAGGGATGTTTTTTTTGGGAGCAGTGATTTTTTTATGCTTAAAGTGAAACAAAAAAAAATGAAATATTCCTTTAAATATCATGCCTGGGGGTGTCTATAGTATGCCGGTAAAGTGGTGCATGTTTCCATGTTTAGAACAGTACCACAGCAAAATGACATTTCTAAAGGAAAAATTGTCATTTAAAACTGACCGCGGCTGTAATGAGTTGTCGGGTCTCGGCAATAGAGATAAAAGTCATTGAAAAAAAGAGCATGGGATCCTCCCCAGTCCATAACCAGGCCCTTTGGGTCTGGTATGAAAATTAAGGGGAACCCCGAACCAAATTTTTTTTAAAAATTGCGTGGGAGTCCCCCTAAAATCCATACCAGGTCCTTTGGGTCTGATATGGAAATGAAGGGGAACCCTGCGCCACATTTTTAAAAAAAATGGCTTAGGTCCCCCCCCAATCCATACCAGACCCTTCAGGTCTGGTATGGATTTTAAGGGGAACCCTGTGTCAAAATTTTTAAAAAAATGGTGTGGGGTCCCCCCCAAAATCCATACCAGACCCTTATCTGAGCACGCAACCTGGCAGGCCGCAGGAAAAGAGGGGGGAGGAGAGAGCGCCCCCCCTCCTGAACTGTACCAGGCCACATGCCTTCAACATGGGGAGGGTGCTTTGGGGTAGCCCAAAGCACCTTGTCCCCATGTTGTTGGGGACAAGGGCCTCATTCCCACAACCTTTGCCCAGTGGTTGTGGGGGTCTGTGGGCAGGGGGCTTATCAGAATCTGGAAGCCCCCTTTAACAAGGAGACCCCCAGATCCCGGCCTCCCCCCTGTGTGAAATGGTAACGGGGTACATTGTACCCCTACCATTTCACAAAAAAAAGCATCAAAATGTTAAGAAAAAACAAGACACAGCTTGGGACAAGTCCTTTATTAAAAATGCCCCACGATGTCCATTCATCTTCTTATATCGCTCCGCGATGGACCAAAAAACAAAAAAAACCCGCCACTGATCCACCTCCATGGGAGGCTCCCGCGGTGTGACGCTTCATCGCCTTGAACAGTTCTTATATAACTGAGGATGGGGCCACCCGGTTACGTACCCGGCTGACCCCACCCCCCTCTGATGCACGGGGACTTTCCCATGGCTTCTCCGTGGCGTAAGAGGGGGACGGGGTCACCCGTTTATGTAACCGGGTGACGGTAAAAATGCGCAACTTTACAGGCATGCTATAGACACCCCACAGGCAGATATTTAAAGGAATATTTCATTTTTAATCCACACCCACCTCCACTACACAATTGCTTCATATAAAGTCCCAACTTCCCTTTCCTATGACGCCATACAGGGATGGAGGCACCTTAGGGTGCTTCATATAAAGTCCCGCGGGATGGAGGCACCTTAGGGTGCTTCATATAAAGTCCCAAACTCCCCCCATTTTTATACACATTTCATTTTTATTGTTTCACTTTAATAATTAAAAAAAATCACTGCTCCCGAAAAATGGCTGTTTTTAAAAAAATTTTTTGCAATGATACATGTCCCCTGGAGCAGGACCCAGGTCCCCAAACTTCTTATGACAATACCTTGCATATAAGCCTTTATAATGAGCACTTTTGATTTTTCATGTTAGTGTCCCATAGACTTTAATGGTGTTCCAGCGGCTTTCAAATTTGCATATTGTTCTGTGTTCGCAGAACATCCGAACAACCAAAGTTCGGACTGAACTTATGCTCGGGCCGAACCGTTCGCCCATCCCTAGTAGTGAGATAGTCAACAGTCAATGGCTTTAAACATGCTTGACACAAACATAGATCTAGAAGCAGACAAAAAAGTTAATGAAAAAAACCCACCAAAAAACAAAACAAAAAAAAGGGCAGACTCCATGGACTACTCTGTCTTTTTTCTGCTGTCACTTTTCTATGTTTCTATGAAAGGGTTAACAAGACTGGTTTCTATTGGCAACAACTCCACCTTTTCTTTCTTTTACTAAATCAGCTCCTTTTTTATTCTAATGTTGTTGCTATTACTTTCTTTAACCTTTTTGTGGGGTGAGATATGCCTTGTGTCAATGTAGTCTTGATTAAGAGAGTAGCTTTTTTGTGGATATGGTGATATATGGGGCTCATTCATAAGTGGTTATTTGTGTCCACATGGATGAGTGATGGGTATTTATCACATATCTGAGAGATAGATAATTTTATAGGGATATAGAAGATAGATAGCCCATATCTTTAGTAAGATAGTATTTACTAGCATACCTTCTCTTTGTTTGTTTATCTCATTTTTATATGTGGTCAATAGATGGGAGGAGAGACAGATATACCCCCATATCTTGATACCAGGTGGTGTTGGTGAGTAGACCTTTAATTTACATATCCTCTAATACAGCCTGGAGCCTTTATATCGAATATAGGAGGAAATTATAACCCTCATATTGTCTATACGTATATATTCAAGAGAAGTTTTCACCATTTAAACTTGGTAGATGTAATTATTACCACATAAGAGATAGGACGTTTATTTTTATATATAATGGCATTCACCTCATCCTATAGGTATATCTGTTATGGTCATTTACATACTTTTTAATATTTACAATAAAGGTTACGTTTTAGTTAAGTGGCCTTTTGGTGCGTAGGGAAGCACACCCTTGCTTAGTTCTAGTGTATTTTCTTTAAAACCATTTCTGGACCACCGAATGCAGATATACGTCCTTACTTTGAGGAAGGATATCGTTGTTATTGCAGCAGCTAGCTGCCATAACCCCAGTATCCTCATGTTTGGCCAGCGGCCCGCTTCAGGATAAAAGTGGCCTCTGCGGCGGATTTGCCGTAAGATCACTTTTATCGGCGGCGGGAGAGGCCCCCCCTCCCGTCACACCCCAGTGCCCTCCACCACTTACCAGAGCCGTTGGCGGCAGCGGAGGTGATCGGGTCCTCTCTGTGGCTGGGCATGGAGGCGAGTGAGGCGAAGATGGCCCCCACCCAACTTCATGACATTGCATGGCGGAAGCGACGTCAAAACATTAATTATTTTTTTAAATGACAATTTTTTTTTATTGCATTTTAGTGTAAATATGAGATCTGGGGTCTTTTTGACCCCAGATCTCATATTTAAGAGGTCCTGTCATGCTTTTTTTCTATTTTCTTCAGAGGCTTTACTTCCTCTTTAAGTGGTTAACCACTTCAGCTCCGGAAGGTTTTACCAACTTCCTGACCAGACCATTTTTTGTGATATCACACTGCATTGCTTTAACTGACAATTGCTTGGTTGTACCCAAATAAAATTAATGTCCTTTTTTTTTCCACAAATAGAGCTTTCTTTTGGTGGTATTTGATCACCTCTCCGGTTTTTACCTGTTGTGCTAAAAATAAATAAATAACGACAATTTTGAATAAAAAACAATATTTTTTACTTTCTGCTATAAAACATTCCAAATAAATAAAAAAAAATCATATTTCTTCATCAATTTAGGCCAATATGTATTCTGCTACATATTTTTGGTTGAAAAAATCTCAATAAGCGTATATTGATTGGTTTGCGCAAAATTTATAGCGTCCAAAATCTATGGGATAGATTTAGGGACTTTTTTTAATTATTGATTTTACTAGTAATGGCGGTGATTTTTAGCAGGACTGTAACATTGCAGCCGACAAACTGGACAATAAGTGACACTTTTTGGGGACCAGTGACACCAATACTGTGATCAGTGCTAAAAAGAATTGCACTGTCACAGTATAAATGACACTGGCAGGGAAGGGGTTAACACCAGGGGTGATCAAGGGGTTAAGTGTGTCCTAGGGAGATGTTTTCTAACTTTGTGGGAGAGGGACAGACTGGAGGAAAAGAGAGATTGTGTTTCAGCTTAGCGGTTAAAGGCAAAAAACCCTCTAAATGTTTTAAACTTTTAAGCATTGCTATTGGTAGGTAAATGCATCACAGATTTCTGGCAGTGTCTGTAATGTAAAATTCACTACTCATTCAAAGGCCCTGGTGTGGCCACCAACAACATGCAGACTTTCAGAGGTGTGCCAGGTGCTGGAAGCTGAAACTGTCAGGCAAAGCGATCTCAACACGACAGTAGATGTATAGTCTCATTCATTGGGCAGAGAGGCAGCAGGAGATGTGGGAGCATGTTCTTTGGTAGATGAAGTCTGAGCCTGTCACTAAACACCAATTCTTCGAGGGAAGTATAACAGTACAGCCTGCCAATGACTGCCACCTCAGGACAATTATTAATGTGTGAGCCTGTAACTAACCACCAATGATAGGGGGTAAATATTACAGGCTACCACTGACAAATAATGCTGGGGGTGTATTATTGGGATAGGTTCTTGAATTTAACAAAAGTTTGGGTGCTGAATCCAAACCGCACTGAAGGTAATGTGAGCTGAATGTAAAAAAATATTAATGCCCATTTTCTAAGTTAATAGGCAAGGTGTGGTCAAACAAATGACATGGGGCTGGGCACTGCCCTGGGAAACATGTAGTCAGTTTTGTGGGGAGCAGAAATTTTATAATGTTTAAAGGACAACACTAAAAAGCATAGTTTCTTTAAATAACATGTCTGGGGTATGCCCTAAACCTGCCTGTTAATTTGCTCATCTGTATAATATATGGTATACAACCTTCTGCATCAAAACTTACATTTACTTCAGACCCAACTTCCTGGCTTTCTTGGCTTTTCTAGCCTTTTGGTGCAGCACCTCGCTGCACAGGCCCACTCCTGGCCTCTAGATATGGTTCTCCTAGCACTCTGGGCTCTGTCAGGGTTCCCCGTTTTTTTCAATGACTTTTATCTGTATTGCCGAGACTCGACAATTCATTATAGCCGTAAGTAGTTTTAACCACTCGCCAACCGGGCCATAGCTGAAGTACGGCTACAGCACGGTCGGCTTATTCTGGGAGGGCATCCATGGACGTCCTCCCAGAATGTTGCTCTCGCACGCCCCCGGGGCGCGCTCCTGCAAACATCCGTGACATCATCGATCGCAGTAAATGGCCGCCTTTTAGCGGCCTTTTACCACGTGATCGCTCCATCAAATGACAGAGCGATCACTTGTAAACAAACCGGCATCATGTCATGACGCCGGTTCCTTCCTCCCTTCTCTGTACTGATCTGTACAGTGTAAGGGGAGGGGGGAGAGGGGGAGAGATCATTTTTAGCAGCACTGTGGGCTGGATCTGTAGTGCCCACAGCGCTGCTATGTGCCCATACTGTGCAATACTCTGCAATAATGTGCAATACTCTGCAATACTCTGCAATAATGTGCAATACTCTGCCAATGCTCTGCAATAATATGCAGACTATAGACACCCCCCAGGTACAAATTTAAAGGAATATTTCACTTTCATTGTTTCACTTAAAGCATTATTATAATCACTGCTCCTGAAAAACCGGCCGCTTTTAAAACTTTTTTTGCATTGATACATGTCCCCTGGGGCAGGACCCAGGTCCCCAAACACTTTTTATGACAATACCATGCATATAAGCCTTTAAAATTAGCACTTTTAATTTCTCCCATAGACTTTTAAAGGGTGTTCCGTGACTTTCGAATTTGCCACGAACAACCCAAATTGTTCGCTATTCGACAAACAGGCGAACACCCAATGTTCAAGACGAACATACGTTTGACTTGAACATCGGGCTCATCCCTAGTTAAAATGAACATGCATACCTGTGCAACCCGGACACAGGTTTGGATACTTCTTCCCACCTAAATCTCTTTGAAGTCTCCACGGTCCGGACCCCAATCTGGGATTTCAAAACCCAGAGAGAATTAACTAGCTTGTCTTCTCCACCCAGAAATAATCCTCTTGAGCTTCACACTCTATCTTAATGCAAATCCTTTGTGTCTTTTCCCTTAAATCACTCTGCGGCAGAAGAAGACTGTGCTTTTGAATACTCCAAAAGTGTGTGTTTAAGTTAAACGTTACAGGGTTTTGATAAAAGATACAGTCATATGAAAAAAAGTAAGCCGACCCCATAAACATAGTTTAATTTAACATATTTATACAGGAAAACATTAGATCTTCATTCAAGCTGTGACTACAGATAAAGGTAATAAGGTAATAAATGACTTCTTGTAAGTGTTTTCCAAATCTGCCCATCAATCTGTTGAGTACTTGATGAAATTGTTGACCTCTCCTTCATGTTGAAATCCTTCAGTTGCATGAATTGCCCAATTTAAATTCCTCAACAACTTTTCAATAGGATTTAAATCAGGGCTTTGATAGGGCCAGTGGATTAGCTAGCAGGCTTTGGATCATAATTGGCCTAAAAGATCCATTTTGGGTTCAAAATTTTGAACAGATGACCTAAAATTCCCACCTAACACACTTTAATAGATACGAGACTGCTCTGTGCAAAAACATTGTAAAGCGTTTTAAATTTTAATGAAAAAAAAAAGCTTTGCAATCACTTTAAAGGAGTTGTTTCAAAGATTTGTATTTGTATTTTAAAACTGACAAAAATAAAATACAAAATGCTTCCTCGAGGCATGGAAAAAGCCTACACACTTACAGATAACAAAACATTTGGAGTATGTTTAGGCTTATAACTCTGTGGTGGTTCTGTTAGCACCGTATATCACTCTTGCCGTGGAATTTCTGGTTCCAGGAGCCCTGGGAGGCTCTCCTGGCACCCCTGAAGGGAGCAAACTGTGCCCGGAAAGCCACCCCCGAACATCCAGAGTGTAGCCGATGTCATTTGTAGGCAATGAGTTTTGCATATGGTAAAGTGGTTTGGGTGCCTAGCCTATGTACCCCGAGGGGGGGTCCTGAGACTTAAGTGCCTGGAGGCACTTAATCTACACTGTCAATATGGTTGTAATAAAGGGCCACACTATACATGAGAAAGAGGAAGTAAAAAAGGGGGGAGGGGAGGGAGAGGAAAGAGAAGCCAATCAACAGGATGTGGGGTGAAGGTGAAGTAACGAAGCTTACGTGTTACGCTTGTATCCCGGGGTGAGGGCAATACCCACATGTTGGGCCCATGGTTCCCAGGTGGATTCAAACTGAACTTTTGAGTCTAGCAATACAGGCAGAAGGTTTTTTATCTTAATGCATTCTATGCATTATGATAAAAAAAACCTTTTGTGTGTAGCAGCCTCCCCAGCACCCCCCTAATTACTTACCTGAGCTCCATCTCTCTCCAGCGATGTCCACAAATGTCTACGCTAAAGAAACTCTGTTGAGTTTTTATTGCTGTATGTGTTACCACTTTAGAGATTCATCTTCTTTGTTTGTCCTGGTGACCTCTGTTGTCAGAGTTGAAAGTGATGGGAAATTCCAAATTTTGAGCTACCACGAAAACAGGACATAGGGAGAAATATTCCAAAAGGGACACTTGTTACAGTGACAACTGTGAGACAAAATTTCCCCATTTGGAAAGATTTTCTATTACTTCCTGTTATATTTACAGGACAGGAAGGAAAGTGGAATCTCCCCAATGGGACACAGATAGTAAAAAACCTTGTTAGGTTCCTAACTATTTTAAAAGGAAAAAGAAAAAACTTTTGGATTTAGATATATTTTAAGGTTAAATGTAAGGGTTCAAATTAAAGGTTGAGGATTCACTTTAATGGGTAAGTACTAGAGCTAGGATGAGGTGTAGGGTTAAGAAACAGGGCCAAGTGTTTGAGGAATTAGCTAAAAGTAAAACCCATGGTTTTACTTAATTAAGTTGAACTGTAAGATGATTGGACATTCCGACAGCAAAACCGTGGATTTTTTTCCGACAGATGTTGGCTCAAACTTGTCTTTCATACACACGGTCACCTAAATGTTGTCAGAAATTCCAAACGTCAAGAACGCGCTGACATACAACAAGTTCAATAGCCAGTGCTTCTCTTCTGCTTGATTCCGAGCATGCATGGAATTTTGTGTGTCTGAATCGTGTACATACGCTCGGAATTTCCGACAACAAGTTTTGTTGTCGGAAAATTTGAGGACCAGCTCTCAAATTTTTGTTGTTGGAAATTCCGGCAGCAAATGTCCGATGGAGCATACACACGGTCGGATTTTCCAACAACAAGCTCACATCGAACATTTGTTGTCGGAAAGTCCGATCGTCTGTACGCGGCGCTGAAAGCCCCTCATGAAAACATACCAATTTCTCTGTACACAAATTTCTCCATATACTTAATATAATACCCTCCAGCAGTCCCAGATTTTGCAGAATCATCCTGCAATGTGAAAGAAGTCACAGGGTCCTGTAGCCCCAGGATAATCCTAACTATGTGCTGATTAGGTCCCCCTGCCCATCTCTGTAATCAGTACTCTCTATTTTCCATTTACAGCAGTCCCTCCTTTCTCTCCTTCTTCTCTCTGTTTATCACTATAAACACATCCCAGTCCTTCACCTCTACACGCCTCCCTTCTGATTGTCACAGTTTTTCCTCTAGTAGCGCCCCCCTTCAGTCTCCATGTTTTTTCCTATTGGTGCAGAACCAATATGTATGCAGTGTTCAATCCATATGCTCCTCCCCTCTGCCTGTCACATTCCTTCAGTTATAAACTCCTCCTTTCTGCCTGTCACACTTGTAAGGTGAATGTTACATAGTCCTGATTGCTGTGCTGTACTAATGTGTGCACTGTATACTATAAGTAGCCTCAGATTCTATTTAGCCATGCCTCTTTACTTCCAATATTTAGTCTCATGTAACCATTACCACTTTTGCATGGTATGTGTTTACTCCTCCAGGGTATCCCACTTTCTCAAGTTCTAATGTTCGGAGGTATACCAACATAGTCACTACGGGGACTTCCCACCATTGTTTTTGCATGGTTCAGTTATTTTAAATTACAGAAGATTTCATCAGAAGAACTAAGGTTCTTCCTTTTACAGAAAAACTTCATTGGTGTGTTTGTTTGTGGAGGAAGGTGTAAAACTAATGATTCAGCCCAATATCCCCTGCTTATTTTGAAAAGAATTGGTTGTTTGCCAACTGTTCTTTTCTAAGGTTGACATTGCAGAAACATTTTTTTCAAAGTCCTTCAGTACAATCACAGCAGGAAGTTGCACACTGATGTGCTACTTTTTGTGTTCCTGCTAAGTTTGTGGGGCATTGCTGGGCTCCTTTTGGCAAGGCCCTGGAGTTCCAGAGGCAAGGGATTATGTTATACCATATAGTATTGGAGCAGGTGCATATCTATACATGTCTACATTCAAAGCCATCAGTTCTGGCATCATTGTACAATGATTTTTTAGGGTATATAATGAATACAATATAGTAGAAATACAACAAATCAGCTAGTGGAGCAGTTTAAAGCTTCTTGCTGTTTGACAATTTAATCGTACACCTTATTGATTCAGTACACCCAAAACTGATAAACAGAGTGAGTATTGTGCTCCTTGTAAACATATAAAGGTATTTGCTATTTTTTTACCCTATGAAATCAGTCTTGATGTCATAGCAGTAAATTTACCACAGTTCCACTTGTTGTTTTGCAGTGTTGAATAATTACCTTACAGTGCCTCCACCAGCGATCCTGTCAGCTAGTACTTACTCCTTTCCACACATTTAATCTCTCATCAAACGTTCTGAGCAGACCCCTACCATCTTCTTGGTGTTGGAACTGTGTTATTCTCGGTTCTTGAGGAAATTGAATTATACTGAAACGTCTGTAGTTTTCCTTCATGCTTTTAAGATTTGGCATGTTGTATACTAGTTAGAAGGAACTATTTGTAGTTGTCAGCTCCAATGTTCTATTTTTCCAGTAAAACTGAGAAAGATTTATCTATTTTTGTGGTAAAAAGACAAACATATGAGCAAGATGTAAATGTAGGATGAGCCAAGAATTCGCAAAAGGCTTTTGGCTGAGATGGTCTTTCAAGTAAGATAATTCTAATGATTGCTTGACAAATAACAAAATGTGCAGTAAATGTATTCACAAAATTTTAATTCAGTAATTTCTGTTCCTTTGCATGTATATAAATCATAGTTGGTTATCAACAGAATGAATTGCTGTTTAACAGGTTAGCTATCTTTAATGAATTGTACAGACTATAACAGTTTTTAATTTGAAACTAGCTATAAATATTTGTTGGCTTTTAAATCTTGTCACAAGCTAGTTTGCCAACTATGTTGTTTATCTAGATAGTGTTGTGCATAATTTTTAAGCTAGCAGATGTTTTTAAATCCATTTATCAGCATTTTTATGGGAGCTCACCCAATAAGGTAAATATACCTAGTGACTAGACTTTAGTCTTTCTTAAATGTTTCTCACATGATATACATTGGAACACTTTTATGCCCTGTACACACGGTCGGATTTTCCGACGGAAAATGTGCGATCAGAGCGTGTTGTCGGAAATTCCAACTGTGTGTGGGCTCCATCAGACATTTTCCATCGGATTTTCCGACACACAAAGTTTGAGAGCAGGCTATAAAATTTTCCGACAATAAAATCTGATCGTGTCAATTCCGACCATGTGTGGACAATTCTGACGCACAAAGTGCCACGCATGCTCAGAAGAAATTCCGAGAGGGAACAGCTCGGTCTGGTAAAATTAGCGTTCGGAATGGATATAGCACTTTCGTCAGGCTGCAATGTTTAAAAATGTTTAATGCAGCGCACTCTCTTCTTCTTTATAATGTGAGAAGAATGAAGTTGTTTTGCTGCTCATATTCACACAGAGTTCTTACAAACTTCTTTTTTTATTATTTATCATGATTTCATCAATATATTTTGATCTGTCACATCTGTCAAAAAATATATATGTTTGTTTTTTTGGGTTTGTATTTTTTCAAGCCTGATCGTGTTTTATTTTTTATTTTTTTTACTCGAGAATATTTTTGGGTGTGTTTTGTGTGTCAAGTTACCACAACACCATTATTATCTTGTATTATTTAATCTCAAGGAGGTTGCTTGGTGTTGGTGTCTCTTGTTAATTTCACATCGTAGTTTTGAAATGTACCTGCCTCCTCACAAACAAACTGTCCTTTTTGAAGGAAAACACACATAGGCGAGTATAATTAAAACAAAAAATCCTTTATTTATAACCAAACAAAGAGGGAGGCAACGCTGGATAAACATCATAAATTGGCGAAGCCTTTGACCCCCAGGGCACACATCAATTATTTTACAGCAAAATTGGTGGCCTGAGGAGTCCATATCTAAGGGAGTGCAGTCTGGTCCAGAAGTCCCAGAGATCATGAAAGCAGCAGATGACATGTATGTTCCCAAGCTGTGGTCATACAAGAGCCTGCATCTTTTGCCAGACCAGACTGAACCCAGGGCCATCACTCTCTGGTCTTCCTTACACGCTTCCTTCCCAGCTGTGACTCTGGTGTTGGAGGTGTGGCAGGAGGAGAAGTAGGACCTGGAGGAGGAGGAGGAGGAGGACCATGGGTGAGCTGACAAATGTGGATTTCACATGTGAGTTGGCCCCTCAACCCCTTATTTAGAGCTTCCAAAATTAAAAACTTACATAAGAGGCGTTGGCCCTCCTCCATCTGCATCGTTTTGCATGCTGTTAGGTCAGAAAAATCCTTTTCCACACTGTGGGGTATTCTGAGGGCCTCAGTAGCCTTCCAAAATAGGCCTATTGCAGCCTCCTCCAGGTTACTGCTCTTCCTGCCACTTTTTCTTTAAAGGCGGAAGGGAGGGACCTGGGTATTGGGCAGCCTGCTTGGCCCGGCCACCTCCTGGCTGAGACTTTCCTGTGTATAAAAAAGGGACATCGTTTTAGTTTTTGGTTCATCAATCACAATCATAAATTAGTACTCCAAACTAACATCTATTTAACATCATTGATTGGACAACCAGAAATATTTAGAAGAATGCTATACCTGGCTCAAGCTGGGCTCCTCCACATGTTGCTGCCTGGAAGGCCCAGATTGGGCGACAGAAGCTTCAGCTGGGGGGAAGGAAGCATGGAAGGAAGACTGGAGATTGCTGGCCTGGGTTCAGTCTGGCCTGCCAGAAAATGCAGTCTGTCATAGTACCACAGCCTGGGGAGATAAATGTCATCTGCTGCTTCTGATCTCTGGGAATCCTGGACCTTCTTGCGCTCCCTTTAGATAAGTGCTCCTCATGCCACCAATTAGGATGTTCAAATAGGTGATGTCTGCCATGGGGATCACCGGCTTCACAAATTGCAGCAAATTATGCAGCGCTGCCTTCCTCTTTGTTTGGTTCTTATATTCGGGGTGGTTTACCTGCCACAGACAGGGCAGCTCCCTGAACATATCTATGAAGATTGGCATAAAGTCCTGATCATTGACTAGATCCATTTTCTCTGCAAGACACAACACAAGACAAACCCTAATGTCAGGCTAAAGTCTCCTAATCTTGTCACAATACAGGCCTCAATCTAGAAGCAGTATAGGCACAATTTTAAATCGTACAGTAGGTGACCGCGATATTGTGTCAATCTCGCCGCACTTCTCGGCGAGATTTGACACCTACGAGCCCCGTCGCAGGGGCCAGCGCCGAGATGGCTCACTCATCGCGAAAGGAAAACTTTGTTTTCCTTCCGCGATGAGTGACAGGCAGCGCTGACAGCTGTCTGGTATGAATCCTGAGGCGGGAACACCGCGCCAAATTTTAAATGAAAAAACCGGCGTGGGTTCCCCCCTCGGAGGCATACCAGGCCCTTAGGTCTGGCATGGATTGTAAGGGGAACCCCCTATGCCGAAAAATCGGCGTGGGGGTCCCCCCCAAATCCATACCAGACCCTTATCCGAGCATGCAGCCCGGCCGGCCAGGAAAGGGGGTGGGGACGAGCGAGCGCCCCCCCCCCCCTCCTGAGCCGTACCAGGCCGCATGCCCTCAACATGGGGGGGTGGGTGCCTCGGGGGAGGGGGGCGCCCTGCGGCCCCCCACCCCAAAGCACCTTGTCCCCATGTTGATGAGGACAAGGGCCTCTTCCCGACAACCCTGGCCGTTGGTTGTCGGGGTCTGCGGGCGGGGGGCTTATCGGAATCCGGGAGCCCCCCTTAATAAGGGGGCCCCCAGATCCCGGCCCCCCACCCTGTGTGAATGAGTTTGGGGTACATGGTACCCCTACCCATTCACCTAGGGAAAAGTGTCAATGTAAAAAAAAACACACTACACAGGTTTTAAGAATAATTTATTAGTCAGCTCCGGGGGTCTTCTTCCGACTTCGGGGGGTCCCCTTCCGACTTCTCCCGGTGTTCGGCCTCTTCTCCCGGTGTTCGGCCTCTTCTCCCGGGCCCCACCGCTATCTTCTTCCAGCTCTATTGCCAGCGAGGGGCCCGGTCTGCTGCCGCTGTCTTGTCGCCGCTGTCTTGTCGCCGCTGTCTTGTCGCCGCTGTCTCGCCGCCGCTGTCTTGCCGCTTCTTCTCTTCTTTTCTTCTTCCCCGATGTTGACACGACGCTCTCTCCGACTCGAATGCTGTGTGCGAGCTGCGGAGCCATTTATATAGGCGGTAACCCCGCCCCCTTACGACGTCATGGTCCCAGCATGCGCAGGGACTCTGGGGTCACGCCCCCTTATGACGCCAGAGTCCCTGCGCATGCTGGGACCATGACGTCGTAAGGGGGCGGGGTTACCGCCTATATAAATGGCTCCGCAGCTCGCACACAGCATTCGAGTCGGAGAGAGCGTCGTGTCAACATCGGGGAAGAAGAAAAGAAGAGAAGAAGCGGCAAGACAGCGGCGGCGAGACAGCGGCGACAAGACAGCGGCGACAAGACAGCGGCGACAAGACAGCGGCAGCAGACCGGGCCCCTCGCTGGCAATAGAGCTGGAAGAAGATAGCGGTGGGGCCCGGGAGAAGAGGCCGAACACCGGGAGAAGAGGCCGAACACCGGGAGAAGTCGGAAGGGGACCCCCCGAAGTCGGAAGAAGACCCCCGGAGCTGACTAATAAATTATTCTTAAAACCTGTGTAGTGTGTTTTTTTTTACATTGACACTTTTCCCTAGGTGAATGGGTAGGGGTACCATGTACCCCAAACTCATTCACACAGGGTGGGGGGCCGGGATCTGGGGGCCCCCTTATTAAGGGGGGCTCCCGGATTCCGATAAGCCCCCCGCCCGCAGACCCCGACAACCAACGGCCAGGGTTGTCGGGAAGAGGCCCTTGTCCTCATCAACATGGGGACAAGGTGCTTTGGGGTGGGGGGGCCGCAGGGCGCCCCCCTCCCCCAAGGCACCCACCCCCCCATGTTGAGGGCATGCGGCCTGGTACGGCTCAGGAGGGGGGGGGCGCTCGCTCGTCCCCACCCCCTTTCCTGGCCGGCCGGGCTGCATGCTCGGATAAGGGTCTGGTATGGATTTGGGGGGGACCCCCACGCCGATTTTTCGGCATAGGGGGTTCCCCTTACAATCCATGCCAGACCTAAGGGCCTGGTATGCCTCCGAGGGGGGAACCCACGCCGGTTTTTTCATTTAAAATTTGGCGCGGTGTTCCCGCCTCAGGATTCATACCAGACAGCTGTCAGCGCTGCCTGTCACTCATCGCGGAAGGAAAACAAAGTTTTCCTTTCCCGATGAGCGAGCCAGCGCGACATTCACAGTACCCTGTCGCCGAGAACCAGCGCGATGGTATCGCGCTGGAAACACAATCTCGCGGTCAGGTACTGTACCTTCGTTATCACGATCGGCGCCTCCGATACTCCTTCCTCCACTCACAGATCGTACGTACTACGCACGCGTGTTATTATTTATATACACTGAGCATGCGTCAAACTCCGCCCGCCCCCGATGTTCTTTCTAGTCTATTCCCTGCCCCTTCTCATTCGGCGCAGTGGGGAAGAGCACATGGCAGAGACAGAGCAGGTGTCTGATAATTACACCAATGAGGGGGAGGAGGAGGAAAGCCCGGAGCCAGAAACATCCCAATCCTGGAAGAGACGATTTAAGGCATCAAATATGTCCTTTGTTAAGATGGTGGAGATGGTCGACATCCTAAAGAGGGCCGACTATGACGGGAAGTATGGACCTTACCCCAACCCCAGTGTCAGAAAGGCCAAGATCATGGCGAAAGTGGTCAAAAGTCTGCATAAGAATTTCGGGGTACGACGATCCAAGGATCAGCTCAGGAAGCAGTGGTCAGACCTCAAATTAAGGGAGCATGAGCAGTACAGAAGGATCAGGAGAGTGCTGCAAAAAAGTAAGTAGTTGTCCTGTGTTCCTATTCTTTATGTTTATTACGTTCATGCTGCTCCATGTGCTTTTCTTTACTGTTGTCCAGTTTAAAATGGCAACTTTCATGTTCATGGGCACATTGTTTGTTTGTATGAAACATTGTTCGTTCGGCATAGAAAACCCCATTGTTTTGGCCATATGCATTTGAATAACTTTTTTCTGGCCTGCTTCTTTTCAAATAATTTTGGTGTGTAGATGGGTTGTTAACTAGAATGAAATGCAAACTAGATTCTGTGTAAGGAGAGGACACTCAACACCAGTTTACACAGCTGGACGCTGGAGCACTAGTGTGGGAAACAAGAACACTCTTTTTATTAGGGGGCCCCACACAGGTGCTCCAGTGTATACTATAGGGGTGTCTCTATCTGTGAAGCTTGTACAAAACAGGTAAGTATTCAAGCTTGACAAAGGAAAAAAATAGTTCTTCATCTTGGAACTCTGCCAAAATAGACAATTGTACCCCACTTCCAAGCAATGTTTCATATTCCTATTTCTGCCATCAAATATCTGTGTGCTAAGTATACCTTTTTTTTTTACATAGAGGAGAAAAGACTCGGAGGACACCACTCATCCGAGGAGACCACAGACCCCCCACCTCTGGAAGAAGTGGAAATCCCCCAAAGCCAAGCAGAGCAGGAGGAGGAAGACGTGGTGGAAATTGTCACCACAACAGGTGAGTGTCTGCGACCACAGGCTCAGGTAAGAGATGGATGCCGGCATATTTATAATACATGTTTTTTTTGTTCATTTATTTTTGTAGGTGATGATGATGTTGTGGATCCAGGTCATTTCACCAGTGAGAGTGCCCAGATCCTGATCGGGGAGATCATGAGGTGTAATAGGGACTTGGAAAACATCCAGAAAAACATCAGTGAGGTTATAAACAAAATGAAGAACATCATTGATGTTTTAGGGAGAGTTTAAAAGACCTCCAAATCCCTGACTTTTTTGTGGTATTTGTAATTGAAGAATTTGTTAAATTTTTTGACATTTTATAGAAAAGCCAAATTTTGAAGATGCACACAGTGTGTAAACATGTGCTATCTGCCATCACGGGAGATCTATGTAGGCGTTTTGGGGGTGCAACCCCTTCCTCAATAATAAAGTAGCTTGATCCCCGTGATGGCAGCTAGCACATGTTGACATTCTACAATTTGTGTACATCTTCAAAATTTGGCTTTTCCAGGGGTAACTGCACTCCATCTGAACACAATATCAAACACAGTTTCTAAATACTCATGTCTGATATTGCCTTCAATTTCAAAAAGTTGAACTTTGTAAGTTCCATATTTGTGTATTTCTTGTTGGTTTGAAACATGCCTGTTTTACCTTAAATGGACATTTCTACTTTTATTAATGTGACCCAAAAAAATGTTATACAACAAACATGTTGGTTTGTTTTAAAAACCATTTCTAAATGCACATGTGATTGTGCTGGCATTAAAAAGATTGATACTCAAGAATGTGTGGATTAATGTTTCAATGCTTCTTAAATTCTGTGGTGTTAAAATTGTGGTTTTCAGTGACAATGGTGGTTATTTCCTAAGGGCAAATCCACTTTGCACTACAAGTGCAGTTTCAGTGCAGTCTCAAGTGCACTCATAGTGCAAAGTGGATTTTCCTTTAGTAAATAAAACCCAACAGTGCTTTTTTATGTTACACAATCACGCCATTTTCAGGACTCCCCACATTTCTGTCAGGGTCAGCTAAAAGAAACACAAGCAGTAAATGTCACCAAAGATTTTAGTAGTTAAAATGCTTTTTTAATTTGAAAAATGTATCATACATTGTCTGGCATATTGATGGCCCCCCTACCCGCAAAGTATTCAAGGTAGCTAAGACGGACCTCGCGGGCACTCAGGGGGGGCAAGCCAGGACGGCCAGCCTCAAGCGCCATCAGGGTTGTTTCACTTCCAGGAATTCCAGCCTCAGGTCCAACTGAGGCAGCATAGTTGGCAAAATTTTGCCTTAAAAAGTTGTGGAGAACACAGCACACCAGGATGATATGATTCAGTTTATACTCCGCCATGTGTATGGGTGTAGGAAATAGGCGGAACCGGCTGGCCATGATTCCAAACGTGTTCTCCACCACTCTTCTGGCTCTGGCCAGCCGGTAATTAAAAACCTTCTGGTCCGGGGTGAGGGTCCTCATAGGGAATGGCCACATAAGATGGTCCCCCAGTGCAAACGGTTCATCCACAACGAAGATGAATGGGAGTCCTTCCACCTTGTCTTCTGGAGGTGGCAAGTCCAAGCTGCCATTCTGGCGATGCCTGTAGAACTCCGTCTGGGTGATGACTCCACCATCAGACATCCGGCCATTCTTCCCCACGTCCACATACAGGAACTCATAAGTAGCCGACACCACCGCCAACATCACAATACTATTGAACCCCTTGTAGTTGTAATAGTATGACCCCGAGTTGGGTGGTGGGATGATGTGGACGTGTTTCCCATCAATTGCCCCTCCGCAGTTAGGAAAGTCCCACAGCTGGGCAAAGTGGGAGGCCACAGTCTGCCATTCCTGTGGCGTGGAAGGAAACTGTGGAGTCAAACAAGAAAAGAAAATTAATCATTTTGCACATAAATATGGAAAGCAGATTAGACACAAGCATTCTTGGCCAACATCAGTATAAAATTTATTTTAGGGAGTATTTAAAGACAAAGGTATAAGGTCCACCTATCAGATCCCCCCCCCCTCATGGGCCATTTGTAAAATGTTATGGGGGGGAGATGTTTGGGACAGGTAACCCTCTCCACTTCATTGAGAGATGAATGCCTAAATAATGTGTATTACTTTGGCCAGCCCCTCCTTACTTTACACTATTGGCAGCCCACTGGACAGGTAAGAAGTGTCATAATACAAAGAGATAAATACACACTGTACAAATGGAAGCATATTTTTATATTCTGCTATTACCTATCAAGATAATAATAGGATACAAAAACTTTAAACAGTACCATTTGTAAGTATTCAGGCAGGCCCTTGCACTACATGCTTTGGGGAATTCATCCATAAATATGACCACTAAAGAGGTGGGTATAGTGTGTATGGGTTTGCCAAAGTCAGCAGATAGAGGATTGGTATCAGCTGAGTTAGCAGTTGGGGGGAGGGAGGGTTCCAAATGATTTTGGGACACAAAAAAAAAGCCCCTGGCACTCTGCCAGAATTTCAAACACAAAATACATTGTTAATTGAATAGACGAGGTGAATATAGGCCCAGGAGAGCATGCTGAGGAAGTAAGTGAAGGCAAATATGTATGAAGGACAAAAAAAACATAAATCTCCAGCATGCATGAGGTCAAAGGGGACATTCGCAGCATATTACAATCATGGTAATTAGGCAATGAGGAAAGAAATACAATATATTAACAAACATTATATACAATAAAATGTGCTATTAAAGGATAAATCTTACCTTAATATAATCCTTCTGCAGGACCTGGATGATGGCAGAACAGGTCTCCGGGATAATGATCCCCAGAGCCTGGGAGGAGATGCCTGTCGAGAACTTGAGGTCCTGCAGGCTTCTCCCTGTTGCTAAGTACCGCAACGTGGCGACTAGCCTCTGCTCCGGAGTGATGGCTTGCCTCATGCAGGTATCCTGCCTGCTGATATAGGGGGTCAGCAAAGCCAACAAACAGTGAAATACGGGGGCCGTCATCCGGAGAAAGTTCCTGAAATCATCAGGATTATTCTCACGGATCTCACGGAACAAAGGCATGTGACAGAACTGGTCATGCTGAAGCAACCAATTCTTGGTCCATGAACTCCTCCCCACCCTGTTCATGGACTGGACTTGTGTCAAGGTAAGGACCCCAACACTAAGCCCCCACACAGCACGAACTCTACGAGGAGTACGTATACGCAATATGGCTAGAAAACGGTTGGCTGTTCAGAACGAAGTAACAGAACGCACTGAAGAACAGCAAGGCCTGTGAAGAGCGACCTGAAAAACAGTAACGAACGAACAAGAACACAATGACAGAGTCACGCGTAACTCGCTGCACGCATTGAAGACCAGATACAAACCCACAAGCACAAACTGAACAGCAGAAAACGATCTGAAAGCCACGAGTCTGAAAAAGCGCAAATCGTCTCTCACCAAACTTTTACTAACACGAGATTAGCAAAAGGAGCCCAAAGGGTGCCGCACATAGTACTGAACTTCCCTTTTATAGTCTCGTCGTACGTGGTGTACGTGACCACGTTCTTGGTGTTCGGAAATTCTGACAACTTTGTGCGACCGTGTGTGTGCAAAACAAGTTTGAGCCAACATCCGTCTGAAAAAATCCATGGATTTTGTTGTCAGAATGTCCGATCAATGTCCGACCGTGTGTACGGGGCATTACGCTGACCATGTACATAGTGATATGATCCCGTTAGCATGATATGCCAAATTCAGTAGGTATTTAATGAACAATGATCTCCTCATTACTACCTATGCAATAGTACTTATACATAAAGTGCAGCTCTCAAAATAAACTAAATAAAATAAACCCAGCTTGTGTAAACACTATTATGGTTTATACATTAAAGAAAATTCGTAAGGTGCCAATATAAGTGTTCATAATGTGCAAATATCTATAGGGGTTGTAAACTCTCGTGTTTTTTCATCCTATGCATTAAGGTGAAAAAACACCTGGCAGTCACCGGCCCTCTAGCCCCCATTTTACTTACGTGAGCCCTGGAATTTCACCTGGCGGAGACGCACTCTTCCTTTGCCCGGGGTTCTCAGCTCTTGATTGGATAGATTGATAGCAGCACAGCCATTGGCTCCCGCTGCTGTCAATCAAATCCAATGAAGCAGGCACTGGGGGGCGGGGCCGAGTCCAGCATTCGTGTTTATGGACAGAAATGCGGGACTCAGGAGCTAGCCCGCAAAGTAACCCCCCCGGGAGAGCGCTTCTCCTAGGGGGTTATCTGATAAGAGGAGGAGCTGCAAGAGCCACCGAGGGACCCCAGAAGTCAGTGTTTGGGGCCACTCTGTGCAAAACAAACTGCACAGTGGAGGTAAGTATGCTAAGCCTCCAGTGTGACAACCTTCACTTCACGTGCAAGGCTTACCAGACAAATTGCGACCTTCAGTAAAAGAGGGGTCAAAAGTGCTTATAAGTAGGCTTTCAGAGGCAAATATGAGTTCTCCAGTAAATCAAAACTCTTCAATATCTCAAAGGGATTACAGCAGGCTGCCACAATGCTCCTCTACAGCTCACTGGAACCACCAGCTTACCCAGGGATCTGCTCAATGGGATTGATGATGCATTCACATCTGCACATTGCTGAGCTTGACCCGGTAGGTATCATGGTGGCGCTGCAACTGTGACTTGGACAAAATTTTTCAACCACCTGTACCTCTTAATCATCTAAATTCTAAATCTTTTGAAATTGTTGCATAATTGTTTGTGTTGATTCCAGGCACTCCTGGCCCATAATCCCTTTTATGTACTGCCAGTAGATAAATGTGAGATGCCCACAATTCCTACACACTGCAAGGGGTGGAGAAAAAAGAATCATCTCAGCTAATTGGTCATCCACAGTATACATCAGTTTGCAACAGAAAGGCCTGATCTAGTAGATATCCCAGTTCAGGAAAATCTGATCTTGTCATACCGAATCATCTGCATCATACTACCATCTCTTACTACAAGTATGGCCAATTTAAATCTAGCCATATATTTTGCTGTCATATGGTAGATATCATTTTAGTTACTACCGTAAGGCGATATGAAAACAGTTACATAAAGACCAGAAGTAAGTGGAACAACTGCACTTACTTTACTTCTTCTATTAATAATCTTGTTTATAGACACTGTAAAATCTTGGTAGATCGTGATTTTACTAAGTCTTTAGATGAGCTCAGGTAAATGTTATAACTACAGTATGTCAATCATCAACAAACTATATTAGGACTTCCTCATATCAAACATGTTGCCATGTGGTTTGCTGCATTTTGCAAGCACCTTTAGCCTTAGTTCACAATACTGCGATGAGATGTACTGCGAATTTGATCAATTTTTTTGTCCTGTGTGAGGTGCGAATTTGCCTTGCATTCTGAGGTGGACAGGTGCGAATTTACAGTGATTTTACCCCAAATTTACCTCGATTTACCACAAATTTCAGGAGGCAGACAGTGACCAATTCACAGAGATGTGAACTGTGTGCTGCAAGTTTACTGCAAGTTCAGTTGAAGCCCATGAAGATAAAATTCGCACTGCACCACAGGAATTTGCATTGCACTCACAGTCAACATGCACAGAACCCTTTTTTTTTCTTGCACCAAATTTGCAACGCATAGATGTGAACCAAAGCTATGGAATACTATGGTTTTTACATGACCTGCAAATTTGTGTGTTTCCTAAAGGCATCAAACCCGCTGTAAATTCGCATCAGTGTGAACCCAGCCTAAAGGTATTCAGAATAGAAAACATTGTTTTTAATAGGACCTGATCACCCTCAATACATAGTCAAGCTTCACAAAGGAAACTGAGGGAGCTCAAGTCTATAACGTTGAAAAGTATCTAGTCCCAAAAGAACCCCAATGGCTCAAAACTGATATGATCCAGAAACATTTAGACAAAACAAAGGTGAGTAAAGCGCCTGGACCAGGTGGCTTACACCAATGAATTCTCAAACAGCTGAGCTCTGCTATTTCAATGCCATTGTTTCTATTTTTAGGGACTATTTAATGGCTGGCCTGGTACCACAGGATTGGTGCATTGCGGTGACTATATAAAAAGGTTTCAAAGTCCTTAATAAGTGACTACAGATTGGTTAGGTTAAAGTGGTTCTAGAGCCTTAAGGGTTTTTTTTACCTTAATGCATTCTACGCATTAAGGCACAAAACCTTCTGAGCTGCAGTATCCCCTCCCCTTATACTCTTATACTTACCTAAGCCCAATCCCTATCCGGCGATGTGCTGGAGAGTAGTGGATTTTGCCGCTGTCTCTCTACTCATTGGGCAGATTAATAGCAGTGGGAGCCATTGGACACAAACAGGATGGCTCGGGAGCAAGCCCGCACGAGTGTCCCCATAGACAGCGGCTTTCTATGGGGGCACTCGCTAAAGAGGAGGAGAACCTGGAGAACCTATGGTGGACCCCAGAAGAAGAGGATTAGGACAAGTATAACACATTTATTATTTTAATAAGGAAAAAATAAAGGTTTAATGTTACTTTAACTTCTAGAGTTGGGAAGATACTGGAGAATTTAATAAACGACCACATAGATGAGTTTTTGCTAGAAAACAATATTTTAAGCAATAGACAGCATGGATTCATGAAAGACTGAAGTTGTGAAACAAATTTAATTTCTTTTTATGAAGAAGTAAGCAAAAACTTAGAACAATAAAGACAAAGGAGCTGCTGTGGCTATAGTGTATAGTTGGATTTTGACAGATTTTTGGACAGTCAATGGTACAGAAGGTATACAGCAGAAAAACACTCTTGCGCATACAGTAAGTGTGGTGCCCAGCCTTAATCTGAGTGATGGCCTACTTCTCAGGGGATAATGTTTCTGGCCTTGCTGCCCTCTAGGACTGGGGGTGTCCTTAGTGTTACTAAAGAAATAAAAGAAAGAGGGTGCACCAGCCTAGTGCATTATCCCAAACAGATTTATTTTGTATAAAAAAAATATTAAAACTACTCACAAGCCTGTAGATCTAAGTGTGCTTAAACAGGCCACTATCCCATGGCTTTACAGTCCTGGAACCAGCAATCTCCAGATCGCAGGGGTGACCATGCAGGGCCCCTGCTGGCAGACGCGTTTCGAAGGATTAGCTTCTCCCTCAGGGAGAAAGAGGGTAAACCTTTGAAATGTTCTGCATGGTCTCCCCTGCAATCTGGAGATTGCTGGTTCCAGGACAGTATAGCATTTTGTATAAAATAAATCTGTTTGGGATAATGCACTAGGCTGGTGCATCCTCTTTTTCTTTTATTTCTTTAATGGTACAGAATGACCTGGGTGTTCTTATAGATCATAAACTTAATAATAGTTTGCACTAAAAGAGGTATAGACTCCAGAGAGAGAGAGAGAGAGAGAGAGAGAGAGAGAGAAAGAGAGAGAGAGAGAAAGAGAGAGAGAAAGAGAGAGAGAATTTTCCCCCTGTACAAATCATTGGTTAGACCTCATTTGGAATAGAAATTTCAGTTTTGGGCACCGGTTCACAAAAACAATATTGAAGGCCTGGGAAAGATGTAGAGAAGAGCAAGCAAACTGATAAGGGGCATGGAGGAGCTCAGCTATGAGGAAAGATTAGCTGAACCAAAAGTATTCTCTCTTAAAAAGAGTCGATCAAGGGGGCATATAATCACCATGTGACATAAGTGGTCCATATAGCGAGCTTGGTGTAGAGTTATTCGCTTTTCGGGTCATTACAAAAGACGAAGGGGGTACTCTTTATATATACACACACAGGAGATTGCGCAAAAATTATTAAACCACAATAAATGAACCATATGAAAAAAACGTGCAACTCATTAATAAAAAGATGAGTGAATTAACCACCGATAGATAAATGTAATGAAAAATTAGTAAAAAGTTACTGGTAAGTGATTATAGTGGTAAAAAACATACCATGTGAAACCTTTAAGACTTGAGAATCCACACAAATATTTATATCAAAAAGAAATGTCCAAATTGAAACAAATTAGCAAAGAGATAAAGATGACTTTGACTGCCGCCCCTCGACTTTACAGGATTGCTCAGATGCTTAAGATCCAGATAGAAACAATAAAACTTAAATGGAGCCAGATGGCCTCTTACCGAAAATGAAGGACCCCAGATTATAAGGGTCAAACTCACCCGGTATCAGCAATGTGCTGTAACAGCTTTTCACCCGATCCACTCCAGAGCAATTAGCCAGCCACTATTCCACATCAGGAAAACCAGTAGTAGGATATTACTTTCCACTCACTTGTAACAGAACAGCTATCAGCTGTGATGTTTCAACTGGTTGCCTCAAATGGGATAGCCGCTCTCCTCCGTCATAGGTGATAGGTAATGGGATAGTTTTAAATCATTTTCCCTTTACTCCAGAGTTCCTCCAAATAGTATTTCCTATGGTTAGTTAAAAGAGAAAGAAGAAGAACTTCATGGTGCAGTAAATCGTAACATTTATTCCTCACAATTTTCTTGTGCACAGCAAAGAAATATATACAGCACACAGCTCAGAACTTTCAGGCTGTCAGCTGGTGCGTGGTGACGTTATGGTGTTCTCTCCAACCAACGCTTTTCCCTGTAACAAGCATCGACTAGGAACAGAGATACCCAAGACGTCCACACTATTTATATGAAGCAGGAGAGACACCGGAAGTGTAAAAATCATCTGCTACTTAACCGGTGTGACACACATACAGATACTGTTGCATGAGTAAAGACAATCTGATTGAGCCATATTGGTAAACACTAATACAACATGTAAAAATGAATTGTCATAACATTAACTAATTTTATACAAAATTCCTAATATATCTAAAAATATCTTACGATACTCCCAAAATTCAGACATGCATTTTATAACAGGTATAACTATCAAATATCTTTTGCAATAGTATTAACCAATTATTAACATCATATTTAAAACATCACATTTTAAAAAGCAGTTTCACAAAAAATACCTTGCTGAATCCAAACAATTTGTCTGGTAATTTTATGTTTACAAAAAATACCAAAAAAAATTCTTCAGTGTTGTCACATGAAAAGGTATAATTAAATATTTTTCAAAAATGTGAGGGGTGTACTCACTTTTGTGAGATACTGCTAGGTTAAATAGCAGTGCCACCAGAACTCATCAATATTATTCTATTTTATGAACCTAGGGCACTGCTTCATGAATACAATTTTATTATGAATAACATTTTATAAGAAATATATTAAAAATTATTAAGAAATTAAAAAATTCTTTAATAGAAAATGAGTCCCCCAACACCATAAATTATTGATCTTAAATCATTATCAATATCTATGATAATCATTAGTATATATTTTACTTCTAATTTTTATATTAATTTATACATACAGTATCTCACAAAAGTGAGTACACCCCTCACATTTTTGAAAAATATTTAATTATACCTTTTCATGTGACAACACTGAAGAAATTACACTTTGCTACAATGTAAAGTAGTGAGTGTACAGCTTGTACAGTCAGGTCCATAAATATTGGGACTTCGACAAAATTCTAATATGTTTGGTTATATACACCACCACAATGGATTTGAAATGAAACAAACAAGATGTGCTTTAACTGCAGACTTTCAGCTTTCATTTTAGGGTATTTACATCCAAATCAGGTGAATGGTGTACAAATTACAACAGTTTGTATATGTGCCTCACACTTTTTAAGGGACCAAAAGTAATGGGACCATTGGCTTATCAGCTGTTCCATGGCCAGGTGTGTGTTATTCCCTCATTATCCCATTTACAAGGAGCAGATAAAAGGTCCAGAGTTCATTTCAAGTGTGCTATTTGCATTTGGAATCTGTTGCTGTCAACTCTCAATATGAGATCCAAAGAGCTGTCACTATCAGTGAAGCAAGCTATTATTAGGCTGAAAAAACAAAACAAACCCATCAGAGAGATAGCAAAAACATTAGCGTGTGGCCAAATCAACTGTTTGGAACATCCTTAAAAAGAAAGAATGCAACGGTGAGCTCAGCAACACCAAAAGACCCGGAAGACCACGGAAAACAACTGTGGTGGATGACCAAAGAATTCTTTCCCTGGTGAAGAAAACACCCTTTACAACAGTTGGCCAGATTAAGAACACTCTCCAGGAGGTAGGTGTATGTGTTTCAAAGTCAACAAATAAGAGAAGACTTCATCAGAGTGAATACAGAGGGCTCACCATAAGATGTAAACCATTGGTGAGTCTCAAAAACAGGAAGGCCAGATTAGAGTTTGCTAAACAACATCTAAAAAAGCCTTCACAGTTCTGGAACAACTTCCTATGGACAGGTGAGACCAAGATCAACTTGTACCAGAGTGATGGGAAGAGAAGAGTATGAAGAAGGAAAGGAACTGCTCCTGATCCAAAGCATATCACCTCATCAGTAAAGCATGGTGGTGGTAGTGTCATGGCGTGGGCATGTATGGCTGCCAATGGAACTGGTTCTCTTGTATTTATTGATGATGTGACTGCTGACAAAAGCAGCAGGATGAATTCTGAAGTGTCTCGGGCAATATTATCTGCTCATATTCAGCAAAATGCTTCAGAATTAATTGGATGGAGTTTCACAGTGTAGATGGACAATAACCCAAAGCATACTGCGAAAGCAACCAGAGAGTTTTTTAAGGGAAAGAAGTGAAATGTTATGCAATGGCCAAGTCAATCACCTGACCTGAATCTGATTGAGCATGCATTTCACTTACTGAAGACAAAACTGAAGGGAAAATGCCCCAAGAACAAGCAAGAACTGAAGACAGTTGCAGTAGATGCCTGGCAGAGCATCACCAGGGATGAAACCCAACATCTGGTAATGTCTATGCATTCTAGACTTCAGGCTGTAATTGACTGCAAAGGATTTGCAACCAAGTATTAAAAAGTGAAAGTTTGATGGATGATTGTTAATCTGTCCCATTACTTTTGACCCCTTAAAAAGTGGGAGGCACGTATACAAACTGTTGTAATTCCTACACTGTTCACCTGATTTGGATGTAAATACTTTCAAATTAACCACTTCAAGACCGCCGCACGATGATGTATGTCCAAACTTTGAACGGGGATATCGTTGTTATGGCAGCAGCTAGCTGCCATAACCCCCGTATCCCCGTTTTCGTGCGGCGGTCGGCTTTCAGATAAAAGTGGTGCGGTGCCCTCCGCCGCTTACCGGAGCCATCGGTAGCGGCGGAGACAATCGCATCCTTCTGTGTGGTGTGTCTGGAGATGAGTGAGGCTAAGATGGCGCTCACTCATCTCCAATACACTGCTGGGCGGAAGCGACGTCAATACGTCACTTCCGTCCACGCCTCTTAAAGGCACATTTTTTCAAATGTAATTTTTCTAAATGACTTTTTTTTTTTTTTTTTATTGCATTTTAGTGTAAATATGAGATCTGAGGTCTTTTTGACCCCAGATCTCATATTTAAGAGGTCCTGCCATTCTTTTTTCTATTACAAGGGATGTTTACATTCCTTGTAATAGGAATAAAAGTGACACCATTTTTTTTTTTAAACAGTGTAAAATAAATAAAATATCTTAAAATAAATAATACAAATAAAAAAATTTTTAAAACCCCCCCTGTCCCGACGAGCTCGCGCGCAGAAGCGAACGCATACGCGAGTAGCGCCCGCATATGAAAACGGTGGTCAAACCACACATGTGAGGTATCACCGCGACCGGTAGAGCAAGAGCAATAATTCTAGCCCTAGACCTCCTCTGTACCGCAAAATATGCAACCTGTAGAATTTTTTAAACGTCGCCTATGGAGATTTTTGAGGGTAAAAGTTTGACGCCATTCCACAAGCTGGCGCAATTTTCAAGAGTGACATGTTGGGTATCAATTTACTTGGCGTAACATTATATTTCACAATATAAAAAAAATTGGGCTAACTTTACTGTTGTCTTATTTTTTTATTCAAAAAAGTGAATTTTTTCCAAAAAAAAGTGCGCTTTTAAGACCGCTGCGCAAATACGGTGCAAAAAAAAAGTATTGCAATGACCACCATTTTATTCTCTAGGGTGTTAGAAGAAAACCATATATAATGTTTGGGGGTTCTAAGTAATTTTCTAGCAGAAAAACCTGTTTTAAACATGTAAACACCTAAAATCCAAAACGAGGCTGGTCCTTAAGTGGTTAAAGCTGAAAGTCTTCAGTTAAAGCACTTCTTTGGTTGTTTCATTTCAAATCCACTGTGGTGGTGTATAGAGCCAAAAAGATTACAATTGTGTCAATGTCCCAATATTTATGGACCTGACTGTATAACAGTGTACATTTGCTGTCCCCTCAAAATAACTCAACACAGCCATTGATGTCTAAACCGCTGGCAACAAAAGTGAGTACACCCCTAAGTGAAAATGTCCAAATTGGGCCCAATTAGCCATTTCCCTCCCCGGTGTCATGTGACTCATTGGTGTTACAAGGTCTCAGGTATGAATGGGGAGCAGGTGTGTTAAATTTGGTGTTGTCACTCTCACTCTCTTAAAACTGGTCATTGGAAGTTTAAAGAACTCTCTGAGGATCTGAAAAAAAAAAGAATTGTTGCTCTATATAAAGATGGTCTAGGCTAGAAGAAGATTGCCAAGACCCTGAAACTTAGCTGCAGCATGGTGGCCAAGACCATACAGCGGTTTAACAGGACAGGTTTGAAGAAGTTGAGTGCACATGCTCAGCGTCATATCCAGAGGTTGTCTTTGGGAAATAGATGTATGAGTGCTGCCAGCATTGCTGCAGAGGTTGAAGGGGTGGGGGGGTCAGGCTGTCAGTATTCAGACCATACGCCGCACACTGCATCAAATTGGTCTGCATGGCTTTCGTCCCAGAAGGAAGCCTCTTCTAAAGATGATGCACAAGAAAGCCCACAAACAGTTTGCTGAAGACAAGCAGACTAAGGACATGGATTACTGGAACCATGTCCTGTGGTCTGATGAGACCGAGATAAACTTATTTGGTTCAGATGGTGTCAAGCACGCATGGCAGCAACCATGTGAGAAGTACAAAGACAAGTGTGTCTTGCCTACAGTCAAGCATAGTTGTGGGAGTGTCATGGTCTGGGGCTGCATGAGTGCTGCCGGCACTGGGGAGCTAAAGTTCATTGGGGGAACCATGAATGTCATCATGTACTGTGACATATTGTAGCAGAGTTCCCTTCGGAGACTGGGCAGCATGGCAGTATTCCAACATAATAATGACCCCAAACACACCTCCAAGAGGACCACTTCTTGCTAAAGAAGCTGTGGGTAAAGGTAATGGACTGGCTAAGCATGTCTCCAGACCTAAACCCTATTGAGCATATGTGGGGCATCCTCAAACGGAAGGTGGAGGAGCACAAGATCTCTAACGTCCACCAGCTTTGTGATGTCTTCATGGAGGAGTGGAAGAGGACTCCAGTGGCAATATGTGAAGCTCTGGTGAACTCCGTGGCCAAGAGGGTTAAGGCAGTGCTGGAAAATAATGATGACCACACAAAATATTGACACTTTGGGCCCAATTTGGTCATCTTCACCTAGGGGTGTACTCACTTTTGTTCCCAGTGGTTTAGACATTAATGGCTGGGTGTTAAGTTATTTTGTGAGGACAGCAAATGTACACTGTTATAAAAGCTGTACACTCACTACCTTACATAGTAGCAAAGTGTCATTTCTTCAGTGTTGTCACATGAAAAGATATAATGAAATATTTACAAAAATGTGAGGGGTGTACTTGTGTGAGATACTGTATGCAGTATGTGGCCATTCATCTGAAAGCCTCTCAAGAAGGAGAACAACCCCACAAAAATCACCTGAAAAATCATTAAAATTTTATTAGTGTATGTCCCACCCATGATTATATTAATTTCCTCTTAACATTTTTTAATTTAAATTGTACTCCAGTGGGGACTTATAAGGGATCAAAAAGTCAGCTGTTGTTGATATAGCAGTTGATGTCCTGTTCGATGTTAAGCCCCATAGGATGGTACGAACAAAGGTCAAAAATCCATTGAGTTTATCTTCTGGAAATTTGTCTTTTCATATTACTCCCGCTCCTGTGTGGGGTGTATTTCTCTATAGCTATAATTTTTAATTACGAATGCTCCCTCCCATGATATTCACAAAAGTGTCTGGATACACTATGGCCAATAAAGCCTTTGCAAATATTAGTCAGATTGTTCTCCTATTCTGATCTTTAAAGATCGTGTGGTCCTCCCCACGTATTGGGCAAATGAATAAATAAATGACCCCTATTGTGCCTCAAGTGATAAACTCATTAATCTCATACTTTTTAGTAACTTTGGAAGAGAAAGAAGATGTTCTGATAGTTTTAAATGTTCTATACATCTTACATCTTTTACACAGGAAGAAACCTTTCAAATTTCCAAACATACCAGTACTTGGTTCAGGTGGGTTAATACTACTTGGTGCTAAAGTGTCTTTAAGGGCAGTGTTCCTCCTAAATATGACATTCAGTTTTTCTGGGAGTTTAGGTCCCAAGACACTATCACTATTTAATATTGGCCAATGCTTTTTTTTTTTTACATTTTATTAATCCACCAATATTGAGAAGAAAAGTGGTAATCAATGGGCATTCATATGGATTAATTTCCTTTGGCTCTTTTATTTTGGTTTTTAATAGAAGACTTCTATCCATATCTCTTACTTTTTCTAATTATTGATTCAGATTAACTGAATTATAACCCTTTTCCAAAAAACGTTTGGAAAGGGTTTCAGCCTGTATTGAGAAATCTTCCAATTTTGAGAAGTTTCTTCTGATTCTTTGAAACTGCCCCTTAGGGATAGCCTTCAGCCAACTGGGATGATGGCAACTTTCTATTGGGATAAACCCATTTCTATCTGTGGATTTGAAATGTGTTTTGGAGCGAAAAGAGTTCTGTTTCTTATAAATCACCAAATCCAAAAAAGAAATAGAGGATATACTGAACTGGTAGGTGAATCTGACACCCCACTGATTGGAGTTCAGATATCCCATGAATTTGTGTAATGATTCCACATCTCCCCCTCTCCCCTAAAAAGAAGGCATCATCTATATAGCGTTTTCAAAAAAGGAGGGGTAGGTCCCCCCGAGAAAAAAGTAAATCATTTTTACATAAGGCCATAAATAAATTGGCTAGGCTTGGTACAAATTTTGCCCCCTTTGCCACACCGGTCAGTTGCAAATAAAATTCCCCTTCAAAATAAAAAAAATTGTGTTCCATGGGGAATTCCAAAAGTTTCAAAATTAATTCTTTCATAGGTTTCTTTATGGTCTGATCCTTATTTAAGAAAAACCTAACTGCCATGTATCCTATCTCATGTGAGATAATCATATATAGAGAAGAGACAGCTGCTGTAACAAGCAGTGCCTTCTTCTGTATATTAATGGTAGTGATTTTATTAATAATCTGCTTGGAATCTTTCAAAAATGCCTTAGTTTTGTTCACCAAAGGTTGCAGAAAGAAATCAACAAATTTACCTATACGGGAAGTTATCACATCAATTCTGCTAACTATTGGTCGACCTGGGGATTTTGGGGAATTTTTGTGCACTTTTGGCAAATAATAAATAATAGGTATCCTCGGGGCTAAGGGGATCAAAAATTATTTTTCTTTGTCATTTAAAAGCCCTTTCCTGAATCCTTCCTGTATTCATTGATTTAACAGGCACTTATACTGATCTGTCGGGTCTCTTGATGAATTCTTATGCCCTGTACATACGATCGGACATTGATCGGACATTCCGACAACAAAATCCATTGATTTTTTTCCGACGGATGTTGGCTCAAACTTGTTTTGCACACACATGGTCGCACAAAGTTGTTGGAATTTCCGATCGCCAAGAACGCGGTCTCATACACCATGTACGACGAGACTATAAAAGGGCAGTTCAGAACCAAGCGCGGCACCCTTTGGGCTCCTTTTGCTAATCTCGTGTTAGTAAAAGTTTGGTGAGAGACGATTCGCGCTTTTTCAGACTCGTGGCTTTCAGATCGTTTTCTGCTGTTCAGTTTGTGCTTGTGGGTTTGTATCTGGTCTTCAGTGCGTGCAGAGAGTACAATTGACTTGTCATTGTGTTCATGTTCATTCGTTACTGATTTTCAGGTCGCTCTTCACAGGCCTTGCTGTTCTTCAGTGCGTTCTGTTACTTCGTTCTGAGCAGCCGACCATTTTCTAGCCATGTTGCTTATACATACTCCTCGTAGAGTTCGTGCTGTGCGGGGGCTTGGTGTTGGGGTCCTTACCTTGACACAAGTCCAGTCAATGAACAGGGTGGGGAGGAGTTCATGGACCAAGAATTGGTTGCTCCAGAGTGACCAGTTCTGTCATATGCCTTTGCTCTGTGAGATCCGGGAGAATAATCCTGATGATTTCAGGAACTTTCTCAGGATGACGGACCCCGTATTTCACCATTTGTTGGCTTTGCTGACACCTTATATCAGCAGGCAGGATACCTGCATGAGGCAAGCCATCACTCCGGAGCAGAGGCTAGTCGCCACCCTGCAGTACTTGGCGACGGGGAGAAGCCTGCAGGACCTCAAGTTCTCAACAGGCATCTCCCTCCAGGCTCTGGGATCACTATCCCAGAGATCTGTTCTGCCATCATCCAGGTCCTGCAGAAGGAGTATATTAAGGTAAGATTTTTATCCTTTAACATCACATTTTATTGTATTTAATGTTTGTTAATATATTGTATTTCTTTCCTCATTCCCTAATTACCATGGTTGTAATATGCTGTGAATGTCCCCTTTGTCCTCATGTATGCTGGATTTTTATGTAATTTTTTTTGTCCTTCATACATATTTGCCTTCACTTACCTCCCCAGCATGCTCTCCTGGCCCTATATTCACCTAGTGTAGTCACTTAACAATGTATTTTGTCAGCTCCATAGTAGTGCTTTACCCTAAACACCCTCTAAAATGTATAAAATTGTGATTTGTGCATTAAATGCAGGCAGAGTGCCAGAGGTTTTTTTTTTTGGTGTCCCAAAATCATTTGGAACCTTCCCTTCCCCCAACTGCTAACTCAGCTGATACCAATCCTCTATCTGCTGACTTTGCCAAACCCATACACACTATACCCACCTCTTTTGTGGTCAGATTTATGGATGAATTTCCCAAAGCATGTACTGCAAGGGCCTGCCTGAATACTTTCAAATGGTACTGTTTAAAGTTTTTGTATCCTATTATTATCTTGATAGGTAATATCAGAATGTAAAAATGTGCTAAAATGTGTACAGTGTGTATTTATATCTTTGTATTATGACACTTCTTACCTGTCCAGGGGGCTGCCAATAGTGTAAGTAAGGAGGGGCTGGCCAAAGTAATACACATTATTTAGGCATTCATCTCTCAATGAAGTAGAGAGGGTTACCTGTCCCAAACATCTCCCCCCATAACATTTTACAAATTGCCCATGAGGGGGGTGGGGGGGAATCTGATAGGTGGACCTTATACCTTTGTCTTTTAATACTCCCTAAAATAAATGTTATACTGATGTTGGCCAAGAATGTTTGTGTCTAATCTGCTTTCCATGTTTATGTGCAAAATGATTACTTTAATTTTCTTGTTTGACTCCACAGTTTCCTTCCACGCCACAGGAATGGCAGACTGTGGCCTCCCACTTTGCCCAGCGGTGGGACTTTCCTAACTGCGGAGGGGCAATTGATGGGAAACACATTCACATCGTCCCACCACCCAACTCGGGGTCATACTATTATAATTATAAGGGGTTCAATAGTATTGTGATGTTGTCGGTGGTGTCGGCTACTTATGAGTTCCTGTATGTGGACGTGGGGAAGAATGGCCGAATGTCAGATGGTGGAGTCATTGCCCAGACGGAGTTCTACAGGTGTCTCCAGAATGGCAGCTTGGACTTGCCACCTCCAGAAGACAATGTGGAAGGACTCCCATTCATCTTCATTGCGGATGAAGCGTTTGCACTGGGGGACCATCTTATGCGGCCATTCCCGATGAGGACCCTCACCCCGGACCAGAGGGTTTTTAATTACCGGCTGGCCAGAGCCAGAAGAGTGGTGGAGAACACGTTTGGAATCATGGCCAGCCTGTTCCACCTATTTCTTACACCCATACACATGGCGGAGTATAAACTGAATCACATCATCCTGGCTTGCTGTGTTCTCCACAGCTTTTTAAGGAGAAATTCTGCCAACTATGCTGCTTCAGTTGGGCCTGAGGCCGGAATTCATGTAAATGAACCAACCCTGACAGCGCTTGAGGCTGGCCGTCCTGGCTTGCCCCCCTGAGTGCCCGCGAAGTCAGTTTAAGATACCTTGAATACTTTGCGGGTAGGGGGGCCATCAATATGCCAGACAATGTCTGAGACATTTTTTAAATAAAAAACTAATTTTAACTACTAAAATATTTGCTGACATTTACTGCTTGTGTTTCTTTTAGCTGACCCTGACTGAAATGTGGGTAGTCCTGAAAATGGCATGATTGTGTAACATTAGAAAGCACTGTTGGGTGTTATTTACTAAAGGAAAATACACTTTGCACTACAAGTGCACTTGAGACTGCACTGAAACTGCATTTGTAGTGCAAAGTGGATTTGGCCTTAGGAAATAACCACCATTGTCACAGAAAACACCAATTTGAACACAAAAAAAGTTTGGGAGCATTGAAACAATAATCCACACATTCTTGATTATCAATCTTTTTAATACCAGCACAATCACATGTGCATTTAGAAAAGGTTTTTAAAACAAACCAACATGTTTGTTGTATAACAATTTTTTCGGTCACATTAATAAATATTGAAATGTCCATTTAAGGTAAAACAGGCATGTTTAAAAGCCACAAGAAATACACAAATCTGGAACTTACAAAGTTCAACTTTGTTAGAAATTTAAGGCAATATCAGACATGAGTATTTCTAAACTATGTTTGATATTGCGTTCAGATGGGGTGAAGTCACCCCTGGAAAAGCCAAATTCTGAAGATGCACACAAATTGACGAATGTCAACATGTGCTAGCTGCCATCACGGGGGATCAAGGGACGTGTTTTGGGGGTGCAACCCCTTCCCCTCAGCTACTTTATTATTGAGGAAGGGGTTGCACCCACAAAACGCCTACATTGATCTCCCGTGATGGCAGATAGCACATGTTGACACACTGTGTGCATCTTCAAAATTTGGCTTTTCTCGAATAAAAATCTGAAAAATTTTTCAATTCAAAAAAACAAAAAAAAGTAAGGGATTTGGAGGTGTTTTAAACTCTGCCTAAAACATCAATGATGTTCTTAATTTTGGTTTTAACATCATTGATGTTTTTCTGGATGTTTTCCAAGTCCCTATTACACCCCATGATCTCCCCAATCAGGATCTAGGCACTCTCACTGATGAAATGTCCTTCATCCACAACATCACGATCACCTAAAAATATAAAAACAAAAACACACCATGTATTATAAATACATCTCTTACCTGAGCCTGTGGTCGTAGATACTCACCTGTTGTTGTGACTATTTCCACCATGTCTCCCTCCTCCTCCTCCTCCTGTTGACTTTGGTGGATTTCCACTTCCTCATGAGGTGGGGGGGTCTGTGGTCTCCTCAGATGAGTGGTGTCCTCCGAGTCTTTTCTCCCCTATGTAAAAAAAAAAATAGGTATACTTAGCACACAGATATCTGATGGCAGAAATAGGAACATGAAACATTGTTTGGAAGTGAGTTCCAAGATGAAGAATTATTTTTGTCACTTTGTCAAGCTTGAATACTTACCTGTTTTGTACAAGCTTCTCTGATGGAGACACCCCTATAGTATACACTGGAGCACCTGTGTGGCCCCCTAATAAAAAGGGTGTTCTGGTGTCCCACACTAGTGCTACAGCATCCAGATGTCTAAACAGCTGCTGAGTGTCCTCTCCTTACACAGAACCTAGTTTGCATTTCATTCTAGTTAACAACCCATCTAGACAACAAAATTATTTGAAGAGAAGTAGGCTAGCAAAAATGTATTCAAATGCATATGTCCAAAACATGGTGTTTTCTATGCCGAAGGAACAATGTTTCATACGAACAAATAATGTGCCCATGAACATGAAAGTTGCCATTTTAAACTGTACAACAATAAAGAAAAGCACATGGAGAAGCACGAACGTTAGAAAAATAAAGAATAGGAACACAGCACAACTACTTACTTTTTTGCAGCATACTCCTGATCCTTCTGTACTGCTTGTGCTCCCTTAATTTGAGGTCCGACCACCGCTTCCCGAGTTGATCTTTCGATCGACGTACCCCAAAATTCTTCTGCAGACTCTTGACAACTTTCGCCATGATCTTTCTGACATTGAAGGCCTTTCTGACATTGGGGTCAGGGGCGGATCCGGGGGGGGCAACGGGGCATTGCCCCCTCCGAGAATGTGGGTGAGTGAGTGGGCGGGCAGGCGTCACTGCGGGTGAGAGAGCCAGCGGGCGGCTCTGCGGCTGAGAGCACGGGAGGCTCCGTTGATGACCAGCTGTGCGGCTCAGTGACAGTGTGTGAGCGGCTGCTGGCCAATCAGGGAGCCGGCGGATGGGGGAGCAGAGAGATAACATCATCTCTCACCGCTCAACGCCCGCCCTGCATCCCTACAGTTCCTTCCTCACTGTGCAGTGTGCAGGCAGCCGTGGCAGCAGAGAGATTACATCATCTCTCTGCTGCCCCTGGGGCAGGATGCAGCACTGACACGTCCGCTCAGGACAAGCCCGTTGTGCACTCTGCTCTCTCTCCGCTCTCCTAGCGGCAGCAGCCAGCCCATTCCTCCATGCCCAGCACTGATGTCAGTGCAGGCTGGAAGGGGCGGGGCCAACACTCAGCACTCAGCCCATGGCGGCTCGGGTAGGTGGTGCTTGTCGAAGGGGCGGGCGTGGCTTGTGTTCAGCACTGTCCTGGGAGATGAGTTAATTTACTGTCACAGGACACAGGGGGCAGCGGCCAGCCAATTAGAGCGCGATCTGGGCACAAGGGGGCAGCGGGAAGCCAATCAGATCGTGATTTGGACATGGGGGTCACCAGTTGAATAAGCCTGACTCTGGGACACAGCAAGAGACAATTATAGCAGGCAAGTGACAATCTGCAACGTGTGGCATGGGACGTGGCAAGTGACAATCTGCAACGTGTGGCAGGTGACAGTGACAAGGGACACGCTCGGGGCTCCCACTGATTCTATGGTGAGTTGAACCATTTAATTTTATATTACAATGTAATAATAGAAATAATGCATTTCAATCATCCTGACACCATAACAACTATGGTGCCATGATGATTGAAGCGCTAACACCAGCCATTTCCCTGTTAAATTTACCCCAAAAAAAACATATTTTCTGGCAGTGCCCCTCCCGAGACTAGGCTCTGGATCCGCCCCTGATTGGGGTTGGGGTAAGGTCCATACTTCCCGTCATAGTCGGCCCTCTTCAGGATGTCCACCATCTCCAACATTTCCCCAAAGCACATATTTGATGCCTTAAATCGTCTCTTCCGGGATCGGGACGTTTCTGGCTCCGGGCTTTCCTCCTCCTCCCCCTCGTTGCTGTAATTAGCATGCACCTGCTGTGTTTCCGCCATGTGCTCTTCCCCCCCACTGCGCCGAACGAGAAGGGGCAGGGAATAGACTAGAAAGAACGTCAGGGGCAGGCGGAGTTTCATGCATGCGCAGTGTATATAAAGCGTAACACACATGCGTAGTATGTACGATATGTGAGCGGAGGAAGGAGTATCGAAGGCGCCGATCGTGATAACGAAGGTAAGATTTAAAATTGGGCCTATACTGCTTCTAGATTGAGGCCTATATTGGGACGAGATTAGGAGAATTTAGCCTGACATTAGGGTTTGTTTTGTGTTGTGTCTTGCAGTGCAAATGGATATCTTGAAGAATCAGGATTTTATATGCATATTCATAGATATGTTCAGGGAGCTGCCATGTCTGTGGCAGGTGAACCACCCTAATTATAAGAACCAAACAAAGAGGAAGGCAGCGCTGGATAATTTGCTGGAAATTGTGAAGCCGGCGACATCACCTGTTTGAAGATCCTAATTGGTGGCATGAGGAGCACTTATCTAAGGTAGCACAAGAAGGTCCAGGATTCCCAGAGATCAGGAGCTGCAGATGACATTTATGTCCCCAGGCTGTGGTACTATGACAGACTGAATTTTCTGGCAGGTCAGACTGAACCCAGGCCAGCACTCTCCAGTCTTCCATCCATGCTTCCTTCCCCCCCAGCTGAGGCTTCTGACGTCCAACCTGGGCCTTCCAGGCAGCAACATGTGGAGGTGCCCAGCTTGAGCCAGGTATAGCATTCTTCTAAATATTTCTGGTTGTCAAATTAATGATATTAAATAGATGTTAGTTTGGAGTATTAATTTCTGATTGTGATTGATGAACCACAAACTAAAACCATGTCCCTTTTCATACACAGGGAAGTCTCAGCCAGGAGGTGGCCGGGCCAAGCAGGCTGCCCAATACCCAGGTCCCTCCCCTCCGTATTCAACCAAAAAGTGGCAGGAAGAGGAGTAACCTGGAGGAGGCTGCAATAGACCTATTTTGGAAGGCTACTGAGGCCCTCAGAACACCCCACAGTGTGGAAGAGGATTTTGCTGCCATAACAGCCTGCAAAATGCTGCAAATGGAGGAGGGCCAATGCCTCTTATGTGAGTGTGTCATTTTAGAAGCTCTACAGAAGGGGTTGAGGGGCCAACTCACATGCTAAAGCCACATTTGTCAGCTCACCCATGGTCCTCCTCTTCCTCCAGGTCCTCCTCTTCCTCCTCCAGGTCCTCCTCCTCCTTCTTCAGGTCCTACTCCTCCTCCTGCCACACCTCCAACACCAGAGCCACAGCCGGGAAGGAAGACCAGAGGAAGACCAGAGAGTGATGACCTGGGTTCAGTCTGGTCTGGCAAAAGATGCAGGCTCTTGTATGATCACAGCCTGGGGACATAGATGTCATCTGCAGCTTCCATGATTCTCTTGGACTTCTGGACCAGATTGGACTCCCTTATATATGGACTTCTCATGCCACCAATTCAGCAGGCAAATAATTGATGAGTGCCCTGGGGGCCAAAGGCTTGATGTTCTGATGTTTATGCAGCGTTGCCTCCCTCTTTGTTTGGTTATGATACCGTAATAAAGGAATTTGTGTTTCAATTATACTCGCCTATGTGTGTTTTCATTCAAAAAGGACAGCTTGTTTGTGAGGAGGCAGGTACGTTTCAAAAAAACAATGTGAGATTAACAAGAGACACCAACACCAAGCGATCTCCTTGAGGTTAAATAATACAAGATAATAATCGTGTTGTGGTAACTTGACACACAAAACACACCCAAAAATATTCAGGATATAAAAAAATATAAAAAAATAAAAAGATCAGGCTTGAAAAAATACTAGCATTAAACAATTTAAAACATTGCAGCCTGACAAAAGTGCTATATAAATTCCGAACGCTAATTTTACCAGACCGAGCAGTTCTGTCTCGGAATTTCTTCTGAGCATGCGTGACACTTTGTGCGTCGGAATTGTCCACACACGGTCGGAATTGAGGCGATCGGATTTTGTTGTCGGAAAATTTTATAGCCTGCTCTCAAACTTTGTAGGCCGGAAAATCCGATGGAAAAAGTCCGATGGAGCCCACACACGGTCGGAATTTCTGACAACACGCTCCGATCGCACAATTTTCGTCGGAAAATCTGACCGTGTGTACAGGGCATAATATGTGTTTTCATCCGACAATAAGTTTTTCATTTCTTCTAAATAATCTTGTTTTTTTTTAACAAAACAGTTCCCCTGCCCCTATACCTTGGGCGAATAATTAGATCCTTTCTCTCACATAAAGTTTTTATGCTGTCAGTGGCTATACTTTGTTGCTTTTTATAGTTTTTAAAAACAACTTTCTGCAAATCCTGTAAAACCAAATCTTTAAAGACCACAATAGTGGGCGCTGGATTCCTTGGTGGGTTAAATGTTGATGCATTCCTTAGGCCTGTTCCTGATGGTTTAACCCTATTGACTATACTTGTACCTTTAGGTATTGAGAGAAAATGCCTTTTTATGTTTAATTTCCGGACATATTTTTGAACATCTATAAATGTTTGAAATTTATTCAGAGGTTTATATGGTACAAATTTGAGTCCTTTATTCAGTATAATCTTTTCTGCTTTGGTAAATTCTATTCCACTCAGGTTAAAAATGCCTTCACAGGTTACCTCTTTCTGTTTTATTGAACGGCTCCACTTCCCTCTCCTACATTCTCTCTTGGTTTTCCCTGTTTTGCCTGTCCTTTCCCTAAAAAATTGTCAGTTTTGATTCTGAGCGGCTCTATACCTTGAGATGCATTCATGCATCTCATATTATCTTGCGATGGTCTATAGTCCCATTCTCTATACATGGAATCAGCTTCCTGATTTCCTGAGTAGTTTTGTGAATAGTTCTGTAATGGATCGTATCAATCTTCAGTCTGAATTTCATACCCACATGCAGCTTGTGAGGAGTTCTGATCTGGTCATTAAATTGTCCCCCCCGTTTGGTTTACTCTGTGTATACACATCATAAACTCCAGTATACACTATTTGGGGCTGTCATTGATACTGGTAGTCATGATTTTCATACATGGGTTTAAACCCTCTATTCTGATTATATTGTTGGGGTTTTCCCCAATTATTGGAATAATTTCTGGGTTGTGGGTAAGTATACTGATTACTGGGGGAATTGTAGGGTCCATTTTTAGTATTCATACCCCTTCCATTGTATTTTTGTGGTGTGCGACTCCCTTTTCCCCCCATTGGGGCCTAAATCCCTATTTTTGGAGAAAGGGGGGTTTTGGTTAGGGTTAATACCTGGTGGAGGAATGATTCCTTCATGGCTATTCATACCCTTCTCTCCCCATCTCTCCTATATTAGAAACTGTTGTGTCCTTATATAACTCCTGCCATTTAAAGATGCTTTGGGACTTATAGTCCTCAACATCTCTCATATATTTCTTCTTTATGCCTGGAGGAAAAGAGATTTGATCTCCTCATATGGAAAGGCTTCTTCATAGTAAGAGCTATGAAAATGTAGAATGTGGAATAGGCTCCCTCAAGCCTCTGGTCAGCTCAGGGGATTGTTTTCAAAAAGAGCTGGATACATTCCTTAATGCACAAAAAGCTGGATATTAACATTTATAGGCAATAACACCAGTAAATGTTGGTCCACGGAATATCTGATGGCCTCCTGGAGGATCAGGATGCCTTTCTCTGGATCAACTGTAGGTATAGGATTGTGTATATGGAGATTTTCTAGCTATTTATTTTTTCTATTAGTAACCCCTTCCTGCCACTGCCTCCCAGTCCTTTAAGAGGTTCTAAATGCTGGGAGGGGGAGGCAGGCATTCTGATCATGTGACCGCTGTTTGCACAGGGAGCTCTCACTCAGCACAATAATGTGTTTACATAAGGTCGCATATACTGTATGCGCACTCTTGGCATTAGAGCCCACCAACCAAGAGACCACATATATGTCTATGGCCGGCTGGAAGTGGTTAACCACTTCAAAATCAGGCACTTCCTGCCCAAGCCAATTTTCATCTTTCAGTGCTGTCACTTTTTAAATGACAATTGCATGGTCATGCTACACTGTAACTAAACACATTTTTTATCATTTTGTTCCCACAAATAGTGCTTTATTTTGATGGTATTTTATCACCTCTGCGGTTTTTATTTTTTGCTAAACAAATAAAAAAAGACCAACAATTTTGAAAAAAAAAAGTTTTTTTTTGTTTCTGTTATAAAATTTCGTAAAAAAGTAAGTTTTCTCCTTCACTGATGGGCACTGATAAGCTGCACTGATGGCACTGATAAGACGGCACCGATGAGGTGGCACCAATGAGGTGGCACTGATGGGCACTGATAGGCGGCACTGATAGGTGGCACTGATGGGTGTCACTGATATGCAGCACTGATGGGCATTGATAGGCAGCACTGATGGGCACTCATAGGTGGCACTGGTGGGCACTGATGGGCACTGATAAGAGACACTGGTGGGCACTGAAAGGCTGCACTTATGGGTACTTATTGATGCCACTGCTAGGCGGCACTGCTGGCTGGCACTGTTAGAGTGCACTGATAGACATCACTAGTGGCACTGGCAGGCATTTTTAATGGGCACTAATTGGCAGCTGCCTGGGCACTGATTGGCATATCCCTTGTGGTCTAGGGTAGCATACCTGGTGGTCCTGTGTGGTGGCCATCCATGGTGGTCCTGGCTGCATTCTGATTGTCCTGGGCAGGCACCCACGGGGGGGCTGCACTGATAAACAATCAGCACAGACCCCCACTGTCAAGAGAGCCTCAGATCGGCTCTCCTCTACTCGTATCTGTCAGACGCGAGTGAGGAAAAGATGATAAACGGCTCTTCCCGTTTACATCGTGATCATCCGTGATTGGACACGGATGATCACGTGGTAAAGAGCCTCCGTCAGAGGCTCTTTACCAAGATCGGTGATGCGGTGTGTCAGACTGACACGAAGCACCACCGATCGCCGCGCTGCACGCCCTCTAGGGTGCGCGATCGTGGCTTATCCTGCTGGATGTCATTTGACACCCAGTCAGGATAATTGAACCACCGCCCGGTCATCATTTTGCTATAGGCCGGTTGGGAAGTTGTTAAACAAGATGTAATGTGTCTTTTTTTTTTTCAACCTGACTAGCTATAGGGTAGATTTACTAAAACTGGAGAATGCAAAATCTGGTGCAGCTGTGCATGGTAACCAATCATCTTCTAACTTCAGCTTGGTCAATTAAGCTTTGACAAAAAAAAAACTGGAAGCTGATTGGTTTCTATGCAGAGCTGCATCAGATTTTGCACTCTCCAATTTTAGAAAATCAACTCCTATGTGTTTAAGAAAATAATTACCCCCATTTTCTTATAACAATCATTATTGCTGTCATCAGTTGCTGTCATGTTCTAGTCCAGGCCTGAATCAAACTGGTTGTTGTGGGAAAAAATATAGTGAGGCTATTTTCACACTTACGATCTGGGGGCAGAAAAACACACAGTTGATATGCGTTTTGTGGCTCACCAACCACTCCCCATTGAGCTGCAATGGGGATTGGGGTTGTGCATATGCCATGGCCACATATGTTACCCACTTGACTGTAATAATTCCAAGTGCCAAACATAACCCTTTTCAACTGAATAGGGCCACACAGCTACCGCTCCGTAGCTGCGCCACAGCGGCGCAGGGTTTTATCGGTTAAAACAGTGACATAATGCTTCCTCACTCCCTGTCAGGCACCCTCTGAAAAGCGGTCCATCATCGCTCTTTAGAGGGGGGAGCTCATGTTAACAAGCCCTTACTGATACAAATTTCTACTGCAGAGCTAAACAGAAACACAAATTTGTTAAGGGGAATATCTCTGCCCTCTCTGTACCAGACTTCAGAAGATTCTCTGCATAGCTGTGCCGTAAAGGATCATCTGTTAGCACCTCTGTGCTGAATAGGGTTTAAATTAACTAAAAGTGTTGAGAATCTTGTACCTGTGTTAGCTTTGACTACCTAGTCATGTATAGATGAAATAAAAGAAAAAGAATTCGCTTTTGACTTTGACTTATTCAACTCAGTGAAAATTTTCATATCCCTTAGTAAATCAGCCTTATGCCGCGTACACACGGTCGGAATTTCTGACAACAAATGTTCAATGTGAGCTTGTTGTCGGAAATTCCGACCGTGTGTAGGCTCCATCGGACATTTGTTGTCGGAATTTCCGACAACAAAAATTTGAGAGCTGGTTCTCAAATTTTCCGACAACAAAATCCGTTGTCAGAAATTCTGATCATGTGTGCAAAATTCCATGCATGCTCAGAATCAAGCAGAAGAGCCGCACTGGCTATTGAACTTCATTTTTCTCGGCCCATCGTACGTGTTGCATGTCACCGCGTTCTTGACGTTCGGAATTTCTGACAACATTTGTGCAACCTTGTGTATGCAGGACAAGTTTGAGCCAACATCCACCGGAAATAAATCCAGGATTTTGTTGTCGGAATGTCCGATCGCGTGTACGCGGCATTACTGTGTTACTGCAGTAGGGCTGGAATAACCAGGAAAGGGAACGTGTGTAATTCTTTAAAGGTGTATGGGTGGGTCAGGCCCAGAATTTTCACTCTGTAGCTATGCCACTGAAAAAAATCAATTATTCTCTGTGAAGATTCAGTTGGTTCAAAATATTTCAAATCCAGGTTATGGTAAACCTGGATTACCATCACTAATGGCAACTGAAAGATTTTTGCTCTATTATGAGCTCTATTCAGGGGGCTTCATAAAAAAGACTACACTTTCCATTAGGTTTGATTACAAGGATACATTGATGCAATTAATCTGCTCTTGAAAGCCTTAAATCTAAAGGTATGAAGGAGTTCTGGAGGACTCCACATAACCAAATGGATGTTGCATGCAGACTTAATTCAGCTAAAATATAAAGTGTAGTTGCAAAGTAGCTTTGTAACTCCCACAGAATATCAAAATGACTAATTTCATATGACTCATCTGCTAACCATTCTGCCAAGCATAGCTTAGTTCTCAGATAAAGGAAAGCAGACTGAAAACACAAGAAGGTCCTTTGTAGTATAATTACTAATATAAACATGTACAGCAAAACGTACATTGATTGTATCACAGATTTCTGTGATACAGATGGATATGTATTTTTGCATTTAGCCTCTAGTATAGCTGAAATAAAACTTGTCATTTTTTTAAAATTAAATATGCATAGTTCTTGCAGTTTGTATAAGCATTTAAAAAAACACAAAGTAATACAAGAAAATTGTTTTAAATAGTTTCTGCCTTGGACAAAATGGTCTTCCTTTAGCTGCTAAGCGGTAGAAAAAATTCCATGTTTGGTTGAAAAAAGAAACCAGCTGGTACAATAATGTGACGTAATTTATGATCCACATGCTGCTGTAAATATTTACCATGAGTGTAAATGCTTTGTTTTAAAGAGAATGCATGGGAACATATGAAGCACTGACCATGTCTGTTTAAATACGTGTGGAGAAAAGCTGATTACGCTAATCTTTACTGAACATTATAACTACTCTGACTTTGGAGAACTCTGCTTTGTGTGAAGTGCCTATGTACATTTCCTTTAGCTGTGAGCTAAACAAAGTTTGCAATATAGAGTCAATTATAAAAAGTATAAACTCTTGTATAGTCTCAAGGGAACTTACAGAATGTAGCAATACACGCAACAACAGCCAAGTTAGAATGCAACATAATCCATTCTGAATTTTTTTTTTTTTTTTAAAGGAAAACTTCAGTTATTTTTTCATATTTCCATCTATTAAATCTTCTACCCTTGTTGTTTTGACTTTGGATAGTAAAACATTTTTTTCTGCCAGTAAATACCTTATACAGCCCACTTCCTGTTTCTTGTCTGGTAAAAAGCCTAAGCTTATATCATGCACAGTTCTCTCTCTAACTCTCGTGAGAGTTTGCCAGGAAGTTTTGCAGAGCTGGAGGTGTGTGTCTATGTAAATCCAGGAAGTGAACAGGCAGCAGCTTCAGCTGCCACAGTTAAAATGGATGCAGCCAAACTCAGTGGAGGGAGATTTCTGCAGCATATTTGGCAAGTACAGAATCACTGTATATATAACATAATATGCAAAGTGGTTAGAGGGAAGCTTCAGAATGGCAAATATGTTTTTATTACAAAATACGTAAGCAGACTGCAGTTCCTCTTTAAACAGGTAGTTTATTGCAGTTTTATAAGCATACTGTATAAATAGTCAGGCAATAGTGATTAAATTAGAAACATCAGTTGCAAAGTATACAGATCATTGCCATTACACCTATCAATAATAGAAGGACCACTATCCAGAAACATAATGTGAAGGCTTTATGATGCATAGATGATAACAAGTGGACTTGACTGTATGCTAATTCAATCTAGAGCAATAAACAGGAGTGATGTAACCAATCCCTTTTGAATGTAAAATGTAACTAACCACAGAAACAAAAATGTAATATATTGCAGTTCACCAATCCTTAGATATGGTGATTGTAATAGTTTTCTTTTTTAGGATATTTGTTAACCTTATTTTCACATAGTGGTCTGGCCTGCAACACACTTACTGTCTTGTATGGCTACACTCACTACTCAATAGGGATGAGCTTATAGTTTGAGACCCAACTTTGGCTTTTTGGGCATAATGCTAGGTACACGCAGGGAGTTTTTTTCATTCAACTAAGCAATATTAGTGCAGTGATCTTCCCTGCTGAGCTATTGTCTTCTGACAGGGGGACTGCCCCCTGCCAGAACACATTGATCAGTGCTGATCAGAAGCTGGATTTCCAGTATACTCATTTGACAAAAGCCAGTCCTTAGACCAGCTTCTGCCGGACAGGCTGATGTACATTCTTGCCAAATGTCGGCCAGTTTTTGTTAAATTGGTCAATATTGTCTGATATTCAACCTGTGTGTACCAAGCTTTTGTCTGAATTGCAGAGGGGGTTCCAGCCTGAGGGACCAAAGAAGGCCAGGACCTGATGGAAGGAAGGAAGGAAGGAAGGAAGGAAGGAAGGAAGGAAGGAAGGAAGGAAGGAAGGAAGGAAGGAAGGAGGATTTACAATTCACTTAGATCTAGAAATCTGAGATAGACTTACCTGGGTAGGTGCCCAGAAGGTGGAAAAGGAGGACAAGGAAAGTTTCTGAGTTCTTAAATCATTTGTTTGTATTTTTGTATTTGAATAAGCATTTGAATTCTTCCCAGTAGTACCAACGGGCAAACCATTGGTGCAATGGCAGAGGGGTTGATTGTTTCCATTGCAAGGAATACAGGCCATGGCGGCAGTTAGTAAATGGATTAACAAAGACTTTGTGTATTGTTTAGGTGGCATAGGCATGAGGTTAAGAAGGATGGCAGCAGGCTTATCTAAAAGGGAAAAGCCTGTAATTTGCTTAATTATCTCTGTCACTTGTCCCAAAAATCATGATTAAAGGGGCCTGTGTGTGCTCCACAACACCAACAAGTGGCATTGTGCCATAGAAAAAGTTTGGCAAGGACTGATGGGGTCCTGTACCATAGGGTCATGATCTTATACTGTAAGAGTTTTCCTGATATTTAACGTGTTACTAAACCCACAACGGTAAAATCAGTCTGTATATGCAGTAAAGCATGCTTGTTATACTCACTGTGGAATGTAAGGGGTTAATCCCATGCATTGTGTAAAAAGGCTGTTTGATCCTGTCTTCTCTGATCCTTCCCTTCTTCCACAGTCCCCAGTCCATCTCCTGATAGTACAGAGCCTTGGGGGCACTCTGCACATGCTCAGTTTGGTGTATATTGCTATAGATCTTTTTTTTCTTTGGGGGAAGGGGGGGGTGAGGGGTATTGCAGTTTCATAGGACAGTCAGAGTAGAATGAAAACTCCTCCTACAAGCTTTTACCAGACACTGATAGGAGTTACAAGACTGCTATAATTTCTCATTAGAAAAGGTATTTAGCAGTTTATATTTACTTAAACAATTGCATTTCCATGTTCTGTGTCCTGGGGGAGGGGGGCAGATATAGTGAATGCAGAGTCCTGGGTTTAGTAACACTTTAATGCAGATGGAGGCCATGTGGGAAAAGAAGAATATTCTATCCCTCTGATCTTCAGTGAAAGCGAGCTGTAGGTCTTTTTCCCATTTAGTAAGAAACTCAGGGTCAGTCTGCAAATATACTGTATGTCCGCATGTAATTGATAGGAGTAGGATAAGGTATGTCAAAAGGCCCCAGTGGCCTGACAAACCTCCTCAAAAGGCTGCAATTTTCTCAGAAAGTGTTGGGGTTTAGGTAAGAAGTGTCAAAAATGGGATGATTGGTATTGGCGCCAGATATCAAGGCCAGATACATTTGGCAGAAATAGTGGAAAAGGCCATCCAATCTGCCGCTGCCAGGAACTTCTCAGCTCTCAAGACTCCTTGGTTGACCCACACATGGAGAATTTTTTTATCTGAATAAACTGGAAGGAACTCTGGGTGCCCCACAATAGGAGTCATAGGGGAAGGGAAATTTTGAATGTTAAGAACGGAAAAATAATCTCTATAGCTTCCGCAGCGTCGGACCTATTAGTGAGTGTTTGAGTAATGATTTCGGGCATGTTTCCCTGCCCATGGTAACCAAGTATGGAAGAGTAATCCTGTTCTAGAGAGACCCACAGCTTGGACTTTCCATGTCTGCAACAGCCTATTACTCATGCCATGTACACTGCAGTCTGGTAGACCCACACCTTCCCTTACTTTGGGCCTGACTAAAATGTCTACTAATATGGGATGCTTTGCTCTGCTGAACAAATTTAATAAATTCTGACCTTATGGAGTGGAAGAAGGCACGTGGGGAATATACAGGTAATGTCTGGAGCAAGTATAGCAGCCGGGTCATCACATTCATTTTTAAGACACTATACCTCTCAAACCAAGAAAAAGCAAGATTATGCTGGGTGTAGCTTGGCCACAGAAGAAGATGGCTGCTTAAAGATGCGGCTCCTCTCCTCCACGGCACTTTAGCCAGCCATCCAGCGTAAAAAGACATCCTTTCCCACACAATCCACAGGGAATCATCCAACACACACGCGAGGATTATGTCCCAGAAGCACAGGCAGCAGCAGGGATCCCACCAGCTCCTGGAATTCTTCATGTGGTCTGCACAGCTCCCAGACCAACATGGCGCTGGTGCGGCGAGGGAGAATAGCAGCAGACAGCCTGCATGGCTGCGTGTGCAGCCTGCTGTGGAGGAAGCTGACTGGGACACAGCCTCAGATATATAGGAAGCAGCAGAATCATCAGCACAGCAGACCCTCTCTCCTACAGTTAGAGGTAAGAGGGTTGCCAATTTACCTGCACAATCGCCTGAGAAGCTCCACCCAGTGAAAAAGCAGCATGGGCTGAGACTAGAAGTCCCACAGCTTACAGTCTTGCAACACAATCCCTGGCAGCATTTCCCACATCTGACAGCCCTGCTCAGAACACTCATTGAAAGTTATGTTACTCTCCCTGCAAGGTCATTTACAGAAAGAGCTTCATTCCTCCATTAACCATGTGCACGATCGCCTTGATTCTGTGGAGGAATGGACCACACATATTGAATAACACCTCTCCTCAACTACTGTAGTCCACAATGCAATTGTGGACATTCAGGATAAACTAGCAGAAGCTATCAGGCAGCTACACCTTAAAGTCACAGATCTGGAGGATAGCTTCAGACAAAACAATATTAAAATCAGGGGAGTGCCAGAATCTGTTAATTCGGCTAAATAAGTGCCATTTCTCCATCAAATGTTTCACATGCTTCTACCAGCTCTCACGCAGGTCTCATAGCATTCATAAACCACAACATCTACCAGCCTCTCTTCCTAGAGATATCCTGGCCTGTGTCCATTTCTTTCACGTCAAGGAACAAATAATGTGAACAGCTAGATCCATACGCTCCCTACCTGACCTTTCTCCAAGCTAGCTCTATATCTATATAATGATATTTCCATAGCCACAATGCAAGCCCGTAAAGATTTCTCACCAGTTACCTCGATCTTCGTAGAACATAAGATCTCTTACAAATGGGGCTTCCCTGTAAAGCTGGTTGTTACCTTTCAAAATCAGCAGGTTGCCTTTCAAATGCCCAAAGATGGAATCAAACAACTGCTCAATTGGGGCCTGACCTCTTGTCCGCCAAACTCAATCTGCCTCCTAAAATCTCTAACAAAAATGATCCACCTTAATACCACGGTAAACCTTGCAAGCGTCCCCAGAGTGGGCCGGAAATTGATTGATGGATAGCACTGAATTTTGCTTTTGTCGTTTTTGATGTTTGAGTCTATGGAGGAGCAGACACCATGTTGGTATATCCTCCACTCCCCAATACCTCTGTGTGCTAGGCACACAGCTCTGGTTCCTACACTGTGTTTAATTTTACTTGGCTGGCATGTTGTGTATTCAGCTTGGCAATAACCCACCCTTGCTGTACTTGACAAATCTTTTTGTTTACTTCCCTTTATCCAGTTCTGTAATATTGTTCACCAATTCTGCATAGCTACTTATTTCTCATAATCTTTGATAATGTGTTTTTGTAACTGAAACTTTATTGCTCCACTATGCACCATAGTGGCACTTCCCAGTCAACTTCCCTCATGTCAGTCAAAATTACTTTGCTTAATGCCAAGGGCCTTAACAGCCCGTTTAAACGGTCTCCTCCATGGCGTGAGGCAATTTTGTGTGTCCAGGAGACACACTTTTCAAAGACCAAAGCACCACAGCGTACACATAAACTGTTCCCTCACTGTTTTCACACACAATCAGATAAGAAGGTTAGCAGTGTTATGATTGCAATCTGCTCCTCAGTCTCCTTTATCCTGTCTTTTGTGGAAAGTGACCTTCAAGGTATAGATTTTTAATACTCTCAGCTATCTTTAACAATTTACCCTTGACAATTGTCAATGTGTATGCCCCTAACACCCACCAGAAGTCCTATTACAAATTGGTCATGCAGAAAATACAACACTACCCCAGAGACCAACTTTTCATCTGTGGTGACTTTAACAAAATAAGAGATCCATCCTTAGACACCTCCAACTCCGAAAGGAAACAGTCCACTGCCCTATCTGCCCTTCTCTCACTAGAACATCTGTATGACCCATGGAGATGCCAACATGGTAACGAGAAGGATTATTATTATTATACAGGATTTATATAGCGCCGACAGTTTACGCAGCGCTTTAGAACATTAGAGCAGACAGTACAAGTACAATACAATTCAATACAGGAGGAATCAGAGGGCCCTGCTCGTTAGAGCTTACAATCTAGGAGGGAGGGTCAAGTTATACAAAAGGGTAATAGCTGTGGAGGATGAGCTAATGGAGAAAATAGTGCAGTTGTTAGATGGATGAAGGATAGGCTTCTCGGAAGAGGAAAGATTTCAGGGATCGTCTAAAAGTGGATACATTTGGAGACAGTCTGACAGATTGGGGTAGGGAATTCCAGAGGATAGGCGAGGCTCGGGAGAAGACCTGGAGGCGGATATGGGAGGAGGTGATGAGGGAGCTAGAGAGCAGGAGGTCTTGGGAGGAACGGAGATGGTGATTAGGTTGGTATTTTGAGACTAGGTTAGTGATGTAGCTGGGGGCAGAGTTGTGGATGGCTTTGTAACTTATTGTTAGTATTTTGAATTTAATTCGTTGGGCGAGCGGTAGCCAATGGAGGGATTGGCAGAGAGGGGTAGCAGACACTGAGCGGTTTGTAAGGTGGATGAGTCTGGCAGCAGCATTCATGATGGACTGAAGGGGGATAGTCTATTTAAAGGTAAGCCAATGAGGAGTGAGTTGCAGTAGTCAAGGCGAGAGATAACCAGGGAGTGAATCAGGAGCTTTGTAGTTTCACTGGTTAGAAAGGGAAGTAGTTTAGAGATGTTGCAGAGGTTGAGGCGGCAAGCTTTGGAAAGTGATTGGATGTGGGGCCGAAAGGAGAGTTCAGAATCCAGGATAACACCTAGCACCCTGACATGTGGGGACTGGTGGATGGTTTTGCCATTGCTCTTGACAGAGAAGTCAGGGGAAGAGGCACGTGGGGGAGGAAATATTATAAGCTCGGTTTTGGACAAGTTGAGTTTGAGGAAGTGGTGTGACATCCATACAGATATGTCGGTTAGTAAGTTGGTGATGCATGAGGAGACTAATGAAGTGAGTTGAGGGGTGGAGAGATAGATTTGTGTGTCATCAGCATAGAAATGATATCGAAAGCCATGAGAGGCTATCAACTGACCCAGGGAAGAGGTATAGATTGAAAATAAAAGAGGTCCAAGAACAGAACCTTGGGGGACCCCGACAGAGAAGGGAAGAGGAGTGGAGGAAGTAGAATTGTAAGTGACACTAATGGTGCATTGGGATAGGTAGGATGAGAGCCACTGAAGAGCACAGTCACGGAGACCGAGGGAGTAAAGTTTTTTGAGGAGGAGGGGGTGGTCAACCGTGTCAAAGGCAGCTGAAAGATCCAGAAGTAGGAGTACAGAATAGTGTCCGCTGGTTTTTGCAGTTAGTAGGTCATTTGTGTGTTTTAAACGAGCAGTTTCTGTGGAGTGTTGAGGGCGAAATCCAGATTGAAGGGGATCAAGAAGGTTGTTTTTAATGAGGTGGTCACGCAGTTGGTTGTAAATCAGGCTTTCAAGGAGTTTAGAGGAAAAGGGGAGCAAGGAGATAGGGCGTAGGTTGTTAAGATTTGTAGGGTCCAAGGATGGCTTTTTGAGTATGGGGGTGACCAGTGCATGTTTTAGAGCATCGGGGAAGATGCCAGAGGTGAGGGAGAGATTGAAGATTAGAGAGGGTAGGATGGGGTCAGAGGGCGACCGTAGCATTTGAGAGGGAATAGGGTCCAGGGGACAGGTGGGTGATAGAAAGGAGTTTAGCAACTTCGTCTGTAGTAGCAGATTTGAATAGGGGGAGTGTCAGTTGTACCTGTTGGCATGGGGTCTTAGCTGGGGGAGATACCTGTAGAATGGAGATTTCATCACGGATTGTATCAATCTTGTTTTTGAAGTGATTAGCGATTTCCTGGGCAGTGAGTAAGTCAGTGGATGGAGGCAGTGGAGGACAAAGTAGAGAGTTGAAGGTAGAGAAGAGTTTACGGGGATTGGATGAGAAGTTGTTAATAATAGTTGTAAAATAAGTTTGCTTGGCAGTGTGGAGGAAAGAATAGTATTTTTGGAGGGCAGATTTGTATTGGTTGAAGTCTTTGAGAGACTTAGTCTTGTGCCACAGACGCTCAAGAGCGAGACTACATTTTTTGAGAATTTTAGTGTCAGCTGTTTGCCAGGGTTGTAGGGGTCGAGGCCTGATTCTGCGTGTAGTGAGGGGAGCGAGCTTGTCCAGGGTGGAGGACAGAGATTTATTGTAGATGGATGTGGCTTGGTTGGGGCAGGACAGGGGAGAGATTTTGTCATAGAGGTGGTCAGTAGCAGAATAGAGGAGAGAGGAGTTGAAGTTGCGAAAGTTTCTACGGGTGATGGTTAGGCGATTGGAGGGAAAGGTGGTGATAGACAGGGGGAGAGAGAAACTAATAAGGTAGTGGTCGGAGAGAGGAAAAGGATTGTTTGAGAAGTTGCATGGAGTGCATAGGTAGGAGAATACAAGGTCAAGCGTGTTGCCATCAGAGTGAGTAGAAGCCTGTACCCATTGCTTCAGGTCAAATGAAGAGGTTAAACTAAGAAGTTTAGAAGTAGCAGGAGTGTTTGTATTAGCAGGGATGTTGAAATCACCGAGAAGGATTGTGGGAATATCCGAAGAGAGAAAGTAGGGTAGCCAGGCAGAAAACTCATCAAGGAAAGTCGATAATGGTCCAGGGGGCCGGTAGATCACAGCAATTCTTAGGGAAGTAGGAGAGAATAGACGTATACAGTGGGCTTCGAATGATGAGAGGGAAAAAGAGGGAGGAGGGTGAATAACCTGGAAGGTGCTCTGGGGGGATAGGAGGAATCCCACTCCACCTCCCTTGCGTCCATTAGGCCTAGGGGAGTGAGTCCAGTGAAGGCCACCCTGGGAAAGGGAAGCAGGAGAAGGGGTGTCATATTCGTGGAGCCAGGTTTCGGTGAGAGCAAGTAGATTAAAGGAATTAGTGACAAAGAGGTCATGAACAGCAGTGAGTTTGTTGCAGACAGAGCGGGCGTTCCAGAGGGCGCAGGAGAGAGGGAGGCTGGTGTTGGGAAGAAGAGGAATGGAGACTAAATTGTGTAGATTGCGACTACTGCCAGAGGGTGTAGGGTGATGGTGATGGGTGTGTTGGGCACAGTTAAATAAGGGGGGCCCAGGGTTTGGGGAAATATCTCCAGCGATTAGGAGAAGCAGAAGAGTGAGGGAGGTAAAATGAGAATGTAATATGCTTTGTGTAACCTATGAAACACTATGTTTTTAAAATATGCTATGTTTAAATAAAAATTCTGTTATTTCTTATATCTTGTTACACACAATTATTATGTAACTATTATATACACTATTATCCTCAGCAAAGTGCCGATAAAGTCCACCCAGGGGAATTTTCTCGCTTCTAAATAATATTTGGATGTGGCACAGCTTTGGTATTCCTAGGGAAACTAACTATTCCAGATTGAATGATAAGTCTTGGTAGAAAATACCACTCCCCGCTCGAGCTAGCTTTCCCCAGGCAGAATAATAAAACGCAAAAATCTTCACCCTCTTTTAAAACTATTTTTAATCTTGAATACATTTTTCTAGATGTGATCTGTTACAACATTCTACTTTCTAACCCATTTAGCTACAATAAGTTTTTGATAAAACAAACCTTTTCATCCCCCCCCCCCCCTTTTTTCCCTTGTTCCTTTGATTCAATGGCATCTGAAACCGAAAATATGGACATTGAAAAGAAATTTATAGGACAGGATTGGGAATCCCTTATGCAGGGATATCTCAAAAAATTTGGAGACAATGAACAGATTGAAACGGAGATCTCCTCCTTGTTCTTTAGACTATCCAAGAATTTAGAGAAAAAATCCCTTCTTTTTTGGCATGTACAATCATTCCAAGACTACATAAAAAGTAATACTAACCCATTGGGACTCCGTGTCCAGATCTTCCCAACAAGGGAGGACCTGGACACCGACTTCAAATTGAAATGGGAAAATATACTCAGTACATGTTCACGTAATTTGATGGAAGCACTAATAGAAGAATATACCAAGAGAACCAAAATGTTAGACATAGAGATCATTAAAATATGCGAATGCCTACAACAATTCAAAACACACAAATCAGCTATCAACAAAGAGGCCTACTACGAGACCGACTACTAGCTCGAGGCTATACTCACAAAACTCTCAAAAGAGGCTACAAAAAAGTATTACAGAAACCAAGAGAAACACTTTTCCAACTCCGTAAGCAGAAAAACACTGATCAATTACATATCATTACAACGTATAACCAACAACATGACCAAGTTAGAAAAATTATTCAAAAATATTGGCACATGCTTACCCTTGACCCATCTTTAGGCCATCTAATACCAGAAAAACCCCAATTTACTTTTAGACGAGTCACCTCCATCAGTGACAGGATTGTGAACAGTGAATTTAAAAACGAAGAGACAAGAACACACTGTAAATACAAAGGTACCTTTGCCTGTGGATCTTGTCGTTATTGCAGATATATGCTTACTGAAAAAAATCCCACTCTCCCAAATGGAAAAAAATTTAACTCCAAACACTTTGCCAACTGCAGGACCACTGGAGTTGTGTATCTGCTCCAGTGTACCTGCGGTTGTTTTTACGTAGGAAAAACAAAGTTGGAGTTCTGGAGGCATGCCTACAGACACATACTCTCTATGCAAACATGCGACCCAGATCTCCCTCTGGGCCGCCAAGTTTCATTAGTACATGCAGGCGATTTTCCAAAAATAAAATTTCTGATATTAGATCGTGTACATCCCAGTCATAGAGGGGGGGACTGGAATAAAATCCTCCTCCAAAGAGAGCTAAGATGGATTTATTATTTAAAAGCCACAGCGCCACCAGGCCTCAATGAGGCAGTATGCTTCAAACCCTTCCTGGAGGGTTTCAACTCTGGGGGAATGGAGAAATAAACAAGATATTTCTTATATCATTTTTTAAAAAATCTGTATAGTATGCCCCCTCACCCACTATACTTAATAGAGGTGGGAGTAGGTACATATTCTCTGCTGATATTAATACTGAAATGCTTTATATATACATGCTTGGCAATCCTTCTAAGCTGTCTTTGTTCCTCTCATATCTGTACGGCATATATATTCGCATTTGCTCGAGCCTTTCCCTCCAAATATTAAAAGATTTTATTTCAACTTACTGAGCCATCTATGGGACCCTACCCCCATTATAGTAGCTCCAGAATCCACATATTACCATGCAAAATTAAAATAAACATTCCACTGTAACATTATGGACTAATTAATATACGAAGATTCCACTAATAATATTGTCAATATCGGATAATTTGGAGGATGCTCGAGCTCGGCGAGCACTGTGTGCCATGCATGTATAGAGAATACATACAACTATATACAATATGATCAGATACCAATATGTTGAACATCACCTTAGTAGTAATTGTCAGTTAATATTTATTCTACATGTATGTTTTGTACAGCAATGTTGTTTCTCTATTGTTGTTTGCCTCTTCTCCCCTTTTTTTTTTTTTTACACCAAGGCTCTATTATAATACTTGCAGTTTCTCCTTTCTCTGTTCATTGATAAAACAAATGTCATAAATTTCTCATCACCACAGGAGGAAAAAACCTCATACTATTAGGCTATGAATACCATAAACCACTTGCACTCCGATTCTTATCCTATAATATTTGCTCATCCATGTTTATATACACTTACTAAAGCAATGCACTGTGCTTATCTACATTAAATGTTGATGTTTGTGCTTTAACACACATCGTTATCATCTGCAGTTTTTAATAACTTTAACTTTATCTCTTTGTCTCCCCCCTCAGGTCCTTCCCTGGTGCGGACAGCCAGGACGACCACCCGGCACGGAAAGCCGCCCAGAGATTTCATTTGGGTGGCGCCAGAGGAGATCAGCTGGACGGGAAACCTCTCCGCCCACGATCTCCATATTGCTACTCCGGCGGACATGCGCAGTCCGCCGGAGCAGCATTCCGTGTCGGTGGGCTGGGTGTGCGTGACGCCGCTCCAACGCAAGAGCATTCGCGCATGCGCGGTGGGGGCGGCGCCGCGCATCCCCGGCTCAGGAGGCAATTATAAGGCTCCTCCCCACTTAGGATAACCCGAATCAGCTGGACGCTGTTCACAGCGCCAACTGATTGGGCTTCTACACACATATAATGGCCAGACTCTCTCATTCCCAGCCAAGGCGTTGTGCACGCTAGACGCTGGGATGTGTGGCTGGCAAACTATTTGAATCTGAGCTAATATAGGTAAGCAAAACTCCTTTTGTATACACTATGTAAGATAGTTCTCCTTGATGGTTCTGGGGCATTTCTCCCTCAAAATATGTATTGACACACATTAACTGGTCATACATTTACACGTTAAGCTAAAAAATGTTCATATAAAACAACTATTTAATTAAATTATCCTGCATCTAATCTCCACATTTTCTTTACAAGTCCTTGTTTTCAGACAACCCCTTTTTTTTTTTTTTTTAAACTGCTCTGTCAGTGACAGACCAACTACTACACATATGATTACCCCCATGGAACAAGCCATACCAGCTACTAAGCAAAAACTCTGAGATTAAGCATCTTCAGATGTACTGCGCTACGCGCTGTTATATGGGCATCTTTCAATGATATTTGAATACCAAATACACATACCTTATACATTAACTAAATACCTCCCTACTACAATGCCACGATATCTTTTGATTTATGCCCCCCTCTTTTTGTATGGATGTAATTTATATTGAATGCATCAATATATATTTTTATAGTTGTTTGCATATTTTATTATTTTTTGAAGACAAATTAGACACCTATAAGATGTTAAATACAATCTCCTCCTGCGACAGGCTACATATATTTTTGCTTTTTATAGCCATCTATTTGTCTTGCCATCAAAACTCACTCTGACATACTATGCCACTCTTTAGGAGACCTTTCCTGTTTTGCCTCAGTGGTCGCCTTGGCCTGCACGCATCCGGGAGGGACAGGGACAGGTGAGACATCACACCCCACTAACAGTGGAACCCTCACTATCTGACACCACTCAGTAGCAACCCTGATGTTTCCTACAATAAATGCACTAGCAACAATGCCCAATATCATTCCAGTATTGGATTTTAAAGGAACTTAATCCAGCATATTACAATGTAAGTAATTTACCCTCAATCATTCATGATATGTATATCTACATACACAGAAAACACAACAATCTGACTGATTATCTTACATTCTAATCTGTTTTTAGACGAATTGCTCTTTCTTTGTTACAACCCTGAAGAAGGACATTAATACTATTTTTATCCGAAACGCGTTGGATGCTAATTAAGAGCTTTCGCATAACTCACCGTTCTGTGAAGAATACCACATTAATGATTTATGTAACAATGTAATATGCTTTGTGTAACCTATGAAACACTATGTTTTTAAAATATGCTATGTTTAAATAAAAATTCTGTTATTTCTTATATCTTGTTACACACAATTATTATGTAACTATTATATACACTATTATCCTCAGCAAAGTGCCGATAAAGTACACCCAGGGGAATTTTCTCGCTTCTAAATAATATTTGGATGTGGCACAGCTTTGGTATTCCTAGGGAAACGAACTATTCCAGATTGAAATACTCCTGCCAGAGAAGTATTTGGATTCAGTGACAGGTGAACCTCCTTACCTGTTGGGGCTGCAAGTACCTGCATTGTGAACCTGTTTCTTAAGGGTATATACGGCCATATCTTTGAAGTCTTCAATGTAGCTTCTGTTTCGACCCTGAAGCATGGAATGCACCTAGGTCAAATGCTGCTAAATTCAACAGCATAAATCTAGTAGAAATACACCAGATTAAGAAAAGGGTGCACAGCAGCTCACAAACAGAAAAATATCACATTATGGCTAAATATAGAAATAATCACTAGATATATAGAATTAATATATTAAAATAAACATAGCTCCTATCAATTAGATGATTTCTGCTATAACAGCTACTTTAACAGTTTTAGCTACTTTAACAGTTTTTATGGGGCAAGAAGTCCCATGCATGATTCCACATCCCCTGCAAATCACTTGCTGCATAGCTTTCCTGCTGCTTGATCTATTGGTAATTAAACATCAGCCTTTTGGGTAATTTCAATATAATATTTATAGGAAAGGTCAGTATAAGCAGGTAAATTAATGAATGAATCAATTTAACCTGTTCAAAGGACTGCAATTTGAAATAAACATTTAATTTGTAAAGAATTTCAAATGTTTTGCAACACAGTGAAATCAACATATTCTAATTCAGGTGAACAAAAAGATAGGTTAAACCAGAACTAAAGGCAAAACATTTTTTTTATTTTGGTTCGAGTAATGAAAGGTCACAATCCCTGTCAGCTTTTTTGCCATCCAATTAGGGTGATTTCCCGTTACTTCCTGGCAAAAGCCAAAATAGGATGCAAGAGGAAATCCATCCAAAGTGAAGGAATCCCTGGGAATCACTGGAACAAGTGTCCCCATTGGAAGATTTCCTCTCTATTCTCATTCTGGTGTCAACACAAAATTTGGGATTTTATTTTACTTTCATTTTCGGTGATAACAGTAAACAGGACAAATAGAGAGGGTGGATCCTCCTAACTGGGGCACAGACAGCAATAAAAACCCAGCTTAAAAGTAATTTGCTGTCTCTTTAAATAGTGTTACAGCCAGTAGGTGTTACATTTCCAAATAATACGCAATATCCTGAAATGTCACATATCTAGTGCAAAAATGACAATATGTGATAATAAAGTGCTAATCAATTAACAGTTCATATACAATAAAAACTTACAGTGATATTAAAGTCTTGTTTTTAAATGTTTAAAAATAACAAACATGTTATACTTACTTGCTCTGTGCAGTGGTTTTGTGGCAGGGCGGCAGCTGCACATGCACAATTCTGCACCCCTGGGGCAATCAGCAGTGCGATCCCGTGACAGCTGCGGGCGATAAAAACAATGAATCACGGATCTCGCAGTGGCCGAGGTATAATGTGATTGCTATGGTTGGTCATATCGATCACTTGATTAGAATGTCAACAACACAGTCATGAATGGCTTCCATTCATGACTGTTTTGCTTACTATTATGAAGCTGTGATTGGCCCACAGCTATCACATGGTACCTGTGATTACCTGTAGCCAACCGTAGATCATAAGCTGTCATGAATAAAAGCCATGACAGCTAAAACTATTGCATATAACAGTGATCAACACTGTTATAAACAATAATAGTGTAAAAAAAATCTCTGATCACCCCCCATAGTAATACAGTGTCACTATGGTGACACTAAACTACTCTGATGATAGTGGTGATTAAATACCACCAAAACAAAGCTCTATTTGTGTGAAAGAAATTATATAAATGTCATTTGCGGACAGTGTTGCAATTGCCAGTTAAAATAGCATACTGTTGTATAGCAAAAAAATGCCTTGATCATGAAAGGGGTAAAACCTTCCAGAGGTCAAGTGGTTAAAACACATTGATTGGTAAAATGTTTGGTGAATATTACTTACACAGCCTAATATATGTTCCCAAAAAGGTTCCTTGGTACTTCATGAGGCAGTGTATATTTGGTATTTTTTTGTATGCACTATTATACCAGCGACATGAAACTTCTGCAAGTTTAAAAAATATGTATTTGTGATGCATATTTGAACATTTTGAACGGGGGTATTTATATTTATATACAGATCATATGGCACAATTTTCACTTAAAAGCACAAAAAACAGCTCTCTCATATAATGCCGGGAAAGCGCGCTTTGTATGTCTTTCAGTAACACAAACAGACGCTGGTATCACGTTGAGCTCAGTAGAATCCTGCCTTGAATGCTTTTTACTCCTTTATATATACTGTCAACATGAATGAACAAAGGAAGGTGGTGGCTTCAGAATCAGCTGATCAGACACTTGTATTCTTTCAAAAAACCCAATCACACACATGTACTGTATATATTCAAATAGAAATGCAAGAGTGAAATGTGCAGATGGTCGTGTGCAAAACCATGCGGCAAGCACATGGTTCTGAACACGATCGTGTGCACATTCCCACGGTTACCAATGACGCGAGCCACACTCTATCATGGCTCAGTGGGCCATTATTTTGTATGGTTATGCTATGGTTCCCATGTATGCAGATCTGCTTACTTAGGAGTTTAAATGCGGTCGCCATGGAGTGGCCAGTCCCTTGGTGAGGCATAAACAAACATCCTTAAAAGAGCAAACAGATCTGCCGTGTCCACGGGTAGGTTTCCGCATCCCATGGTCTTCCACCAGCATCTGTATGTGCGAATACCCTCGCATGAGCGCATTACAGCAAAACAGACACTGGGGGACATCTGACAACATACATTAATAAAAATTTCCACAACAGCTCCTCCTCTTTGTCATATGCTCCCATGTGTCTCTCGATTAATCTTGATCTTCTTCTTACACCTGGAAATGAATCAGTCCTTACAGTCCATACGAGTTCATAACACGGCTTGACTTGTAGACTATGTTCTTCAGGAGGGAGGACACGACATGGACATGGTGAGCTGTAGTAATCACCGGTCGGTCTGGGATCCTCTGTGTCTTGTATGCGGGCTGGGCTTCGGGGTGTCTCATCTCGGTGAGGAAGATGTGGTCATCTGCTTGGGCTCTGTTCACTCGTCCAATCAGGCAACAGGAGCACCTAATCACGACACATAGAAGGAATAGGAATAAAAACAACATGAGTATATATACCCCTACTTCCTTCAACCAAGATCCAATGGAAAATAAAAAATCCCCCAAGTTTCCCAAACCCTTAAAACGATTCCAACTTTCACTAGCTATAGCTCCGGCTTTGTCTTGCAGGGATCTAGCCTTATCCATATGGGCCTGAACTTTGTCACTAGTAACCCCAATCCAGGTATAACAATCTTTTCTTATGATTTCACAGAAACCCCCCTTGGACTGTGGGAACTTCCTTGTAGCTTCAACAGTTAGATGAAACATCCCATCCTCAGTGGATGAGAAATTGTTCAATCGTTTCATCAGCTCAAGCCCCCACTGTGTACAAACAGGAAACCAGGCCCAGACCTGGTCGAGGTTGGTGAACAATTTCCCTCTAGCTGTCCCTGTCATTCTACCTTCTCTCACGCCATCGGATCCTCGCGATCGGCCGTGACATAAGATGCTTGGACAAGATTTAACCCGGACGCATGAACCTCTTACATTAGGGGAATTACCTTATAAGTTGTAGATCCACATTAATACCAAACTAAAGTTGAAGCACACTTGTGGATTACCTAGTTATGTCTATGCCAAAGCTGGCAAGAACCAGAGCTATTGTTAAAATTTTAATTAGTTTTACCTCTAGAAATGTATCGTTAAATTCTATTAACAAGTGTCTGTTTGGATTTTACTAGTTTGTCAAAACTGCTCATACCAATATGAATATCACTTATAGCATGTACCGCCGTCATTGCTGGGGCACTAGAGCTCGGTGTAGACCCAACCATGTGTCCTGTTCGCTTTCTTAGCTAGTTGGAAAATACACTTTAAAAATATAAATAAACAAAGATACTCCTCAACCTTTGGTGTAGTTGAGCAGCTTCTTGCAGTGGTTGCCCTGGTCTCGTCCCTCAAGCTTCTTTACAACGACCCAGTCACCTGGTTAGAAAGAATGTAAACTGGTTATTGTCAGGGTCCAGAAGGGACTCATGAACCCTATGGTGTAATACCTGGAACCATTGACAAAAAGGTTCTTATGGGATCCTCCTTCACCAGACTGCTGATTCAAATTCCATCAAAGGATGAAAGTCGTGGAACCTGTCATTCCTACTAGGTCACAAACTTGGCTGGAATTAGAGCGGTTAGTATTATTGGTTTGAAAATTTGTCATTCTCACCACTATAATCCCCCCCTTTTCCTCCTCATTACAAACTGGAGGAAGACAAGCAGGGTTTAGAATGGTGCAGAAAAAAACAATGAAAATAGTGAAATAGCCTATTATACTTTTACCTTCTTATACACCTGCTTTCTATGTACATACACTTTCAGAAAATCCTTGGACCTGAAAAGATACTTATAAACAAAAGTCATTTTAACCTACAAAGAATGGTAAACAATACAACATTTGTGTACATTGGTAAATTGTCAATGACATTCCTCAAAACCGACAGTAACTAAACCCCCTGTAACCCTTATGCCGCGTACACAGGAGTGGACTTTCCGGCAGACTTGGTCCGGCGGACCGGACTCCGTCGGACAATTCGATCATGTGTGGGCTCCAGCGGACTTTTTTTCCCAAAAGTCAGACGGACCTAGAAATAAAACATGTTTCAAATCTTTACGACTGACTCGAGTCTGGTCGAAAAATCCGCTCATCTGTATGCTAGTCTGACGGACAAAAAACGATGCTAGGGCAGCTATTGGCTACTGGATATACCTTATTTTAGTCTGGTCGTACGTCATCGCGTATGAATCTGTCAGACTTTGGTTGATCGTGCGTAGGCAAGTCTGTTCATTCGAAAGTCCATCGGAAAGTCCGTCGGAAAGTCCGTCGGACCAGTCCTGTCGAAAAGTCCACCCGTGTGTACACAGCATTACTTTCACGTTCCTACTAAAATACAACACCCGCTATACGTAAGAAGGCTGTCGCGGTAGGTTCAAACATATTCTTGTTACCACATACAAACATGAGACAAACATTTAGATACAAATGTGGGGGAGATATTTCATAGTTTCCAAAACAAAAACAAAAAAAACAGATGGAATGCTACCTTCACTTTTTTAGCGATAGAAAAAAATACAATGGGAAAGACACAAGAGCACCTCGACATCTTTGCATGGACCAGCCACACAAAGTTCAAAAACAGGCCTGAGAATTTTTTTTAATCACACAAACGTGTACTACACATCCATCAACGCACTCATCATTACAGATTTCTGAAGCCACAGCTGAACTACTTCCAAGGTCTTTTTATTCTGGGGTCTCACACCTCCAGACATCAAAAGTACCTTCCAAAGGAATACACCTTACTGTACCCTCTGACCATATCTGACAATCTTCAAGGGGTCTCATGTCCGGAGCCCCAAACCCAGACCTCATGAACTGTGCAGCTGTCTGACTGGTGTGGAGTCTCATTTTTTTTCTCCAACGCATGGACGGTCAACATTACTCATGACGATTTGAATCGCTTATGATGGTCCCTGCGTTCAGGGCACCCTCGCACTAACTTTTGGAGCAGTACTGCCTAGTGACTATTTTTACAGCACTGGCACCCGACGTATTCCGATTACTATGCATGGCCTCCCGGTATGCTAGCGTACCACTACAGCCGGTTATCGGCAGCCCTATAAATATGTTTGTCAGACAAACTACAAAGCACCATGAAATCCTCCACTATTCAAAATTTAAAAATGTGGCTTCTATCTGTACCTAGATATTACAACAATAACATGGATGCCTCCTGTTTGCTCTATACCCAAAACTGTATTATAGTATAAAACTTTGTTAAAACAACTGGAATTAAATAAAAAAACGAAATTATTCTACTGGAAATTGAATTCAGTACAAAAACAGACTATATTTCGCTCAAGACTAAAATCAGCAGAAACAAAATGGCAGTAGCAACAATCAAAAATTGGTCCACGGCAAAATGGTGGATGAAATCCGGACTACAGCAAAATGGCTGACATTAACAAATGAAAACCATCACAAACCAAGATTTCTCCCTACAAAAACTGACTATACAATTGAGACACCAATATTAACACTTATCCCTAGAAAAACACTTTAGGCTATATCAATTAGGGCCCATAGGAGTACTAAAATATAGGCATGTTTAACTAAACAATATATCCAAAAACGCCAAAGTTTCATAAAACATGAAATAATACGCCTTAAACATACACTCTTGTTCCCAAATACAAAAACAATACTTCGTTCTGAAAGTTAGAAGGTCAACAGAACTCCCCCAATGCTATTACCTAGAAACCTGAGACCACCCATAGGGTGTAGCCCATTCAAGAAACAGCTCCTATTGTAAGCGATGTCCCAACAATGCACGGCCGCTTGAATATGCGGCAGGCATTTTCAACTTAAAACCAAACCCTTTACTTAAAAATCTTTTTACACTTATGGGGACATAAAGTGGTAGGTTTCCTTCGCGCTATCAATAGTGTGTAACAAAGAATAAAAAATAAATTAATTAATTGCAGCAAAATCTAAAGTGTTCACAGTGACCATAGGCGTGCGCAGCCTATTGCATTAGGGTGTGCACCCCAAAACTCAAACACACATGCGTGTGTATAATATATATACATATATATATATATATATATATATATATATATATATATACACACTGTATATACACACATATACTGTATATACACACACACAAATACTCACATATATGTACATAAAACCACCCATTTATGTGCCTGCCTGACCCAAGTGCCTTTGTTCAACTTTTTATTAAAAAATAATAAATGCATAGAGGTTTATGCTTTTAACTCCTGCTAGCGGCTGAAGAAAGGGTCAAAACCAGCCATGTTGCGGCGCTGCCGAAGCGCTTTGCAGGCGCTTCGCCAGCGCTGCCAATTCATTCCAATGGGCATTGGGCGGTTTAGAAGCAGTGTATACAGCTCTAGCACACCACCCCAAAGATGCTGCTTGCGGGACCATTCCTAACATCCCGCAAGCACACTGCCCCTGTGTGAAAGCACTTAGGCTTTCACACTGAGGAGGCAGTTTTCAGGCACTTTACAGGCGCTATTTTTAGCAATAAAACGCTTGAAAAATACCCTAGTGTGAAAGGGGTCTTAAAGCGGAGTTCCACCCTAAAGTGGAACTTCCACTCATCTGATTCCTCCCCCCCTCCAGTGCCAGAATTGGCACCTTTCAGGGGGGAGGGGGGTGCAGATACCTGTATATTACAGGTATCTGCACCCACTTCCGGGAATAGCTAGCTGCAGATGCCTGAACCCCCCCCCCTCATTGTGGTCTGGGAAACACACAGTTCCCACAACACAATGGGGACCAGTGAAGACGCGCAGGGCGACAGTAAAGCCGCAACGCTTCACTTCCTGATTCCCTGACCGAGGATGGCGGTGGGGGCAGCTGAAAACCGAGCGATTGTTCGTCATCTGCTGCCGACATCGCGGGCACCCTGGACAGGTAAGTGTCCATTTATTAAAAGTCAGCAGCTGCAGTATTTGTAGCTGCTGACTTTTAATATTTTTTTTTAAGGTGGAGCTCCGCTTTAAGTTACTGGCTGTGGTCACACTCCAGCCTCCCCATCATACCATACAGGGTTAATGTCCCTGTATGGTATGTGATGATGTCACGGCTTTGGGGTGAAGGAAGAGACATTAGAGTCAGGTAAGTGAAAGAGGTTACCCCCCTCCCCTCCCCCCACACACTGCAAGGATAGACTTTTTTACTGTCCTGGAGTTGGGCTGTATTATTATGATAAGAGTTTTTGATAGGTTAGGAATTTCTGGGACTTCAGAGGTGCTACATAGATGTATTCCATACACACACACATTGTATGTTATTTAAAAAAAAATCATTTTAACAGGATATAATGTGTATGTGGAATACATTTATGTAACACCTCAGAAGTCCCAGAAATTCCTAGGCTCGGTTCACACGGGGGCGACTTGTCAGGCGACCTAGCCGTCTGACAAGTCGCCTCCCGTTCTGTACAATGGAACCGTTCTAATCGGAGCGACGCAAGTCGCTCCGACTTAGAAGAAAGGTTCCTGTACTACTTTGGGGGCGACTTGCATAGACTTCTATACAGAAGTCGTCTTGCAAGTCGCCCCGGCAGTCGTGTGCAGGTCGAGGCGACCTGCAAGTCGTGCCGCCTCTGGTGTGAACCGAGGCTAACCTGTTCAAGAATGTTACTTTCTCTTTCAGTAAACCTGTTCTGCAAAGTGCAGGGCAGGTTTACAGCATAGAATTGTATAGTGGAAGGCAGAGAAGGTCAGTACTCACAGGTAAAAGGCTGCTATGTGTCCTCTGAGCTCTTCCATCAACCCCAGGGAGAGCTGTGCTGTGTGCTGGACAGGAGGAAAGTGATCGAGGGTGCACTCTGTGATATCACTTCCTGCTCCTCCCACCTGTACTGGAGCTGTGAAAGCCCCGACTCAGCCAGACAGGAATCCGAGGAGGAGAGAGACAGTTTTCATCCAAATGCGGCATCTGAGAGGAGTTCGGCAACCTGTCTTCTGGCACACAGGGCATAGGATGGGCATAGGATGGAGGGTGACTCCTGTGAGGACTGCAGCCACAGCTGTGAAGTAAGCAGTCAGGAATTATCCGATGCTCTCTGAAGTTCACATGCTTCATCTCTGACAGCTGGCGGCGGAGTGATATTCAGCTGACAGGGATGCTGTAGCCGGAACTACAGAGTCAGCATCGGAAAATGCGGCTGACTGACTGATTACCCCGCAGCCAGTGGCTGCAGTTCCCACAGGAGTTGTACACATCCATGACAAATAGTCTAACTCGCAGCAATGTCATTTAGAAAAAAAGAATTCTCACACATTTTGGCAGCAAAAAAGCCCTGGGGTGTGTTGGATGTGCCTGGGCATTAGGGTGTGCCTGGGCATTAGGGTGTGCTCAGGCACACCTGGCACACCCTGTGCGCACGCCTATGACAGTGACACAGATTATTAAAAAACTAAACAATAAAAATGATTTTGCGCAGTGATCCAATTGTCTGAGGAAATCTCCTCTAGGTAAGATGTTGTGAAAACAATTATAACCGGACTACTAAAGTGCATAAAGTGCATCCAGAAAAAATATGAAAAATAGCAAAAAGGTGACCATATACTCATGTCTGGTACAAATAAATAAATTCAAATAGCTAGTGAATAATAACAAAAATGCTGATAAATGATGTACCAATAGTAATCAATTAGTGCAATATATAGTGAATAGTCCAAAAATAGGATGAATGGAAAGGCTAGGTCCTCATGAGATGTTGAACTGTGTTAAAAAGTCATGAACATGGGATAAAATCTAATTCCTATAGGTGGCTTCTTAATAGTAAAATATAGTGGTATTGCCCATATATAACTTCATACAATTAATTGGATGTGGTCTCCCAGAACTCTCACCTCAAAGCTGATTAATCATTGCATCTGTGAGTTCGGGTCTGTAGATATTGCCACTGTTGTATGTAGTCAGTAAGGTGGATTGTAGATTTCTCCTTAAGGATCCTCTGCTGAAATTCCTATATCTCAGCTGTTATAACGAAGGTGCAGATATTTAATAAAGAAACACTTGTCCAAAAAACATTCTGGTTTATTCCTAAACTCCATCCGCAGCTAAGTAGCCCAAATCTCCATACAGAGAAACGCTGCTGCTGGGGTATCTAGTTGTAGCGACCAATAAGACCTTGTTGGTGCAGTCTGAGCAGTACTCCTTCTGTCTCCTCCAGTACTATATGAATAGGAAGTGTGTTACTGGCCAGATCACCGGGTGAAAGCAAAGAAAACGAATGTAGCCACCACATCTAATGATTGGTAAGTTGCAATCCAATACATTTTGGTTTTCGATTTTGGGTTTAATACCTCTTTAAAGCGGGGTTCCACCCAAAAGTGGAACTTCCGCTCATCGGATTCTTCCCCCCCTCCGGTGCCACAGTTGGCACCTTTCAGGGGGAGGGGGGTGCAGATACCTGTATAAAACAGGTATCTGCACCCACTTCTGGGAATAGACACCCGCGGGAGTCACGCCCCCTCCCGCACACTCCCCCGCTGTCTCCTGGGAAACACACAGGTCCCAGGAGATAGTGGGGACCATTGAGAACGCGCAGCGCGACTTGCGCATGCGCAGTAGGGAACCGGGAAGTGAAGCCGCAAGCTTCACTTCCTGATTCCCTCACTGAGAATGGCGGTGGCAGCACCCGAGGACAGAGGGATGGTTCGGTCTCGGGTGCCGACATCGCTGGACCCCGGGACAGGTGAGTGTCCTCATTTTAAAAATCAGCAGCTGCGGTATTTGCAGCTGCTGACTTTTTAAAAAAAAATTTTGCGGGACTCCCCCTTTAAGCTCGCCAAACATGTTTCAGTATTTTCATTTAGCCAGCAAGCTGAATGAAAAAACTGACCTGATTCCCCCAGCCACACATTTGAGGTGGATGGGGGAATTCTCCCTGCTGAGCTATTGTATTATGACAGCAGGTAGACTCCTCTGATATGTTTCTTACTGAAAAGTGAGCTGTTTAATAAACAAGAATGTAAAGGAAAAAGGGGGAAAAACTGGTTTCAAGCCCCCCCCTCCCTTTTCCTCATGGGATTGTGACAGTGGCAGTTTCTAGCTCCCCATAGTAGCAGAATGATAGGGAGGTTCTGATAGGTCAGCAAAGTCAGCTGATCCCCAGGAATATTCCAGAATCCAGGGGATTCAGGATAGGTCAAAAAAGGTCACCTGACCCCCTGGAAGGTTCTGGAATTCTTGCAGACCCCTATAAAAAGGGGCTCCGGGCATAGGATTTCACCTCAGAAGGTATTAACAGGACAGCTCTAGGCAAATAGGGCTATAATATATTTGTCCTTGTTAATCCGTCTGGCGACTTGATCCGCCAGTTGTTGGAATAGGCAGGAGCTGAAGATGAAAGCTGGCTGAAGAGGTGCCTATCCTTACCTTCAGGAGCAAAGGCGCAAGGAACAGATGAAGAGTCTGCTGGCACAGCTGAAGACCCCAGGGCGAGGAGAGCGGAGCAACGGCGACAAGGGGATGATACCTGGCAGAAGAGGAAGGCGATCCCTCGGCTGAAGATCCGGATCCAGGTGTCAGGGAAGACCAGCCAGTACTCAAGATGGCCAAAGGAGAAGTCAACCTGTGACCTCAGCCTGTCAGGGAAGACCAGCCAGTACTCAAGATGGCTGAAGGAGAGGTCGATCTGTAACCTCAGCCTCTGCCAGAACACCTTCGGTGCACCTGTGTGCACATTAGCAAGAGGCTATTTAAACTTGGTCTGCGCTTGCATCCAGTGCTGTCCGTTCTACAGCATTCCTGTGTGTTCCTGCCTGCTTTACCCGTGATACCTGCACCTGTTTACCGACCCGGCTTGCCTCTGACTCTGCTACCTGCTGCCTGCATCTGACCCGGCCTATTCTGACTCCGCATCTGCCTGCTCCTTCTACTACCACGCTGCCAGCCCGTTGCCGACCCTGCCTGCATCCAGACTACGCACCTGCCTCCGCTTCTGCTCCTGACGTTCCCGCCAGTGTTTGACCCGGCTTGCCCGACCTGCATCTTCCGCTCATTAGAGAACCCTGCTCCAGCACTTGCCACCTGCCGCTGTTCTACATTACAGTGAAGACAAACTGTTTGGCACTTGTGCGACTCTGCACTTCTGCTCCTCCTGTCTGCTCTATCAGGCGGCCAGAATCAGAGGAGCAAGAGAGGCCATTCCCTGCATATCAGGCTCTACCGTCAGGTACGTGACAGTAACGGACAGCCATGTCTGAGCCTGCGCAGGGACCCTCTCCTATGGATGAACTTTGCCAGCACCTGGCCGGCTTGGCACAAGCCGTCAAAGACCTACAGCAGGGCTACACTCAGCTAGAGGGATGCCTACAGACCCCGACGGGCACTGCAACTCCGCAGGGTCCACCTTTAGCATCAGCCTCCTCTCAGGGATGTTCTCCTGCTCCTGCCGTGGTCATGCTCCCACCTGAGCCCAGGGTACCTACCCCAGACCGGTTCCTGGGTGAACGCAGCAAGTTTAGAGCGTTTCGGAACGCATGTGAACTGTATTTTGCCCTTCAACCCCGCAAATTCTCCTTAGAAGCTACCAAGGTCGACTTTGTAATCTCCCTGCTACAAGGGGAGCCACAGTCCTGGGCCCACCGCCTTCTGGAACAGAAGGCCGAATGCTTATCCGACTTAACCTCTTTCTTCAGTGCCATGGCCCAACTGTACGAAGATCCTCAGCAGACAGCTTCAGCCGAAGCGGCCCTTCATGCACTTCAACAGGGTCGTAGGGCGGTGGAAGACTACGTCTCTGAATTTCGATGATGGGCATTTGACACGAACTGGAACGACGCCGCCCTACGATACCAATTTCGTGTGGGCCTCTCCGAACCACTCAAAGATGAGTTAGCGTGGGTAGGGGTACCCCCTACCTTAGAAACTCTGATTGATCTATCCATCCAGATCGATCGCCGGCTGAGAGAAAGAAGACTAGAGAGAGCGTCCACTCCATCCCGTCCAGTGTGGATGTTACCTTGGGTACCCAGCTCATCCTATCTTGCTCCACCTGCTCCAGCCACTCCGGCTCCTGACCCCCCGGAACCTATGCAAATCGGCCTGCTGCGGCCCTCTCCTACTGTTGAAGAATGACAACGCTGCCGCCAACAGAACTTATGCCTATACTGCGGGGGATCCGGACATTACGTGAGGTCCTGCCCAGTGAAACCTCGTAAGTCTCTCTTCACTACTTCTGCCTCGCTAACCCCAAGCTCGCTTAACAACTCCACTCACTTTACTATTCCCATTTCTCTACAGCTGCCAGGAAGGACTCTTCAGACGACTGCCATAATTGATTCCCGGAGCCTGCAGCTGCTTTGTGGACTTGTCCTTTGCTGCCAAACATCATATCCCCCTGCAGCCTAAAGCACAGAAACTCTCGGTTCACTTGGCCGATGGTTCCACCATTAAGTCCGGAGCAGTCACTCACGAAACCATTCCTCTGCTGACCATCATGTCCCAGGACCACTAGACGCCATTGCTTCCCCTCTGTTCCCAGTTATCCTCGGTATACCTTGGTTGAAGGCCCACGATCCCCATATCGTCTCCTCTTACTGCACCCAGCACTGCCTACAGACCTCCTGTGATGTTCCCGCTCTGCTGTGTCTAGATACGGACTCTGAAACCAGTCAGCTTGTGCCTACAGCCTACCACAGCTTCCTAGACGTGTTTAGTAAGAAGGGGGCAGAGATCCTCCCACCTCATCGGCCCTATGACTGCCCTATAGAGCTACTCCCCGGAGCCGAAGTTCCCTTTGGGAGGATTTTCCCTCTGTCTGAAAGCGAGCTGGTGGCACTGAAGGACTATATCAATGACAATCTCAGGAAAGGCTTCATCCGCCCTTCCACGTCTCCAGCTGGGGCGGGGATTTTCTTCGTCCAGAAGAAGGATCAGTCATTAAGGCCCTGTGTGGACTACCGTGAACTTAACAAGGTGACGGTGAAGAACCGTTATCCACTTCCATTAGTTCCCGAACTTTTTCAAAGACTTGGTTCCGCTACCATATTTACAAAATTGGATCTTCGGGGCACCTATAATTTGGTGCGCATTCAGGAGGGAGACGAGTGTAAGGCTGCTTTCCGCACACGATTTGGGCATTACGAGTATCTCGTGATGCCCCTCGGGCTCTGCAACTCTCCGGCTACCTTCCAGCATTTCATTAATGATGTTTTCAGAGACTTCCTGGACTTATTTGTCATTGTATACCTTGATGATATGCTATTTTTTTCTTCCTCCCTAGAACACCACCGCAGACACGTGAGAAGTGTATTAACCCGCTTTCGACAACACTGATTATATGCCAAACCCGAAAAGTGCGAGTTTGAATGCCAGAGTATCCAATTTCTGGGGCTGATTATTTCCACTGAAGGTATCCGGATGGATCCCCAGAAGGTAACGGCTATCCTGGACTGGCCTACTCCATGTGACAAGAAAGGTATTCAACGTTTCATAGGCTTTGCAAACTTTTATCGAAAATTTATTCGGGGGTTCTCAGCAATCATTGCCCCCATTACACAGCTTACCAAACAGGGCTCCCGATTCTGCTGGTCTCCAGAGGTTCAGTCGGCCTTTGAAACGCTGAAGAGGTTTTTCACATCCGCACCCATCTTGAAGCACCCAGACTCGGCCTTACCGTATGTCTTAGAAGTGGACGCCTCGGAAACTGCGGTGGGAGCTATCTTGTCCCAAAGACAGGGCCCCAAGGCCCTGTTGCACCCAGTCGCGTTCTTCTCGCGTAAACTGTCTAGCGCGGAGAAGAATTACGACGTTGGGGATCGCAAACTTTTAGCAATTAAGGCAGCATTAGAAGAATGGAGATACCTTCTCAAGGGAGCAGCACATCCAATCTTAATCTACACAGATCACAAGAATCTCGAATATCTAAGAACAGCAAAGAGATTGAGACCTCGCCAGGCCAGGTGGGCACTTTTCCTTTCGAGATTTACCTTCCATCTGACATACAGACCTGGATCCAAGAACATAAAGCCGGATGCGCTATCACGCATGTTTAGCAAATCCCAAGACATTTCTCCCCCGAATACGATCCTGTCCTCGGGAAATTTCCTTCTCCTACAAGGGGACTTAATGACGCAGATTAAACAAGCCTCTGTGAGGAGTTCTACACCATCTGGGATCACTTTACGGACACAGGAAGGGCTACTCTGGTATGAGGATAAGGTCTTCGTGCCGGAGGATCTACGAACTGCCACGTTGAGCATGTGCCACGACCACGTGCTGGCAGGACACTTTGGGGTCAGCAAGACTGCTGAATTGGTGCAGCGAACCTTCTGGTGGCCGGGGGTGGCAAGAGACTGTAGGAGATATGTGGAATCGTGCACCACCTGTAATCTGTAATAAGAACAGCTAATCCAGGGACTGGGGTCTGTTGAAGCCATTATCTGTCCCGAACAGACCATGGAGAATGATTTCAATTGACTTCATTATGGAACTGCCCCCATCCGAGGGATACAGTACTATCTTTATAATCGTTGATCGATTGTCCAAGATGGCCCACTTCATTCCTATGAAGGGCACCCCTTCTGCACAAGAGACGGCACGGATCTTCATCAGAGAGGTTTTAAGACTCCATGGGGTTCCGGCTAACATCGTCTCAGACAGAGGGGTCCAGTTCACCTCCAGATTCTGGAGATCCTTGTGTGAATCCTTGGGTATTGAACTTTCATTCTCTTCAGCCAATCATCCGCAGACTAATGGTCAGACAGAAAGGACCAACCAGACACTGGAACAATATCTGCGCTGCTTCTCCTCCTTTTCACAAGACGATTGGGTGTCCTTACTTTCCTTAGCCGAGTTTGCCTACAATAATTCTTCTCATTCAGCCACGAAACAATCTCCCTTCTTCGCAAACTACGGTTTTCACCCGTCCTTTCTGTTTAATAACATTCCGGAATGCCCGGTACCCGCTGTACTTGAAACATTGGATTTCTTTAGATCCAACAACAAGCTGCTACAAGAGACGACGGCCAAGACTCAAGCTTATAACAAACAGATCTTCGATAAGAAGAGAAGAGGGGACCTGATCCTGAACCCGGTGAACCAAGTCTGGTTAGCCACAACAAATTTGAAACTAACTTGTCCCTCAAGGAAATTAGGCCCCAGATTCGTGGGACCGTTTCCTGTAAAGAGACGAATTAACGATGTTGCCTATGAGCTGGAGTTACCGGAGACCTTCAGGATCCACCCTGTGTTTCATATAACCTTACTGAAGCCTGCCATCCCCAACTCTTTTCGGATCAGAATACAGAGCCACCCGAACCTGTGGTGGTAGATGGCGAAGAGGAATTTGAAATAGAGGCGATTTTAGATTGCAGGAGAAGGAGAGGTCACGTTCAATACCTTATTAAGTGGAGGGGTTACGGTCCTGAAGACAACTCGTGGGAACCTGAAACCAACATTCATGCCCAAGAACTGATCCGAACCTTTAAGAGGACCTATCCTGACAAAGTAGCCAGATTGGGCATCCGCAGGCTGCCCGTTAGGAGGGGCAATGTCAGGGAAGATCAGCCAGTACTCAAGATGGCTGAAGGAGAAGTCGACCTGTGACCTCAGCCTGTCAGGGAAGACCAGCCAGTACTCAAGATGACCGAAGGAGAGGTCGACCTGTGACCTCAGCCTCTGCCAGAACACCTTTGGTGCACCTGTGTGCACATTACCAAGAGGCTATTTAAACTTGGTCTGTGCTTGCATCCAGTGCTGTCCATTCTACAGCGTTCCCGTGTGTTCCTGCCTGCTTTACCCATGATACCTGCACCTGTTTACCGACCCGGTTTGCCTCTGACTCTGCTACCTGCTGCCTGCATCTGACCCGGCTTGTTCTGGCTCTGCATCTGCCTGCTCCTTCTACTACCACGCTGCCAGCCCGTTGCCGACCCTGCCTGCATCCAGACTATGCACCTGCCTCCGCTTCTGTTCCTGACGTTCCCGCCAGTGTTTGACCCAGCTTGCCCGACCTGCATCTTCCGCTCATTGGAGAGCCCTGCTCCAGCACCGTGCCACCTGCCGCTGTTCTACATTACAGTGAAGACGAACTGTTTGGCACTTGTGCGACTCTGCACTTCTGCTCCTCCTGTCTACTCTATCAGGGGGCCAGAATCAGAGGAGCAAGAGAGGCCGTTCCCTGCATATCAGGCTCTACTGTCAGGTACGTGACACCAGGCCAGCGGTGTGACGAGAGAGGGAGATGCGGAGCTCCGTACGCTGGTCATGGGAAGAGGAGGCGCATTCAGCGCCGAAGCTACAGCCGTCTCCGCCATCAGCTGCATCGATTGGAAAAGCCAGGCCGGCCCCATTGGGAAGGCGATGCCCGGCAAGCATCAGTGAAGCAGCTAGCGGGTGTGGTGGTGGGTGGAAGCAGAGGAGGTCGGCAGACGTGATTGAAAGAGCGTCACCCAGGCACCTTCTTATGTGGATAATGTGACAAATGTTACAGTTTCCTTTTCAGTTAATTCTGGCGCAGTAACTAATGTTACTTCTACCCCGGCTGGATAAGGTAAATCTATTGGTCCTGCGACATTGGCTGAAGCGATGCCAGGCATCTCAGCAATGTGCGGCAGGGAGGTTGTGCTTTGTGTCATATCTCCATTAGGTTTTCATTTGACTTCTAATGTAAAACAAAAGATATGGAGAGGTTACTACATTGATCTATTGTCTTTATTGCCTTTTTCCAAAGATTTTATTTACAAATCAGAAAACAAAGAGGATTCAACGGAAGAAGAGAGAAGAAGACCTATAATAAAGTCATTTAATAATTGGCTTCAAGAATTCTGCATTTATTCAAGTACAATATATTATGTGAAAAGTATCCAGATAAAAGTATGGGACTTTTCCAGTATATTGATATCATCCTCAAAACTTAACTCAGTTTTGGAGGATTTGCATGGTTTCCATATGACGAGTCATTTAGTCAAAAATTGAGCATTCATCCTTCCCTTAAGTGGGGGGTAAAAGATGTGGGGCTTTGGCTCAATCTGTTTTTGCCCCCCAGACCTCCTCCAGTTAGACAACCTAGCTCTTCTGTCAGTTCTTCCACAAATACAAGTTATAGAAAGGGTGAATGCTATGCATACAATGACAACCAATGCAAATGGATGCATTCATGTAAATATAGGCACGAATGCACTTTTTTTGCAAGTTCTCACCCAATAGTAAAATGTTTACGCATGCTATCAGCAACATCATAGAGGTTGTGTTTCTATAGAGAACCTCCCTTCAGTTAATAACTTGTCTTTAATAGTTGAAGAAAAATTAAATAAAGAGATATCTTTAGGTAAAATAGCAGGTCCGTTTTATATCTCTCCGTTTGATAACTTTCGCATTTCCCTGATTTCTATAATACCAAAGAAAGAGCCTAATAAGTATAGATTTTTTTTTTTAATTCTATATTTTATTTTTTCAAACACAGAAAAAGAAAAAAAAATACATTTTCACATATATATATATATATATATATATATATATATATATATATACATATAAAACAAATATCGTTATTGCTGCTTCCAATTTGCAGAGTATAACTTAGCACATTGTGATTCAGTTTTTAGTAGACACATATGACTTATTATCAAACAAGACAGAAAAAGAAAAAGAAAGAGAAAAAAAAAAAACCCCAAATACAAAAATTTCCCTATGGCATTATTTAGGTTCTCTCGCTCTCTCCCCCCCCCCCCCCCTCATAATGACCCATCCCAAGTATAGATTGATTCAACACCTATCTTACTCTTATGGCAGCTTGCATAACGACCAAATAGATCGATCATTAACATCAGTATTTTATGCATCATTTGAGGCTGCAATTTCTAAACTTAGACTTATAGGCAGAGGTGCTCTGTTGGCGAAAGCTGATGTAAAGTCAGCTTTCCGGCTTCTCCCTATGCAGCTTGATTGTTTTACCTCATTGGCCATTTATTTTAATAATAAATATTATGTGGATAAATGTTTAACAATTGGATGCTCTTTAGCATGCTATTACTTTGAATTATTTTGATTATCTGGACGATTTCTTATTTTTGGGTCCAGCTGTTTTGTATGATTGCCTTAAATTGCTTAATACTTTCTATGTTATTTGCTCTTATTTTGGAATTCCATTGGCAGAGGAAAAAATAGTAGGCCCAGTAACCTGCATTGAATTTTTGGGCATAACCATAGACACAATGCGCATGGAATTTAGATTGCCTTTAGAAAAAAATAATAAAATTAGAAAGTTATTGACTACATTTATCAGGATAAAAAAAGTGACACTTAAAGAAATCCAGTCATTATTAGGTCTTTTGCCACCAGGGGTTTGCCAATAGGAAGGGTTTTTTCTAGACACCTGTACTCCGTTATTTCAGGTTTAAAAAATCCTTCCTCTCACGTTCGATTACCGAGTGACTGTTAGCCTGTTTGGGTTTCCTTGAGCACTACAATGGGAGCACTATATGGCAAAAAGAATTCATAACAACGGAAGAGTTTTGCCTTTTTACTGATGTAGCAGGGTCTATAGGTTTTGCTGCTATATGGCAAAAACATTGGTGTGCAGATCTTTGGCCAAAGGTGTGGAATTATAGGGGGCTTTGTAAACATATAGTGCTGTTGGAACTATTTCCATTAATAGTATCTGTTGAAATTTGGGGTGATCACTTCAGGAATAGGCATTTGCTTGTAAGTACCGATAACAAGGGAGTGTTATTTGCAATCAATTGCGATCTGCGATTTGGTCAGGACTGCGACATTGCGGAGGACAGATCGGACACTTTTGACACTATTTTGGGACCATTGACATTTATACAGCGATCAGAGCTAAAAATAGCCACTGATTACTGTATAAATGTCTCTGGCAGGGAAGGGGTTAACACTAGGGGGCAATCAAGGGGTTAACTGTGTTCCCTAGGTGTGTTCTAACTGTAGGGGGGATGGGACTGACCAGGGGAGGAGACCGATGGGTGTTCATACTTAGTATGAACAGACCATATGTCTCCTCTCCCCTGAGAGAAACGGGATTTGTGTGTTTACATCCCCATTCTCATTCTGTCACGAGCAATCGAGGGTGCCTGGCGGTCATCGCGCCCACTGGGCACGTGCATCGGCTCCGGGGACACGCTTTTGCCTTTCTTGTTGATGTATTCAACAAATACATCTGCTATCTCCTAATACAGTGATTGTATTTTTGAAGTTTTTTGAAGATTATCCAAAGCCTTTGCAGGCTAGATTCATTTCTTTTGAGACCAATCAAAAAAATTGAAAACAAATGTTTGAAATATTCTGTACTTTGATATGAGATTTTTGAAAGTATTTATTGGTTATTCTTTAAATGGTTCATTTGTAATTTGCAAAAAAAAAATAATAAAGCCGCGGTCATTATTCATCCAATTCAGTGGTCTGGTCTCAATTTTTTTGTAAAATTTATTTGGGGTTGCCTATTGCTTGCAATCCCATAGCTGCAGCAGCCAAGAATGCTGTGATTTATTGTCTGTTTTTGCTGTGATCTGGCACTTTAGGGTTCATTCACATCATAATGTGCACACAATTGCATATCTATTGGCATGCATTTGCATTCTACATTTTGTTACATTTATAAATGTGCTGCAAAATTTTAATTTTTTTTTTTACTTTATTGAACTCTATTTTAAAGGAAACTTCAAAAAACTCTTAGGAGTTGATTCACTAAAGGCAAATAGACTGTGCAGAAGCACTGCTGACTTCCATCATCCATTCATGTACAAGCAAAAATGCAATTTTTGCACGTGATTGGGTATTCTTTGCAAAGTGAAGCCCTACCTCATTTACTAAGCTCTGGAGCAACTGCACTTGCAGTTGCTCCAGTTGACTTTGTGTCTATATGCCTTTAGGAAACCAACCCCTTTGATTTTTGTGTTTGTGCATGTTGCAGTGCGCTTACATATGTAGCACACTTGTCCTAAAATAGGGTTACAGGTAAATTTAGTTATGCTCTGTGGTAGCCAGCCTGGCTAATTTGTAGTGTTTATTGGTCAAATGGCTTTCTTCCTAATCCTGTTTTAGCTGTAGTTTCTCCCTTTTGTCAGTAGGTGGCACTTTTGCCTTGTACATTAGTGTAATGAGCTACACTGCATTTATTCAGGTTATGAATAAACAGACCTTTCTCAGGAAATCAAATTCACCACTATGAATGCTGGGAAGAGGTATCTTTTAGGAGAGGGTCAGGTGATCGGAGTCCTTCTTGCCCAGACTGCGGTCTGGGTGAATGTGTGTTAAACAGCTCCTGGCTGCTAGGCCGGAAGCTTGAGGCCTATCCAGGTGCTCACCTGGCTGCTAGGTCTATCCGAGGCCTAACCAGGTGTTCAAGATTATGCAGAGAAAAGCCTGCTCAATATCCAGAAACAATGCTGAAACAAAATGATGGAGACCTGAGATGAAGTACCAGAGGTGACTCGCATGGATCGGAGACCCATGGAGAGGCTGGGAAAGCATCAAGATGGAATCATCCATAAAGTTCCTGCACCTTCCATGAGTTAAGTTCAGTTACCATAGGAGCCAGCCTATTCTACAAAGTACAGATGTGCTGGTAATTTCAGCCTATTCTACAAAGTATAGATGTGCTGGTTTAGCTTAGAACCTCTTTTCCTGTACTGCTGTCTACCCTATCTCTCTATTTTTGTCTAAGGAGTCTGCCAATCTGCCTATCTGCTGATCGTTACTATTTTTGACTAAAGGGTGTCCTGTGCCCTATCCCCTCTCTCCCGCATTTTTCCTGTTGTGAGAAATAAACTTCTCTTTGTTCAAGCATAAAAGTGACTGGCGCCCAAGTTCTATCTTGTTCATCACCCACCATGCCTAGTAACCTGCACCCTGAGGATGTATGTCAGCCCTCGCCGCTTCTGGGAGTCACCATCAGGCTCCCAGAAATTTGGGGTAGGCGGTACACATGTGTTTTTTGCACTGCAATAAAGTAGGGCATGTTCTACTTTGTTTTCACAACAGGGCAGCGAACATCAGGACAATGCACTGGTGTGAACTGCTCTTACTGAAAAACATTGCTTTTGCAATGTATTTGTGCTGGAAATGTGTTGATCAATGCATGCCAGCGCATCTGCTCTGAATGGATCCTTATGGCATATTCACTTAGCATATTCATTTTAGAAATATGACCAAGTCACTGCTTTATGAGAATTTTATGAAAAATATCTAATATGTTTTCAGATCACACCTTTTTTGGAATATGGGAGCATTAAAAAGGGAATAACTGCACAGAATTGAACTCAATCATTTTGTTTTTCATTAATTTTGCAAATTAATCATCAACAGAAAATTTTAAGCACAAAGCAAATATTTTTTAGAGTACTCAGTCATGAGTATTTACTTTACAATTACATATTTTTGTAAATATCCAAAAACAGTAAAAAGCAATTATTTCAAAATGTGTGTGTTTAGAACATACTTATATCTTCTCATATTTATTTAAAAAAACAATGTACTGTACATTTAGTTATTTTGCATGTGTTTTGTTTGGAATTATATGAAAAACACCCCCATGTGTCCTGAAAAACAGAATGTTTACTCTATGTAGTAAGAAAAGTAACTCAGTGTTTGTTTGGGGCAACAAAAACACACACATTTCCATTAATTTCATATAACATCAAATAGTTGTTCTGAGACTCCAAACCATTTTTTCTCAACAAGGTTTTCTCAGAGATTACTAAGCACCTTGAGCATTGTGCAATAGCAAATTAATCTTCTGCCTGATAGTTCCTGTATAATTCTTGTACCAACACCCCTTGGCAGCGTCAGTAGCATGAGACCTCTCCTGTCATCTCTTAGGTAAATTGCCACTGACACCAATGATCTTTTTAGTTGTGTGTAAGGGGGATCCTTCCTACCGACCACCAATATAAAGAATTACTATACTTATAACCAATGTAAGATGCATTTTTCCCACCGACCACCAATGTAACAAACATTCTTTTCACTTATCACTTGCAAAAGGGGCCTTCTCCCATTGACAGACAATATAAGGGAGTCCTCCTTTCATTGGCCATCAATGTAAGTGGGTCCTTTTTTCACTGACCACCAATATAAGAGGGTCCATTTAACAATGACCAGAGATGTAAGGGGACGTCATCCCCTCCGATAAAACAATTTGAGGGATCCCTTCCCCACTGACATCTCAAGGTAAGTGGGCACCTCTCCCACTGACTAATAATGTAAGGAGTCACTTCTTCCACTTGACCTCCAATTCAGAAATTACATTTTCCAATTATCATTAATATAAGAAGACATGTCTCCACTAACCACCAATCCAAAGGGACATTGCACACTGCTGCATTTCTTTTTTGATCATTATTATAAATTTCCCTTTATTACTGGAATTCATAGAGCAGGGGGTGGTAAGAAAATTATACCTGTATTAGGTATGCCTCAGTCTTGGATTTTTGTTATCAACTATTATAGATACAACTTACTGAGCTAATGTATTGTGAGCTGCTGTTAGAATATTTTATAGAAAGTGCTCAGTGAGACCTGAAAATGTTTTTATTTCTGTGGCTTTAATAATCTTTTGTGATTCTTTTTGCTATCAGAAAAAAAATAGAGCCGGAGAGAAATTGCCCTAAGCACATGGGAGAAAAGGCACATGACAGGGTGTGCTGGAAGGCAGGAAAAGGGTTAAGGATGGCTGAGGAATGGTTTAAGGCAGGGGTAGGCAACCTTTGAGAGGTGGAGATCTACCTGAACAGCATGAAAGAGATCAAAGATTATTGGGGTTTGGCTCCCCTTTTTTTAAAAGAATTAACTAGCAAGGCCTAACTAAATAGTAAGGAAAGCATAGAAAAATATAATAAAACAAATTTCACTGTAAAAATATAAAGTTAGCCTACCTTTAAAGTAAACTCTGTCAGTCAGGAGGGCAGTGGACAGTGTGTGGGTGGTGTTAGTAGGGCAGTTTATGGTATCATTAGGGCAGTGGATTGTATCAGTAGGGCAGTGGTTGGACGGTGTCAGAAGAGCAGTGGACATTGTCAGTTGAACAGTGTATGGTGTCAGCAGGGCAGTGGATGGTGTCAGAAGGACAATGGACAGTGTCAGTCTTTTTTTTTTTTTTTTACTTTTTACATTTCCCCCCTCCATAGCAGTGTCTTCTACCTCTTTTTGTGGTGCTCACGGCCAGACATCTCCGGGCAACATGGAGCAGAAGTTAGTGGGAAGGCACTGCAGTAGGAAGAGCTTGGGGCGCCTGTAGAGCTACAGGTATTAGAAGGGGAAGAGCAGCCCTGCCGGCTCTGTGTTGTGCTCCGGAGTAACGTGTGCACCCCTCCCCTTCTGCATACTGGAAGATTGCAGTGGAGGAGCATCCTAAGGCACCCGGAGTGACAGAGGGGGTTGCAGGAGCCTTTGGAAGGGTAACCGGAGGGCAGAATATGAGGAAAATATGCAGATCCCCAGGGCAGAAGCGGAGCTCCGCAACTACAGGACCAGCTCTGGCGCTATCTTTGTAGAGTTCATGCTGTGTTTGGGCTTGGTGTTGGAGTTCTTGCTTTTACCCAAGTCCAGTCCATGAACAGGGTGAGGAGGAGTTCATGGACGAAGAATTGGTTGCTCCTGCTCCAGCGTGACCAATTCTTGCACATGCCTTTGTTGCGGGAGATCCAGGAGAATAATCCTGATGATTTCAGGAATTATCTCCGGATGATGGACCCTGTTTGTCACCGTCTGTTGGATTTGCTATCCCCTTATATTATGAAGCAGGACACCTGCATGCAGCAAACCATCACTCCCGAGCAGAGGCTCGTCGCCACCTTCCGGTACTTGGGGACGGGGAGAAGTCTCCAGGATATCAAGTTTACGACTGGAATCTCCCCCCAGACTCTGGGAATCATTATTCCAGAGACCTGTTCTGCCATCATACAAGTCCTGCAGAAGGACTATTTTAACCACTTGACAACTGGGCACTTAAACCCCCTTCCTAACCAGACCAATTTTCAGCTTTTGGTGCTCTCACATTTTGAATGACAATTACTCAGTCATGCAACACTGTATCTTTATGAAATTTTTGTCCTTTTTTTCACACAAATAGAGCTTTCTTTTGGTGGTATTTAATCACTGCTGGGTTCTTTATTTTTTGCGCCGTAAAAGAAAAAAGACCGAAAAATCTGTAAAAAAATACATTTTTCTTCATTTCTGTTATAATCTTTTGCAAATTAGTAATTTTTCTTCATATATTTTGGCCAAAATTTATACCGCTACATATCTTTGGTAAAAATAACCCAAATCGGTGGATATTATTTGGTCTTTTTGAAAGTTATAGAGTCCAAAAGCTATGGTGCGCATATCTGAAAATTGATCACACCTGAATTACTGACGGCCTATCTAATTTCTTGAGACCCTAACATGCCAGAAAAGTACAAATACCCCCCAAATGACCCCTTTTTGGAAAGAAGACATTCCAAGGTATTTAGAAAGATGCATGGTGAGTTTTTTGAAGTTGTCATTTTTTCCCACAATTCTTTGCAAAATCAAGGTTTTTTTTTTACTTTTTTTTTTCCACAAAATTGTCATATTAGCAGGGTATTTCTCACAGACCGCATATGCATACCACAAATTACACCCCAAAACACATTCTGCTATTACTCCCGAGTACGGTGATACCACATGTGTGAGACTTTTACACAGCGTGGCCACATACAGAGGCCCAACATGCAGGGGAGCACCTTCAGGCGTTCTGGAGCACCCAGGCCAATTCTGACATTTCTCTCCTACATGTAAAAATCATCATTTATTAGCTAGAAAATTACTTAGAACCCCAAAACATTATATATGTTTTTTTAGCAAAGACCCTGGAGAATACAATGGCGGTCGTTGCAACTTTTTATCTCGCACGGTTATTTGCGCAGCAGTTTTTTTAACGCTTTTTTTTGGAAAAAAAATGTTTTGTGCTTTACAAAAACCAAAACAGTAAAGTTAGCCCAATGTTTTTGCATAATGTGAAAGATGAAGTTACGCCGAGTAAATAGATACCCAACATGTCACCCTTCAAAATTGCACGCGCTTGTGGAATGGCGCCAAACTTTGCTACTCAAAAATCCCCATAGGCGACGCTTTAAAATTTTTTACTGGTTACATGTTTTGAGTTACAGAGGAGGTCTAGGGCCAAAATTATTGCTCTCGCTCTACCGATCGCAGCGATACCTCACATGTGTGGTTTGAACACCGTTTTCATATGTGGGCGGGACTTACGTATGCGTTCGCTTCTGCATGCGAGCACACAGGGACAGGGGCGCTTTAAAAAATTTTTTTTTTTTTTATTGTTCATTTTACTTTATTTATTTTAGTTTGATGCTTTTTTCCAAAAAAATAAATTTTTGACCACTTTTATTCCTATTACAAGGAATATAAACATCCTTGTAATAGGAATATGGCATGACAGGTCCTCTTTACAGTGAGATATGGGGTCAATAAGACCCCACATCTCACCTCTAGGCTGGGAAGCCTGAAATTTAAAAAAAAAAAAAAAAAAAAGATCCTGGCTTCGATCGTAGCGGTGAGTCGGTAGAAGCACCGCAAGGCGGCGGGAAGGGGGGACGTCCCCTCTCGCCTCCCGTAAGAACGATCAAGCAGTGGAACAGCTGCTATGATCATTCTCATGGTGTAGGGAATCGCCGGCTGAAAAAGCTGATATCTGAATGATGCCTGTAGCTGCAACCATCATTCAGATATCCCCGCACAAAGTCAAGGACGTTGTATGACGGCCGGCGGGCGGGAAGTGGTTAAAACGCTTTTTTTTTTTTTAACACAAAGTTGTCCATTTATACAATATTTCTACCACATAACATGTACATACCAAAAATGACACCCCAAAATAGATTCTCCTGCTCCTCCTGAGTACGGCGATACCACATGTGTGAGACTTCCACAGCCTGGCCACATACAGAGGCCGAGTACAGCTGAGCATGGCTCAGCATGGCAGGGTATGGCGGGGTATTGCGGGGTATGGCGGAGTATGGCGGGGTATGGCGGAGTATGGCAGGGTATTGCGGGGTATGGCGGAGTATGGCGGGGTATGGCGGGGTATGGCGGAGTATGGCGGAGTATGGCGGGGTATGGCGGGGTATTGCGGGGTATTACGGGGTATGGCGGAGTATGGTGTAGTATGGCGGGGTATTGCGGGGTATGGCGGAGTATGGTGGAGTATGGCGGGGTATTGCGGAGTATGGCGGGGGCATGGCAGAGTATGGCGGGGGGCATTGCAGAGTATGGCGGGGGCATTGCAGAGTATTGTGGGGGCATTGCAGAGTATTGTGGGGGCATTGCAGAGTATTGCACAGCATTGCAGAGTATTGTGGGGGTATTGCAGAGTATTGCACAGCATTGCAGAGTATTGTGGGGGCATTGCAGAGTATTGCAGAGTATTGTGGGGGTATTGCAGAGTATTGTGGGGTATTGCAGAGTATTGCACAGCATTGCAGAGTATTGTGGGGGTATTGCAGAGTATTGTGGGGGTATTGCAGAGTATTGTGGGGGTATTGCAGAGTATTGCACAGCATTGCAGAGCATTGTGCTGGTATTGCAGAGTATTGCACAGCATTAGTAGTGAGGGATGGCTGAGCATGGATGGATGGATGTCTCTGTGCAGCGCTGAGGGCACTACACATACAGCCCACAGCGCTGCAGACATCCATCCATCTCCCTCTCCTCCACAGTGTACCGATCGGTACACAGGAGGGGAGGAGAGGAACCGGCGTCATCAGATGACGCCGGTCTGTTTACATGTGATCGCGCCGTCATTTGACGGCTCGATCACATGGTAAACGGCCGCGATCAGCGGCCATTTACCGGGGGACCCGGCGGTCACGGATGTGTTCGGGTGCGCGCCCCAGGGGGCGCGCGAGAGGGGAATTCCGGGAGGACGTCATATGACGTCCACCCAGAGTTATCCAACCGCCCTGCAGCCGTCATTCAGCTATGGGCCGGTTGGTAAGTGGTTAAGGTAAGTTTTATCCATTAACATCACATTCTATGTATTTAATGTTTGCTAATGTATTGTATTTATTTCATCATTCCATAATTACCATGATTGTAGTGTGCTGTGAATGTCCTCTTTGTCCTCATGCATGCTGGAAGCTTTTAATGCTCCTTTTTTGTCCTTCATGCATATTTGCCTTCACTAACCTCCCTAGCATGCTATCCTGGGCCCATACATACCTAGCCTAGTCACTTAACAATGTATTTTGTCAGCTCCATTGTATTGCTTACCCTAAACACCCGCTAAAATGTGTACAAATGTTATTGTTGTCCTTAAATTCAGACAGAGTGCAAAAGTCTTTTTTTGGGGGGGGGGCTCAAACTCATTTGGAACCCTCCCTCCTCCCCAACCGCTAAGTAAACCAATACCAATCCTCTATAATGCTGACTTTGCCAAACCCATACACACTATACCTACCTCTTTTGTGTTCATATTTATGGATGAATTCAACAAAGCATGTAGTGCAAGGGCCTGCCTGAATCCTTTCAAATGGTACTGTTTCAAGTTTTGTTCTCCTATTATCTTGATAGGTAATAGCAGAATGTAAAAATGTGCTTCAATTTGGACAGTGTGTATTCATATTTTTGTATTATGACACTTCTTACCTGTCCAGTGAGCTGCCAATAGTGTAAGTAAGGAGGGGCTGGTCAAAGTAACACACATTATTCATGCATTCAGCTCTCAATGAAGTGGAGAGGATTACCGGTCCAAAACATCTCCCCCCCACCCTAAAATTTTTACACTGGGCCATCAGAGGGGGTGAGGAATCTGATAAGTGGACCTCATACTTTTGTCTTTAAATACTCATTAAAATAAATGTTATACGTATGTTGGCCAAGAATGTTTGTGTCTAATCTGCTTGCAATGTTATGTGCAAAGTGCTAATTATTTTTTTCTTGTTTGACTCCACAGTTTCCTTCAAACCCAAAGGAATGTCAGACTGTGGCTTCCCAGTTTGCCCAACTCGGGGTCATACTATTATAATTATAAAGGGTATAGTAGTATAGTGTTGTTGGTGAATTACGAGTTTTTGTATGTGGACGTGGGGAAAAATGGCCGGATGTCGTTTTACAGACGGCTCCAGAATGGTAGCTTGGGCTTGCCACCTCCAGAAGACAATGTGGCGGGACTCCCATTCGCATCACGGATGAAGCATTTGTGCTGGGGGACCATCTTATGCGGCCATTCCCGATGAGGACCCTCACCCCGGACCAGAGGGTTTTTAATTACCGGCTGGCCAGAAGAGTGGCGGAAAATGCCTTTGGCATAATGGCCAGCCGGTTCTGCCTATTCCTCACTGCTATTAATATGGCGGAATATAAACTAAATCACATAATTCTTTCATGATGCATTTTACACAACTATTTACGCAAAAATGCAGCCAACTATGTGGCCTCAGTTGCGACTGAGGCCGGCTTACCGGATACAAATCTGACGGCTCTTGAAGCTGGCCATCCTGGCTTGCTCCCCCAAAGTGCCCCTGAAGTACGGCAAAGATATCTAGAGTACTTTGCAGGTAGGGGGGGCCATTGATATGCCAGAGAATCTCTAACCTGTTTGAAATAAATTGTTTGTTAAAAACTGAACTCATATTTCATTTGATTTACTGCTTGTGTTTCTTTTAGCTGTCTCCTAGGTTCTCCAATGGCCTTTTATTTTTGGCCATTTTCTTCAATAATGCAAACGTAACTTATTTGATACATGGGGTGACAATCTCTTCTTCAGCTAACTATTATGTTGTGCTATGGGTCTGCTACACACCTTGTTTTTGTTGTTAATGTATGTAATGCATTCATGATAAAAATAATCATCCTTTTCAACTCCATGAATTATTTGCTTGCAGTTCCTAAAATGGCCTGATTGGGGCAACTTTTAGAGCACTGTGGGAGTTATTTACTAAAGGCAAATCCACTTTGCACTACAAGTGCACTTGAAAGTGCTCTGAAATTGCACTGAAAGTGCACTTGGAGTGCAAAGTGGATTTGCCTTTAGTAAATAACCCCAATTGTCCTTGTAACTACACCTAACTTACTCCAAAAACTGGTATTGAGCAATGAAAGAAGAAGCCACACATTAAAATGAGTATAAAACATTTTACTGCAAGCACATTCACATGTGCGTAATAAAAGTTTTCTTTTTTAACAAACCAACATCTTTGGTGTATAACATTATTTGTGACAGTATATAGCATTTTTGTGGCTAAACAGGCATGTTTAAAACCAATAACATACACATCCACAACTCAGGAACTTACAAAGTTCAACTTTGATAAAGTGAAGGCAATATGAGACATTAGTATGTCAAAACTGTATTGATTTTGTCTTTATCAGATGGGGTGATGTCACCCCTGTAAAAGCCAAATTTTCAAGATGCACACAAATTGGGGCTCAAAAATGTTGATTTCCATCATGATCCCATGCCTAAAATGTGTGTCTTTTCCCTACATCTATTTTGATAGATGTAGGGAAAAGACACATAGTGTGTCAACATGTGCTATCTGCCATCATGGGATATCAATGTACGTGTTTTGTGGATGCAACCCCTTCCTCGCAAGTAAAGTAGATGAGATGACGGGGTTGCACCCACAAAACGCATACATTGATATCCCATGATGGCTGATAGCACATGTTGACACACTGGGGTTGATTTACTAAAGGCCAATAGACTGTGCACCTTGGAAAGTGCAATTGCACTCTGCAAGTGCAGTTGCTCCAGAGCTTAGTAAATGGGGTAAAGCTTCACTTTGCAAAGAATACCCAAACACATGCAAGGAAAATAAAAAAACTGCATTTTTGCTTGCACATGATTGGTTGATAAAAGTCAGCAGAGCTTCTGCTCATTTACTAAACTCTGGAGCAACTGCTCTTGCCGTGTGCAACTGCACTTTCCAAAGTGCACAGTCTTTTTGCCTTTAGTAAATCAACCCTACTGTGTGCATCTTCAAAATTTGGCTTTCAAATTACTTAAAATGTTTTAGAGAAATGTAAAAAATAACAACATTCTTTTTTTTTTGTTAGATTTTGGCTAAAACATCAATGATATTGGTGAGTCTTTTTTCAACATCATTGATGTTTTCCTTGACCTTCTATAACTCCCGATTGCACACCATTATTTTGCTGATCAGGATCTGTGCACTTGCACTGTTGAAGTGAGTTTCTTCTTCCACAACATCCACATCAATTAAAAAAAATACACACCATGTATTATAAATATGCAGGCATACATCTATTACCTGAAGCTGTGGTCTCAGACACTGACCTGTTGTGTTCACTATTTCCCCCACTTCATGTACCTCGGAATCAACATCTTCATGGTGTGTGGGGATTTCCCCTTCTTCAGGAGGTGTGGGGTTCCTGGTGTCCTCAGATGTCCCGATTCTTTTCTCCCCTATGTGAATACAAAAAAGGTATACTTAGCACATAGATATTTGAGGCGATAAATAGTAATATTAAACATTGCTTGTAAGTGTCATTATATTGTCTGTTTTGGCCGAGTTCCAAGCTGAAAACATTATTTTTTCTCTTTCAAAAGCTGGAATACTTACCTGTTTTGTGCAAGTTTCACACATGGAGAGACCCCTAGTATCCACTGGAGCACCTGCGTGGGACACCATAAAAAGGTTGTTCTGGTGTCCAACACTAGTGCTCCTGTGTCCAGATGTGTAAACAGCTGCTGGGTGTCCTCTCCTTATACTGAATTCAGTTTGCATTTCATTATAGTTACAAACACATCTAGACAACAATGTTTATGTAATGTGGAGGGGTCCCTGTACCACCTGGACAGAATCTTGTAGTTCTTTTTCTGAGAATAGCAAGATATTGTTGACTTATGGGTAAAATGGAATGAAGTCTGCCAGTCCGGTCTGGAGATGTCCTCACCCAAGTCCGAGACCACATCCTGGTGTAAGGTGGTAAGTGATCGTGTGCTAGGGCCTGTAGCAGATTGTAGAGGGATGAGAGAAGGTGTCTGGGTGCTTCAGAGAGGGAGTTCTTCAAATTTAGAGTGAGGGCTGTGTATTTTGGAGGAAGTGTGTAAGTGTTTAGCAAATGTGGATATATGCAGGACGGTGAGCCAGTCGCAGGATCCTGTCGGTATAACCGGTGTCCTTTGGACAGGGAAGATATGTGGATGGCGGTAAGCCAGTCACCACCGCCCATAGGGACATCAGATTGCCCGGTACCTGAATGGATGAAGGAGTGTGCCACCGGCAAAGCGCGTCGTGGCAGCACTCCCAACGTAGGGGTTCCCATACCCTGAGGGAACATAGGGTTGTCAAATAATGTTGTTAAAGGGGATGAACCTGAGGACAAGAGATTCTGAAGACCTTTTTTATACCATAATTGCATGACAGCGAGGGTCGGGGGGATGATGATTGAAGCCTATTGAGGTCTTGCTTGTAGCCCCATAGACGAGCCCTGAGGTCAACCGGGGAAAGATCCTGCTCCACTATTGTAGAGGCCTTGCAGAAAGGATCAGAGAACCATTTCAACACACGTGCCAGAACAGCAGGTCTATGATAAAGTTCAAAATCTGGGAGTCCAACCCCACCCTGGAGTTTTGCAAGAGTAAGTAATTTATAGAGAATGCATGATAAGCCTCTATTCCAGACAAAATGTATGGACATGGAGCTCAGAAAAGTAAAAAAATGCTTGGGCATGAGTATAGGAATGGTCTGGAAGAGATAGAGCAGTTTTGGAAGAATATCCATTGTCAACACATTAATGCGCTCAAACCAAGGTAAGGAAGATGAACTCCAGGAGTCTAAATCCTTTCAAATGCGAGTTAACATGGTAAAATAATTCAGAGAATATAAATTGGAAAGGTTAGAAGGTAGGGTGGTACCTAAATAAGAGATACCTTTATGCAACCACTGAAAAGAGAAATTGGTGCATAGCTGAAAAATAGTGGTGTCCAGAAGCGATAAATTAAGGGCCTCCATTTTAGACATATTCAGTTTGAAATTTCTAAATTCCCCAAATCAGCGAAATTCATGTAGGAGGGATGGCAAGATCATGTGGGGTTGTTGTACATACACTAATAAATCATCTGTAAAGAGAGAACGTTTATGGTGTGAGGAGGGAGTTTGAATACCGAAAATTGAATCATTTTGCCGAATAGCACGAACTAAGTGTTCAATCACTATGACAAAAAGTAATGGGGACAGGGGCCATCCCTGATGCGTCCGATTTGAGATATGAAACAGTTCAGAGAATGAACCATTAACCAATACTGATGCCGAGGGCTGAGAGAATAATGACATAACCTTGTTAACAAAAGCTGCGTCCAATCTGTGCCAGGGATAAGCGCAGAAATTTAACTCGGTCAAATGCTTTTTCTGCATCAAAAGATAGTGAACAGGCTTTCAATTTATGTTGTATATATGAGATGAGGCAAATGTTTTTTGTGGTGTTATTTCTGGTCTCCCATCGAGGGACAAAACTCGCTTGGTCTTTATGGCTCATTTATGGCAAGAGGGGGAATAAGCGGTTGGCTAAAATTTTGGCAAAAAGTTTTATGTTTAAGTTAAGGAGTGATATTGGCCTATACTGTGCCCTCCAACAATCCTAAATTAGGAACAGTGAAGTTTTTGACCACATGAAGTATGCATACAGTATATACTCTGGAACAGAAAAGCCCTATAGGAAAGGTAGGGACCTACTCCATTAGTTAGGCTGTCGAGGGTTCAGCTAGCCATGTATGCCATACCTTGTCATATTTTGTGGGACAGCCCCTGTTCATGTATGTATCTTTGTATAGGGGGAGACTGTTATGTACTAGTTGTTTCCACTGCTCTAACGATGGGGCGGATGGTTTTTACCAGTGCATGGTTATATTTTTCCTGGCATAGAAGAGAAGCAGCCCAATCAGTGTCCTCTTAGAAACAGTTGGCACTATAGTTTCTATCAGCCCCAATAGACATACTTAGATTGATGACTGGATTGAAGTAGAAGCGACGGGGGCAGGAGGCGGAGCCTAGCGGAGCAGACATGCATTGTTAGAGCTCCACACCGCTGAGGAGAGAAGAGAAGGACAAAGCGGAGCCTGCAGGCTCAAAAGGTATCCATTTGAACCTTTTTGCCCCTGGGAACAAACTGTGAAAGTTTGGGCAGGAAATATGGTACTGGGAGGAAACCGTGGCAGAAATAAAAATCACCTCACAAAGAGCTCACAGGCACTCACTGCAGCTGAAGCAGCTCCAGTCACCTCACAAGATACAGCATCAGGGCGCTCTCACAGACAGAAAATGTCACAGCAAGACTCTCCATTTGAGTCAGATACAGAACAAATCCTCTCACAAACTTCTCCACAAGCCTCCTCAGTATCCCCAGTAATATTATTACAATTTGAAAAGATGCTTCATAAGGCTTTAAAACAAACCTCAGACCAAATAACAAAAAGCCTAACCAAAGAAATAAGAGAGCTGGGAAACCGCACCGCAGCCTTAGAAATAAAAATGGATGAAATTGAAATTACAACCCAAGAAAATATAACAGAATTGGAAGAATTAAAAAAAGAGAATTTAATACTTCAAACTAAGCTCGAAGATTACGAAAATAGAGCCAGACGTTCAAACTTGCGCATAAGGGGAATACCTGAAACTGTGACAGACCTGCAATCTACTATTACTGCTCTATTACAAGAACTAAAGCCAGATATCCCTATTGAACGTTTAGAACTGGACAGAGTACACAGAGCCCTCACAGCCAAAAAGAAAGATGGACCCCCACGTGATATAATCACAAAATTTCATTATTACAGAACGAAAGAACAAATACTAATTGCTGCAAGAGAAAAAAAGGAACTTAATTTTCAAGGACACAATTATCAAATTTTTGCTGACCTATCCCAACTTACTATTACTAAAAGACGATCCATGAAAATCCAACTAATGGAACTGCAACGCCACAACATTATGTATCAATGGGGATTCCCCTTTTCAGTCAGATTTAACTACCAAGGTACAATTTACAGAAGCAGATCAGCAGATGAACTACAACAAACCCTTTTAAAATTAAATCTGACAGAACCCACAAGCAGCAACACTCCCACACGCAGAAGAATTGCGTCATCTTCACCTTCAGGCAGCACCCAGAAAATTTCAGAACAAAATGGGAATCATCATTCTCACAAAAGAGGCCGTTATGCCACATCATCCATGGACCAAGAAGATTCAATGGACTGACATCCTAATTCCTGATATCTCTTCATTTATTATACTAAGAGATGGTTCTCTATAAAAAACCTATATTTATAACTGAATGTAACTGCATTCTGATAGTCACACACTGTGTGGGATCATGTTACATTCCAGTTATATTTCTTATTACTTCTGATTCATATAGCCTTAGAATATATAAGTGAAATAAGGAAATTCTTGTCCAGTTATATATTATCAGGTAATAACAATAGATTTATTACTTTTTAGGACAAATATGTTCAATAATCCAGAAGTAATGGAAGCTTTTTCTTTCTTTTCTTAAAACAAATATATTATTACCTAACTAGTTCCTAGAATTATGTTTTTGTTTATTCTAATCTGAAGCAATACAACCTCAATTTTATGAGTTAACATATCTAAACAGTTGCATATGAATAAAATATGTAATTGTTTACTCTAAAAGGGTTAAAATCCCAAAATAATTCAAACTATCTTCATCAATACCAAAGTTATTAACAGTACCTTTCTAACTGAATTATTTAGCCTAGGGCAAGACTAACCATATACAACCACCCTGGAATAAATAATTTCAACAAAAACTATATTCTGCACTCCAATTAATGAAACATCATTTTGATGTCTTTTGACATAGCACTTCTCTCCTGTAAGCGGAAGATCCGTGTACCCCCATTAGCCCTCCTCATTCTCCCAACCATATTATATGGGAGTGTGACGAAGGCACTTATTCCCCTGAGAGAGATATTTATTCTCTTTCACGGGTAAATTGTGATTACTTGCAAAAAATAATTTATACAATGTATCATCTAATCTCATATGTTTTTTGTTTACTCTTTACTCCAGAATTCACTGGTTTCTTTTCTATCTATTCATCTCTTCAGTCCACACAGGTTGATCTGCGCAGTCAGCTCTGCATAACAAAAAGTAAGTCAAAACTATTTGATCTATTGCCATGGCACCACTGAATATACTTTCCCTGAATGTTCAGGGAATAAATGTCCCTCAAAAAAGGACCAAAGCCTTCCGTACTTTCCATAACAAGAAGGCTCACATAGTATGCCTCCAAGAAACACACTTCACCAAAGATTCTACTCCAAAATATATTTCTCCTTTTTATCAACAAATTTACACGGCTTCTGCCTGTAGCAAGCAAAGGGGAACTCTAATTGCATTTCACCGATCCACACCATTCACCTTATCATCAGAAATTAAAGACCCAGAAGGTAGATACCTGATACTCATGGGTTATATAATGGATACAGCAATCACGGTGATTTCCTACTACGCTCCTAACAAACAACCTACACCATTCCTCTCACATATATTACAAGTGATTAATACACACAAAATAGGAACAGTGATAATGTGTGGGGATTCAAACCAGGTCCTCCTCCCATTTCTAGATAAGCCTTTTACACCATCTAAAATAACCTCTAGATTACCTTTTTCTCAACTTCTTTCCAAATACAATCTGGTAGATTCATGGAGAGAAAGTAACCCAATGAAAAAGAAATTCACTTATTTCTCGCACCCTCATCAAACTTTCACCAGAATAGATCATATTTTTCTAACAATAGGAATGATACCAGAAATTATTGCATCAGATATAATTCCGATTCCGTGGTCTGACCATAATGCAGTATACACTACTATAGCCTCAGCCATACCAAAAGCGCATAACCCAACGTGGTACTTACCGGACATAATGCTCAAACACCCACTACATCAGATGGCCATTGAACAAGCTTTAAAGGAATACATATCAATTAATAATACAACAGACATCTCCCCAATAACACTGTGGGAAGCTCATAAGCCTGTCTTGCGTGGTACAATACAAAGACAAATGGCACTATTTAAACGGGAACGCAAAAATCTAGCAAAAAAACTAGAACTCAATTTTAATGCAGCCTACATATCATTTCAAGATAATCCATCTCAGAGTACAAAATCTCATCTGGAAAAATCTAGATTGGAATACGATCTATTTCTCACTGAGTCAGTTGATAAATCCCTCAAACGCTCCAAACACAATTTCTACATGAATACAAACAAACCAGGTACATATTTGGCTCGGGCATTAAATTCAACTAACAAATCTTTCAAACCAATACGTTTGAAATTATCAAAAAATGTTTACACTTGTAATCCAGTTAAAATAGTCCATAAATTTCACTCACACCTCGCAACTTTATACAAGACAAACAATGAATTTAATCCTACAGAGGCTGAATCCTTCTTCTCAAAAATAACCTTACCTGAGTTATCTCAGAATCAAAAAAGCAGTTTGGATGAGCCTATAACTATAGATGAAGTTGCTAACGCCATAAAAGACCTAAAACTTAACAAAAGACCAGGCCCAGACGGCTACTCGGCTTTATACTTAAAACATTCTCAGAAATACTCTCTCCCATTCTCACTGAAACTTTTAACAAACTTCTAGATGGACATTCTTTTCGGCAAGAAACACTAATGGCAATTGTTTGTATGATCCCAAAACCCCTTTCTGATGATACTTCCTGTGTGAATTATCGGCCTATCTCTCTGTTAAACCTCGATATTAAATTATTAGCAAAAATAATAGCAAAACGCCTCAATAGCATTATAGGAAAATTAATACATAGAGATCAAGTAGGCTTCATGCCAAATAGACAGGCAGGCGATAATATACGCAGGGCAGTGTTATTGGCACATATTGCTAAAAAACGGAAAATCCCTTTATGTTTTCTATCTCTCGATATTAAGAGGGCATTTGACACAGTATCCTGGCAATATATGCAATATTCATTACAAAAATGGGGTTTTGGACCCCACTTTTTAACATGGATCAAAGCATTATATAATAAACCCAAAGCCTATATAAAATATGCTGGATACAAATCTGAAGCCTTTAATATCGAAAGAGGTACCCGACAGGGTTGCCCATTATCTCCCTTATTATTTGCCCTTATACTCGAACCCATGGCCCAATACATCAGAACAAACCAAACTATAACTGGCATTGAAGTAGGAGGTATTACACACAAATTATGTATATTTGCAGACGATATATTACTTTTTCTATCATCACCACAGGTCTCTGGTCCTAACTTAATACCAGCTCTTGATGGATTTGCAGCCCTATCCGGCCTTATGATTAATCCTAAGAAATGCCTAGTGCTTAATATTTCACTCACAAACATGGAATTGATCCCGGCTAGGGCTGCACTCCCATGGGCAGAAAAATCAATCCCATATCTTGGAATTCATTTAACAGCATCTCATTCTGACTTATTCTCAACCAATTATCCTCCTGTATTAAGACAGATCACAAATCTAATAAAACAATGGTCGCAACTTCCTTTATCCTGGATAGGGAAGATTAATGCAATCAAAATGACTATTCTACCCAAATTGCTTTATCTATTCAGAGTCCTCCCTATTCCAATTCCTTCCTATTTTTTGAGAATAGTACAAAAAAGAGCAACTTTGTTTATATGGGGCTCTTCTAAACCACGTATACCTATACACACACTACATCTTCCCAAAAATAAAGGAGGCCTGGGATACCCTAATTTTACTAACTACTACAGAGCAGCACATTTGGCCAGTCTGTCCAAATACCATGCAAAACAGGAAATCCCATTATGGGTATTTATAGAGGGTTCAGAAAATGACCCTCTATTAATATCAAATTTATTATGGCTTGATCCTAAAGACCGCTTTAAAATTCATAATCCCATAACTAAACACTTCTTATCTCTCTGGGATAAACTAAAAGCCAAATATCAGTTACAATCTCCACACAATCCTCTCCTTTCTTTTATCAGAAATCCGGCCTTTTATCCGGTATGGATCTACCCAAATTCTTTTAAAGCTTGGACAACATCAGGCATTCAGACACTAAATGACTTCATAGCATCTAAATCATTCCTTTCATTCCCATCGCTTAGAGAAAAATATGATCTACCAAACTCTGAGATATTTAGATATCTCCAAATCAAAAATTTCTATACACCATTCCTAAAGGGGGATACACCATTATCCCAATTATCCATTTTTGAATCAATCTGTACAAAAGATCCATTTGCTAAAGGTACAATTTCATCACTTTATAATCAATTATATGGAGTAGCAAATCTTAATAGACCCTCTTACGTTCAGAGGTGGGAGGAGGACCTGGGATGAACTTTAGAAGACACGGACTGGTCTAACATATGGCTCACATCTAAGTCATCTTCACCCAACATCTTAGCACTGGAGACAAATTATAAAGTCCTAACTCGCTGGTACCTTGTACCCGCTAGAGTGGCAAAATATTCATCTAATACCTCAACTCTTTGTTTTCGAGGATGCCCAGAAATAGGCACATATTTACACATATGGTGGACGTGCCCAGTAATCCAAACCTTCTGGAAGGAAGTCTTCGTGATTGCATCTAAAATATTTAAAAAAATAATACAACCAGATCCATATTTAACTTTACTTAATCTAAAACCGGAATGGTTAACACTCTCTCAATTCAAACTTATGATCCAACTAATAACGGCTGCAAAACAAACAGTGGCCAAGGCGTGGAAATCTCCTACATTGGTACTAGCAGAAACAATTCACAGAACGAATAATACAATGTCCCATGCTAAGATGGTAGCCATCGATCAAAATCAAATTCCAAAATTTGAAAAACTTTGGCATCCTTGGATAAAACAACAGTTCCTGTCAAACTTCAATGACTCTGTCCTGTTGCCATGGTAACAGATTAAATGACTTACAGAGACACCCATTCTAAGGCTTCAAAGAGAACTAAAAAGAATAATAAACTGACGAGCGGGACAACCTTGTGGACCATACCTCTACCTTTCAACCCTTTTTCTTCTTTCTCTTTCCTTTTCTCCACCTTACGATTAAAGCTCATTATCAGAATTTATTTGACCTATATACACTCTACTTGTAAACAATATGTATAGTAGGTATAAATCATTTAAATACCTACAAAAGTAACTAAGGAAATGATATATATCTTTAATTTAGGTTTACGTGAACCCAATGTTTAATATTTGAAATTTCATGATATTTACCTATATAAACCCTACTGTAAAACAATGAGCTTACTTTATAGATCCTAGTAAACTTACTTTATGTATCTTTATAACATTGTATACTCAATAAACTTCTTTTGACAAGGAAGTAGAAGCGACTAGATCTATCAGAGCCAGAACCTCTTCCCAATATTTCCTGACCCTGGGGCAGGGCCAAAAGATGCGCGAAAAATCTCCCGGTGAAGTACTTAACCACCAACATTCTGGTAAAATATCTGCATTCATCATGTGGAGCCTATGAGGTGTGAAATATGCTCTATGCACTATTTTAAATTGCACAAGACGGATATGTATTGAGACTAAAGATCTAAAAGGGAAATCCCAAACATCATCCCAGTCATCGCTATCCAGTGCAGGAATGTCCCGCTGCCAGCGGCAGTGATCCAAAAATTAGATGTGAACAGAGGTGCGAAGTGGGGTTCACCCCACACTCCATTTGGAGTGCTCGTTCCAACCCCAACTGGACAACCATGCAGGAGGATAGTGGAAATTGAGCAGCAAAAGCATGAGAAAGTTGTAAATAGCGAAAGTGATAATAGTTAGGGATATTTTATGCTGAGGAAAGTTGAGATAAGGGGACTAATGACTGATGTGATACCACTAGCGAGATTAGTTTAATACCATACTTGGACCAAGCATATGGGTCCGACATCTTGTAGATGTGTGAAAAGTTGGGATTCAGCCAAATCAGTGTGTTAGGGGATCTGCTGTTTTTTGATAGCCCTCCACAGCCAGTCCCACCCTCCAAGCCTGCAGGGTGGTAAGCATGGAAGGGGTCAGGTCATAGGGGGCTCGCAATCCTTTGAAGCCCAAGAATTTAAGTGCCTCCAATGACCCGACCACCGCAACCTCGAGCATTGTGGACGAGTTGAACAAATCAGGACTCAACCACCAGGCCACAGTCACCGACTGAGTAGCCAAAAAATATTTGGTACAGTCATGTTCACAGGGTGCCATACCACCCTGTGAACATGTTCACATCAAGGTGCTCAGTTTGTATCTGGTTGGTTTGGGACCCAAAGAAAGGATGAAAAAATTTGGTTCAACTTCGTAAAGAAGGACTTATCATTGGGGAGAATGTCGAAATACAGTGGGGACGGAAACTATTTAGAACCCCTTAAGTTTTTCACTCTTTTTTATTATATTGTAGCCATTTGCTAAAATCATTTAAGTTCATTTTTTAACTCATTAATGTACACACAGCACCTCATATTGACAGAAAAACACAGAATTGTTGACATTTTTGCAGATTTATTAAAAAAGAAAAACTGAAATATCACATGGTCCTAAGTATTCAGACCCTTTGCTGTGACACTCATATATTTAACTCAGGTGCTGTCCATTTCTTCTGATCATCCTTGAGATGGTTCTACACCTTCATTTGAGTCCAGCTGTGTTTGATTATACTGATTGGACTTGATTAGGAAAACCACACACCTGTCTATATAAGACCTTACAGCTCACAGTGCATGTCAGAGCAAATGAGAATCGCGAGGTCAAAGGAACTGCTTGAAGAGCTCAGAGACAGAATTGTGGCAAGGCACAGATCTGGCCAAGGTTACAAAAAAATTTCTGCTGCGCTTAAGATTCCTAAGAGCACAGTGGCCTCCATAATCCTTGAATGGAAGATGTTTGGGACAACCAGAACCCTTCCTAGAGCTGGCTGTCCGGCCAAACTGTGCTATCAGAGGAGAAGAGCCTTGGTGAGAGAGGTAAAGAAGAACCCAAAGATCGCTGTGGCTGAGCTCCAGAGATGCAGTCGGGAGATGGGAGAAAGTTGTAGAAAGTCAACCATCACTGCAGCCCTCCACCTGTTGGGGCTTTATGGCAGAGTGGTCCGACAGAAGCCTCTCCTCAGTGCAAGACACATGAAATCCCGCATGAAGTTTGCTAAAAAACACCTGAAGGACTCCAAGATGGTGAGAAATAAGATTCTTTGGTCTGATGAGACCAGGGTAGAACTTTTTGGCCTTAATTCTAGGAGGTATGTGTGGAGAAAACCAGGCACTGCTCATCACCTCTCCAATACAGTCCCAACAGTGAAGTATGGTGGTGGCAGCATAATGCTGTGGGGGTTGTTCAGCTGCAGGGACAGGACGACTGGTTGCAATCGAGGGAAAGATGAATGTGACCAAGTACAGGGATATCCTGGACAACAACCTTCTCCAGAGTGTTCAGGACCTCAGACTGGGAAGAAGGTTTACATTCCAACAAGACAATGACCCTAAGCACTCAGCTAAAATAAGCAAGGAGTGGCTTCACAACAACTCCTTGACTGTTCTTGAATAGCCCAGCCAGAGGCCTGACTTAAACCCAATTGAGCATCTCTGGAGAGACCTAAAAATGGCTGTCCACCAACTTTTACCATCCAAGCTGACAGAACTGAAGAGGATCTGCAAGGAGGAATGGCAGAGGATCCCCAAATCCAGGTGTGAAAAACTTGGCTGTATTAGATCAAAAGGGTTCTTCTACTAAATACTGAACAAAGGGTCTGAATACTGGACCATGTGATATTTCAGTTTTTCTTTTTTAATAAATCTGCAAAAAATGTCAACAATTCTGTGTTTTTCTGTCAATATGATGTGCTGTGTGTAGATTAATGAGGGAAAAAATGAACTTAAATAATTTTAGCAAATGGCTGCAATATAACAAAGAGTGAAAAATTTAAGGGGGTCTGAATACTTTCCGTCCCCACTGTAAGTAGGTGAGCTTGGGGATCATTTTCATTTTGATTAGATTAATGTGTCCCAGCAAGGACAATGGAAGATTTTCCCATGCCTTTAATTTGACCTTAACCATGAGTAAAACTGAGGTTAGATTTAAGGAAAGGAAGTATTAGGCCTGGGAAGAAACCAGAACTCCCAAATATTTAAAGGTGTCCATCCACTGTAAAGGGATATCCGGGGGGATGTCGTCTTAGCTGCCTGTTCAATCGGAAATAGTAGAGACTTGGACCAGTTAACCTTAAGTCCTGTGAATACGAGTCTAAAACTTGTAGGGCCCCCTGTAGCGAAGGACCATCATTTTTAAGAAAAAGCAGCATGTCGTCTGTGTACAGGGTGACCCTCTCCTCCAGCAAGCCAATACGAACACACTTGATAAGTGTAGAGTTGCAGAGAGCCTCAACCACTGGTTCAGTGGCTAAAGCAAATAATGCTGGAAAGAGAGGGCAGCCCTGTCTAGTTCCTCTGTATAGCCTGAAGGGGAGAGACAAACTGCCACCTAGACGCACTGATGAAGTGGGGCAACTATATATCACCTGGAGCCATTTAATAAAAGCTGTAGGAAACCCCATGCTGCGTAGTGTTTCCCATAGAAAGGGCCACTCATCGGTGTCAAAAGCCTTTTCTATGTCTAGGGAGGCCACTGTTCGCGAGCCTGTATTGACATGTTGACCATGTATGTTGGTGTACAATCTGCCGAGATTAACATCAGTGGCTCTATGAGGCATGAAGCCTGTTTGGTCTGAATCTATCACAGAAGATAGCATTGGATATAGTCGAAGGGCAAGGAGTTTCGTAAGAATTTTGAAGTCATTGTTCAACAAAGCAATGGGTCTGTAGGAAGCACAGGATTTAGTAATTTAGTATCCTTTGGGGATTTATATTTAAGGGTCAGCTAAGCATGGTACATAGACGTGGGTAGCTTTCCCTCTGTTAGGCACTGAGTGTATAGGGAGGCTAAGAGTGGCGCTAAGAATTTGCCATGAGACCTATAAAAGTCAATTGGGAGGCCATCTGGGCCCAGTGCCTTTCCAGAGGGGAAAGACTGTATTGCATTAAGGACTTCCAAGGCTGTAAAAGGCTGTACCAGCACCTCACGCTCCCTGTCCAAGAGCCAACCGAGCACCAAGGGATCTAACAGATCCTTCAAAGCAACGGGCCGAAAATCGGAAGGCAGGATGTCTGAGGGATAAGTCATTGTCTCACCAGTAGGGGTAGTGATTTCAGATATGAGCATGAGTGGTCATTCATGTTGGACCATCATGGCCAATAGACGACCGTTCTTATCTCTCTGTTCGAAGACACGCTGTTTATTTTTGTACATATCAAGTCTGGTGAGCTCCGTCAGATATAGTTGCAATTCCCTTTGAGCCAATGACAAAAGATCAAACCTGTCCGTGGCAGGGTCTGAGTTGTAGCTTGTAGTGCGGTCAGTTACCAACTGTTGCAGAGACAGAGTAGTGGCCTGCTGTTCCTTTTTGATTGCAGCATGAGAAGAAATATATTGCCCCCTTGAGTAAGCCTTAAAAGCGTCCCAGGTATTTTCAGGAGAGGAGGACCCAGTATTATGCTCCCAAAATTCAGTCAATAAAGGCAGAATTTTGTCTTCAAGGTCTGGATGGGAGGCCCAGTGAGAACCCAATTGTCACAGTGTTGCGTTGCGAGAAGCAGGGGAACGAAGCATTATGGCTAGGGGCAATGGTCAGATAAGCCACTTGGCAGGTAAGATGCCTTGTTTTCATCCGTAAGAAGTGAGGGATTGGAAAAGGCTAAATTAATGCAAGAGGCAGTCTTATGTGAAGCTGAGAAACAGGAATAGGACCTTATATAAGGGTGTTTCCACCTCCAAATCTCCGTAAGACCCACCTCCTGAGCCCAGGCGCAGAGATCTGTAGAATAATTTTTGGAGGGGGAGGGTCTATCCAAGTCAGGTGACATTGTGGCATTGAAGTCTCCTATAATCAGAATTTTGCAGGGCAAAAGGGAGTGATCCTCTCCAGAACAGCATATAATATTGCAGGCAAGAAAGGTGGAGGAACATACATGTTAAACACTATATACCTTTGAGACCATAATGTGAAAACTAACAACACAAATTTACGCTGAGGATCAGTACGTATCTCTTCAATCAGGCATGGAAAGTTTTTATGCATTAGAACTGAAACTCCCCTGGCAAACGTGGAATAGGTGGCATGGTATGCTTTTTGTATCCACTGCTTTTTTAACGTTAGAATTTTACTGCCCATGAGGTTAGTCTCCTGTAAGAGGATAAGTTGGGGCGAGTGGGATTTCAGATATTAAAACAAAAGGGCTCTTTTAAATATGGGGTTGAGGCCCTCACATTCCACGATAAGACATTGAAGGAGTCAATGTAATGGGTAGCCATAATCATAATATATCAGTGGCAAAATAGGATATAGGGAAAGAAATATCAGAGGACAACTCATAACAAGTAGAATCACATCAAAGCTGCATCATGAATTGTTAGCACAAAAAAAGGTAAAAAACAAAAAGAGAAACCCAAACTGCACCAGGTGCATACCCCGCTCATATCTTGCAACCCTCCAAAAACAAGGAAGGATGAGGATAGGACCTTTATACCCAAAACAGTTAGAACTAGACTGGTAATAGCAAACAAACTAAGTCCAGTTTAGCACTAGACCAATCTCCTGGAGCCAAGAGACCTAGGTCAGAATCTATAGTGCCAAACAGTGAGGGACAGGGGGGGTGGGGGAGTCTTGTGGATGAGGACAGTCTTGTGAGATACAAAAAGCAAAAACCCCCAAGACGTCCTGTAGCTGGTTCAATAAAAATGTGTTGAGTCAGAGCTCCAATAGCTGTATTGTATCAGCACGAGGTAGAAAAAGAAATATTTAACGTTCTGCAGTAATTTGACATGTAGGATGAAATGGAGAAGCCCCACAAATAAAAACATAAAAAGTACTTGAAACAGAAGAGATGAACGGGGGATCCCCATTACCGAAAACCAGGGAGTGAACTACATGGCTACTGTTATGTGCGGCTCTTATGTAAAATATCATACCCAGTTCAACAGGCATCAAGCCAATCCACAGCCGCTTCTGGTGTGTCAAAGAACCGAACTCGATCACCATCCACGACCATCAGTCTGCTGGGATATAGCAAGCTGAATCAAATATTCTTTTCTCTGAGCCTTTTGCGAACATCAGTGTAGGATCTGCAGCACTGCTGTACTTCTTGTGAGTAACCAGGGAAAAAAAGACGTTTGATATTCTCATATTTTAATTCAGGAGTCACCCTTACAGCAGCCAGTATGCAATCATGATCCCTGTAGTTTAGGAGACGTAGCAGGAAGGGTCTCAGGGATTACCTGGAGCAGGAGGTGTCAGCGGGACCCTGTGCACCTGTTGGACCACATATGTGGACGGCATGCTGCCAAGATTAAACAGGGAGACCATTAACTGCTCAGAGAATTCTGTGGGCTTGTTCTCACTCTGGCAAGCCCAGGATCCTGATATTGTTCCGGCACAGGCATTTCTCTGTATCAGTTGCCTGTTCTTGTAAAGCTTTTGCCTGGATCTTTAAGGCACAGAGATCCCTGGAGTCAGTATGCACAGTATCTTCTACTGCCAAGATGCGGCTCTCAGTTTCAGCCACCCTGAAGCAGAAATTGTCCATATCGTTTCTGATGAGGCTGATTTCAGTGGCCATGCCATCGATTTTAGCTGTAAGCCTCTCTGAGCTGGATGTGATGGCTGCCGGGATCCCAGTACCTCATGGAGAGACAGCCGCCTTCGGTCCTGGAGAGGTCTGTGTGCTGACAGACATAATGGTGTGCTGAGGTCTCATGGGCAAGATGGCAGCCGAGTGAGAAAGGCAAGGAAGAGACGGAGTGGAGCTGGTGCTTCTCTGCCTGCTTTGTGCCATCCAAACCAGGCAAAATAGTCACAGGGTTGTCCGAGGCTCATGTTGATGTTCCGAGGCTCATGGAGGGAAAAAAAGCCGCCCAAAAGTGCAGGATTCTTCTGTGAATAAGTGTCAGGATCAGGAGCCCAAGTGCCTCATGTCTGCTCGCTCTCACATCCAGCCAATCCCCCCTAGATAGATAGCAAATCTTTGAATGGTAAGTGGGAGTCATCAATGGCATTAAAGGTCCCAGACAACAAAGGGGCAAGCAGCAGGGCAAAAAGTTTATAAAATCTAGGTCTGGGACATTTTCCCGCATTCAGACCTTTAATGGCACCCAAGATCTCTGAGTTCAACAAGGGTTTATCCAAATCCGTTGCTTCTTTGGGATCAATGGTGGGTAAAGTGGGTAAAGCGGTTTCTGCAATATAGGACGACATATTAGAGGGTGGGGAAGCAGGCAACCCCTGCTCTGGGCATTGCAGGAAGTTGTATAGCTGAGAGTAGCATTGCCTAAAGGCAACTGAAATACCTTGAGTATTACAGACTCTCTGTTTGGCAGAGTTATGGCAAGTTTGACATCAGCAACACAGGGGGAATCCTTGAGTGGGTTATCATTCAAACGCTAGGAGAAGCCCCTATGTGATCTAGGTAAATGATCCACAGCTAGGTGTACGGGGGCATGGTCTGACCATAGGATGGTAACCTAGATGTTTGTATGGGAACATCTAAAAGTAATTGGGACACAAAGAAGTAGTCAATGCGACTATATGAGTTTTGGGCAACCGAATAATAACTGTAGTCCCGTTCCAAGGGATGTTGGGTGTGTCAGACATCTACTAGGTGTGCCTTGTGCAAGAGCGATTTGAGATGCATTAATTTGGAATGAGCAATAGAGGACTTACCAGAGGAAGTTTTCGGGGAAAGAGCCTCTTAGAATGAAACAGGGATCGCCAAAAGAGATCAATCTGTGGGGGGGGGACCACAGCCAGGAAAAGGCCCTGTTCTTGATTGGGACTATAAACATTTGCCATTATAAAAATAGAAGTTTGGTATTTCAATTTGAGGAATATAAAAGGACCAGAGGGATCAATAAGGGATTCTAAAACCTCCGGGTCAAAAGACTTATGAAAAGCTATTGACACCCTCTTCGACTTGGCCTGTGGGTTAGTACTATGATACCAGGTGTGGCAGAAGCAGTTATGGATGGCTAGGATACTACCAGAACGAAAATGCATTGCCTGCAAAAATAAAATTTTAGTATGTGCTTTGTTAAAATGGTACAATGTCTGACTCCGCTTCTCTGGAGTATTAAAACCTCTGCAATTATAGGATATGAAGGTAACAGGGCTACATACTGCCATTGCAATGGTAAGGGGGGGACAAACCAAGATGGGAAGTCCCAATAAAAAACAGGGCAGACCCGGAGCCCATGGTCTGCCCTGATGTGCCCGCTGTCTGCCCTGATGTGCCCACTGTCTGTCCTGATGTGCCCATTGCCCAGTTTGACATACCCATTGCCGAGTTTGATGTTCCTGTTGCCCTGCCCGAAGTGCCTGATGCCCAGCTTGAAGTGCCTGATGCCCAGCATGAAGTGCCTGTTGCCCAGCCTGATGTACCTCCATCCGTTGTTCTGCTTGATGCCATAGACTATGGACAATTGCAACTAGTTAGAGCGTTTGGTGGCTGCTCCTTTAGGGGGTACTGTCAGGAAAGGGTTTGCCCGTTGGTGGCACTGTCGGTCTCTTGGATCGCAGTACTAGTGTCCACCAGCAGGTGTCTTCCAACACTCTGGATCTGTAGTGGAGGGATTCACCTGTTGGTGGCACTGTTGGATCCTTTGGCTGTAATACCGGTGTTTCCCAGCACTGTGGAGCAGACAGCACCTCCTGCGTTCAGGTGTCACTTGAGGCTAATTACAGGCATTTATATAAACACCCGGCTGATGATTGCTCTCATGGCCCTGGTATCTTCCTTGTGCCCTGATCCGTACCTGCGACCTGTGAACCTGATTCTGCAACCTGCAACCTGTAACCTGTGTATCTGATCCTGTTACCCCGTGCATCTGATCCTGATCCTGTCCCTCCTGTTACCTTGCATCCCTGCCCTGAAGCCTGATCCCTTTGCACCTTCCCTATCTACTGATTCCCTGTGTATGACCCCGGCCTGCCTTACGTTTGTGATTCTGGAACTGTCCTTGTTTATCTGCTTATCTCCTGTGAATGACCCTGGCCTGGCTACATTTAAGATTGCGGTACTTCCCTTATATTGTATATAGTTATTGTTGTTTGTGGGTCACTCTTTGCTTGGTTGTTCACTGTTTATATTGGAGGTGTTTATATATCGTTATCACTTATCCTTAAATAAACCTAATTATTCACTTACATGCGTTTTTGGTTCTCTCTGCGCAATCCACACAGTCTGGTCATACCAATTCATGACAATAACACTGAAAAGCGAAAATACATAGAACCAAAAATCCCAGGACTGTCTAGACAGTAAACAGTGCATTCATGGCACTGAAGGGCCTAAGGGGGGGTGTCGTGAAAGGCTCATAAAACAGCCACCAATCATAGCTAATCAGGGGATAATAAAAATATAACAAAAAAAGAACCTCCAAAACATTCAATATATGCATGACAGTGGACTGGTATAACATTGTGGAAGAATAGGTATAGAAAGTAGTGCTGCATCTACTGATATCACCAACCATTCCTGTTCTCTTAGCAACTTTATTCTAAAGCCATACAATACCCCTGAACCCCTGAAGAAGCCATTATAGGCAAAACGTGTCGGGATGGGGATGAGTCATCTTTTCCTGTCCTGCTAACACATGTGCTGTATATGAAGTGTATTACCTAGCTATATACAATGAAGATGCTTGTATGATAATATATGCAGGATAGAGACTCCACCTTCAGGGATTGTTTGTTTATGGTCATAGAGAGTTGTTTGGGAACCATTATCCATACATTTAGGGGTCTATGCCCCATGTTTGTCTTTTTTTATCGTTTGTAAAAATAATAAAAACTTTATTATCTGAACTTATGTATTGATACTCATTTCGAGAGGGGGTTTCAGCACCTTCAAAGTCCCACTTTTTGCATCTTTCTTTTGTCTTGCATCTTTAGGTTTCTACAATAGCCGGTTAAAGATGGCTGTCACCGCTGCAGCAAGATCTTTATGATCAACAGTTTCAGGAATACCCCGGATTCTAATGTTATTGCGGCGATTCCTGTTTTCAATATGATCTTACAAAAAAAGGGTCACTGCCCCCACCTATAACTGGTCTTCACAGCAAGGAGCACTGGAAGGACAAACGCATGTAAAATAAAACCAAAGAATTTCCAAGCTCAACTTGCCAACCAGCCTGTGACCAACCGAATTAACCTGCCTAACAGTTTGCGTTAAAAACAGAGGTTTAGTTGCACACATTTGCAAATACATGCATAAGCTGCAGGCCACGGCAAGACACCCTGTATCCTGCAGACCCTAACTCTAACTTTGAAGAGTCTCCACAGTGGGAGCACATATATTCTAATGGATAGATGAAGGGCAGATGACTGGAGGGAGCCCAACCCTCCTTAAAGGTGCAGGAGCACACTGAACACCCAGCACATTGCACAACGGCAGCAAAGGTGTCAGTGCGTTGCCTGACCAATATGTCAACAATACAAAAAAAGGTCACCGCCCCCACTATAACTGGTCTTCACAGCAAGGAGCACTGGAAGGGCAAACGCATGTAAAATAAAACCAAAGAATTTCCAAGCTCAACTTACCAACCAGCCTGCGACCAACCAAACTAACCTGTCTAACAGTTGCATTAAAAACAGGGGTTTAGTTGCACACATTTGCAAATACATGCATAAGCTGCAGGCCACGGCAAGGCACCCTGTATCCTGCAGACCCTAACTCTAACTTTGAAGAGTCTCTAGATGAAGGGCAGATGACTGGAGGGAGCCCAACCCTCCTTAAAGGCGCAGGAGCACACTGAACACCCAGCACATTGCACAATGGCAGCAAAGGTGTCAGTGCGTTGCCTGACCAACCAGGCACCCTGTATCCTGCAGACCCTAACTCTAACTTTGAAGAGTCTCCACAGTGGGAGCACATGTGGAGAACACGATATGATCTTGCTGATACAGAATCTGTTGGATCAGGACAGTGTGGGAGTTTAAAGTCTCTTCATGGGACTGCATGGCATTTCAGAGGCCATCTGTGGTGTTTTCAATGTCCTTCATGCGGACCACTAAGTCCTTCTTGAGCTCATTGATATCCTGCCTATAGGTCTTTTCTATGTACTTTACATCATGTTCAAAGTCAGTCTTGGTAGGCAGGGATCTAATGTAGGTATGCAGGGATCGCATTTGGGTTTCTAAGTCCCAGCCATCTCCTGAGCAAAGAGAGACTTGTGAGAGGCTGTGGGATTGTCTTGTGAGCCGCTCAGAGCCTCCTGGGAGGGGGGACGGGCGCGGGAGCTCATCTGTATATCAGTTGCTGAGTCAGACCGGACTGGAGAAGATGGCGCCGGCGCCATCTTGGAGGCCTGCTTTCTTTCTGATGCGGCCGAAGATTGAGTAAAAAAGTGTCCCAGGTCGCTAAGCTACGCCCCCTCTTTTTTTAAATGAAACAAAACATCTTTGAGCAGAAAACTAACATGAGAAGCTAGTGTCTGAATTGGATGATGCTAAACTCAGAATTTATTAGTAAATGCATGCTAGATAAGTGTGTAATAATAATGTATTTATTAAGCTTCAAAACAAATTTGTAGTATTTTTTTCGATGTATTTTTCCACTTATTTTGACTACAACATTGTATTTTTTTTTTTAATTGAGTACTTAATGGTTTTTAAAGAGGGTAAAGGGTACAGACAACTATGTTGAAACAGCAAGCACCATAGTATCTTTTGTAACCACTTAAGGACCGGGCCTATTTTTCAGACTCGGTGTTTAAAGTTAAAATATTTTTTTTTGCTAGAAAATTACTTAGAACCCCCAAACATTACGCTTCTGTCACACCGTATTTGCGCAGCGGTCTTACAAGCGCACTTTTTTGGGAAAAAATAATTTTTTTTTAATTAAAAAATAAGACAACAGTAAAGTTAGCTCATTTTTTTTTATATATTGTGAAAGATAATGTTATGCTGTTTAAATTTATAACCAACATGTCACACTTCAAAATTGCGCCCACTTGTGGAATGGCGACAAAATGTTACCCTTAAAAATCTCCATAGACGAGGTTTAAACATTTCTACAGGTTACCAGTTTTGAGTTACAGAGGAGGTCTAGGACTAGAATTATTTATCTTGCGCTAACAATTACAGCGATACTTCACATGTATACCTCACATGCAAACATATGCGTTTGCTTCTGCATGCAAGCTTGGCGGGATGAGGCGCTTTCATTTTTTTTTATTATTAATTTTATTATTATTATTATTATTATAATATAGGATTTATATAGCGCCAACAGTTTATGCAGCGCTTTGCAACTTGAGGGTAGACAGTAAAAATACAATACACTTTAATACAGTAGAAATCAGAGGGCCCTGCTCCTTAGAGCTTACAATCTAAGAATTTTACTTTTTATTTTTATTTTGACACTGGACACTGGAGCGTTGATGCTACCAGCATTTCTACCTGCTATCTGGAACTTTCCGATCATGTGACCACTGTGACAGCCAATCACAGCGGTCACATGATCAGAAACCCCGCCCTGCTTCCCGGCATCAGAAATCACTTAAGGGGCTGGGAGGCACCAGCATTAAGGGTTTATCAAGAAAATTAGCACATCAGCAGTGTTTGCTGCAGTGGTAGGTTCTGGATAATCTAGCTGTAATATCTGACATGGCAGCAACTGTATTAAAAAAACAGTTAATCTTCATAACATGTCAGAAGAAGCACACTCATGGCTAACAGAAGACAGAATTAGAAAAAGACTTAAAAACTTAACATAAATAAGTCACCGGGACCAGATGGCTTGCACCCGAGGGTCCTCAAGGAACACAGTACAGGTGATAGCCAGACCATAGTTCCTAATTATTATGGACAGCTTACTGACTGGAATGGTACCAGCTGATTGGAGAAAAGCCAATGTAGCACCAATATTTAAAAAGGGGCCGAGATATATCCCTGGGAACTACAGGTCAGTTTGCCTAACATCAATAGTCTGCAAGCTGTTGGAGGGGATGATAAGAGACTATATACAAGATTTCAGTAATGAAAACGGTATCATTAGCAGTAATCAGCATGGATTCATGAAGAATCGTTCTTGCCAGACCAATCTGTTAACCTTCTATGAAGAAGTGAGCTGCCATCTAGATGAAGGAAGAAACGACAGGGGGAAGGATTGTATCTGGATTTTGCAAAGGCATTTGATAAGCAGGGCAAAAACTTCTACGCAGGATGTTGAAACCTTGCTAGAAGATCTAAACAAATTAATGGGGTGGGCAACTACATGGCAAATGATGTTTATTGTAGAAAAATGTAAAATAATGCATCTGGGTGCCAAAAATATGAATGCAATTTACTTGCTAGGAGGAGAACCTCTGGGGGAATCTAGGATGGAAAAGGATCTGGGGGTCCTAGTAGATGACAGGCTCGGTAATGGATTGCAATGCCAAGCTGCTGCAAGCAAAGCCAACAGAATATTAGCATACATTAAAAAGGGGATTCACTCCAGAGATAAAACTATAATTCTCCCAACATGCAAGACTCTGGTCCAGCCACACCTGGAGTATGCCATCCAGTTCTGGGCACCAGTATTCAGGAGGGATGTGCTGGAACTGGAGAGAGTCCAGAGAAGGGCAACAAAGCAAATTAAGGCACTGGAGGATCTCAGCTATGGGGAAAGACTACAAGTATTGAACTTATTCTCTCTCTGGAGAGGAGACGCTGGAGAGGGGATATGTTATCAATGTACAAATACCGTACTGGTGACCCCAGCATAGGGAAAAAACGTTTTATTGAAAGTGAATTTAAAAAGACACGTGTCCATTCACTAAAATTAGAAGAGAAGCGGTTTAACCTTAAACTGCATAGAGGGTTCTTTACTGTGAGAGCAGTAAGGATGTGGAATTCTCTTCCACAAGCAGCAGTATCAGCGAGGAGCATCGATCACTATGCACCGAGGCATAATATGAGACTGAAACTCTTGCATTAGAAAAAAATGATAACAGCATTTTTAAATCATTTAATAAATGGTAACCAATGCAAGAGTTTCTACTTTGAAAAAGGCAAAACACTCATTTTCTATGCCAGATGAAAAAAATAAAAATAAAAATCACCCTGCCAAGAACCAAGAGCCAAGAGCGTCTGCCAACTTGACTAATCAATTTTGCTAATGATATCTGTTTTTATTTTTTTATAACATTCTTAAGGTATTAAAAAGGTACTAAGTTAGCAATGTAAATAGACAAACATCTGCTGCCAACCTGATGGATGTAATCAGCACATCCTTTGTCCTTGGAATGACGCACAGTTAGACACAAATGTACCAGCTTTGCTATATTCACTTGGCTAAATGAATATTATCAACCTATTTACTTCTTCACTGCTTGAAAATTTATTTCATATAGAAACTTCATGTTTTTAAAAATAAGACAGTATGTCAGTGCATTTACATGTTTCAAGCAAGCCCATTCAATTGAATATTATATTAATGCATCTGTCCTGAGGAAAATTTGTTCATTATTCCCTTTGTATAATATAAAAACAAAAAGTGCTTTTAAAATACACAAAAAGCAGATGCATGCACATTTAAAATATACATAAATGCATGCAATAACATGCAGAAAAAATGTCAGGCGTGTGAAAGGAACCTACTAGTTTGTGAGAAGCTGTATATGATGGACTTGACTTTGTAATTAGTTAACACTTTAACGTGAAACTCCAGTAAAACGTATTGTTCTAGTTCAGGGATAAAAGGGATAAAACCTCTGCCAGGCTTTTATTTATTTTTAACAGAGATTGGAAATCAATCTCATCAAAGCCATTGTGTGTACTTGTTGAGAGATCTAACCTCTACTCATGTTCCATTGACAAGTGTAGCAAAGTAAACTCCTTCTAGTTTATTTTTTGTTTTTTGTTTTTTTTTAATTATTGACAATTGTTACCAGTACAGAGGGAGAATCAGAACCTTACAGAAGTTCAAAATGTTTACAATTTTATCTAGAAAAAGTTTTCAATAGAGTTTCCTCTGAATATTCTGATTGCAGTGCACACAATTTTATTGAATGTGGCATTTTACATTTTAATTCTAGTTTGTTTGCTCCTAAAGCTTACTCTTTTACTTTTGTTTTTTTGTTTTTTTTTTCTTGGTCAGATACAAGTCAATAGATAAAAAAGAAGATACCCCACAGCCATCCAGACATGAACATTATAGAAAGCTGTTCCATTTCAACTGCTCATTAATTTATTTTCGTTTATTTTTTTGTGCATGATATTATCTCTTTACTGATTTCAAAGACAGAAGGAATCATCACAAGCCATAAAATTGCTTGCTTCAGCCAAACACATTTCACGTGAGTCTGAACAAATGTTCAAATTGTTTAAACTATTAAGTAGTTTATAAAGTGTTTGTTTATCCTAAAAAATACTTTTTGCTCTGGCTTCTTATAGGCTCCAGTTCTGTTTTTAGCATGCTAACAAAGTTATTGCAAAAATATAAACTTACTACATGGTATTTTGTCATTTTCAACAACTTAAAGTGATTGTTAAGTCTCGTTTTTTTTTCCTCTAAAAATAACAAACATGTTATACTTACCTGCTCTGTGCAGTGATTTTGCACAGGGCAGCCCTGATCCTCCTCTTCTCGGGTCTCTCTTCGGCTCTCTTGGCCCCTCCCTTCTGTCGAGTGCCTCCACAGCAAGCAGCTTGCTATGGGAGTACCCCAGCCGAGTCACAGCTCCTTGTGTCCATTCAGGCACGAAGCACGGTTCGGCCCCACTCACTATCTCTCCAGATTGGCTAACTGACTTTGATTGACAGCAGCAGGAGCCAATGGCACCACTGCTGTGTCTTAGCCAATCAGGAGGGAGAGTCCCGGTTGGCCGAGGCACTCGTGGACATTGCTGGATAGAGATGGGGCTCAGGTAAGTTTTAGGGCTGAGAGGTGGCTGCTGCACAGAGAAGGCTTTTTATCTTAATGCATAAAATGCATTAAGATAAAAGATCTTCTGACTTTACAACCACTTTAAGGTTTGGTCATATTGCAGATAAATAAGTTTTCTTGTTTGAAAGCATGCACTAAGCTTCACATGGAAATACTACTATAAAGAGTACATTTCGACACTTCCTGGTGTTTAGCATTGGTCCACACACCTCTTCCTCTTGCATAAATCTATTGGCCCATTGCTTTGGTGTGTGGCCTTACAGGAGTAAGAGAAATTTTTTGGAATATGGAGAAAGCAGGCTAGAGCTTGACATTATGGGGTTGATTTACCAAAGACAAATAGGCTATTCACTAGTGATGGGTAAATCGGCTCGGTTCCGATTTCCAGGCAAGTTCTGTGAACCCAACCAAAAATCTGCAAATTGCAAACTTTAATACAAACCTAATTGAAGTTAATGGCAGGAAAATCCTGAAAATCTGTTCTCTCCATTTTCAAGATTATCAGGGATTATAAAAAAAAGACATGGGGAGGGAGCATGACTAGCACACTTACCTAATGAGCACTTAGACAGTGAGCTCTGCTCTAGCTCAGGAGACCGCTCACAATAGTACACTCCTGGCGGTATGTCCAGCAAGCACATGGAAGACCTGCTACCACAAAAACTGAAGGAGGTCTTTACTCTGACATCCCAGTGACCGCAGCAAGATGGCAGTGGCCACAGCTTTATTACTACAGCCAACAGCAGCAAGATGGCAGTGGACACAGCTCTATTACTACCGCCGACAGACCACCTCAAGAGCACCCAAGAGACATGCTGCTCCAGTGAATCCCCTATCATACAACCTCTTCTATAGTCTATAGCCTGCCTCTATCCCTATTTCAGGAAGCACCCAAGTCCTTGCGAATGGGACATACTCCGTGAATTTTCTTCCCCTAAATTGTCCACATCTGTCCAAGATATCCTTCCCTGAGAATGACAGCTAGTTACCAATAACAGAGCTAAAACACAAGGTGGACAAGGTGACTGACATTTTTAACTATCCTACTACTCCTACACAGTGTAATCTAGCAGTTGTTTGTTAGGTAAACTCATTGTTCTTCTATTCACCCCTGAGCGTAAATGCAAATTATTCTGCACCCAGATCCTTTAATGGATCTCTTTTTTATATGATTATTGTTTGTTGTTATCCTTAGTTATCTTGTTTATAGTCCTGAATTTGTATACCCTGTCCAGTGCAGGATAACCATGCAGACCTGGTTTCTTGATCTTCGGCTATATGTGTCGGAAACAATTTCCTTATGTTTCCCTAGCAAATGTACAAACTAAAAAAATGATCTCTTTCATGCTAAAAGAATCAAAGTGAGACCCTGCTGGTAGCTTTATTAAAGCAAGCCTCCTAGCAACCAAGTGGAATGGGAATGGCAGATGCATGGCTGTAAGCACCAAATGTATGACTAACTCCTGCAGCAACTTGAGATTGGCTTCCATGAGTGAGTGCACAGGCTGTTTAATTTACCTATTCAATGAATAGCCAGGGTTTTCTGTGACTTAGAAAATATAATTTTTACTATGTAAGCAATTTTTTTTCTTAGCTTAGTAAATTGGGTTAAACTTTTATATCCTCCTATCATGAGCAAACAAAAATACTGTTTTCTTAATTTTCCATGCACGATTCGCCAAGTTAAGTGAAATGTCCCTGATACGCACTGTGCAAAATAAACATGCTCCATCAATCCCTAGGGATGTGTCAAAACTTGCTCATTAGAACATCCTGGGATTCAAAGACCCTGGTGTGTTAAAAAAAATGTGTTCGGAGACGTGGGCAAGCTCACCTTGGTACCTCCACTGTAGTTGGGAAGTCTGTTCAAAACTAATAGGATATTTGTAGATTTCTTTTAGGCTTATTGGGTGTTCCAAATTAAAAACAAATTTGCTAGACTAAAGCAACCCAATACACGTACAGAATTTCTTTCTTGCAACCATGGTGTTGACAGGGGAATCCTTCCCACTGAGGCATTGTATTCACTGTTTTAAAGACAGTGATTATTGCTAACGGCTATACGAGACGCTAGCAATAATTACATGCAAAATTCGTCAGGCTGATTGTACCCAAGTTGATTGATCGACCTGTCCCTACATGGTTCGAATCTCGGCCAGTTCCTGCTGAATAGGCCGAGATTTGAACCGTCTATGGCTGGCCTTAGGTTTGCCTCTACAGATTGGGTGGCTTCTTTAGATCCACATATGGATTCTCACTGTGGATTCTCACACACATCTTACAAAAAGAATGCAACAACAGCTATTAAACAGGTTATATTTTGTGCAAATTGTGTTGCTATGCTGGATGACCAAGATATAATTAGTAACAATAAATTTTACTTTGCATAAACAAGAACCTTACACTAGTATATATACAATTTATGTACTAATATAACAGTTAAGAAACCCTGATCATAAAAAAACAATGTGTCACCACTCCTGCTTTTTGTGTAATAATCACAGTATGGTGCTTAACAAACAACTTCAAGTATTATTCTTATTATACAATTACTCAGTCAACAAGTGACCCACATAATAATTTATTCAGCATGCATTTCTTGAGTCACAGACATTTTTTTAACCCACCATTTGCTTATATAGCCCTTAGATGCAGGCAAATTCCTGATTCCATCTAAGGATGAACAAATCTGCCTGGTTTGTCCAAATCCTGCTTGAAATTCTGGAAACCCAAACTGAAAAACCTTTCAACAACTATGGGGGGGGGGGGTTGGCAAATCTTGATACCAAATTATGGCCATTTCAAGACTAATAAGCAAGCTATTGTCAAATAAAGGGCATACAAGACTTCCATCAGGATATTTAACAAAGCAAACTCATGTTCTATAATTACCGTAGAGAAGAGGGTGTTTTTAATGCAACGTGATGTGAGGGAAATTTTGAATAAATCCCAATCCTTTAAATTAAATGCTTGAGAAATACCTTTAAGTGCTATGTGGTGTTACAGAATATTATGATTTTTACATACAGCATCAGTGACACTGTATTCTGTCATCGCAGCAGAATGTTTATGTGTAACTGAATTTTTTTATTTTTACATTTAGCTTGACTTGTATATAGCAGCAACACCAACCTGATTTATTTCACCTTGAAAAATGGGCTTTTTTAGGTAGTTTTGGCTGTGACACCTGCCTTTTTTTTTATTAAGCAGTAAGCAGCCTGAATAACCAGTGGAACTAGCAGCCACAACAGATCAAGAAGATACTGTATACTAAAGTTTAATACAATAAAACTAAAATCCCTTAACTTTATACAAAATGATCAGTCCCACAACACTTTAATTGTATGATTTGTGAGCTTCTTTTTTGCAGTACCACACTGCACTGTCATTGTTCTGTTCTTGCTACACATTTTCCTGTGTAACTCGACATGCAGCTAAACCCTCTTATTCTGCAATAAGCCAGACTGAATGTAATCTCGAAGCTTTATTAACAAAACAGGGTGAGGCTGAAACTGCGGGAGAAGCAGATGAGAAATACATACAATCAATGTATGAAATAAACAGAAACACAATGAAATAATTAGGCAACAGGTGACAATAAGTCCATGCTCACCAGCGATGCTGCCTGTAGGGATGTATGTTTAGTCCACAATATGTGCTTCAAAGATGATGGCTAGTTTCCTCTCCTTCAGTTCTTAAGATGGAGTCTGAGCTCCCATGACGCACCTATTTCCTTATCTTAGAATGAGAGAAGATGGGAGTTCTTAATAAGGTCAAACGGTTTCTGGCTTCTACAAGACAGTATATTTATTCTGGGTTTCATCTCGTGGTCAAATTTAACATTGCATGGAGATTGGACATGATAATTTCTCTGCTGAATTCAGAACAGTCATAAATGTGAATACATTAAAGTGGATGTAAACCCTCACATATACCCAGTGAAGTGAACAGCCTCAGATGATACACAGAGATGAAACAAATCTCCCTACATAAGTTTTACATGTACATCTGCTGTGTTCAGCTTTATATACTGTTTAGAAAGTGCACATCATGTTAGGAGATTTTCTCTTCCTGTTCAACACTGCAGTGAAGCCTGGGCATACAGCCAAGACAGCTGATTGGAGGAAAGGCACACTCCCCCCTCTCCTCATAGGTAGAGACGTTCAGCTCTGTTCATTGAAACGTTCATGGCTCTGCTAATCTATTTATAGCATCCTCTCCAACACAAAACTCAGGATGCTTTTATCTCAGTTGCCGGAGAACTTGTCAGAAGTTGTCAGGCTGATAACAAAAGAAATGAGCAGGAAACAGCGTGCTTTGAAGAGAGATAACAAAACACTAAAGATATACAGTATCTCACAAAAGTGAGTACACCCTCACATTTTTGTAAATATTTTATTATATATTTTCATGTGACAACACTGAAGAAATGACTCTTTGCTACAATGTAAAGTATTGAGTGTACAGCTTGTATAACAGTGTAAATTTGCTGTCCCTGAAAATAACTCAACACGCAGCCATTAATGTCTAAACCGCTGGCAAAAAAAATGAGTACACACCTAAGTAAAAATGTCCAAATTGGGACCAATTAGCCATTTTCCCCCCCCGGTGTCATGTGACTCGTTAGTGTTACAAGGTCTCAGGTGTGAACGGGGAGCAGATGTGTTAAATTTGGTATTATTGCTCTCACTTCTCATACTGGTCACTGGAAGTTCAACATGGCACCTGTCAGGAAATGTTCCATCCGCTGGTAATACCTGTTATTTGGCATGCAGTACTGAGGTCCACCAGCAGGTGTCTCCTGGCAGTTTGGAACTGTCAGGAGAGCTTTTCCCTGTTAATATTATATCATCTTTGGGCCGCAGTACTGGCGTCCACCAGCGGATGGATCCTGGCAGTGTGGAGAAGACAGTACCTCCTACAATCAGGTGTCACTTGAGGCCAATCACAGGCCTATAAATACCCGGCAAGCATTCACATGTTTGCCTTGATTTCTTCATTGCCTCCTGACCTGCTAGTGATCTGATCCTGTGCCCTGAACCTGATCCTGTCTCCCTGTCCAGATTCCTATCCTGCCCCACCTGTTACCTTGCATCCCTGCCTGCAGTCTAACCCATCCATCCTCTCCCTGTGTTCAACCCCATCTGCTGACCTCCCTGTGTATGACCTTGGCCTGGCTTACGTTTATGTCTCTGGAACATCCCCTGTCCTGCTGATCTGCTGTGTATGACCCTGGCCTGGCTATTGTTTATGATCCTCCTGGTATTTACCATTTATTGCACTTATCTGTCTGTTGTTATTTGTGGGTCTCTGTCTGTGGTTGGTTTTTTCACTGTGTCATATTAGAGTCGGTTGTACAATATTACTCACTTTCTTTAATAAATTATTATATTTTCACGTATATACGTTTGGGTGTCCTCTGTCGCAGATCACACGGTTCTGGTCACACCTGTTCATGACAGCACCTCATGGCAAAGAAGTCTGAGGATCTGAAAAAAAGAATTGTTGCTCTACATAAAGATGGCCTAGGCTATAAGAAGATTGCCAATACCCAGAAACTTAGCTGCAGCATGGTGACCAAGACCATACAGCAGTTTAACAGGACAGGTTTCACTCAGAACAGGCCCCGCCATGGTCGACCAAAGAAGTTGAGTGCACGTGCTCAGCGTCATATTCAGAGGTTGTCTTTGGGAAATAGACGTATGAGTGCTGCCAGCATTGCTGCAGAGGTTGAAGGGGATTGGGGGTCAGCCTGTCAGTGCTCAGACCATACACCGAACACTGCATCAAATTGGTCTGCATGGCTGTCATCCCAGAAGGAAGCCTCTTCTAAAGACGATGCACAAGAAAGCCAACAGTTTGCTGAAGAGAAGCAGATTAAGGATATGGATTACTGGAACCATGTCCTGTGGTCTGATGAGACCAAGATAAACTTATTTGGTTCAGATGGTGTCAAGCGTGTGTGACGGAAACCAGGTGTGGAGTACAAAGACAAGTGTGTCTTGCCTACACTCAAGCATGGTGGTGGGAGTTTCATGGTCTGGGGCTGTATGAGTGCTGTCGGCACAGGGAGCTGCAGTTCATTGAGGGAACCATGAATGCCAACATGTACTGTGACATACTGAAGCAGAGCATGATCCCCTCCCTTTGAGGACTGGGCCATAGGGCAGTATTCCAACATGATAACAACTCCAAAAATACATCCAAGACGACCACTTCCTTACTAAAGAAGCTGAGGGTAAAATAATGGACTGGCCAAGCATGTCTCCAGACCTAAACCTATTGAGCATCTGTGGGGCATCCTCAAACGGAAGGTGGAAGAGCGCAAGCTCTCTAACATCCACCAGCTCCGTGACATCGTCATGGAGGTGTGGAAGAGGACTCTAGTGGCAACCTTTGAAGCTCTGGTGAACTCCATGCCCAAGGGGGTTAAGGCAGGGCTGGAAAATAATGGTTGCCACACAAAATATTGACACTTTGGGCCCAATTTGGACATTTTCACTTAGGGGTGTACTCACTTTTGTTGCCAGTGGTTTAGACATTAACGGCTGTGTGTTGAGTTATTTTGAGGGTACAGCAAATTTACACTGTTATACATGCTGTACACTCACTACTTTACATTGTAGCAAATCGCCATTTCTTCAGTGTTGTCACATGAAAAGATATAATAAAATATTTACAAAAAAGTAAGGGGTGTACTCACTTTTGAGCTTACATATCATGAATTGGGTTTACATCCACTTTAATGTCAAAACAGAGTACACAAAACCTCTTCAAATCCACAATCCCAGAGGTGCCAAGAAAGGTTGTGTGTGAGAATGGTGCCAACCTGCTGTCCACTCTTTAGCAGGGAAAGTTCATACACATGATTTGCCTTGCACAAATCCTCAGCCTTGTGGTGCAGCACTTTCTAGATAGGTACCCTGGCTTACAAAATCTTCTGAAATAGGCCATCCGGCTACACTTATATCAGAAATTATTACTTTGGATGGGAAAAAGGTTTCTTCTCTAGAAAATATTTTAGAGACCGTTAGTCAATATTACAGTTCCCTTTATACCTCTTCTCTCCCTTCTGACTTCCGCCCAGAAGACCTGTCCACTCTTTTGGATCAGGTAGTGTTAGGTTGGTTGTCAGATATGGAAAGAGGTTTTAGTCCATCCTATCACATCAGAGGAGGTCATGATGGTCAAACGATCTTTTCTGAGTGGAAAGGCTCCAGATTCGGATGGACTCCTTATCGAATTTTGTAAAATAAGTTGAGATTTTTTAACCCCAAAACTTGCAGAATTATATACAAGATGTTTGGTAGATGGGGCTCTTTTGGACTCCATGAGATATGCCCATATAGTTCTTAGTCATAAGCCATCTAAAGATCCAAAGTTGTGCTCTTCTTATAGTCCTATAGCCTTACTTAATAATGATTTTACAATTTTGACAAGATTACTTAGAACACAACATCTATTACCTTGTAATATTGATTCTGATCAAGCTGGATTTTTGCCCCAAAGGACAACAGATGTTAATTTACAAAGATTCTTTAACAATATACATACCCAACATGTTAATGAAGGCTCGAGAACAGTGGCCTCCTTAGATATAGAACAACAAAAATGGGGAGCGCAGATCCAGGAAGTGGCAAAGGATCAAATGGAGATAAAATCTATGCAAGATTAAAAACAGTTTAATGCTGAAAAAAAATGTAACCAATACACAGTACAAATGGGGATGACAGTCAAAAGGAACAAACTCACTGTGACAGTGTCGGCAATGGAGCCAAAGATGGTGAAACGATGGCTGTCTCGCTTCCGTGGGGGCTGTGGGAGGAGGGGGCTACTGACCAAAAGTGGGGAGCCTGATGAAAACCTTCCAGGTGCTAGGAGCGGTGTCCATAGCCAGAGCGCCGAGCAACATCACAGAGGAGGAAGGCTCTGCATGGATCTGGGGTACACGATCACTGTACGCCCAGAGTGGGGGATGGCAGAGCCGCTGTAACAGCCGGTGAGACCAGAAGGCGGATGCTGGAGAAGCGGCGAGAGCGAGGCTCAGCTTCAGGGTGTCCAGACACCACAGAACTCCTCCCAGGCTGCGTCATGCACTCCAACCACGGGCAGATATCAGCAAAGCCCAATGAGTCATGGGAATCAAAGAAGGGGATGTGAAGAATGTCGGAATGACAGAGCAGGTGCTAGAGCTTGAGCGGTATTGGATTACATGTTTCGGGGTTTAACCCCTTCCTCAGATTACATGCTCAAGATCCAGCATAGAACAGGGATTATATAGTCACAAGGTGGGACAACCAATCCATCCACCACCAATCATCCAATACCTGGATATCGTAACAAATAGAATCATTGAAAAAGTTTTAAAAACATTTAACAATAAAAAAGTTAATGTTAGTTCATTATCATGCAATAGGTTGGTATTGCATCAAACAAACTAAACACAATTAATCAATTAAGTGACTTCCTTATTAAAGTGGATGTAAACCCCCAATTTTTTTTTTTATATCATAATGTAGAGTATAAGATTTCCTATCATTTGAGCCCAGTCTTGCCACAAAGAGTTAATCCAGCTCTGAGCAATCCTCTTTTATTGTTCAGTGAGATAAAACTTGACAAACAGAGAAAAACTTTGTCAAATCCTCCCCCTTGTTGTGAGTGACAGGTGATTTACATACCTCGTGCACTAGCCTAATGCCCTGTACACACGATCGGACATTAATCGGACATTACGACAACAAAATCCATGGATTTTTTCCGACGGATGTTGGCTCAAACTTGTTTTGCATACATGCGGTCGCACAAAGTTGTCAGAATTTCTGACCGCCAAGAACGTGGTCACGTACACCACGTATGACGAGACTAGAAAAGGGCAGTTCCGAACCAAGCGTGGCACCCTTTGGGCTCCTTTTGCTAATCTTGTGTTAGTAAAAGTTTGGTGAGAGACGATTCGTGCTTTTTCAGACTTTTGGTTTTCAGATCGTTTTCTGCTGTTCAGTTTGTGCTTGTGGGTTTGTATCTGGTCTTCAGTGTATGCAGCGAGTACAATTGACTTGTCGTTGTGTTCGTGTTCATTCGTTACTGATTTTCAGGTCGCTCTTCACAGGCCTTGCTGTTCTTCAGTGCGTTCTGTTACTTCGTTCTGAGCAGCCGACCGTTTTCTAGCCATGTTGCGTATACGTACTCCTTGTAGAGTTCATGCTGTGTGGGGGCTTGGTGTTGGAGTCCTTACCTTGACACAAGTCACGTCCATGAACAGGATGGGGAGGAGTTTATGGACCAAGAATTGGTTGCTCCAGCGTGACCAGTTCTGTCATATGCCTTTGCTCCATGAGATCCGTGAGAATAATCCTGATGATTTCAGGAACCTGCATGAGGCAAGTCATCACTCCGGAGCAGAGGCTAGTCGCCACCCTGCGGTACTTGGCGATGGGGAGAAGCCTGCAGGACTCATCATTATCATTATCCTGGAGACCTGTTCTGCCATCATCCAGGTCCTGCAGAAGGACTATATTAACCACTTCCCTACCCGGCCATAGTAGTATGATGTCCACAGATGGGATCTCCCATCCTGGGTGGACGTCATATGACGGCTTGGGCTTCCCGGCCGTCTAGGGGGTGGGCGCCCGCCGCGTTGCTCAGGACCCGATGCGTGTGCCCGTTAACTGTGCTGGACCGTGGATCTGTGTGTGTGTAAACACACAGATCCACGTCCTGTCATTCGAGAGGAGACCGATCTGTGTTCCCAGTACAGAGGAACACAGATCGGTCTCCTCCCCTTGTGCGTCCCCTCCCCCTACAGTTAGAATCACTCCCCTAGGAAACATTTAACCCCTCGTCTCCCCCTAGTGGTTAACCCCTTCCCTGCCTGTCATATTTATACAGTAATCAATGCAATTTTATAGCATTGATCGCTGTATAAATGTGAATGGTCCCAAAAACTGTGTCAAAAGTGTCCGATGTGTCTGCCATAATGTCGCAGTCACGAAAAAAAATCGTGATCGCCGCTATTACTAGTAAAAAAAAAAAATAAATAATTTTTTTTAAAAAATGCCATAAATCTATCCCGTATTTTGTACGCTTATTGCGATTTTTTTTACCAAAAATATGTAGAAGAATACGTATCGGCCAAAACTGAGGAAAAAATTTGTTTTTTTAAAAAAAAATTGGGATATTTATTATAGCAACGAGTAAAAAATATTGTGTTTTTTTTTAAATTGTCGCTCTTCTTTTGATCAAATACCACCAAAAGAAAGCTCTATTTGTGGGGAAAAAAGGACGTCAATTTTGTTTGGGTACAACGTCACAGGACCGCGCAATTGTTGTTTAAAGTGTGACAGCGCTGAAAACTAAAAATTGGTCTGGGAAGGAAGGGGGTGAAAATGCCCTGTATTGAACCGGTTAAGGTAAGATTTATCCTTTAACATCACATTATATTGTATTGAATGTTTGATAATATATTGTATTTCTTTCCTCATTCCCTAATTATCATGATTGTAATATGCTGTGAATGTCCCCTTTGTCCTCATGCATGCTGGTTTAAAAAAAAAAAAAAATTTTGTCCTTTATACATATTTGCCTATACTTACCTCCCCAGCATGCTCTCCTGGCCCTATATTCACCTCGTGTAGTCACTTAACAATGTATTTTGTCAGCTCCATAGTAGTGCTTTACCCCAAACACCCCCTAAAATGTGTAAACATGTGATTTGTGCTTTAAATTCAGGCAGAGTGCCAGAGGCTTTTTTTTTTGGTGTCCCAAAATCATTTGGAACCCTCCCTCCCCCCAACTGCTAACTCAGCTAATAACAATCCTCTATCTGCTGACTTTGCCAAACCCATACACACTATACCCACCTCTTTAGTGGTCAGATTTATGGATGAATTCCCTAAAGCATGTAGTGCAAGGGCCTGCCTGAATACTTTCAAATGGTACTGTTTAAAGTTTTTTTATCCTATTATTATCTTTATAGGTAATAGCAGAATGTAAAAATGTGCTAAAATGTGTACAGTGTGTATTTATCTCTTTTTTTATGACACTTCTTACCTGTCCAGTAGGCTGCCAATAGTATAAAGTAAGGAGGGGCTGGCCAAAGTAATACACATTATTTAGGCATTCATCTCTCAGTGAAGTGGAGATGGTTACCTGTCCAAAACATCTCCCCCCATAAAATTTTACAAATGGCCCATGAGAGGGGGGAGGAGGAATCTGATAGGTGGACCTTATACCTTTGTCTTTAAATATTCCCTAAAATAAATGTTATACTGATGTTGCCCAAGAATGTTTGTGTCTAATCTGCTTTCCCTGTTTATGTGCAAAATGATTAATTTATTTTTCTTGTTTGACTCCACAGTTTCCTTCCAACCCATAGGTATGGCAGACTGCGGAGGGCAAATTGATGGGAAACACGTCCACATCATCCCATCACCCAACTCGGGGTCATACTATTATAATTATAAGGGGTTCAATAGTATTGTGATGTTGGCAGTGGTGTCGGCTACTTATGAGTTCCTGTATGTGGACGTGGGGAAGAATGGCTGGATGTCCGATGGTGGAGTCATCGCCCAGATGGAGTTCTACAGGCATCTTCAGCATGGCAGCTTGGACTTGCCACCTCCAGAAGACAATATGGAAGGACTCCCATTCGTCTTCGTTGCTGATGAAGCGTTTGCGCTGGGGGACCATCTTATGCAGCCATTCCCTATGAGGACCCTCACCCCGGACCAAAGGGTTTTTATTTACCGGCTGGCCAGAGCCAGAAGAGTGGTGGAGAACACATTTGGAATCATGGCCAGCCAGTTCCGCCTATTTCTTACACCCATACACATGGCGGAGTATAAACTGAATCATATCATCCTGGCGTGCTGAGTTCTCCACAACTTTTTAAGGTGAAATTCTGCCAACTATGCTGCCTCAGTTGGGCATGAGGCCGGAATTCAAGTAACTGAACCAACCCTGACGGGACTTGAAAGTGGTCGTCCTGGCTTGCCCCCCTTGACTGCCCGCGAGGTCCATCTTAGATACCTTGATTACTTTGCAGGTAGGGGGGCCATCAATATGCCAGACAATGTCTGATACATTTTGAAAATAAAAAAATAATTTTAACTACTAAAATCTTTGGTGACATTTACTGCTTGTGTTTCTTTCAGCTGACCCTGACAAAAATGTGGGGAGTCCTGAAAACGTTGTGATTGTGTAACCTTAAAAAGCCTTGTTGGGTGTTATTTACTAAAGGAAAATACACTTTGCACTACAAGTGCACTTGAGCCTGCACTGAAACTGCACTTGTAGTGCAAAGTGGATTTTCCCTTAGGAAATAACCCCCATTGTCACTGAAAACACCAATTTTACCTTAACAAAATTTTAGGAGCATTGAAACAATAATCCACACATTCTTGAGTATCAATCTTTTAAATACCAGCACAATCACATGTGCATTTCTAAAAGGTTTTTAAAACAAACCAACATGTTTGTTGTATAACAATTTTTTCGGTCACATTAATAAATATTGAAATGTCCATTTAAGGTAAAACAGGCATGTTTCAAACCAACAAGAAATACACAAATCTGGAACTTACAAAGTTCAACTTTTGTAGAAATTGAAGGCAATATCAGACATGAGTATTTAGAAACTCTGTTTGATATTGCGTTTAGATGGGGTGAAGTCACCCCTGGAAAAGCCAAATATTGAAGATGCACACAAATTGCCGAATGTCAACATGTGCTAGCTGCCATTACGGGGGATCAAGGGACGTGTTTTGGGGGTGCAGCCCCTTCCTCTCAGCTACTTTATTATTGAGGAAGGGGTTGCACCCACAAAACCCACCCTACATTGATCTCCCGTGACGGCAGATAGCACATGTTGACACACTGTGTGCATCTTCAAAATTTGGCTTTTCTATAAAATCGCAAAAAATGTTAAAAATTTTTACTTTACAAATACCACAAAAAAGAAGGGGTTTGGAGGTGTTTTAAACTCTCCCTAAAACATCAATGATGTTCTTCATTTTGTTTTTAACATCAGTGATGTTTTTCTGGATGTTTTCCAAGTCCCTATTACACCCCATGATCTCCCCGATCAGGATCTGTGCACTTTCACTGGTGAAATGACCTGGATCCACAACATCACGATCACCTAAAAATTTAGAAACAAAAACATACCATGTATTATAAATATGCCGGTATCCATCTCTTACCTGAGCCTGTGGTCGCAGACACTCACCTGTTGTGGTGACTATTTCCACCACGTCTCCTTCCTCCTCCTCCTCTGCTTGGCTTTGGGGGATTTCACCTTCTTCATGAGGTGGGGGGTCTGTTGTCTCTTCTGCTGAGTGGTGTCCTCCGAGTCTTTTCTCCCCTATGTAAAAAAAAAATAGGTATACTTAGCACACAGATATTTGATGACAGAAAGAGGAATATGAAACATTGCTTGGAAGTGGGGTACAATTGTCTGTTTTGTCTGAGTTCCAAGATTAAGAAATATTTTTTTCCTTTGTCAAGCTTGAATACTTACCTGTTTTGTACAAGCTTCTCTGATGGAGACACCCCTATAGTATACACTGGAGCACCTGTGTGGGCCCCCTAATAAAAAGGGTGTTCTGGTGTCCCACACTAGTGCTCCAGTGTCCAGATGTGTAAACAGCTGCTGAGTGTCCTCTCCTTACACAGAATCTAGTTTGCATTACATTCTAGTTACAAACCCATCTAGACTCCAAAATTATTTTAAAAGAAGTAGGCCCGAAAAAATGTATTCAAGTGCATATGGCCAAAACAATGGGTTTTCTATGCCAAACGAACAATGTTTCATACGAACGAACACGTGCCCATGAACATGAAAGTTGCCATTTTAAACTGTACAACAGTAAAGAAAAGCACATGGAGCAGCACGAACGTAATAAACATAAAGAATAGGAACACAGGACAACTACTTACTTTTTTGCAGCACTCTCCTGATCCTTCTGTACTGATCGTGCTCCCTTAATTTGAGGTCCGACCACCGCTTCCTGAGCTGATCCTTGGATCGTCGTACCCCGAAATTACTTTTGACCACTTTCGCCATTATCTTGGCCTTTCTAACATTGGGGTTGGGGTAAGGTCCATACTTCCCCGTATAGTCGGCCCTCTTCAGGATGTCGACCATCCCCAACATCTCCCCAAAGGACATATTTGAGGCCTTAAATCGTCTCTTCCGGGATCAGGACGTTTCTGGCTCCGGGCTTTCCTCCTCCTCCTCCTCGTTGCTGTAATTAGCACGCACCTGCTCTGTCTCTGCCATGTGCTCTTCCCCCACTGCGCAGAAGGGGCGGGGAATAGACTAGAAAGAACGTCAGGGGCGGGCGGAGTTTCACGCATGCACAGTGTATATAAAGCTTAACACGCGTGACTAGTACGTACGATCTGTGAGCAGAGGAAGAAGTATCGGAGGCGCCAATCGTGATAACGAAGGTAAGATTTAAATTTGGGCCTATACTGCTTCTAGATTGAGGCCTGTATTTGGACAAGTTTAGAAGACTTTAGGCTGACATTAGGGTTTATCTGGTGTTGTGTCTTGCAGTGAAAATGGATCTAGTCAATGATCAGGACTTTATGCCAATCTTCAGAGATATGTTCAGGGAGCTGCCTTGTCTTGTAAACCACCCCGAATATAAGAACCAAACAAAGAGGAAGGCAGCGCTGGATAATTTGCTGCAATTTGTGAAGCCGGTGATCCCCACGGCAGACATCACCTGAAGATCCTAATTGGTGGCATGAGGAGCACTAATCTAAGGGAGCACAAGAAGGTCCAGGATTCCCAGAGTTAAGGAGCAGCAGGATTCCCAGAGATCAGGAGCAGCAGATGACATTTATGTCCACAGGCTGTGGTACTATGACAGGCTGCATTTTCTGGCAGGTCAGACTGAACCCAGGCCAGCACTCTCCACTCTTCCTTCCACGCTTCCTTCCACCTCAGCTGAGGCTTCTGATGCCCAACCTGGGCCTTCCAGGCAGAAACATGTGGAGGAGCCCAGCTTGAGTCAGTTATAGCATTCTTCTAAATATTTATGGTTGTCCAATCAATGATGTTATATAGATGTTAGTTTGGAGTACTCATTTATGATTGTGATTTAGGAACCAAAAACTAAAACAATGTCCCTTTTTCATACTCAGCCAGGAGGTGGCCGGGCCAAGCAGGCTGCCCGATACCCAGGTCTGTCCCCTCTGCCTTCAAAGACAAAGTGGCAGGAAGAGGAGTAACCTGGAGAAGGCAGCAATAGGTCTATTTTGGAAGGCTACTGAGGCCCTCAGAACACCCCACAGTGTGGAAGATGACTTTGCAGAGCTAACTGCATGCAAAATGATGCAAATGGAGGGGGGCCAACAACTCTTATGTGAGTTTGTAATTTTGGAAGCTCTAAATAAGGGGTTGAGGGGCCAACTCACATGTGAAACCCACATTTGTCAGCTCACCCATGGTCCTCCTCCTCCAGGTCCTCCTCCTCCTCCTCCAGGTCCTACTCCTCCTCCTCCTCCTCCAGGTCCTACTCCTCCTCCTGCCACACCTCCAACACCAGAGCCACAGTGTGGAAGGAAGCGTGTAAGGAAGACCAGAGAGTGATGACCTGGGTTCAGTCTGGTCTGGCCAAAGATACAGGCTCTTGTATGACCACATCCTGGGAACATACATGTCATCTGCTGCTTTCATGATCTCTTGGACTTCTGGACCAGACTGCACTCCCTTAGATATGGACTCCTCAGGCCACCAATTTTGCTGTAAAATAATTGATGTCTGCCCTGGGGACCAAAGGCTTCGCCAATATCTGATGTTTCTCCAGCATTGCCTTCCTCTTTGTTTTGTTCTGAGCCCTTAATAAAGGATTTTTTGTTTCAATTGAAATTGCCTATGTGTGATTTCCTTCAAAAAGGACAGTTTGTTTGTGAGGAGGCAGGTATATTTCTAAAATACAATGTGAAATTAACAAGAGACACCAACACCAAGCAATCTCCTTGCGATTAAATAATACAAGATAATAATGGTGTTGTGGTAACTTGACACACAAAACACACCCAAAAATATTCTGGAGTAAAATAAAATAAAAAAAATAGTAAAAACATGATCAGGCTTGAAAAATATACAAACCTCAAAAAAAAGCATATCTTTTTTGTCAGATGTGACAAATCAAAATATATTGATGAAATCACGAGAAATAATAAAGAAAGAAGTTTGTGAGAAGTCTGTGTGAATATGAGCAGCAAAACAACTTAATTCTTCAAGCATTATAAAGAAGAACAGAGTGCGCTGCATTAAACAATTTTAAACATTGCAGCCTGACGAAAGTGCTATATCCATTCCGAACGCTAATTTTACCAGACCGAGCTGTTCTGTCTCGGAATGTCTTCTGAGCATGCATGGCACTTTGTGCGTCGGAATTGTCCACACACGGTTGGAATTGACGCGATCGGATTTTATTGCCGGAAAATTTTATAGCCTGCTCTCAAACTTTGTGTGTCGGAAAATCCGATAGAAAAAGTCAGATGGAGCCCACACAACAAGCTCCTATCGCACATTTTCCGTCGGAGAATCCGACCGTGTGTACAGGGCATAAGAAATGCATTATTTTTTAATTCCCACCCCCACTCCTTTCTTCAGCAGCTCTGCAAGGATTAGCTGTTCCACACCTCAGCATGATTTGGCATGCTGAAGTCATGTGGTTACTTTCCTGTCTTTTCACTGTATGTTAGAGATCATAGCAGAAGTCCAGTGTAAGAAATACGCAGGGGAAAATGCATATTGACAAGGGGAGTGTAGAGGTGGGCGGGGAGTCTACTGACATCACAACTCCACCCACCGAGCCTCAGACAACAGACCCACCCACAGAACCTGCAGTTTTTTGGGTCTCATAACAGACAGAGGGGAGACATTTGACAGGTAAAGATACATGCAGGAGGCATGTATATCCTTATAGATAACCCCTATGGCAGTAGTTTAGAAAGGATGACATTGGATTTACATCCACTTTAACTTTGGCTCCTTGGTTTTACTTTTTTGAGCCTGGTTCTCTGTTTGAGCCTCCTTAGATATAGAGAAGGCCTTTTCTGTGGGAAGTATTTAGACGGATGGGGTTTCCATTAGCGTTTATCTCTTGGCTGCAGTACTCAGAATGCCAAGTCAACTGTAAAGTTGAGAGGAAGGTTGTCAGCCCCTTTTCAGCTATATAGAGGCACCCAACAGGGTTGCCCCCCTCTCTCTAGCTCTCTTCGCCATGGCAATTGAGCCAGTGGCAGAGGCTCTTCGGGTTTCCCTAAATATTCGGGGACTGCGGATTGGTTGGCTGGAAGAGAGAGTAGCCCTATATGTGGCTGATATTTTATTATTTTTAAATGATGCTGGTCCATCACTTCATGGCGCTCTTGATGTGATAAACGCGTATTCTGTAGTTATAGGGCTTAAGGTAAATTGGGCTAAATCCCTGTTATTTCCTATAGATTTATGGTCACAAGCTACAGCTTGTCTGGATACACCATTGCAATAGGTGACAGAGTTTAACCACTTCAGCCCCGGAGGATTTGGCTGCTCAACAACCAGAGCACTTTTTACAGTTTGGCACTGCGCTAATTTAACTGTCGCAGTCATGCAATGCTATACCCAAATAAAATTTGCGTCTTTTTACGCCCTTAGAAATCCTGAAGGTTGTGATTGGTTTTTGGGGTCCTGTACGAGGCTAGGCTCCCAAAAAGTCTCACACATGAGGTATCCCCATACTCAGGAGAAGTAGCAGAATGCATTTTGGGGTGTAATTACGCATATAACCATGCCATCTTTGAACAATATATCATTTAGTGACAACTTTGTGCAAAAAAAAAAAAAAAAAGTGTAATTTTCCCAAAACTTATGACAAAATATAAAATATTCCATGGACTCAACATGCCTATCAGCAAATAGCTTGGGGTGTCTACTTTCCAAAAAGGGGGCATTTTATGCACAACATTTAGAATCTTATGTCACACATCACCCACTCTTCTAACCACTTGAAGACAAAGCCCTTTCTGACACTTTTTGTTTACATGAATTGATTGTAGCCGTATTAGTGCAATTGTGACAGAGAAAATTGAGTACTGTCCGTGATACTTTATTTATTTATGACCTTGAAGAAGGGGACATACCCAAAAAGCTTGTCCTGAAAAATTGTATGTTAGTGCAAATTAAAAAAGTATCACGGACAGTACTCAATTTTCTCTGTTTTGAAAAATTTATTTTTTTTTTTTTGCAAGAAAATTTATTTTTTTTTGCAAGAAAATTAATTTGAACCCCCAAACATTATATTTTTTTAAAGCAAAGGCCCTACAGATTAAAATGGTGGGTGTTGCAATTTTTTTTTTCACTCAGCATTTGCACAGCGATTTTTCAAACGCAATTATTTTGGAAAAAACACACTTTTTAAAATTTTAATGCACTAAAACACACTATAGTGCCTAAATGTTTGATGAAATAAAAAAGATGATCTTATGCTGAGTACATGAATATCAAACACGACATGCTTTAAAATTGAGCACAAACATGCAACAGCGACAAACTACATACATTTTTAAAAGCCTTCAAAAGCCTTTACAGGTTACCATTTTAGATTTACAGAGGAGGTCTACTGCTAAAATTACTGTCCTCAATCTGACCTTCACAGTGATACCTCACATGCATGGTGCAATTTTTGTTTACATATGACACCAGACCGACGCTTGCATTCGCCTTTGCGCATGAGCACGGGGGGACAGGGGTGCTTTTTTTTTTAATTATTTATTTTGCTTTTTTATTATATTTTTAAACTGTTCCTTTTATTTTTTTAATAATTTTTATTGTTATCTCAGGGAATGTAAATATCTCCTATGATAGCAATAGGTAGTGACAGGTACTCTTTTTTGAAAAAATTGGGGTCTATTAGACCCTAGATCTCTCCTCTGCCCTCAAAGCATCTGACCACACCAAGATCGGTGTGATAAAATGCTTTGCCAATTTCCCAATGGCGCTGTTTATATCTGGCGAAACCTAAGTCATGAAATGCTCATAGCTTCTGGTTTCTTAGGCCATAGAGATGATTGGAGCCATTCTGGTCTCTGATCAGCTCTATGGTCAGCTGGTGGAACCACTGGCTGCATTCTCGGGTTCCCTGTTGGGACAGGAGAGCCTGAGAAAACCATAGAAGACAATGGGGGGGAATGTTCCCTCCCACTGCTTATAAAAACAGTCTAGAGGCTAATTAGCCGCTAGGATTGCTTTTACATGAAAGCCGTCCACTGGCTAAAAAGAATGATACCAAGATGATACCTAAACCTGCAGGCATCATTCTGGTATAACCACTCAAAGTCCAGCAACATACCAGTACGTTGCTGGTCCTTGTTGGGCATACATTGTAATGTTCTTTTTTTCATGCAGCCTATGGGCTGAACAAAAAAAAGAGATTGATCTATGGGTATGCCCACCATTAGAATACTTCCCTCCATCCACCCACTTCTAATGATGGGCATACATGCACCATTTTTTTTAAACTGTGGTGGTGAAATCACCTCCGACAACGCTGTCACGGCTTTATGTATTTACGTATTGTGGGAGCAAACGCTGTTGCTGTCAAGGTAAATAAACCCGTGCTGCAGCTGAATGGCGTACCTGCTAAGCAAATGATGGTTAATAGGGATGAGCTTCGACTCATGTTCGACTCAAACATCGGCTGTTCGCCAGTTCGCTAAACAGCGAACAATTTGGGGTGTTCGCGGCAAATTCGAAAGCCGCGGAACACCCTTTGAAAGTCTATGGGAGAAATCAAAAGTGCTAATTTTAAAGGCTTATATGAAAGTTATTGTCATAAAAAGTGTTAGGGGACCTGGGTCCTGCCCCTGGGGACATGGATCAATGCAAAAAAAGTTTTCAAAGCAGCCGTTTTTTCAGGAGCAGTGATTTTAATAATGCTTAAAGTGAAACAATATTATTATTATTATTATTCAGGAAATATATAGTGCCAACAGATTACGCAGCGCTGTACAATATAAAAGGGAGACAATACAGTTATAATACAATAAAATACAAGAGGATTAAGAGGGCCCTGCTCAGAAGAGCTTACAATCTAATAGGGTGGGGCAGGTGGTACAAAAGGTTGTAACTGTGGGGAATGAGCTGATGGAAGTGGTAGTTGGAGACGTGATAGGCTTTCCTGAAGAGATGAGTTTTCAGGGATTGCCTGAAGGTAGTAAGAGTAGGGGATAGCCGGATAGATGGAGGTAGCGAGTTCCAGAGGATGGGAGAGGCTCTGGAGAAATCCTGGAGATGAGCATGGGAGGAGGAGATGAGAGAGCTTGAAAGCAGGAGGTCTTGAGAAGAGCAGAGAGGTCGATTTGGGTGATATTTGGAGACAAGATTAGTGATGTAGCTCGGGGCAGAGTTGTGAATGGCTTTGTATGTTGTGGTTGGTATTTTGAATTTAATTCGCTGGGTGATTGGGAGCCATTACAATAAAAGTGTAATATTCCTTTAAATTTCATACCTGGGGGGTGTCTATAGTATGCCTGTAAAGGGGCACATGTTTCCTGTGTTTAGAACAGTCTGACAGCAAAAAAAAAAAAAAAAAAAGTCATTTAAAACTACTCGCGGCTATTAATGAATTGCCGGTCCGACAATACACATAAAAGTTCATTGATAAAAATGGCATGGGAATTCCCCACAGGGTAACCCCGAACCAAAATAATAAAAAATAATGACGTGGGGGGTCCCCCTAAATTCCATACCAGGCCCTTCAGGTCTGGTATGGATATTAAGGGGAACCCCGGACAAAAAATTTTTAAAAATGGCGTGGGGTCCCCCTCAAAATCTATACCAGACCCTTCAGGTCTGGTATGGATTTTAAGGGGAACCCTGCACCAAAATTTAAAAAAAAATGGCATGGGGTCGCCCCAAAAATCCATACCAGACCCTTATCAGAGCACACAACCTGGCAGGCCACAGGAAAAGAGGGGGGATGAGAGAGCGCCTCCCCACCAAACTGTACCAGGCCACATGCCCTCAACATTGGGAGGGTGCTTTGGGGTGGCCCCCAAAACACCTTGTCCCCATGTTGATGGGGACAAGGGCCTCATCCCCACAACCCTTGCCAGGTGGTTGTGGGGGTCTGCGGGCGGGGGGCTTATCAGAATCTGGACGCCCCCTTTAACAAGGGGACCCCCAGATCCCGGCCCTCCCCCCTTTGTGAAATGGTAAGGGGGTACCCCTACCATTTCACAAAAAAAGTGTCAAAAATGTTAAAAATGACAAGAGACAGTTTTTGACAATTCCTTTATTTAAATGCTTCTTCTTTCTTCTATCTTCTTTCTTCTATCTTCTTTCTTCTATCTTCTTTCATCTTTCTTCTATCTTCCTTTGGTTTCTTCCTCCATCTACTTCTTCTACTGGTTCTTCTGGTTCTTTCTCCGGTGTTCTCGTCTGGCATCTTCCTCCGTGGCGCCAGCGTCTTCTTCCCTTTATTCTCGGGCCGCTTCGCATCCACCATGATGGGAGGCTCCCGCTGTGTGACGCTTCTCCTCTTCTGATGGTTCGTAAATAAAGGAGGGCGGGGCCACCCGGTGACCCCGCCCCCCTCTGATGTACGGGGACTTGACGGAGACTTCCCTGTGGCATTCCCCGTGACATCAGAGGGGACAGACAGGGAAGTCACCGTGCGTCAGAGGGGGGCGGGGTAACCGGGTGGCCCTGCCCTCCATTATTTAAGAACCGTCAGAAGAGGAGAAGCGTCACACAGCAGGAGCCTCCTATCATGGTGGATGCGGAGCGGCCCGAGAAGAAGGGAAGAAGACGCCGGCGCCGCGGAGGAAGATGCCGGATGAGAACACCGGAGGAAGAACCAGAAGAAGAAGATGGAGGAAGAAACTGAAGGAAGATAGAAGATAGAAGAAAGAAGATAGAAGAAAGAAGAAAGAAGATAGAAGAAAGAAGATAGAAGAAAGAAGAAGTATTTAAATAAAGGGATTGTCAAAAACTGTCTCTTGTCATTTTTAACATTTTTGACACTTTTTTTGTGAAATGGTAGGGGTACTTTTCTACTCCCTTACCATTTCACACAGGGGGGATCTGGGGGTCCCCTTGTTAAAGGGAGCTTCCAGATTCCGATAAGCCCCCTGCCCGCAGACCCCCACAACCACCGGGCAAGGGTTGTGGGGATGAGGCCCTTGTCCCCATCAACATGGGGACAAGGTGTTTTGGGGGGCCACCCCAAAGCACCCTCCCAATGTTGAGAGCATGTGGCCTGGTACAGTTTGGTGGGGAGGCGCTCTCTCATCCCCCCTCTTTTCCTGTGGCCTGCCAGGTTGTGTGCTCTGATAAGGGTCTGGTATGGATTTTTGGGGGGACTCCACGCATTTTTTTCTTATTTTGGCGCGGGGTTTCCCTTAAAATCCATACCAGACCTGAAGGGTCTGGTATAGATTTTGAGGGGGACCCCACACCATTTTTTTAAAAAAATTTTGTCTGGGGTTCCCCTTAATATCCATACCAGACCTGAAGGGCCTGGTATGGAATTTAGGGGGACCCCCACGTCATTTTTTTTTTTTTAATTTTGGTTCGGGGTTCCCCTGTGGAGAATTCCAATGCCGTTTTTATCAATGAACTTTTATGTGTATTGTCGGACCGGCAATTCATTAATAGCCGCGAGTAGTTTTAAATGACTTTTTTTCCTTTGAAATGTCATTTTGCTGTCAGACTGTTCTAAACACGGGAAACATGCGCCCCTTTACAGGCATAGACACCCCCAGGTACGAAATTTAAAAGAATATTACACTTTTATTGTTTCACTTTAAGCATTATTAAAATCACTGCTCCCAAAAAGAGGCCGTTTTTAAAACTTTTTTTTGCATTGATCCATGTCCCCTGGGGCAGGATCCAGGGCCCCAAACACTTTTTATGACAATAACTTGCATATGAGCCTTTAAAATTAGCACTTTTGATTATTCATGTTCGTGTCCCATAGACTTTAACGGTGTTCATGTGTTCGAACAAATTTTTTGCCTGTTCGCATGTTCTGGTGCGAACCGAACAGGGGGGTGTTTGGCTCATCCCTAATGGTTAACAATAAAACAAAGTAACATTACAGCATAACAGTAATGCCGCGTACACACGGTCGGACTTTTCGGCTACAAAAGTCCAATGGACGCCGACGGACTAAGTCCGGCGGACAGTCCGATCGTGTGTGGGCTTCCCCGGACTTTCAGCGGACTTTTCCAGCCGCAAATCTGATGGACTTTAGATTTGGAACATGCTTCAAATCTTTACGTCGTAACTCCGCCGGACCCCGAAATCCGGTCGTCTGTATGCTAGTTTGGCGGACAAAAAAAACGATGCATGCTCAGAAGCAAAAACTAAATGGAAGCACTCGGTCTAGTAAAACTAGTGATCGTATTGTAGGTAGCACATTCCTCACGCTGCAAATTCTGTGATCGTTGAATGCAGCGCATTTAATGTCATCTTTAAAATAATGCTATAATAACGAAGATGTTTTGCTGTTCCTATTCACATAGAGTTCTCCCAAACTGATTTCTGGATTCTTTTTCTCTTTGATCTCATGAATGATATAGTATTTTTTTGAAAAGCCATATCTCCATACTTAATACTAATTTTTACACTTTTTATTTTTGGGGGAGTCATCTTTTATTGTAGATTTTATCCTGTTTTTTTTTTTATGATTTTTGTCAAAATTATTTTAGCTTTATCTAAATTTTTTTTTTTTTGTGTGTGTTTGTAAAGTTACCACAAAGAACCATTTTTATTTTGATTTTTGTAGTTCTTAAATTGAACACAAATACATATTTGTTTTATTTATTTTTTGTTTTAGTTTTGTTTGTTTTAAGTTACCACAAAGAACCATTTATTTTTGTATTTTGATTTTTTCTTTGTATATAAAGTTAACACAAAAGAACCTTTTTTGGTTATGTATATATTTTTTTTTTAGTTTTTTAAGTTACCACTAGAACATTATATTTTTTTTGGGTGTTTTTGCAACCTCAAGGAGATTGTTGTCCCTTGTTAATTTGACATTGTCTCTAAATCAAAGATGTTAATTAAAACACATAAAGTCTTTTCATAAACTAAAATATCCATTTATTTATGGTAAAAAGAAAATAAAGAGGAAGTCAACGCTGGAAAAAGTCTGTGAACAAGAAAATTGGGATCTTGAGGAGTCCATATAAGAGGGAGCACAATCTGGTCCAGGAATCCCAGAGATCAACAGCAGCAGCAGATGATATAGATGTCCCCAGACTGTGGTACTACAACAGCCTGCGTCTTCTGTCAGACCAGACTGAACCCCGGCCATCACTTTCTTCTTTTCCCTGCAGCTTTCCCTCCACGCTGCCTTGCACCCTTCCCTGCAGCCTTCCTTGGAGGCTGTGGCTCTGGTGGTTGAGTTGTGGCAGGAGGAGAAGGAGGAGGAGGAGGAGGGGGGCTGCCTCATGTATTTGTGTATTGGCAGTTAGCTCGCCGTTCAGCCCCTTGTATATCATTTCTGCAAAAAGTTTTTCACAAATGAGGCGTTGGCCCCACTCCATTTGAAGAAGCCTGCTGGCTAAATAGCACCCATAGGCCTCTTCAGCTTCGGGTGGGCTCTTCAAAAAATTGGTGGCCTCTCGCATGAGGCGCAGGGATTCCTCCTGTGTCACCCTCCCCTTCCTGGCCCTTTTTGTAGGAAGGCGGAGGGGAGCCACTTGGGATTGGGTCAGGCTCCTACTGGGTCCAGCCACCCTGCCTGACACTGGGTCCGGCCTCCTCCAGGATGACACTGGGTCCTGCCTCCTCCAGGATGACACTGGGTCCTGCCTCCTCCTGGATGACACTGGGTCCGGCCTCCTCCTGGCTGTCCCTGGGCCCAGCCTTCTCCTGCCTGAAACTTTCCCCACTTTAATCCTGGCTGACCTCATCCTGTGTATAAAAAAGGGACATAGTTTTAGTTGTTTGTTTTTGGTTCATCAATGACACACAATTTGCTTCTCATGACTTGCAAATTCAATGTTAATACATCTATTAATAAAAGAGTCTAGAAATCAGACACCATAATTTTTTAAAGCTGGTGACAAACATATTTGGCCACTACTGTCAATTGATATGTATACATCATTTTTAGGCGAAAATTATTTTAATCAATTATAACATCTAGTTAACATCATTAATATTAGCACAGTAAATATTTTTGAAATTAATTTACCTGACTCCAGATGGTCACATCTGGTTCTTCCAGGATGGAAGACCCAGCTTGGTTCTCATCAGCCTCTGCTGGGGTGGAGGGAAGGGTGCATGGAAGAGTCCATGGAAGGGTGGAGGGAAGGGTGGAGGGAAGGGTTGAAAGTGATGCCCTGGCTTCAGTCTGGTCATCAAGAAAACGTAGTTTATTGTAGTACCACAGCCTGGGTACATATACATCATCTACTGATGCTCCTGATCTCAGGTAATTCTGGATCTTGTTATGCTCCATCTTATACATGTTCCTCAAGATCCCAATTTTCGATAAGAACATCTCCATCGTTGCTTCTGGGATGTACGTCTGGACAAATGTCAGAAGTCTCTCCAGCGTTGACTTCCTTACATGTTTCAGATAATATTGAGGGTGTTTTACCTCCCACAGATTCCTCATCTCTCTGTATTGATCGATAAAAGCCGTCAGAAATTCAGGCTCCTTAAATTTAGCATTCATAATTTCTGTAAAAGATAAAGACACAAGACAAAAAACACTTATGTTTCTGCTAAACCCTCATCATCTTATCCCAACATAGGCCTCATCAATCTGTCAAACCATATAGGCTGCTTGCTAAAAAGTTTTTACAAAATTTGAAAATGTAAAATTACCTTAGTTTTCTAGCGTCCCGGTCCACTATCAACTACGCGCAGAACGTACGTACGACACAATACGTAAGAACATTTTATACACTGCGCATGCGTCAAACTCCGCCTGCTTTGCCTGCCCCTGACGTTCTTTTTCTTTACGCATATTTTCAGCCCCTTGTCTTTACGCACAGAACATACGTACGACACATGCGTAATACCTCTCTTTATACACTGCGCATGTGTGAAACTCCGCCTGCGTCGCCCGCCCCTGACGTTCTAGTTTAACGCAGATTCTCTGCCCATTCTTTGTATGGTGCGTAGTGGGATGAACAATGGTGGAGACACATCAGGTGTGTACTACCTCAGGTAGCGATGAAAGCCCGGAGGCCAGAACGTCCAGATCTGGGAAGCAGAGATTTAAGGCCTCCAAAATGTCCTTTAAAGAGATGGTGGAAATGGTGGCAATTCTGAGAAAAAATGACTACGATGGGAAGTATGGACTGTACGCCCGGCAAATGTGGTGAAGACATTACATCTTTCTTTTGGGGTACAGCGCTCAAAAGATCAGATTAGGAAAAGATGGTCTGACCTCAAACTCCGGGAGCCGGATCAGTACTTAAAAGTGCTTAAAAAAAGTAATTACTTGTCGTGTGTTAATATTCTGTTTATTACCTTGTATACTGCTCCATGTGCTTTTAATATGTACGAGTTTATATCGTTTGAAACAATCTTAATAAACCTTGTTACATATATACAGACCTATATCTTTTATTAATGTATCTATCTATATTTTCTCTCTCTCTCTCTCTCTCTCTATATATATATATATATATACACATATCTATATATATCTATATCTATCTATATATATATGTGTATATATATCTATATATCTATATCTATCTATATCTATATATCTATATATATAGAGAGAAATATATAGAGATATAGATATCGATATATATCTATTATCTATTATATATATATAGATATAGATCTATATCTATATATAGATATAGATCTATATCTATATATAGATATAGATCTATATCTATATATAGATATAGATCTATATCTATATAAATATAAATATAGATATATATCTATATATATAGATATATATCGATATCTATATAATATATATAATACATTTTTCAAATTTTTAAAGACATATCTATATATCTATAACTATATATATAAATATATATATATATAGATAGATATATATATATATATATATATATATAGATATATCTATATCTATATATATATATATAGATAGATCTATATCTATATCTATATATATATAGATATTTAGTTATATATATATCTAGATCTATATATATCTATATATCTATATATATATCTATATATATATATATATATATATATATATATATATATATATCTATATATATATATATATATATATATATATATATATATATAGATATATATATATATATATATATATATTTATATATATAGTTATAGATATATAGATATGTCTTTAAAAATTTGAAAAATTTATTAAACTAGGAACTCTACAAAAAAACAGACAATTTGTACACCACTTCACTACAATGTTTTAAGATTACTATGTACTAAAATATCTGTGTGGTAAGTATATTTTTGGATTAATTCACATAGGGGAGAAAAGACAAGATGAACCCAGTCACCCCCAGCCGCAACAACACCATAATTGGGAAATCAGCCCAAGCCCCACTGAGGATGTGGAGGAAGGAGAGGTGGCCAACATGGGCACCCCACCAGGTGAGTGTCTGACACACCAGCTTACGGTAATCTATGTATGGCTGCGTATTTTGTAAATAAAATGTTATACTCTATTTTAGGTGATCTGGTTGTGCTTAAATCAAGCAACAGCACCACCCCCGAGGATGTTTCGGAAGTATGCGACATGAGCACCCCACCAGGTCAGTGTCTGAGACACCAGCTTATGGTAAGGTAATCTATGTATGGCTGCATATTTCTAAACACATCTTTTTTTCATTCAATTTTAGGTCTGGGTGAACATTTTCCCACAGACAGTGCCCAACAACTAATTGGTCAGATAATGGCCTGGAATGGGGAGATTGATTTAATGCGGAATCGGCTGGATCGTATGCAGCAGGAAATGAAGAACATGATCGATGTTTTGGGGAGAATCTAAATGCCCTTTTTCTACCAAAAAAACATCTATCATGTTCTTCATTTCCTTGTTTGCTGACCCCATTCTGGGCCTTCTCTTATCTCTTATCAAAATGTTATGCCTGTTAATAAAAAAAAAATAAAAAAATAGAGGCCTGTTTAAAAAAAAAATATATATAGAGGCCTGTTTAAAAAAAAAAAAATAGAGGCCTGTTTAAAAAAATAAATAAATAAATAAACAAGAGGCCTGTTTGTTAAAACAAAACTAAACTAAAATTTTGTAAAAAAAAATGACCTAATTCTATTGTTAACAATTTATAAATATAGATATATTTTGTACTATCAAAAATTTTCAATAACACATAAGTGAATGTACACAGAATAATAAAAAATCTGTGTAGTAAGTAACAAAATGTGTGGTTTCTTATTTCAATGCTCAGTATCAGTTTGTTTAAAGTTAAAATAGTTGCTTACAGTGACAATGGTGCTTATTTAATAAATGAAAATACACTTGGCACTACAAGTGCTCTATGATAACCTAGGAGAAATCCAAAAAGAAAGGCAAGCAATAAATATAATTCAAGATTTGATCCAGATTTTTTATTTTGACAAATTAAATATTTTGGGGCATTGCAATGGCCCCCTACCCATAAAATAATCTACATATTGATCACGAACTTGACGGGCACTTTGGGGGGCCAAGCCAGTACGGACAGTATCCAGGCCCGTCAGATTGTCACTAATATTAAATCCGGCCTCAGGCCCAACTGGCAAAATATAATTTGGGGAATGTTTGTTCAAAAAGTTGTGCAGAATGCAGAACGCTAAAATGATGCAATTAAGTTTGTATCTCGCAAGGTTTATCAATGTCTGAAACAGGCGGAATCGGCTGGCCAGAATCCCAAAAGAATTCTCAACAACTCTTCTCGCTCTGGCCAGCCGGAAATTAAAAACCCTCCTCTCTGGGGTGAGGGTCCTTTGGGGGAATGGCCTCATGAGGTGCTTGCTCAGAGCGAAGGCTTCATCTGCTATGAAGACAAAGGGGAGTCCTTCCACGTTATCCGCATCAGGTGGCAATCCCAGGCCACCACTCTGGAGATGCTGGTAGAACTCCGTCTGGGCAAATACTCCTCCATCCGACATCCGGCCATTCTTCCCCATGTCCACATACATAAAGTCATATTGTGCCGACACCACTGCCATTAAGACAATAATATGGAACCCCTTATAATTAAAATAGTATGACCCCGAATAGGGTGGTGGCACGATGTGGACATTTTTCCCATCTATAGCCCCTCCACAGTTGGGAAAGTCCCAACGGGTGGCAAAATGGGATGCCACAGTCTGCCATTCCTGTGGCGTTGAAGGAAACTGGGGAATCAAACAAGAAACCAAAAATCAGAAATTTTGAAAAGAACATTGCAAGAACATTACACTTATTAAAACAATATTGCCCAGCATCAGTATAACGTTAAAAAATTGAAATCTTCTTGAATAAATAATATGGAAAGGCACACTTATGAGATTGCTCACCCTCTCTGATGGCACATTGTTACATTTTAGGGGGTGGCGAAATTATAAAATAAGTTTAAGGACACGCAGGGTTTGATTGACTAAAGGCTACAAGACTGTGCAGTTTGAAAAGTGCAGTTGTTGCACTCTGCAAGTGCAGTTGCTCCACAGCTTAGTAAATGAGGTAAGGTAAAAAGGCTTCATGTTGCAAGGAGTACCCAATCACATGCAAGGGCAATTAATCCCAAAACTTTGTGGCTTGCACATGATTAGATGATGGAAATCAGCAGAGCTTCTGCTCATTTACTAAAGCCCTGGAGCAAATGCACTTGCAGAGTGCAAATGCATTTTGCAAAGTGCAACATATATTTGCTTTTTTAAAATCAACACCTCAGAATATTAGAGCAAATTATTGGGGGGGGGGGGATTTTGGAAATTGAGTTAATGACACACACACTATTTGGATGGAGTTTAGGGGGGGGGGTTGGAAATTGAGTTAATGACACACACACTATTTGGATGGAGTTTGGGGGGGGGGGGATTGGAAATTGAGTTAATGACACACACACTATTTGGATGGAGTTTAGGGGGGGAGGGTTTTGGAAATTGAGTTAACCACTTGACGACCGCCTCATGCTGATATACGTCAGCAGAATGGCACGGGCAGGCAAAATCACGTACCTGGTACGTGATTGCCTTCCCGTGGGCGGGGGGTCCGATCGGACCCCCCCCAGTGCCTGAGGCGGTCGCCTTTGGTCTGGCAGCGATCAGAGATGAGGGGGTGGCCATCCGATCGTGGCCCCCCCTCGCGATCGCTCCCAGCCAATGAGATGCTTCCCCTGCCTCTGTGTAGTACACAGAGGCAGAGGATGTGATGTCATCTCTCCTCGGCTCAGCAGTTTCCGTTCCGGCGCCGAGGAGAGAAGACTGAAATGTGAGTGCACAACACATACACATCACAGTAGAACATGCCAGGCACACATAACACCCCCCTTTACCCCCCGATCCCCCCCGATCACCCCCTAATCACCCCTCCCCCCCGTCACACTGACACCAAGCAGTTTTTTTTTTCTGATTACTGCATGGTGTCAGTTTGTGACAGTTACTGTGTTAGGGCAGTTAGTGTTAGCCCCCTGTAGGTCTAGGGTACCCCCCTAACACCCCCCTAATAAAGTTTTAACCCCTTGATCACCCCCTGTCGCCAGTGTCGCTAAGCGATCATTTTTCTGATCACTGTATTAGTGTCACTCGTGAAACTAGTTAGGGACGTAAATATTTAGGTTCTCCGTCAGCGTTATATAGCGACAGGGACCCCCATATACTATCTTATAAATGTTTTAACCCCTTGATTGCCCCCTAGTTAACCCTTTCACCACTGATCACCGTATAACTGTTACGGGTGACGCTGGTTAGTTTGTTTATTTTTTATAGTGTCAGGGCACCCGTCGTTTATTACCGAATAAAGGTTTAGCCCTTTGATCGCCCAGCAGTGATATGTGTCGCCCCAGGCAGCGTCAGATTAGCGCCAGTACCGCTAACACCCACGCACGCAGCATACGCCTCCCTTAGTGGTATAGTATCTGAACGCATCAATATCTGATCCGATCAGATCTATACTAGCATCCCCAGCAGTTTAGGGTTCCCAAAAACGCAGTGTTAGCGGGATCAGCCCAGATACCTGCTAGCACCTGTGTTTTGCCCCCTCCGCCCAGCCCAGCCCACTCAAGTGCAGTATCGATCGATCACTGTCACTTACAAAACACTAAACGCATAACTGCAGCGTTCACAGAGTCAGGCCTGATCCCTGCGATCGCTAACAGTTTTTTTGGTAGCATTTTGGTGAACTGGTAAGCACCAGCCCCAAGCAGCGTCAGGTTAGCGCCAGTAGCGCTAACACCCACGCACGCACCGTACACCTCCATTAGTGGTATAGTATCTGAACGGATCAATATCTGATCCGATCAGATCTATACTAGCGTCCCCAGCAGTTTAGGGTTCCCAAAAACGCAGTGTTAGCGGGATCAGCCCAGATACCTGCTAGCACCTGCGTTTTGCCCCTCCGCCCAGCCCAGCCCAGCCCACTCAAGTGCAGTATCGATCGATCACTGTCACTTACAAAACACTAAATGCATAACTGCAGCGTTCGCAGAGTCAGGCCTGATCCCTGCAATCGCTAACAGTTTTTTTGGTAGCGTTTTGGTGAACTGGCAAGCACCAGCGGCCTAGTACACCCCGGTCATAATCAAACCAGCACTGCAGTAACACTTGGTGACGTGGCGAGTCCCATAAGTGCAGTTCAAGCTGGTGAGGTGGCAAGCACAAGTAGTGTCTCGCTGCCACCAAGAAGAAGACAAACACAGGCCCGTCGTGCCCATAGTGCCCTTCCTGCTGCATTCGCCAATCCTAATTGGGAACCCACCACTTCTGCAGCGCCCGTACTTCCCCCATTCACATCCCCAACCAAATGCAGTCAGCTGCATGAGAGGCATTTTCTTTATGTCCTCCGGAGTACCCCTACCCAACGAACCCCCCCAAAAAAGATGTCGTGTCTGCAGCAAGCGTGGATATAGGCGTGACACCCACTATTATTGTCCCTCCTGTCCTGATAATCCTGGTCTTTGCATTGGTGAATGTTTTGAACGCTACCATTCACTAGTTGAGTATTAGCGTAGGGTACAGCATTGCACAGACTAGGCACACTTTCACAGGGTCTCCCAAGATGCCATCACATTTTGAGAGACCCGAACCTGGAACCGGTTACAGTTATAAAAGTTAGTTACAAAAAAAAGTGTAAAAAAAAAATATATATATCAAATAAAAAAACTAGTTGTCGTTGTATTGTTCTCTCTCTCTCTATTCTCTCTCTATTGTTCTGCTCTTTTTTACTGTATTCTATTCTGCAATGTTTTATTGTTATTATGTTTTATCATGTTTGCTTTTCAGGTATGCAATTTTTTATACTTTACCGTTTACTGTGTTTTATTGTTAACCATTTTTTTGTCTTCAGGTACGCCATTCACGACTTTGAGTAGTTATACCAGAATGATGCCTGCAGGTTTAGGTATCATCTTGGTATCATTCTTTTCAGCCAGCGGTCGGCTTTCACGTAAAAGCAATCCTAGTGGCTAATTAGCCTCTAGACTGCTTTTACAAGCAGTGGGAGGGAATGCCCCCCCCCACCGTCTTCCGTGTTTTTCTCTGGCTCTCCTGTCTCAACAGGGAACCTGAGAATGCAGCCGGTGATTCAGCCAGCTGACCATAGAGCTGTTCAGAGACCAGAGTGGCTCCAAACATCTCTATGGCCTAAGAAACTGGAAGCTACGAGCATTTCATGACTTAGATTTCGCCGGATGTAAACAGCGCCATTGGGAAATTGGGAAAGCATTTTATCACACCGATCTTGGTGTGGTCAGATGCTTTGAGGGCAGAGGAGAGATCTAGGGTCTAATAGACCCCAATTTTTTCAAAAAAGAGTACCTGTCACTACCTATTGCTATCATAGCGGCACAGTGGCGCAGTGGGTAGCACTCTCGCCTAGCAGTAAGAAGGGTCGCTGGTTCGAATCCCGACCACGGCACTACCTGCCTGGAGTTTGCATGTTCTCCCTGTGTCTGCGTGGGTTTTCTCCGGGTACTCCGGTTTCCTCCCACACTCCAAAGACATGCTGGTAGGTTAATTGGATCCTGTCTAAATCGGCCCTAGTATAGGTATGAATGTGAGTTAGGGACCTTAGATTGTAAGCTCCTTGAGGGTATAGGGACTGATGTGAATGTATAATATATATATATGTAAAGCGCTGCGTAAATTGACGGCGCTATATAAGTACCTGAAATAAATAAATAAATCATAGGGGATATTTACATTCCCTGAGATAACAATAAAAATGATTAAAAAAAAATGAAAGGAACAGTTTAAAAATAAGATAAAAAAGCAAAAAAAAAAAAAAGCAAAAAAAAAAAAATAAAGCACCCCTGTCCCCCCCTGCTCTCGCGCAAAGGCGAACGCAAGCATCGGTCTAGCGTCAAATGTACACAGCAATTGCACCATGCATGTAAGGTATCACCACAAAGGTCAGATCGAGGGCAGTAATTTTAGCAGTAGACCTCCTCTGTAAATCTAAAGTGGTAACCTGTAAAGGCTTTTAAAGGCTTTTAAAAATGTATTTAGTTTGTGCGCAATTTTAAAGCATGTCATGTTTGGTATCCATGTACTCGGCCTAAGATCATCTTTTTTATTTCATCAAACATTTGGGCAATATAGTGTGTTTTAGTGCATTAACATTTAAAAAAGTGTGTTTTTTCCCCAAAAAATGTGTTTGAAAAATCGCTGCGCAAATACTGTGTGAAAAAAAAATGAAACACCCACCATTTTAATCTGTAGGGCATTTGCTTTAAAAAAATATATAATGTTTGGGGGTTCAAAGTAATTTTCTTGCAAAAAAAAAAATTTTTTTTCATATAATCAAAAAGTGTCAGAAAGGGCTTTGTCTTCAAGTGGTTAGAAGAGTGGGTGATGTGTGACATAAGCTTCTAAATGTTGTGCATAAAATGCCAAGACAGTTCAAAACCCCCCCAAATGACCCCATTTTGGAAAGTAGACACCCCAAGCTATTTGCTGAGAGTTATGTCGAGTCCATGGAATATTTTATATTGTGACACAAGTTGCGGGAAAGAGACAATTTTTTTTTTTGCACAAAGTTGTCACTAAATGATATATTGCTCAAACATGCCATGGGAATATGTGAAATTACACCCCAAAATACATTCTGTTGCTTCTCCTGAGTACGGGATACCACATGTGTGAGACTTTTTGGGAGCCTAGCCGCGTACGGGACCTCGAAAACCAAGTACCACCTTCAGGATTTCTAAGGGTGTAAATTTTTGATTTCACTCTTCACTGCCTATCACAGTTTCGGAGGCCATGGAATGCCCAGGTGGCACAACCCCCCCCCAAATGACCCCATTTTGGAAAGTTGGGGTGCATTTTGGGGTGCAATTCCACATATGCCCATGGCCTGTGTGAGCAATATATCATTTAGTGACAACTTTGTGCAAAAAAAAAAAAAATTGTCACTTTCCCGCAACTTGTGTCAAAATATAAAATATTCCATGGACTCAACATGCCTCTCAGCAAATAGCTTGGGGTGTCTACTTTCCAAAATGGGGTCATTTGGGGGGGTTTTGTGCCATCTGGGCATTTTATGGCCTTCAAAACTGTGATAGGTAGTGAGGAGTGAAATAAAAAATTTACGCCCTTAGAAATCCTGAAGGTGATTGGTTTTCGGGGCCCCGTTCGCGGCTAGGCTCCCAAAAAGTCCCACACATGTGGTATCCCCATACTCAGGAGAAGCAGCTGAATGTATTTTGGGGTGCAATTCCACATAGGCCCATGGCCTGTGTGAGCAATATATCATTTAGTGACAACTTTTTGTAAATATTTTTTTTTTGTCATTATTCAATCACTTGGGACAAAAAAATAAATATTCAATGGGTTCAACATGCCTCTCAGCAATTTCCTTGGGGTGTCTACTTTCCAAAATGGGGTCATTTGGGGGGGTTTTGTACTGCCCTGCCATTTTAGCACCTCAAGAAATGACATAGGCAGTCATAAACTAAAAGCTGTGTAAATTCCAGAAAATGTACCCTAGTTTGTAGACGCTATAACTTTTGCGCAAACCAATAAATATACGCTTATTGACATTTTTTTTATCAAAGACATGTGGCCGAATACATTTTGGCCTAAATGTATGACTAAAATTGAGTTTATTGGATTTTTTTTATAACAAACAGTAGAAAATATCATCTTTTTTCAAAATTTTCGGTCTTTTTCCATTTATAGCGCAAAAAATAAAAATGGCAGAGGTGATCAAATACCATCAAAAGAAAGCTCTATTTGTGGGAAGAAAAGGACGCAAATTCCGTTTGGGTACAGCATTGCATGACCGCGCAATTAGCAGTTAAAGCAATGCAGTGCCAAATTGGAAAAAGTCCTCTGGTCCTTAAGCAGCATAATGGTCCGGTCCTTAAGTGGTTAATGACACACACACTATTTGGATGGAGTTTAGGGGGGGAGAGGGGATTGGAAATTGAGTTAATGACCCACACACTATTTGGATGGAGTTTGGGGGGGGAGGGTTTTGGAACTTGAGTTAATGACACACACACTATTTGGATGGAGTTTAGGGGGGAGGGGATTGGAAATTGAGTTAATGACACACACTATTTGGATGGAGTTTAGGGGGGGGGGTTTGGAAATTGAGTTAATGACACACACACTTTTCGGATGGAGTTTAGGGAAATAAAACTACAATGCAGCTGACAAAATACATTCAAAGTGAGTAGACTAGGTGGATATGTGCCCAGCATTGCATGCTGGGGAGGTTAGTGAAGGCAAATATACATGCAGGACAAAAAAAAACAGAAAAAATTACAGCATGCATGAGGACAAAAAGGGGACATTCACATTATATTGCAATGATGGTAAGTAGTGTTTGAGTTAATAAATAAATTACATTATCAAACATTAAATAAAATAACATGTGATGCTAAATAAAGGATAACATTCTTACCTTAATATACTCCTTCTGCAGGACCTGAATGATGGCAGAACAGGTCTCTGGGATAATGATCCCCAGAGCCTGGGAGGAGATGCCTGTCGAGAACTTCAAGTCCTGCAGGCTTCTCCCTGTCGCCAAGTACCGCAACGTGGCGACTAGCCTCTGCTCCGGAGTGATGGCTTGCCTCATGCAGGTATCCTGCCTGCTGATATAAGGGGTGAGCAAAGCCACCAAACGGTCAAAAACGGGGTCCGTCATCCGGAGAAAGTTCCTGAAATCCTCAGGATTATTCTCACGGATCTCACGGAGCAATGGCATGTGACAGAATTGGTCACGCTGGAGCAACCAATTCTTCGTCCATAAACTCCTCCTCGCCCTGTTCATGGACTGGTCTTGGGCTGAAGAATGGACTACAGCACCAAGCACATACAATGCACGAGCTCGACGACAAGTACGTACAGGTAACATGGCTTCAAAATGGTCGGCTGGTCAGAACGCACTTAACAGAACACACTGAAGAACAGCAAGGCCTGTGAAGAGCGACCTGAAAATCAGCAACGAGCGAACAATAAAACAAAGATTGCTCAATGCCAACTGACCAAACGCACTGAAAAGCAGATACAAACCTCACAAGCACAGACTGAACAACAGGTAAAACGAACTGAAAAATATGAGTCTCAAAAGCGCAAATCATCTCTCACCAAACTTCTACTTACACGAGGTAAACACGAGATTAGCAGAAGGAGCCCAAAGGGTGTCGTACAGGCTATTGAACTTCCGTTTTATAGTCTCGTCGGACTTGGTGTACGTCTCAGCGTACTAGGCTGTCGGACTTTTGTGTGATCTTATGTAGGCAAGTCCGTTCGTTAGAAAGCCCGCCGCAAGTCCGCCAAAAGTCCATCGAAAGTCTGTCGGACGGGCCGTCGGACTTTTGTAGCTGAAAAGTCCGACCGTGTGTACGCCCCATAAGACTTACCATACCTATGTATGCCGAAGCATGGGGGCAATCCGCCTCTAATGTTAGGAGCAAATATGAATGCAATCTATACACTAGGGGGAGAACCTCTGGGGAATCGAGGATGGAAAAGGACCTGGGGGTCCTAGTAGATGATAGGCTCAGCAATGGCATGCAATGCCAAGCTGCTGCTAACAAAGCAAACAGAATATTGGCATGCATTAAAAAAGAGATTAACTCCAGGGATAAAGTGATAATTCTCCCACTGTCCAGTTCTGGGCACCAGTCCTCAGGAAGAATGTACTGGAAATGGAGCGAGTACAAAGAAGGGCAACAAAGCTAATAAAGGGTCTGGAGGATATTAGTTATGAATAAAGGTTGCGAGCACTGAACTTATTCTCTCTGGAGAACAGACGCTTGAGAGGGGATATGATTTCAATTTACAAATACCATACTGGTGACCCCACAATAGGGATAAAACTTTTTCGCGAAAGGGAGTTTAACAAGACACGTGGCCACTCAATAAAATTAGAAGAAAAGAGGTTTAACCATAAACTACGTAGAGGGTTCTTTACTGTAAGAGCGGCCAGGATGTGGAATTCCCTTCCACAGGCGGTGGTCTCAGCGGGGGGGGGCATTGATAGTTTCAAAAAACTATTGGATAAGCACCTGAACGACCACAACATACAGGGGTATACAAGGTAATACTGACTTATAAACACACACATAGGTTGGACTTGATGGACTTGTGTCTTTTTTCAAACTGACCTACTATGTAACTATGTAATAGCTGAAAATGAATATGCAAGTGGAATAAAAATTATTTCATGTGATTAAACAATGAAATTCACCAGTTATATAAAAGGAAAAATAGAAAAGAAAAAGCTTTTACAAAGCAGAGTAACAGCAGAGCTAAGAAACCTCTGGACCTAATTCATTCAGATCATTGGAAAACATTTCTTCGGAAAAGAAGAGGTATTTTCTTACTTTCATGGATGATTACTCCAGGTATACTACACTATATCGATTACATAACAAAAGGGAAGTACCAGAAAAACTTGAACAGTATTTGGTTCTTGTGAGCAACAAATTTGGCAAAATGTAGAGTGTACTGCGCACAGACAATGGAACTGAATATGATAACGCACAGGTGATTCGCAGAAAGCATGGCATAATATTTCAAACTACTATATCGTACAACCAAGAACAAAATGGGGTTGCAGAAAGAATGTACCATGCTCTAAGTGAGAGTGTAAGAACCATGCTGTTTGATGCAGATATACCAACCACATACTGGGGGAGGTAATTATGACTGCATGCTCCATGATTGACTACCAGAAAAATCAACTGAGAAAACTCCATATGAACTGGGGAATGGAAGAGCCCCAAATCTGAACCATGTAAAAATGTTTGGAAGCAAAGCCTATACCATTTGATTCCTAGATTCTAGTGCTGATGGAAGAAACATTGGACAATTTGATGATTTTCTGTAATTGGGGTGCGGGGAAGCTCAGTCCCAATTCTGTTACCCATTCCATGACATATTACTTTAATTATGCTTGACAGTTACAATGCATATAGTTTGACTGACAAGTTTACTAGGTACTCCTGTGTTTCACATGTAATTGACTCTTCAGTCAGAGCCACCATCATATAGCCAGCACTTTTATAAGCAACAAGACAGATATTAACACACTGTTAGCAAGAAAATAGTGAAGACAGACAACTTAAATGAAATACCTTAAACACCAGATGTGGCAGGATGAGTAATGCAGGAATAGCAACTCTGCTTGGTTGCTCACTCACGGAAGTATACATATGTATGAGCAATGGAATATTATACTCTCTTGTGTTATTTAGGTCAAGATGGACAAAGTAATGCACTGTGAGAAATAAATTCCCTGGACTCATGACACAACTTCTGCTACTAGTATGCTCTGAGAATCCTGGGAGCTGGACGTAAAGAGGCTTGGGGGTTCTCTTTCCAAATACAGTATCTATTCCATGATTTACTTTCAAATAAGCTTTTCATTGTCCACTGGCAAAAAAAATATAATCACAACTCTACTTTAAAGTTTTATAACTGCAAAGACATTCTATAGATTTATGAGTACACGTAGAGTTAAATGCCTATTCTGTATTTGTTCTGCTTGTTTGTCTCTTTGTTCCTTTCTGCTACCTTGCTCATGCTATTGATTGCTGCTAATTTTGCACATTGCACATTTTTCACTTTCCTTTGGTGTTATCTATGCATTATAAATCTCTTTAAATCATTAGGTTAGTGTTCTGTATTTCCACCTGGACATTAAGGCTATATTTTTTATATGGATCGTATGTAGTGCAATTCTGACAATATTACAGTGTTTGGAAGTTACTATGGCGAGTTCTCTTGATTAGCTGTTATTTCTGATTCCGGTATTTATATATTGTTAGCAGAGACCCTAGAGAATAAAATGGTGATCGTTGCAATATTTTATGTCACACAATATTTGCGCAACGGTCTTTCAAATGCATTTTTTTTTGAAAAAAAAAAAAAGTTAAACAGTAAAGCTATGCCCCGTACACACGATAGGAAATGCCGCCAGCAAAAATTCCGATGAGAGCTTTTGGTCGGAAAATGCGACCGCGTGTATGCTCCATCGGACTTTTGCTGGCGGAATTCCAGCCAGCAAAAGATTGAGAGCAGGTTCTCAATTTTTTGGTCAGAAAAAGTTCCTAGCTGAAAATGCGATCATCTGTACGCAATTCCGACGTGCCAAAAATCACGCATGATCAGAATCAAGTACGAGACGGAAGCGCTCGGTCTGGTAAAACTAGCGTTCGTAATGGAGATAGCACATTTGTCACGCTGTAAATTTATGGATCTTTTAATGCAGCGCATTCTTTTGTTCTTTATAATGCTAGAAAAAATTCTTCAAATATATTAATAGTAAAAAGGTCAGGTCTGAGCATGTAGGCCCTTTACAAAATAATCTAGAGTGGGTGACTGGGGACAAGGAGAAGGCTAATTTATTAAATACTTTCTTCAGCTCTGTGTATACAAAAGAGCATGGGGAAGCTCATGTCCATAATGGGGGTGGTAGTGACACAGCCCCCAATGATCCACAATGGCTCAAAAGGGATATGGTCCAGAAATATTTAGACAGAATAAAAGTGGATAAAGCACCTGGACCTGATGGCATCCACCCACGGATCCTAAAAGAATTGAGCTCTGTAATTTCAAAGCCATTGTATCTAATTTTTAGGGACTCATTAATGACAGGAATGGTACCACTGGATTGGCGCAGGGCGAACGTGGTGCCTATATTTAAAAAGGGATCAAAGTCTTTACCAAGTAACTATAGACCTGTTAGTTTAACTTCTATAGTCGGGAAGATACTGGAGCAATTAATAAAAGACCACATAGACGAGTTCTTGCTGGAAAAAAACATTTTAAGCAACAGACAGCATGGATTCATGAAAGACAGAAGTTGTCAGACAAACCTGATTTCTTTTTATGAAGAGGTAAGTAAAACCTTGGACAGAGGGGTGGCTGTGGACGTGGTTTACTTGGATTTTGCAAAAGCGTTCGATACAGTTCCGCACACACGGCTCATGTGTAAGCTAAAGTCTACAGGGTTGGAAATATCAGTTTGTAAATGGATAGAAAACTGGCTAAAAGACAGAATTCAGAGAGTAGTGGTTAATGATTCTTACTCTGAATGGTCTAAGGTTATCAGTGGTGTACCCCAAGGTTCAGTGCTGGGACCCTTACTCTTTAATATCTTTATAAATGATATTGGGTCTGGGATCAAAAGTAACATTTCTGTCTTTGCAGATGACACCAAGCTATGCAGTGGAATAACGTCCTTACAGGATGTCTCCAATTTACAAGCCGACCTCAATGCACTGTCTAATTGGGCGACTATGTGGCAGATGAGGTTTAATGTTGAGAAATGTAAAGTTATGCACTTGGGGGCTAAGAATATGCATGCATCATACATTCTAGGGGGAGTACAACTGGGGGAATCCGTAGTGGAGAAGGATCTGGGGGTTTTGGTAGATCATAAGCTCAATAATAGCATGCAATGCCAAGCTGCGGTTTCCAAAGCGAGCAAAGTTCTTTCTTGTATTAAGAGAGGTATGGACTCCAGAGAGAGAGATATCATTTTGCCCCTGTTCAAATCATTAATAAGACCTCATCTGGAATATGCCGTTCAGTTTTGGGCACCAGTTCTCAAAAAGGATATCGGGGAACTGGAGAAAGTGCAGAGAAGGGCAACCAAACTGATAAGAGGCATGGGGGAGCTCAGCTATGAGGAAAGATTAGAGGAACTGAATTTGTTCACTCTTGAGAAGAGGAGAATAAGGGGGGATATGATCAACATGTTTAAATATATAAGGGGTCCATATAGTGAACTTGGTGTTGAGTTATTCACTTTACGGTCAACACAGAGGACAAGGGGGCACTCTTTACGACTGGAGGAAAAGAGATTTCATCTCCAAATACGGAAAGGTTTCTTCACAGTAAGAGCTGTGAAAATGTGGAATAGACTCCCTCCAGAGGTGGTTCTGGCCAGCTCAGTAGATTGCTTTAAGAAAGGCCTGGATACTTTCCTAAATGTACATAATATAACTGGGTACTGACATTTATAGGTAAAGTTGATCCAGGGATAATCCGATTGCCTCTCTGGGATCAGGAAGGAATTTTTTCCCCTGCTGTAGCAAATTGGAGCATGCTCTGCTGGGGTTTTTTGCCTTCCTCTGGATCAACTGTGGGTATAGTATTGGGTATATTGTTTTTTTGTTTTTTTTGTTTTTTTATGGTTGGACTGGATGGACTTGTGTCTTTTTTCAACCTGACTAACTATGTAACTATGTAAGAATGAAGTTGTTTTGCTGCTGATATTTCACACAGAGTTCTCACAAACTTATTTCTTTATTATTTCTCGTGATCTCCTGAATAATATTTTTTGTTTTTAAAGCCAGATCTCCATAATAATGTTTAGAATTATTTTTTATGGTCATCTTTTTTTTATTTATTTTTTTAATCAAGAACTCCTTTTTTTAGATTCTTTTTAAATTATTTTCTAGTGATCTCCATAATTTTATTGTTTTGTGTGTCAAGTTTACACAACAACATTATTATCTTGTATTTTTAAACCTCAAGGAGGTTGGCTGGTACTCACAAACAAACTGTCCTAATTGAAGAAAAACACATAGGCAAGTATTTTCATATGACGCACATAAGTGTATGTCATCGGTCATTTGGCTCCTCAACCCCTTGTGAATGGCCTCAACAAAAAGTTTTTCACAGTTGTGGCATTGGCCCTCCTCCTATTGCAGCAATTTGGAAGCTATATAGTGGCCATAGGCCTCTTTAGCATCGGGGGGGGGGGTTTCAGGGGCGCATTAGCCTCCTTAATGAGGCCCAGTGCTGCCTCCTCCACGTTACTCCCCTTCCTGGCCCTTTTTGTTGGAAGGCGGAGGGGAGGCACCTGGGATTAGGTGAGGCTACTGGGCCCGGCCACCTCCTGGCTGACACTTACCCCTGCCTCCTCCTGGCTGACACTTACCCCGCCTCCTCCTGTGTGCCACATTCCAGAGCCTCGTCTTGGCTCAGATCTTGCTGTGTATGAAAAAGGAACATAGTTTTAGTTTTTGGTTCATCAATCACACACAATTTTCAGCTCATGACTGTTGCAAGTTGAATGTTAATAAATAGAAAAGACTATCATTCTGAGCCCCAGCATTTTTCATTCTTGTCACAATCATTTTTGGCCCCTACTGTCTATTGATATGTAAAACACTTTTTGTTCAATCATTCATTTGTTAGCAATAATAACATCTAGTTAACAATAATAATTTTCCGACAATAAATATGTTAAAATATACTATACCTGGCTCCAGCTGGTCTCCTCTACTTCTTCCAGGATGGAAGGCCCATCGGAAGCCTCAGCTGGGGTTGATGGAAGGGTGGAGGGAAGGCTGGATGGAAGTGTGGAAAGTGATTCCCTGGCTTCCATCTGGTCTTCCAGAAACCGCATCCTGCTGTAGTACCACAAACTGGGTACATACACATCCTCTGCTGCTGCTCCTGACCTCATGGAAGCCTGGATCTTATTAAGCTCCTTCCTATACATGCTTCTCAAGCTACCAATTTTCCTCTCCACAAACTCAATGTCTGCGTCAGGGACCTGCATCTTCACAAATTGCAACAGTTTCTCCAGCGATGCCTTCCTTGCTGGTTTGTTGTGATATAAGGGGTTTTTAACCTCCTACAAATTACGCATATCCATATATTTGTCAATGAACTGGCCCATGAAATCCGGGTCTTTGAATTGTTTCATCTTTGCTGAAAGACCAAACACAAGACAAAAACACTAAATATCAGGCTAAACTCTCCTAATCGTATCCCAATATAGGCCTCAATCTATAATCAGTATAGGCCACTGATGTCCCAAGTTAAAATGTTACCTTCATTATAACAAGGGATGAGCTTCGTGTTCGAGTCGAACCCATGTTCGACTCGAACATCATCTGTTTGACTGTTCGCCTAATTGCGAACAATATGGGCCGTTCGCGCCATATTCGAGTGGCGCGTCACGGCCCATAATTCACTGAGGCATCGCAGTGCATTGCTGGCTGATGATTGGCCAAGCATGCACTATGACCCACATGCTTGGCCAATCGCAGCGCCGTCTGTACAGAGAGCTGTAATTGGCCAAAGCCATGGTGGCTTTGGCTAATTATGGCTCAGGGGGTTTAGTACACGTCCCACACTATATAAGGCCGCCTGCACGTCGGCCCTGTGTAGTGTGTTCCGGCATTTAGAGACAGAGACAGTGTCATTTGATTTACGTTAGATAGATTAGGCAGGACAGTCAGTCAGTTAGCTGCACTTACAGTGTATTGTGCATATATATGCATCCCAGGTGTTGTATATATATATATATATATATATATATATATATATATATATATATATATATATACACTGTATTCAGTTTAGCTAGATCCGTTCCTGTTACTATCTACTGACAGGCAGGCAGGTGTTGTTACAGTATTTGAAGAAAATTGCTGGTGTTCTTCTGATCCTATTAGTCCTATTAGCTACAGTATTTACAGTTAGTGTAGTGCGACCTCTTCACAGTGTTCAGCTAAAGCTACCTGGTGGTGTTTTTCTGATCCTATCACTACCGCAGGCAGCTACATTATTTTTTAGTGCAGTGTGACCTCTGCACAGTGTTCAGCTAAAGCTACCTGTACAAGGCTGGTGGTGTTTTCCTGATCCTATCACTACCGCAGGCAGCTACATTATTTACACGTTAGTGTAGTGCGACCTCTGCACAGTGTTCAGCTAAAGCTACAAGTTAGTGTAGTGTGACCCCTGCACAGTGTTCAGCTAAAGCTACAAGTTAGCGTAGTGCGACCTCTGCACAGTGTTTATCTAAAGCTACAAGTTAGTGTAGTGCGACTTCTGCATAGTGTTCAGCTAAAGCTACAAGTTAGTGTAGTGTGACCTCTGCACAGTGTTCAGCTAAAGCTACAAGTTAGTATAGTGCGACCTCTGCACAGTGTTCAGCTAAAGCTACAACTTAGTGTAGTGCGACCTCTGCACAGTGTTCAGCTAAAGCTACAAGTTAGTGTAGTGCGACCTCTGCACAGTGTTCAGCTAAAGCTACAAGTTAGTGTAGTGCGACCTCTGCACAGTTTCAGCAAAACTACAAGTTAGTGTAGTGCGACCTCTGCACAGTGTTCAGCTAAAGCTACAAGTTAGTGTAGTGCGACCTCTGCACAGTGTTCAGCTAAAGCTACAAGTTACTGTAGTGCGACCTCTGCACAGTGTTCAGCTAAAGCTACCTGTAGAAGGTTGGTGTTGTTTTCCTGATCCTATCACTACCGCAGGCCGCTACATTATTTACATGTTAGTGTAGTGCGACCTCTGCACAGTGTTCAGCTAAAGCTACCTGTAGAAGGTTGGTGGTGTTTTCCTGATCCTATCACTACCGCAGGCAGCTAAATTATTTACACATTAGTGCAGTGCGACCTCTGCACAGTGTTCAGCTAAAGCTACAAGTTAGTGTAGTGCGACCTCTGCACAGTGTTCAGCTAAAGCTACAAGTTAGCGTAGTGCGACCTCTGCACAGTGTTTATCTAAAGCTACAAGTTAGTGTAGTGCGACTTCTGCATAGTGTTCAGCTAAAGCTACAAGTTAGTGTAGTGTGACCTCTGCACAGTGTTCAGCTAAAGCTACAAGTTAGTATAGTGCGACCTCTGCACAGTGTTCAGCTAAAGCTACAACTTAGTGTAGTGCGACCTCTGCACAGTGTTCAGCTAAAGCTACAAGTTAGTGTAGTGCGACCTCTGCACAGTGTTCAGCTAAAGCTACAAGTTAGTGTAGTGCGACCTCTGCACAGTTTCAGCAAAACTACAAGTTAGTGTAGTGCGACCTCTGCACAGTGTTCAGCTAAAGCTACAAGTTAGTGTAGTGCGACCTCTGCACAGTGTTCAGCTAAAGCTACAAGTTACTGTAGTGCGACCTCTGCACAGTGTTCAGCTAAAGCTACCTGTAGAAGGTTGGTGTTGTTTTCCTGATCCTATCACTACCGCAGGCCGCTACATTATTTACATGTTAGTGTAGTGCGACCTCTGCACAGTGTTCAGCTAAAGCTACCTGTAGAAGGTTGGTGGTGTTTTCCTGATCCTATCACTACCGCAGGCAGCTACATTATTTACACATTAGTGCAGTGCGACCTCTGCACAGTGTTCAGCTAAAGCTACAAGTTAGTGTAGTGCGACCTCTGCACAGTGTTCAGCTAAAGCTACAAGTTAGTGTAATGCGACCTACATTATTTACACATTAGTGTAGTGCGACTCTGCAGTGTTCAGCTAAAGCTACAAGTTAGTTTAGTGCGACCTCTGCACAGTGTTCAGCTAAAGCTACAAGTTAGTGTAGTGCGACCTCTGCACAGTGTTCAGCTAAAGCTACCTGTAGAAGATTGGTGGTGTTCTCATACTACTACTACTACTCTCATACTACTCTCATACTAATAATACTACAGGCAAGCAGTTGATTTTGCTAGCTGCAGTATCAGTATATATATATCCCAGCTTAGTGCAGCTACATCTCACTGCAGGCCATTAGTATGTCTGGAAGGCCAACAAGGAGAGGCAGACAGTCACAAGCCAATAAAAGAGGGCAAGCAGGCTCTGTGCTGGTCGTGGACATGGTGCATCCTCATTGGCACGTGGTCGTGGGACACGTTTGGTCTTTTTTTCGGCAGCTGGCCGTGTTGAGCCGCAACATGCGGAAGACTTGGTCGAGTGGATGATCAAGCCATCCTCAGCCTCCTCATCCTCTATCACCCATGCTCAGGGTACTTTGTCTGGCAAAGCAGCTGCCAACGCGGCCTCTTCCCTCGGCTCAATGACATCAGTGACTCCTTCCCTAGCCCCACCATGTCCTCTGGAGGAGTCCCTCAAACTGTTTGACCACAGTGTTGGGTACATGCTCCAGGAGGATGCCCAGCATTTAACAGCGTTTAGAAGGCTCTGATGATGATACTGAGCTAGATGAAGCCAGTAACATGAGCACGGACAGAGGGGGTGCCCAAGGACAGCAATCTGGCAGTCATGTTCCCCCTGCTGCAGCATACTGCCAGGTTTGCTCCAGTGATGAGGAGGGAGGGGATGATGAGCTCACTGACTCAACATGGGTGCCTGATAGGAGAGAGGAGGAGGAGGAGGTGGAAGAGGCACATCACCAACAAGGCAGGATGCCCTCCAGGGGCCAGCCTAAGGGCAGCACATTGACTGCATCACACCTCAGAGCTCCGCATGTGCAGGGCGCTGCTGTCTCTGCGCGTTATTCCAAAAGTTCTTTGGTGTGGGCCTTTTTTGAGACAAGTGCATCAGATGGCACCACTGCTATTTGCAACATATGTCTCAAGCGTATCTCGCGTGGCCAAAACATCTCCCGCTTGGGCACCACATGCTTGACCAGACATATGTTGACCTGCCATGCAGTTCGTTGGCAAGCGTGCCTAAAAGACCCACACCAAAAACAAAGAGGACCTCTCCTTACTCCTCATCAGCTGGGATCTCCAACTCCACTATACCTTCAGTCCTCTCTGAGACCTGCACTGAGAGGAATGAAGGTGTAGAATTAGGTGTGTCACCGCCAAATACTTGCGGGCAATCTGCTATCGGTACACCGACGTCAGATTGTATCAGGCAAATTTCCCTGCCCCAGCTGCTGCACCGCAAAAAGAAGTTCGCTCCCAGCCATCCACATGCCCAGCGGTTGAATGCTAGCTTGGCAAGTTCTGCAGGGGCAGGTTCAGAGGTGGTTGACACCACACCAACTTAAGGCAGGAATGGTGGTTTGCGACAATGGCACCAACCTCCTCTCCGCCCTCCGACAGGGACAAATGACCCATGTGCTCTGTTTGGCTCACGTCCTTAACTTGTTGGTGCAACGGTTCTCTGCCAGGCACCATTTGAGGAGGCCACGAGGATGGTGAGCAGTGACAGTGCATGCATCAATGACACTGTCCCCCTTGTCCACCTGTTATAGCACACGCTGCGTGGAATAATGGACAGGGCACTTGAGGCAGAACAGAGGCAGGAAGAGGAGGACTTCCTTAGCTCTCAAGGCCCCCTTTATCCAGACAGTGTTCCTGCGTGCCCACCAATCACACAGGAAGAGGAGGAGGAGGAGGAGGATTGTGTCAGTATGGAGGTGGAGCCTGGCACTCAGCATCAGCATTAGTCTTTAAGGGATCATTTACAATCCCAAGAAACACATGGACTTGTACGTGGCTGGGAGGAGGTGGCTGCGGATCATGTCGTCCTTAGTGACCCAGAGGACTCTGGACCGAATGCCACGGCAAACCTACGCTGCATGGCCTCCCTGATCCTGCAAAGCCTGCGGAAGGATCCTCGTATTTGTGGTATCAAGGAGAAGGAACAATACTGTCTGGCAACCCTCCTTGATCCACGTTACAAAGGAAAGGTTGCGGACCTTATCTTGCCGTCGCAGAGGGAGCAGAGGATGAAACATCTTCGGGAGGCCTTGCAGAAAGGTCTGTACAACGCGTTCCCAGGGACTGGGAGGTTATAAACTCCTGTTTCTGGACAACGTGTTGCTGAGGCTTCGGTCAGTCAAAGAAGGAGCAGTGGAGAAGGTGGCCGTCTGACCGATGCGTTCAGACAATTTTTTAGTCCGCAGCCCCAAGGTATTATTGGTTCCAGCAACCATTGCAAGCGTCTGTTTTACATGGTGCAGGAATACCTAGGGGCAAGATCTGACTTGAACACCTTTCCCGACGAAAATCCTCTGGGTTACTGGGTCTTGAGGATGGATCACTGGCCAGAGCTTGCACAATATGCAATTGAGCTACTGGCCAGTCCTGCATCCAGCGTTCTTTCAGAATGCACATTTAGTGCTGCTGGAGGCTTTGTAACCGATCACAGGGTGCGTCTGTCCACCGACTCGGTTGATCGACTGACCTTCATAAAAATGAATCAGTCTTGGATCACCACCAGCTACCAAGCACCTGATGCTGATGTAACTGAATATTTTTTTTTGAAATGTCATATCCCTTCAAAGACTGCCTATGCTGATGCTGAGTGACTATTCTGTTATGCTGAGTAATCCTCTTCCTCCTTAATGATCATGCTGATAGCTTGTAAGAACATTTTTGGTTCTGGGCGCCGCCACCAGTGGCTAAGACCCAATTTTTCAGCCCCTGTTTAACAGGGGCATGTAATTACAATTTTTGATGCAATTCTTTGCAGCAGGGCTAGTTCCTGCGTTCCAACTAGAGTATCTGTGAGGGGTTGCAGTGTTGTGGCACCAGCACTAGTGCCTAAGGTCCAATTTTTCAGCCCCTGTTTAACAGGGGCGTGTAATTACAATTTTTGATGCAATTCTTTGCAGCAGGGCTAGTTCCTGCACTCCAACTAGAGTATCTGTGAGGGGTTGCAGTATTGTGCCACCAGCACCAGTGCCTAAGGCCCAATTTTTCAGCCCCTGTTCAACAGAGACATGTAATTAGAATTCTTGATCTAATATTTCACAGCAGGGCCCGTTTCTGCGCCCACCAAGAGTAACTGTGAGGACTTACAGTGCTGTGGCACCAGCACCACCACCACCACCAAAGGCCCAATTTTTCTGCCCCTGTTCAACAGGGGCATGTAATTACAATTCTTGATCTAATATTTCACAGCAGGGCCCTGTGAGGGCTTACAGTGTTGTGGCCACAACAACACCTAAGGCCCAAATTTCTGCTGAGTATATAGGGCAGGCCCCTACTTTCATACATCCAATTTACAAACGACTCCTACTTGCAAACGGAAGGAGACAACAGGAAGTGAGATGAAATCTAACCCTAGGAAGGGAAATTCTCTCCTGTAATGCCTCGTACACACGGTCGGATTTTCCGATGGAAAATGTCCAATCGGAGCGTGTTGTCGGAAATTCCGACCGTGTTTGGGCTCCATCGGACATTTTCCATCGGATTTTCTGACACACAAAGTTGGAGAGCAGGAGATAAAATTTTCCGACAACAAAATCCGTTGCCGGAAATTCCGATCGTGTGTACACAAATCCGACGGACAAAGTGCCAGGCATGCTCAGAATAAATAAAGAGATAAAAGCTATTGGCCACTGCCCCGTTTATAGTCCCAACGTACGTGTTTTACGTCACCGCGTTCAGAACGATCGGATTTTCCGACAACTTTGTGTGACCGTGTGTATGCAAGACAAGTTTGAGCCAACATCCGTCGGAAAATTTCCTAGGATTTTGTTGTCGGAATGTCCGAACAAAGTCTGACCGTGTGTACGGGGCATTAGAGTTAATATGAGAAAAACTTTTCTCCTTTACACTGATGCTTTATCACCAATCCTTGTTTCACTAAAAACCCCAAATTTTCAAAAAACATTTGTCATTGGGACAAAAAGTGAGGTGAAATCTTCTGAAGAGGAGCACAGACAGCAAAACAAATGTCACAGGGGTGATAACCCTTCCCTATATTTTCCAAAAAGCTTAAAATAGATTTTTTGGCTGGAGCTAAACACGTTAAAAATGTACCAGTTCAAAATTACAAACAGATTCTACTTAACAACAAACCTGCAGTCCCTGTCTTGTTTGCACCGCCTGTATACTGCTGTTCAGAGTATATAGGGCCTGGGGGCCCCACACCTTTTCTTTTTTAATTTGGGTGCGGGGTTCTCCTTAATATCCATACAAGACCCAAGGCCTGGTAATGGACTGGGGGGTACCCATGCCGTTTCTCTCACTGATTTTCATCCATATTGCCAGGACCCGACATTACATTAAAGCTGCAAGCAGTTTTAAATGACTTTTATTCCTTTAAAAATGTAATTTTGTGCAGGGACTGTTCTAAGCACGGGAAACACGCGCCACTTTACAGGCATACTATAGACACCCCCCAGGTACGATATTTAAAGGAATATTTCACTTTTTTTTTCACTTCAGTCATCATTAAAATCACTGCTTCCGAAAAAAACGTCCGTTTTTAAAACTTTTTTTGCATTGATACATGTCCCCTGGGGCAGGACCCGGGTCCCCAAACCCTTTTTAGGACAATACCATGCAAATTAGCCTTTAAAATTAGCACTTTTGATTTCGAACATTCGAGTCCCATAGACGTCAATGGGGTTCTAACATTCGTGCAAATTTTCGGTCCGTTCGCAGGTTCTGGTGCGAACCGAACCGGGGGGTGTTCGGCTCATCCCTAATTATAACGTTCGGCGCTTCCGGTCCTCCTTCCTCCGCACACAGAACGTACGTATGACACACACATGTTAACTCTATATACACTGTGAAAACATTAAACTCTGGCCGCGTCGCCCGCCCCTGACGTTCTTTCTAAAATATTCTCCGCCCCTTCTCTTTCGGCGCAATGAGAGATGAACATGGAGGAGACTCAGCAGGTGCATAATAGCAATAACGAGGAGGAGGAAAGCCTGGAGCCCGAAACATCCCAATCCCGGAGGAGAAGATTTAAAGCCTCAAATATGGCCTTTGTAGAGATGGTGGAGATGGTGGACATCTTGAAGAGGGCTGACCATGATGGGAAGTACGGACCGTACCTAAACCCAAATGTGAGAAAGGCCAAGATCATGACTTAAGTTTGTGAAGAGTCTGCACAGGAATTTTGGGGTACGACGATCCAAGGAGCAATTGAGGAAACGCTGGTCAGACCTGAAATTGAGGGAGCAGGATCAGTACAGAAGGATCAAGAAAGTGCTTCTAAAAAGTAAGTAGTTGTCGTGTGTTCCTATTATTATTATTACTTGCGTGCTGCTCCATGTGCTTTTCTTTACTGTTGTACAGTTTAAAATGGCGACTTTCAGGCTCTTGGGCACAGTAAACGGTCATAGGAAACATTGTTCATTTATCAACTAAATATGATGTTTTTGGCAGATACAGAGTTAATTATATTTGGTCATGTATGTCAATTTGTATTAAAAGCAGTTTAGGACATTGTTGTCTAGATGTGTTTGTAACTAGAATAAATTGCAAACTTGATTCAGTGTAATGTAAGGAGAGGACACTCAGCAGCTCTTTACACATCTGGACTCAGGAGTAGGGATGAGCCGAACACCCCCCGGTTCGGTTCGCACCAGAACCCGCGAACGGACCGAAAGTTCGCACGAACGTTAGAACCCCATTGACGTCTATGGGACTCGAACGTTCGAAATCAAAAGTGCTCATTTTAAAGGCTAATTTGCATGGTATTGTCCTAAAAAGGGTTTGGGGACCCGGGTCCTACCCCAGGGGACATGTATCAATGCAAAAAAAACTTTTAAAAACGGCCGTTTTTTCGGGAGCAGTGATTTTAATGATGCTTAAAGTAAAAAAAAAAAAGTGAAATATTCCTTTAAATATCGTACCTGGGGGGTGTCTATAGTATGCCTGTAAAGTGACGCGTGTTTCCCATGTTTAGAACAGTCCCTGCACCAAATGTCATTTTTAAAGGAAAAAATCTCATTTAAAACTGCTTGCGGGTTTAATGTCATGTCGGGTCATGGCAATATGGATGAAAATCAGTGAGACAAACGGCATGGGTACCCCCCAGTCCATTACCAGGCCCTTTGGGTCTTGTATGGATATTAAGGGGAACCCCGCACCCAAATTAAAATAAGGAAAGGTGTGGGGCCACCAGGCCCTATATACTCTGAACAGCAGTATACAGGCGGTGCAAACAAGACAGGGACTGTAGGTTTGTTGTTAAGTAGAATCTGTTTGTAATTTTGAACATTTTTAACGTGTTTAGCTCCAGCCAAAAAATCTTTTCTAAGCTTTTTGGAAAACATAGGGAAGGGTTATCACCCCTGTGACATTTGTTTTGCTGTCTTTCCTCCTCTTCAGAAGATTTCACCTCACTTTTTTGTCCCAATGAAAAATGTTTTTTGAAAATTTGGGTTTTTTGTGGAACAAGGATTGGAAAGCATCAGTGGAAAGGAGAAATTGTTTTCCCATATTAACTCTTACAGGAGAGAATTTCCCTTCCTAGGGGTAGATTTCATCTCACTTCCTGTTGTCTCCTTCCGTTTGCAAGTAGGAGTCGTTTGTAAGTTAGATGTTTGAAAGTAGGGTCCTGCCCTATATACTCAGCAGAAATTTGGGCCTTAGGTGTTGCTGTGGCCACAACACTGTAAGCCCTCACAGGGCCCTGCTGTGAAATATTAGATCAAGAATTGTAATTACATGCCCCTGTTGAACAGGAGCTGAAAAATTAGGCCTTAGGCACTGGTGCTGGTGCCACAACACTGCAACCCCTCACAGACACTCTAGTTGGAACGCAGGAACGAGCCCTGCTGCAAATTATTGCTTCAAAAATTGTAATTACACGCCCCTGTTAGACAGGGGCAGAAAAATTGGGCCTTAGGCACTGGTGCTGGTGCCACAACACTGCAACCCCTCACAGACACTCTAGTTGGAACGCAGGAACGAGCCCTGCTGCAAAGTATTGCATCAAAAATTGTAATTACACGCCCCTGTTAGACAGGGGCAGAAAAATTGGGCCTTAGGCACTGGTGCTGGTGCCACAACACTGCAACCCCTCACAGACACTCTAGTTGGAACGCAGGAACGAGCCCTGCTGCAAAGTATTGCATCAAAAATTGTAATTACACGCCCCTGTTAGACAGGGGCAGAAAAATTGGGCCTTAGGCACTGGTGCTGGTGCCACAACACTGCAACCCCTCACAGACACTCTAGTTGGAACGCAGGAACGAGCCCTGCTGCAAAGTATTGCATCAAAAATTGTAATTACACGCCCCTGTTAGACAGGGGCAGAAAAATTGGGCCTTAGGCACTGGTGCTGGTGCCACAACACTGCAACCCCTCACAGACACTCTAGTTGGAACGCAGGAACGAGCCCTGCTGCAAAGTATTGCATCAAAAATTGTAATTACACGCCCCTGTTAGACAGGGGCAGAAAAATTGGGCCCTAGGCACTGGTGCTGGTGCCACAACACTGCAACCCCTCACAGACACTCTAGTTGGAATGCAGGAACGAGCCCTGCTGCAAAGTATTACATCAAAAATTGTAATTACACGCCCCTGTTAAACAGGGGCAGAAAAATTGTGCCTTAGGCACTGGTGGTGGCGCCCAGAACCAAAAATGTTCTTACAAGCTATCAGCGTGATGATTGAGGAGGAAGAGGATAATTACTCAGGGATAGTCACTCAGCATCAGCATAGGCAGTCTTTGAAGGGATCTGAGATTTCAAAAAAAATTATTCGGTTACATCAGCATCAGGTGCTTGGTAGCTGGTGGTGATCCAAGACTCATTCATTTTTATGAAGGTCAGCCGATCGACCGAGTCGGTGGACAGACGCACCCTGTGATCGGTTACCACGCCTCCAGCAGCACTGAATGTGCGTTCCGAAAGAACGCTGGATGCAGGACAGGCCAGTAGCTCAATTGCATACTGTGCAAGCTCTGGCCAGTGATCCATCCTCAAGACCCAGTAACCCAGAGGATTTTCGGTGGGAAAGGTGTCCAAGTCTGATCTTGCCCCTAGGTATTCCTGCACCATGTAAAACAGACGCTGGCGATGGTTGCTGGAACCGATCATACCTTGGGGCTGCGGACCAAAAAATTGTCTGAACGCATCGGTCAGACGGCCACCTTCTCCACCGCTCCTTCTTTGACTGACCGAAGCCTCAGCAACACGTTGTCCAGAAACAGGAGTTTGTAACCTCCCAGTCTCTGGGAACGCGTTGCACAGACCTTTCTGCAAGGCCTCCCGAAGATGTTTCATCCTCTGCTCCCTCTGCGATGGCAAGATAAGGTCCGCAACCTTACCCTTGTAACGTGGATCAAGGAGGGTTGCCAGCCAGTATTGGTCCTTCTCCTTGATACCACGAATACGAGGATCCTTACGCAGGCTTTGCAGGATCAGGGAGGCCATGCAGCGTAGGTTTGCTGAGGCATTCGGTCCGGAGTCCTCTGGGTCACTAAGAACGACATGGTCCGCAGCCACCTCCTCCCAGCCACGTACAAGTCCATGTGTTTCTTGGGACTGATCCCTTAAAGACTGCTGCTGATGCTGAGTGCCAGGCTCCACCTCCATACTGACACAATCTTCCTCCTCCTCCTCTTCCTCCTCGTCCTCTTCCTGTGTGATCGGCGGGCACGCAGGAACACTGTCTGGATAAAGGGGGCCTTGAGAGCTAAGGAAGTCCTCCTCTTCCTGCCTCTGTTCTGCCTCAAGTGCCCTGTCCATTATTCCACGCAGCGTGTGCTCCAACAGGTGGACAAGGGGGACAGTGTCACTGATGCATGCACTGTCACTGCTCACCATCCTCGTGGCCTCCTCGAATGGTGACAGGACAGTGCATGCATCCCTGATCATGGCCCACTGGCGTGGGGAAAAAAAAACAAGCTCCCCTGACCCTGTCCTGGTGCCATAGTCGCACAGGTACTCATTGATGGCCCTCTGCTGCGTGTGCAGCCGCTGCAGCATGGCCAACGTTGAGTTCCACCTGGTGGGCATGTCACAGATTAGGCGGTTCTTGGGCAGGTTAAACTCCTTTTGGAGGTCCGTCAGCCGAGCACTGGCATTATATGACCGGCGGAAATGCACACAGACTTTCCTGGCCTGCCTCAGGACATCCTGTAAGCCCGGGTACCTGCCCAAGAACCGCTGCACCACCAAGTTAAGGACATGAGCCAAACAGGGCACATGGGTCATTTGTCCCTGTCGGAGGGCAGAGAGGAGGTTGGTGCCATTGTCGCAAACCACCATTCCTGCCTTAAGTTGGCGTGGCGTCAACCACCTCTGAACCTGCCCCTGCAGAGCTGACAGAACCTCTGCCCCAGTGTGGCTCCTGTCCCCCAAGCACACCAGCTCAAGCACCGCATGGCATCTTTTGGCCTGCGTACTTGCGTAGCCCCTTGAACGCCTACGGAGCACCGCTGGTTCCGAGGAAGAGGCCATGGAGGAAGAAGAAGAGGAGGGGGTGGAGGAGAGAGGTGTGTCACAATCAGCATTTTGGAGGCGTGGTGGCGGAACAACCTCCAACACTACTGCACCTTGTCCTGCATCCTTCCCAGCTGCCAGCAGAGTCACCCAATGCGCCGTGAAACTTAGGTAACGTCCCTGTCCATGCCTGCTGGACCATGAGTCAGCGGTAATATGCACCTTACCGCTGACCGCCCTGTCCAGCGAGGCATGGACATTGCCTTCCACATGCCGGTAGAGAGCCGGAATCGTCTTCCGTGAGAAAAAGTGGCGTTTGGGTACCTGCCACTGAGGAACCGCACATTCCACAAACTCACGGAAGGGGGCAGAGTCTACCAACTGAAAAGGCAGCAGTTGAAGTGCTAGCAATTTTGCCAAGCTAGCATTCAACCGCTGGGCATGTGGATGGCTGGGAGCAAACTTCTTTCGGCGGTGCAGCAGCTGGAGCAGGGAAATTTGCCTGGTACAATCTGACGTCGGTGTACCAAAAGCAGATTGCCCACAAGTACTTGGCTGTGACACACCTAATTCTACACCTTCATTCCTCTCACTGCAGGTCTCAGAGAGGACTGAAGGTCTAGTGGGGTTGGAAATCTCAGCTGATGAGGAGCAAGGAGAGATCCTCTTTGTTCTTTGGTGTGGGTCTTTTAGATACGCTTGCCAACGAACTGCATGGCAGGTCAACATATGTCTGGTCAAGCATGTGGTACCCAAGCGGGAGATGTTTTGGCCACGCGAGATACGCTTGAGACATATGTTGCAAATAGCAGCGGTGCGATCTGATGCACTCGTCTCAAAAAAGGCCCACACCAAAGAACTTTTTGAATAACGCGCAGAGACTGCAGCGCCCTGCACATGTGGAGCTTTGGGGTGTGATGCAGTCAATGTGCTGCCCTTAGGCTGGCCCCTGGAGGGCATCCTGCCTTGTTGGTGATGTGCTGCCGCCTCCTCCTCCTCCTCCTCCTCCTCCTCTCTCCTATCAGGCACCCACGTTGAGTCAGTGACCTCATCATCCCCTCCCTCCTCATCACTGGAGCAAACCTGGCAGTATGCTGCAGCAGGGGGAGCATGACTGCCAGATTGCTGTCCTTCTTGGGCACCCCCTCTGTCCGCGCTCATGTTACTGCCTTCATCGAGCTCAGTATCGTCATCAGAGCCTTCCAAACGCTGGGCATCCTCCTGGAGCATGTACCCAACACTGTGGTCAAACAGTTCGAGGGAATCCTCATGAGGACATGGTGGAGCTAGGGAAGGAGTCACTGATGACATTGAGCTGAGGGAAGAGGCCGCTGCTTTGCCAGACAAAGCACCCTGGGCATGGGTGAGAGAGGATGAGGAGGATGAGGACGGCTTGGTCATCCACTCGACCAAGTCTTCCGCATGTTGCGGCTCAACACGGCCAGCTGCCGAAAAAAAGGCCAAGCGTGTCCCATGGCCACGTGCTGATGAGGATGCACCGTCTCCACGACCAGCACTAGACACAGAGCCTGCTTGCCCTCTCTTATTGGCTTGTGACTGTCCGCCTCTCCTTCTTGGCCTTCCAGACATACTAATGGCCTGTAGCTGCACTAAGCTGGGATAGAACACCTGTAATTTTCTTCAAGTAGCTTTATATACTGTAACCAGACAAGCCTGCCTGTCAGTAGGAAGATAACAGGAACGGATCTAGCTGAACACTGTGAGCAGGACGCACTGTACTAAATGTAAATAGTCTAGCTGCCTGACCGTGGTACTAATAGGATCAAATAGAACACCTGTAATTTTCTTCAGGTAGCTTTATATACTGTTACCAGACAAGCCTGCCTGTCAGTAGGAAGATAACAGGAACGGATCTAGCTGTACACTGTGAGCAGGACGCACTGTACTAAATGTAAATAGTCTAGCTGCCTGACCGTGGTACTAATAGGATCAAATAGAACACCTGTAATTTTCTTCAGGTAGCTTTATATACTGTAACCAGACAAGCCTGCCTGTCAGTAGGAAGATAACAGGAACGGATCTAGCTGAACACTGTGAGCAGGACGCACTGTACTAAATGTAAATAGTCTAGCTGCCTGACCGTGGTACTAATAGGATCAAATAGAACACCTGTAATTTTCTTCAGGTAGCTTTATATACTGTAACCAGACAAGCCTGCCTGTCAGTAGGAAGATAACAGGAACGGATCTAGCTGTACACTGTGAGCAGGACGCACTGTACTAAATGTAAATAGTCTAGCTGCCTGACCGTGGTACTAATAGGATCAAATAGAACACCTGTAATTTTCTTCAGGTAGCTTTATATACTGTAACCAGACAAGCCTGCCTGTCAGTAGGAAGATAACAGGAACGGATCTAGCTGAACACTGTGAGCAGGACGCACTGTACTAAATGTAAATAGTCTAGCTACCTGACCGTGGTACTAATAGGATCAAATAGAACACCTGTAATTTTCTTCAGGTAGCTTTATATACTGTAACCAGACAAGCCTGCCTGTCAGTAGGAATTTAACAGGAACGGATCTAGCTGAACACTGTGAGCAGGACGCACTGCACTAAATGTAAATAGTCTAGAAGATAACAGGAACGGATCTAGCTGAACACTGTGAGCAGGACGCACTGCACTAAATGTAAATAGTCTAGAAGATAACAGGAACGGATCTAGCTGAACACTGTGAGCAGGACGCACTGCACTAAATGTAAATAGTCTAGAAGATAACAGGAACGGATCTAGCTGAACACTGTGAGCAGGACGCACTGCACTAAATGTAAATAGCAGGAACGGATCTAGCTGAACACTGTGAGCAGGACGCACTGCACTAAATGTAAATAGTCTAGAAGATAACAGGAACGGATCTAGCTGAACACTGTGAGCAGGACGCACTGCACTAAATGTAAATAGTCTAGAAGATAACAGGAACGGATCTAGCTGAACACTGTGAGCAGGACGCACTGCACTAAATGTAAATAGCAGGAACGGATCTAGCTGAACACTGTGAGCAGGACGCACTGCACTAAATGTAAATAGTCTAGAAGATAACAGGAACGGATCTAGCTGAACACTGTGAGCAGGACGCACTGCACTAAATGTAAATAGCAGGAACGGCTCTAGCTGAACACTGTGCGCAGGACGCACTGCACTAAATGTAAATAGCAGGAACGGATCTAGCTGAACACTGTGAGCAGGACGCACTGCACTAAATGTAAATAGCAGGAACGGATCTAGCTGATCACTGTGAGCAGGACGCACTGCACTAAATGTAAATAGCAGGAACGGATCTAGCTGAACACTGTGAGCAGGACGCACTGCACTAAATGTAAATAGCAGGAACGGATCTAGCTGAACACTGTGAGCAGGACGCACTGCACTAAATGTAAATAGCAGGAATGGATCTAGCTGAACACTGTGAGCAGGACGCACTGCACTAAATGTAAATAGCAGGAACGGATCTAGCTGAACACTGTGAGCAGGACGCACTGCACTAAATGTAAATAGCCGGAACGGATCTAGCTGAACACTGTGAGCAGGACGCACTGCACTAAATGTAAATAGTCTAGAAGATAACAGGAACGGATCTAGCTGAACACTGTGAGCAGGACGCACTGCACTAAATGTAAATAGCAGGAACGGCTCTAGCTGAACACTGTGAGCAGGACGCACTGCACTAAATGTAAATAGCAGGAACGGATCTAGCTGAACACTGTGAGCAGGACGCACTGCACTAAATGTAAATAGCAGGAACGGATCTAGCTGAACACTGTGAGCAGGACGCACTGCACTAAATGTAAATAGCAGGAACGGATCTAGCTGAACACTGTGAGCAGGACGCACTGCACTAAATGTAAATTGCAGGAACGGATCTAGCTGAACACTGTGAGCAGGACGCACTGCACTAAATGTAAATAGTCTAGAAGATAACAGGAACGGATCTAGCTGAACACTGCGAGCAGGACGCACTGCACTAAATGTAAATAGCAGGAACGGATCTAGCTGAACACTGTGAGCAGGACGCACTGCATTAAATGTAAATAGTCTAGATAGAAGATAACAGGAACGGATCTAGCTAAACTGAATACAGTGTATATATATATATGCAACACCTGGGATGCATATATATACACAATACACTGTAAGTGCAGCTAACTGACTGACTGTTCTGCCTAATCTATCTAACTCAAATCAAATGACACTGTCTCTCTCTCTCTCTATCTCTCAGCACACCGGAACACACACTACACAGGGCCGCCGTGCAGGCGGCCTTATATAGTGTGGGGTGTGTACTAAATCCCCTGAGCCATAATTGGCCAAAGCCACCCTGGCTTTGGCCAATTACAGCTCTCTCTACTGACGGCGCTGTGATTGGCCAAGCATGCGGGTCATAGTGCATGCTTGGCCAATCATCAGCCAGCAATGCACTGCGATGCCGCAGTGAATTATGGGCCGTGACGCGCCACACGAATTTAGCGCGAACGGCCCATAACGTTCGCAATTCGGCGAACGATCGAACAGCCGATGTTCGAGTCGAACATGGGTTCGACTCGAACACGAAGCTCATCCCTACTCAGGAGCACTAGTGTGGGATACAAGAACAAACTTTTTAGGGTGTCCCACACAGGTACTCCAGTGGATACTTGGGATGTCTACATGTGTGAAACTTGTCCAAAAAAGGTAAGTATTGCAGCTTTGTTAAGGGAATAAATAATGTCTTCAACTTGGAACTCTGCCAAAACAGACAATTGTACCCCACTTCCAAACAATGTTTCACAAATATCTGTGTGCTAAGTATACCTTTTGTTACATTTTACATAGGGGAGAAAAGACTCGGGACGTCTGAGGTCACCAGGAACCCCCCGTCTCCTGAAGAAGGGGAACGGAGGACACCACAACCAGAGGATGTGGAGGAAGGAGAGGTGGTGGAAATTGTCACCACAACAGGTGAGGGTCTGACACCACAGATTCAGTAATAGATGTATGCCTGCATATTTATAATACATGGTGTGTATTTTTTCTTTTAGGTGATGTGCATGTTGTGGAAGAACAATCTACTCATTTCATGACTGACAGTGCACAAAGACTAATCCAGGACATCATGTTTTGTAGTCAGGATTTAGACCTCATCAAGCAAAAAACAAATGACATAGAACAAAAATTGAAGAACACAACTGATGTACTAGGACGAATCTAAATAACTACCAAATTACACCAGTTTATATTTTTGAGGACCAAGTTTTACATTTTTTTGACGCATTTTAAAAGCCAAATTTGGAAGATGCACACAGTGTGTCAACATGTGCTATCTGCCATCAGGGGATATCAATGTACGCGTTTTGTGGGTGAAACCCCTTCCTCGCAACTCTAGTAGGTGAGAAGAAGGGGTTGCACCCCCAAAACACATCCATTGATCCCCATGATGGGAGATAGCACATGTTGACATTAGGTATGGGATCAGAATGGAAATCCCCAGTTATAATCCCAATTTGTGTGCATCTTCTAAATTTGGCTTTTACAGGGGGGACATCACCCCATCTGATGAAGGCAAGATCAACACATTTTTGACACTATAATGTCTGATATTGCCTTCAGTTTTTCAATGTTGAACTTTGTAAGTTCCAGAGTTGTGTATGTTATGTTTGCAAAGAAGCCTGTTTATGTACTTTTATAAAAATTTCAAGGTAAAACTTTTAAAAACAAGATGTGTTTTTTTTTAACACAAAATGTTATATAACGCATATGTGAATGTGCATGGAGTAAAAGGTTTTATACTCAACAATGTATGGCTTCTTCTTTCAATGCTCAATACTAGTTTTTGTATTAAGTTGGTGTTTACAGTGACAATGGGTGTTATTTAATAATGGAAAAACCACTTGGCACTACAAGTGCACTAGGAGAACCTAGGAGACAGCTTAAAACAAACACAAGATCATTTTTTTTATCCTGAAAATGTTTAAAAATTTTCTGGCATAGCAATGGCCCCCCTACCCGTAAAATATTCAACATATTTTCCCCACACTTCACGGGTGCTTTGGGGGGACAAGCCAGGACAGCCAGCTTCCAGGGCTGTCACTGCATTTTCTTGAAGTCTTGCCTCAGGTCCAAATGAGGCTACATAACTTGGTGCATTTCGTTTTAAAAAGTTGTGCAGTATGCAGCAGGATATTACAATATGGTTCAGTTTGTACTCCGGCATATTTATAGCCATTAGAAATAGGCGGAACCGGCTGTCCATTATCCCAAAGGTATTCTCCATGACTCTTCGGGCTCTGGCCAGCTGGTAATTAAAAACCCTCTTCTCTGGGGTGAGGGTCCTCTGGGGGAATGGCCTTATCAGGTGATCGCCCAGACCAAATACTTCATTAGCAATAAAAACAAATGGGAGTCCTTCGACATTCTTTTCCGCAGGTGGCAATCCCAAGCCACCACTCTGGAGACGTCCATAAAACTCCATCTGGGCAAGGACTCCACCATCCGACATCCGACCATTCTTCCCCACGTCCCCCACGTATGAGGAGCTCATATGTCGCCGACACCACTGCCATCAACACGATACTATGAAACCCCTTATAGTTAAAATAGTATGGCCCCGAATGGGGTGGTGGGACAATATGGACATGTTTCCCATCAATTGCCCCTCCATAGTTGGGAAATTCCAAACGGTCAGCAAAGTGGGATGCCACAGTCTGCTATTCCTGTAGTGTTGAAAACTTTAAACAGTACCATTTGGAAGTATTTAGACAGGCCCTTTCACTACATGCTTTGGTAAATCTATCCATAAATATGACCACAAAAGAGGTGGGTATAGTGTGTATGGGTTTGGCAAAGTCAGCAGATAGAGGATTGATATCGGTTGACTTAGCGGTTGGGGGGAGGGGGGTTCCAAATGATTTTGGACCCCCCAAAAAAGCCTCTGGCACTCTGCCTGAATTTAAGCACACAAATAACATTTGGATGCATTTTAGGGGGTGTTTAGGGTAAAGCACTACAATGGAGCTGACAAAATACATTGTTAAGTGACTAGGCTAGGTGGGTATGGGCCCAGGATAGCATGCTTGGGAGGTTAGTGAAGGCAAATATGCATGAAGGACAAAAAAGGAGCATTAAAAAAATCCGGCATGCATGAGGATAAAGAGGACATTCACAGCATATTACAATCATGACAATTATGGAATGATGAAATAAATACAAAACATTGACAATCATTAAATACATAGAATGTGATGTTAAAGGAGAAATCTTACCTTAATATAGTCCTTCTGCAGGACCTGAATTATAGCAGAACAGGTCTCTGGAATAATGATCCCTAGAGCCTGGGGGGAGATGCCTGTAGAGAACTTGAGGTCCTGTAGACTTCTCCCCATCGCCAAGTACCACAAGGTGGCGACTAATCTCTGATCCGGAGTGATAGCTTGCCCCATGCAGGTGTCCTGCCTGCTAATATAAGGGAAATAAGGTTGTGGCTAGATGGTACAATTGGATGCAGCACCTCATCCCAAAATAGTTAAATAGCTAATTGGATATGGGGACAGGGGATTATAACGGTGCTAGGGTCAAAATAATACAAAGGAAAAGAGAAAATTTAAAATGACAAAATTACAAAGATTTTTTATTAATAGTAATGTTACAAACATGAAAACACATTCAAATGATTAACACTTAAAACAGACTTATATATTGCGTACGACCCAAAATGCAGTAGAGTAGGCCAAATGGAGATGGCCATCGGAATGGGGGCTCGGTTTCCTACATGTTTCGCCAAGGCATTGGCTTCCTCAGGGAACAAGAGCTCAAATTGGGTATGGGGAAGTCTGTACATAGGGATAAGGAGAACATTATATAAACAAGAATATTTAACAATATGATATTAAGTACACAGCTGAATAATAAGATATTGTGGCTGGACAGTCACACAGAGAGGTGGCTCCAATGTCCCCAGTAACGCAAACGTACCTGAAAGACCGACACCCAGGGGGGGCACGAAAAATGTCTCCACAGCGGTGAAGGGCAGGCTGCGCCGTATAATTGTGCCTGCAGGGGGTACGCAGTAAACCTGGCAAGGGAATGCATTGGAGATAGGTGAGTAGATGTTAAATATGTATCAAATGTTGCGTTTAAAAGGTACTGGGGGTGATGCAGTTATGCATCGATTACAAAAAACAAAAAGTTTTTTTAATGATAAGAAACTCACGCTATGGGTTAAAAACAGTTGGTTGAAGGAGGGGAGAGGTGCCTGTAGAAAAAAGCGCATACACAGCAGGGCAGTTGACGGAGTTGGCAATCGATAGGCCTCTATGGAAAAGCAAATTTATTTTTCCATAGAGGCCTATCGATTGCCAACTCCTTCAACTGCCCTGCTGTGTATGCGCTTTTTTCTACAGGCACCTCTCCCCTCCTTCAACCAATTGTTTTTAACCCATAGCGTGAGTTTCTTATCATTAAAAAACCTTTTTGTTTTTTGTAATCGATGCATAACTGCATCACCCCCAGTACCTTTTAAACGCAACGTTCGATACATATTTAACATCTACTCACCTATCTCCAATGCATTCCCTTGCCAGGTTTACTGCGTACCCCCTGCAGGCACAATTATACGGCGCAGCCTGCCCTTCCCCGCTGTGGAGGCATTTTTCGTGCCCCCCCTGGGTGTCGGTCTTTCAGGTACGTTTGCGTTACTGGGGACATTGGAGCCACCTCTCTGTGTGACTGTCCAGCCACAATATCTTATTATTCAGCTGTGTACTTAATATCATACTGTTAAATATTCTTGTTTATATAATGTTCTCCTTATCCCTATGTACAGACTTCCCCATACCCAATTTGAGCTCTTGTTCCCTGAGGAAGCCAATACCTTGGCGAAACATGTAGGAAACCGAGCCCCCATTCCGTTGGCCATCTCCATCTGGCCTACTCTACTGCATTTTGGGTCGTACGCAATATATAAGTCTGTTTTAAGTGTTAATCATTTGAATGTGTTTTCATGTTTGTAACATTACTATTAATAAAAAATCTTTGTAATTTTGTCATTTTAAATTTTCTCTTTTCCTTTGTATTATTTTGACCCTAGCACCGTTATAATCCCCTGTCCCCATATCCAATTTGCTAATATAAGGGGTCAGCAAAGCCAACAGAAAAATGGGTCCGTCAACCAGAGATAATTCCTGAAATGATCAGGATTATTCTTCTGGATCTCACACAACAAAGGCATGTGAGAGAATTGGTCATGCTGGAGCAACCAATTCTTGGTCAATGAACTCCTCCCCACCCTGTTCATGGACTGGGCTTGGGTCAAAGTAAGAACCCCAACACCAAGCCCGCACAGCACGAACTCTACGACGAGTACGTAACCACAACATGGTTTCAAAATGGTCGGCTGGTCAGAACAAACTTAACAGAATGCACTGAAGAACAACAAGGCCTGTGAAGAGCGAGCTGAAAATCAGAAACGAGCGGACAAGAACGCACTGAGAAACAGATACGAACTGACTACACACACTGAAAAACAGATACAAACCCACAAGCACAAACTGAAGAGCAGTAATGGACTGAAAAGCACGAAAGCTGAAAAGCGTGAATCATCTCTCACCAAACTTCTACTAACATGAGATAAACACGAGATTAGCAGAAGGAGCTCAAAGGGTGGCGCAATGGCTATTGAACTTCCTTTTTCTAGTGCCGTCGTATGTGTTGTACGTAACCACGTTCCTGACGGTCGGAATTTGGTGTGACCGTGTGTATGCAAGACAAGCTTGAGCGGAATCCCGTCGGAAAAGCCATTATACCCTTTTCCGACCAAAATCCCGATCGTGTGTACGCGGCATCAGCCCAATTGTTTTGCATACTGTGGAAGATGATGTAATGCAGAGTAAATAGATACGTAACATGTAATGCTTTGAAATTGCGCACACTCGTGGAATGGCGACGAACTACAATACCTAAAAATCTCTATAGGCGACACTTTAAAAAAATGTAACAGTTACCGGGTTAGCGTTACAGAGGAGGTCTGGTGTTAGAATTATTGCTCTCACTCTGAAAAGCATGGCAATACCTCACATGTGTGATTTGAACACAGTTTATATTTGCGAGCGCGGCTTACGTATGCGTTTTCTTTGCTGTGCGAGCATGCGGGGATGGGGGCACTTTACATTTATTTTATTTTTTTTTACATTGTCCCTTTAAAAAAAAAATCTGATCACTTTTATTGTTGTCACAAGGACTGTAAACATCCCATTACATGACCGTAATAAGCAGTGACAGGTATTTTTTATGGAGAGATCAGGGGTCCAAAAGACCCCAAATCTCTCCTTTGCACCTAAAAGTATTCAGATCAACAAAAACGGTAATTCTGAATACTGTAATTTTTTTAAATCAATGCCATTGGCAGCCGAGCAAACAGGAAGTGACGTCGTGACCTCGCTTCCGGGAATTGACATCTGAGACCCGATTAGAGCCAAATCCAGCTTTGTATGAGTCTCAGCCTAGGTGGCGGGCAGCCAGGCCCGGATTTACTCCCTTTGCCGCCCCAAGGCCGGGTTCTTCAATGCCGCCCCCCCACACACACACACACACCACCATTCTCGTCCTTTATCGATGACTGCTACAATAGATCAATTAAAAACATATCTCCACACACGAGAACACTGAAAACAACTGGCTTTAATTGTACTTCAGGGTAAGCGCGCGGGGTAACAATTTTTCGCGGGCAATTTTTCAGGGCAATTGCTGGTGTTAGTGCCTCAATCATCCCCGGCACCATGGTTGTTATGGTGTCAGGATGATTGAAACACATTATTTCTATCATTACATTGTAATGTAAAATGAAATAGTTCAACTCACCATAATGCAGAATCATTGGGAGCCCTGAGCGTGTCACTTGCCACCATCGCTTGTCACTTGACACTATGCCTGCCACCAGATGGAGATGTCACTTTCCATGCTGCCACCACATGGGGATGTCACTTGCCATACTGCCTGGCTGCCACCAGATGGAGATGTCACTTGCCACACTGCCTGCCACCAGATGGGGATGTCACTTGCCACGCTGCCACCAGATGGAGATGTCACTTGCCACTCTGCCTGCCACCAGATGGGGATGTCACTTGCCACGCTGACACCAGATGGACATGTCACTTGCCACTCTGCCTGCTACCAGATGGAGATGTCACTTTCCATGCTGCCACCAGATGGAGATGTCACTTGCCACACTGCCTGGCTGCTACCAGATGGAGATGTCACTTGCCACACTGCCTGGCTGCCACCAGATGGAGATGTCACTTGCCACGCTGCCTGCCACTAGATGGGGATGTCACTTGCCACGCTGCCACCAGATGGAGATGTCACTTGCCACGATGCCACCAGATGGAGATGTCACTTGCCACTCTGCCTGCCACCAGATGGGGATGTCACTTGCCATGCTGCCACCAGATGGAGATGTCACTTGCCACACTGCCTGGCTGCCACCAGATGGAAATGTCACTTGCCACTCTGCCTGCCACCAGATGGGGATGTCACTTGCCACGCTGCCACCAGATGGAGATGTCACTTAGCACACTGCCACCAGATGGGGATGTCGCTTGCCACGCTGCCACCAGATGGAGATGTCACTTGCCACACTGCCTGGCTGCCACCAGATGGGGATGTCACTTGCCACACTGCCTGGCTGCCACCAGATGGGGATGTCACTTGACATGCTGCCTGGCTGCCACCAGATGGAGATGTCACTTGCCACGCTGCCACCAGATGGGGATGTCACTTGCCACGCTGCCACCAGATGGGGATGTCACTTGCCACACTGCCTGGCTGCCACCAGATGGAGATGTCACTTGCCACGCTGCCACCAGATGGGGATGTCACTTGCCACACTGCCTGGCTGCCACCAGATGGGGATGTCACTTTCCACGCTGTCACCAGATGGAGATGTCACTTGCCACGCTGCCACCAGATGGGGATGTCACTTGCCACACTGCCTGGCTGCCACCAGATGGAGATGTCACTTGCCACACTGCCTGGCTGCCACCAGATGGGGATGTCACTTGCCACACTGCCACTAGATGGGGATGTCACTTGCCACGCTGCCACCAGATGAGGATGTCACTTGCCATGCTGCCACTAGATGGAGACGTCACTTGCCACAATGCCACCAGATGGAGATGTCACTTGCCACGCTGCCACCAGATGGGGATGTCACTTGCCACGCTGCCACCAGATGGAGACGTCACTTGCCACACTGCCACCAGATGGAGATGTCACTTGCCACGCTGCCACCAGATGGAGACGTCACTTGCCACACTGCCACCAGATGGGGATGTCACTTGCCACGCTGCCACCAGATGGAGACGTCACTTGCCACACTGCCACCAGATGGGGATGTCACTTGCCACGCTGCCACCAGATGGGGATGTCACTTGCCACACTGCCTGGCTGCCACCAGATGGGGATGTCACTTGCCATGCTGCCACCAGATGGAGATGTCACTTGACACGCTGCCTGGCTGCCACCAGATGGGGATGTCACTTGCCACGCTGCCACCAGATGGAGATGTCACTTGCCACGCTGCCACCAGATGAGGATGTCACTTACCATGCTGCCACCAGATGGGGATGTCACTTGCCACGCTGCCACCAGATGGAGACATCACTTGCCACGCTGCCACCAGATGGAGACGTCACTTGCCACACTGCCACCAGATGGAGACGTCACTTGCCACACTGCCACCAGATGGAGATGTCACTTGCCACACTGCCACCAGATGGGGATGTCACTTGCCACGCTGCCACCAGATGGGGATGTCACTTGCCACGCTGCCACCAGATGGGGATGTCACTTGCCACGCTGCCACCAGATGGGGATGTCACTTGCCACACTGCCACCAGATGTTGATGTCACTTGCCACGCTGCCTGTCTGCCACCAGATGAAGGAGGGCGGAACAGCGGTGCTGGCAATGAGAGATGTCATCTCTCTCCCCCCGCCGCCACACTGCTGACATTACTTCTTAATCTTTTCAAAAATGGCGCCGGGCGGCGAAATCACGCTACTGCGCATGCGCCGCCCGGCCGAGCGCATACGAGCTTTCCCGAGCCCGGCCGCTTCAGAACTGCGCATGCGCAGTAGTGGGCGGCTCGCGGCCATCTTTTCTAAGGGCACCGGTGCCCTTAATCAACTTTAACGAGCAGCCCGAAAGGGGGGGCGGCCGCAAAGTCACCGCAGGAGCGGCGCCGCCCCTGCACCACTGCCGCCCCGAGGTCTGGCCTCGGTGGCCTTGTGGCAAATCCGGCCCTGCGGGCAGCGAGAGCAGCCGAAGGCGGCGGGAGGGGGGGCATCCCCTCCCGCTCCTTTAGGATAAGAGCTTTTAGCTGCATCGGTGGTTATCACTAATAGACATATGCACACTGAAATATTTTGTTTCGGAATTTCGGTTTCATCCGAAAAATACATTTATTTAGTTACTCCCGAAATGCGTTTTTATTTATTTTGTTTCGTTAAAAAATGCATTCGTATGAAAATCTGAATTAATTAGGTCGAATCTGTCAATTGAAAGCTTATGGTTTCTGTCGGATGTTCTAAGAAGATTCAATGAAGCAGCTAAACTGTACGACGCCGCGATTGTACATTTCCGGTCAAATGCTCGGTCCACAGGCTATAGTAGAATTCCAATGTTGTTTGACTAGTAATAATTATAATTATTAATTATTATTACTAGCCAAACAACATTAGAATTATTCTATAGCCTATGGGCGGAGCATTTGACCGTAAATGTCCGCTCATGGCGACCGTATGTTTTTAGCTGCTTCATCGAATCTACATGTCGAATGGTATTATACATTTTTTTGATCAGCCAATAACATTCATCATCATCATCATCATTTTACTTCCCCCACTCATTTCTGCATTGACCACTAACAGCTCTTTTACTATTGTCTCTATAATGTCGAATAATCTTGGACTAATGGAGTTAGGTTAGGCACATTCGACCGCAGATTTAATAGACACAGATAGCTATTGTCACCGTCATGTCTAATCTTCTATCTATCTATATTGAACTATTGTTGCAACAATATGAAAATATAATAGATACGAAAATAATGCATTTTTTATTTTGGATGTTTCGGATTTCGAATTCTGCACGTTCATTATCGTTTTGTTAAAACGACCATGGATATCTCAGAAATTCTACGAAAATGCATTCAGAGGATAACGAATGCACATGTCTAATCACTAATGAGCCAACCGCCAATTCTAAAAAATGGTACCAGGGTGATGCCTGCAGCTGCAGGCATCACCCCAGTTTAACCCCTTCAAGCCATAAACGCAAATTTGCGTACGGTCGGGGTGAAGGGGTTAAATGTATGCACTCATTTGGAGTAACACTAATCTATTACTTCTTTACATTTGAAAATACTTGTACATGTCTGTTTTTCTCCCATACACATACATGTGTATGTATAGCCAAAAGTTTACTACAGTATATCGTTTTTGATACAGTGTGGGAGGGTTAAAATCCCTGCCAATTTATTTTGTCTGTGTTGTACTAGGGAAATTTCCCTTCACTTGATGTCCTAGAGACACAACAAGAAGTTAAAGGAAACTGTGGGGAAATCCCCATCTTAGACAGTTGTTTCCAGAACAGGTGTCCCCATAGGAATATTTCCTCTTACTTTTTGGTCTAGGGACAACTGTTACATTTTGGATCTCCACTCACTTTCTGTCCATGTGGTCAATGGTCATCAAGATAAATGGAGGGCTGAATCTCCCCAGTGAGGACACATACTGAAGCAAAAACATGGCAGAGGGTCTAACCCTTCCCCACCCCATTCAAAACTAAAACTAAAATATAAGCAGAATGAAGTAGCTTGATGCAACATATTATAAGGTCAAATGCACATGCAAGCACATGTGAAGGAACTAAGAATAATTTCAGAAATGTCACAAGATGCAAGCTGTATGCATCTAAAACATTGTGCCAAGAAACATTTACTGTGTGCCATACCTCCAGTCTGAGTCGAGGGTTTGGCTGTTTGGACTTCAATGTTAATTTGTTTGCATCCACCATTAAGGATGAGCCGAACACCCCCTGGTTCGTTTCGCACCAGAACCTGTGAATGGACCGAAAATTTGCACGAACGTTAGAACCCCATTGACGTCTGTGGGACTCGAACGTTCGAAATCAAAAGTGCTCATTTTAAAGGCTAATTTGCATGGTATTGTCCTAAAAAGGGTCTGGGGACCCGGGTCCTGCCCCAGGGGACATGTATTAATGCAAAAAAAGTTTTAAAAACGGATGTTTTTTTGGGAGCAGTGATTTTAAACATGCTTAAAGTTAAAAAAAAAAAAAAGTTAAATATTCCTTTAAATATCATACCTGGGAGGTGTCTATAGTATGCCTGTAAAGTGGCGCGTGTTTCCCGTGCTTAGAACAGTCCCTGCACAAAATGACATTTTTAAAGGAATAAAAGTCATTTAAAACTGCTTGCGGCTTTAATGTAATGTCGGGTCCTGGCAATATGGATGAAAATCAGTGAGAGAAACAGCATGGGTACCCCCCCAGTCCAGTGTGTTTAGCTCCAGCCAAAAAATCTATTTTAAGCTTTTTGGAAAACATAGGGAAGGGTTATCACCCCTGGACATTTGTTTTGCTGTCTGTGCTCCTCTTCAGAAGATTTCACCTCACTTTTTGTCCCAATGACAAGTGTTTTTTGAAAATTTGGGGTTTTTAGTGAAACAAGGATTGGTGATAAAGCATCAGTGTAAAGGAGAAAAGTTTTTCCCATATTAACTCTTACAGGAGAGAATTTCCCTTCCTAGGGGTAGATTTCATCTCACTTCCTGTTGTCTCCTTCCGTTTGCAAGTAGGAGTCATTTGTAAGTTGGATGTTTGAAAGTAGGGGCCTCCCTATATACTCAGCAGAAATTTGGGCCTTAGGTGTTGTTGTGGCCACAACACTGTAAGCCCTCACAGGGCCCTGCTGTGAAATATTAGATCAAGAGTTGTATTTACATGCCCCTGTTGAACAGGGGCAGAAAAATTGGACCTTTGGTGGTGGTGCTGGTGCCACAACACTGTAAGTCCTCACAGTTACTCTTGGTGGGCGCAGAAACGGGCCTGCTGTGAAATATTAGATCAAGAATTTTAATTACATGTCCCTGTTAAACAGGGGCTGAAAAATTGGGCCTTAGGCACTGGTGCTGGTGCCACAACACTGCAACCCCTCACAGATACTCTAGTTGGAGCGCAGGAACTAGCCCTGCTGCAAAGAATTGCATCAAAAATTGTAATTGCACGTCCCTGTTAAACAGGGGCTGAAAAATTGGGCCTTAGGCACTGGTGCTGCTGCCACAACACTGCAACCCCTCACAGATACTCCATTTGGAGCGCAGGAACTAGCCCTGCTGCAAAGAATTGCATCAAAAATTGTAATTACATGCCCCTATTAAACAGGGGCTGAGCAATTGGGCCTTAGGCATTGGTGCTGGTGCCACAACACTGCAACCCCTCACAGATACTCTAGTTGGAGCGCAGGAACTAGCCCTGCTGCAAAGAATTGCATCAAAAATTGTAATTACACGCCCCTGTTAAACAGGGGCTGAAAAATTGGGCCTTAGGCACTGGTGGCGGCGCCCAGAATCAAAAATGTTCTTACAAGCTATCAGCATGGTCATTGAGGAGGAAAAGGATAATTACTCAGCATAAAAGGATAGTCACTCAGCATCAGCATAGGCAGTCTTTGAAGGGATCTGACATTTCAAAAAAAATTATTCGGTTATATCAGCATCAGGTGCTTGGTAGCTGGTGGTGATCAATGACTGATTCATTTTTATGAAGGTCAGTCGATCGACCGAGTCGGTGGACAGACGCACCCTGTGATCAGTTACAAAGCCTCCAGCAGCACTGAATGTGCGCTCCGAAAGAACGCTGGATGCAGGACCGGCCAGTAGCTCAATTGCATACTGTGCAAGCTCTGGCCAGTGATCCATCCTCAAGACCCAGTAACCCAGAGGATTTTCGGTGGGAAAGGTGTCCAAGTCAGATCTTGCCCCTAGGTATTCCTGCACCATGTAAAACAGACGCTGGCGATGGTTGCTGGAACCGATCATACCTTGGGGCTGCGGACTAAAAAATTGTCTGAACGCATCGGTCAGACGGTCACCTTCTCCACTGCTCCTTCTTTGACTGACCGAAGCCTCAGCAACACGTCGTCCAGAAACAGGAGTTTGTAACCTCCCAGTCCCTGGGAACGCGTTGCACAGCCCTTTCTGCAAGGCCTCCCGAAGATGTTTCATCCTCTGCTCCCTCTGCAACGGCAAGATAAGGTCCGCAACCTTACCCTTGTAACGTGGATCAAGGAGGGTTGCCAGCCAGTATTATTTCTTCTCCTTGATACCATGAATACGAGGATCCTTCCGCAGGCTTTGCAGGATCAGGGAGGCCATGCAGCGTAGGTTTGCTGAGGCATTCGGTCCGGAGTCCTCTGGGTCACTAAGGATGACATGATCCGCAGTCACCTCCTCCCAGCCACGTACAAGTCCATGCGTTTCTTGGGACTGTAAATGATCCCTTAAAGACTGCTGCTGATGCTGAGTGCCAGGCTCCACCTCCATACTGACACAATCCTCCTCCTCCTCCTCCTCCTCCTCTTCCTGTGTGATCGGCGGGCACGCAGGAACACTGTCTGGATAAAGGGGGCCTTGAGAGCTAAGGAAGTCCTCCTCTTCCTGCCTCTGTTCTGCCTCAAGGGCCCTGTCCATTATTCCACGCAGTGTGTGCTCCAACAGGTGGACAAGGGGGACAGTGTCACTGATGCATGCACTGTCACTGCTCACCATCCTCGTGGCCTCCTCAAATGGTGACAGGACAGTGCATGCATCCCTGATCATGGCCCACTGGCGTGGGGAAAAAAAAACAAGCTCCCCTGACCCTGTCCTGGTGCCATAGTTGCACAGGTACTCATTGATGGCCCTCTGCTGCGTGTGCAGCCGCTGCAGCATGGCCAACGTTGTGTTCCACCTGGTGGGCATGTCACAGATTAGGCGGTTCTTGGGCAGGTTAAATTCCTTTTGGAGGTCTGCCAGCCGAGCACTGGCATTATATGACCAGCAGAAATGCACACAGACTTTCCTGGCCTGCCTCAGGACATCCTGTAAGCCCGGGTACCTGCCCAAGAACCGCTGTACCACCAAGTTAAGGACGTGAGCCAAACAGGGCACATGGGTCATTTGTCCCTGTCGGAGGGCAGAGAGGAGGTTGGTGCCATTGTCGCAAACCACCATTCCTGCCTTAAGTTGGCGTGGTGTCAACCACCTCTGAACCTGCCCCTGCAGAGCTGACAGAACCTCTGCCCCAGTGTGGCTCCTGTCCCCCAAACACACCAGCTCAAGCACTGCATGGCATCTTTTGGCCTGCGTACTTGCGTAGCCCCTTGAACGCCTGCGGAGCACCGCTGGTTCTGAGGACAAAGCACAGGAAGAGGCCATGGAGGAAGAAGAAGAGGAGGGGATGGAGGAGAGAGGGAATCACTAGTAGTGGTATTTTGGAGGCGTGGTGGCGGAACACTACCTCCAACACTACTGCACCTTGACCTGCATCCTTCCCAGCTGCCAGAAGAGTCATCCAATGTGCCGTGAAACTTAGGTAACGTCCTTGTCCATGCCTGCTGGACCATGAGTCAGCGGTAATATGAACCTTACCACTGACCGCCCTGTCCAGCGAGGCCAAGACTTTGCCTTCCGCATGCTGGTAGAGAGCCGGAATCGCCTTCCGTGAGAAAAAGTGGCGTTTGGGAACCTGCCACTGAGGAACCGCACATTCCACAAACTCACGGAATGGGGCAGAGTCTACCAACTGAAAAGGTAGCAGTTGAAGTGCTAGCAATTTTGCCAAGCTAGCATTCAACCGCTGGACATGTGGATGGCTGGGAGCGAACTTCTTTTTGCGGTGCAGCAGCTGGGGCAGGGAAATTTGCCTGGTACAATCTGATTTCGGTGTACCGATAGTAGATTGCCCGCAAGTACTTGACTGTGACACACCTAATTCTACACCTTCATTCCTCTCAGTGCAGGTCTCAGAGAGGACTGAAGGTATAGTGGGGTTGGAGATTCCAGCTGATGAGGAGTAAGGAAAGGTCCTCTTTGTTTTTTGGTGTGGGACTTTTAGGTACGCTTGCCAATGAACTGCATGGCAGGTCAACAAATGTCTGGTCAAGCATGTGGTGCCCAAGCGGGAGATGTTTTGGCCACACGAGATACGCTTGATACATATGTTGCAAATAGCAGCGATGCCATCTCCGTCTCAAAAAAGCCCACACCAAAGAACTTTTGGAATAATGCGCAGAGACAGCAGCGCCCTGCACATGCGGAGCTCTGAGGTGTGATGCAGTCAGTGTGCTGCCCTTAGGCTGGCCCCTGGAGGGCATCCTGCCTCATTGGTGATGTGCCTCTTCCTCCTCCTCCTCCTTCTCCTCCTCCTCTCTCCTCTCTCCTATCAGGCACCCATGTTGAGTCAGTGACCTCATCATCCCCTCCCTCCTCATCACTGGAGCAAACCTGGCAGTATGCTGCAGCAGGGGGAACATGACTGCCAGATTGCTGTCCTTCTTGGGCACCCCCTCTGTCCGTGCTCACGTTACTGGCTTCATATAGCTCAATATCATCATCAGAGCCTTCTAAACGCTGGGCATCCTCCAGGAGCATGTACCCAACACTGTGGTCAAACAGGTAGCTTTAGCTGAACACTGTGCAGAAGTCACACTACACTGATGTGTAAATAATGTAGCTGCCGGTGGTAGTGATAGGATCAGGAAAACACCACCAACCTTCTACAGGTAGATTTAGCTGAACACTGTGCAGAGGTCGCACTATACTAACTTGTAGCTTTAGCTGAACACTGTGCAGAGGTCGCACTACACTAACTTGTAGCTTTAGCTGAACACTGTGCAGAGGTCGCACTACACTAACTTGTAGCTTTAGCTGAACACTGTGCAGAGGTCGCACTACACTAACGTGTAAATAATGTAGCTGCCTGCGGTAGTGATAAGATCAGGAAAACAACACCAACCTTCTACGGGTATCTTTAGCTGAACACTGTGCAGAGGTCGCACTACACTAACGTGTAAATAATGTAGCTGCCTGCGGTAGTGATAGGATCAGGAAAACACCACCAACCTTCACTGTGGAGAGGTCGCACTACATTAACGTGTAAATAATGTAGCTGCCTGCGGTAGTGAAAGTATCAGGAAAACACCACAAACCTTCTACAGGTAGCTTTAGCTGAACACTGTGCAGAGGTCGCACTACACTAACTTGTAGCTTTAGCTGAACACTGTGCAGAGATCGCACTACACTAACTTGTAGCTTTAGCTGAACACTGTGCAGAGGTCGCACTACACTAACTTGTAGCTTTAGCTGAACACTGTGCAGAGGTCACACTACACTAACTTGTAGCTTCAGCTGAACACTGTGCAAAGGTCGCACTACACTAACTTGTAAATAATGTAGCTGCCTGAGGTAGTGATAGGATCAGGAAAAAAACACCAACCTTCTACAGGTAGCTTTAGCTGAACACTGTGAAGAGGTCGCACTACACTAACGTGTAAATAATGTAGCTGCCTGCGGTAGTGATATGATCAGGAAAACAACACCAACCTTCTACAGGTAGCTTTAGCTGAACACTGTGCAGAGGTCGCAATACACTAACTTGTAGCTTTAGCTAAACACTGTGCAGAGGTCGCACTACACTAACTTGTAGCTTTAGCTGAACACTGTGCAGAGTCACGCTACACTAATGTGTAAATAATGTAGCTGCCTGCGGTAGTGATAGGATCAGGTAAACACCACCAACCTTCTACAGGTAGCTTTAGCTGAACACTGTGCAGAGGTCGCACTACACTAACGTGTAAATAATGTAGCTGCTTGCGATAGTGATAGGATCAGGAAAACAACACCAACCTTCTACAGGTAGCTTTAGCTGAACACTGTGCAGAGGTCGCACTACACTAACGTGTAAATAATGTAGCTGCCTGCGGTAGTGATAGGATCAGGAAAACAACACCAACCTTCTACAGGTAGCTTTAGCTTAACACTGTGCAGAGGTCACACTACACTAACTTGTAGCTTTAGCTGAACACTGTGCAGAGCTTGCACTACACTAACTTGTAGCTTTAGCTGAACACTGTGCAGAGGTCGCACTACACTAACGTGTAAATAATGTAGCTGCTTGCGATAGTGATAGGATCAGGAAAACAACACCAACCTTCTACAGGTAGCTTTAGCTGAACACTGTGCAGAGGTCGCACTACACTAACGTGTAAATAATGTAGCTGCCTGCGGTAGTGATAGGATCAGGAAAACAACACCAACCTTCTACAGGTAGCTTTAGCTTAACACTGTGCAGAGGTCACACTACACTAACTTGTAGCTTTAGCTGAACACTGTGCAGAGCTTGCACTACACTAACTTGTAGCTTTAGCTGAACACTGTGCAGAGGTCGCACTACACTAACTTGTAGCTTTAGCTGAACACTATGCAGAGGTCGCACTACACTAACTTGTAGCTTTAGCTGAACACTGTGCAGAGTCGCACTTTACTAATGTTTAAATAATGTAGCTGCCTGTGGTAGTGATAGGATCAGAAAAACACCACCAACCTTCTACAGGTAACTTTAGCTGAACACTGTGCAGAGGTCGCACTACAATAACTGTAAATACTGTAGCTAATAGGACTAATAGGATCAGAAGAACACCAGCAATTTTCTTTAAATACTGTAACAACACTTGCCTGCCTGTCAGTAGGAAGATAATAACAGGAACGGATCTCTCTAAACTGAATACAGTGTATATATATATATATATATATATATATATATATATATATACATACAACACCTGGGATGCATATATATATATATATATATATATATATATATACACAATACACTGTAAGTGCAGCTAACTGACTGACTTTGCTGCCTAATCTATCTAACTTAAATCAAAAGACACTGTCTCTCTGTCTTTCAATGCCGGAACACACTACACAGGGCCGACGTGCAGGCGGCCTTATATAGTGTGGGGCGTGTACTAAACCCCCTGAGCCATAATTGCCCAAAGCCACCCTGGCTTTGGCCAATTACAGCTCTCTGTACAGACATCGCTGTGATTGGCCAAGCATGTGGGTCATAGTGCATGCTTGGCCAATCATCAGCCAGCAATGCACTGCGATGCCGCAGTGAATTATGGGCCGTGACGCGCCATTCGAATTTGGGGCGAACGGCCCATATCGTTCACAACTTGGCGAACGGTCGAACAGACGATGTTCGAGTCGAACATGGGTTCGACTCAAACACGAAGCCCATCCCTATCCACCATTAAGTGCATGAAAAAAAGTTTCTTTCCAAGATAAAGCTTACTCATCTCCTGCCATTAGTATATGCCATCCACTGCTTGGTATATTATTTACCTTGATCATCTGTCTGATCACTTATATCAGATATATACAGTAATATTTCTCTGATAATTCCTGCACATATGTAACATCCATTCCTCAACAGCACCAGACCTCCGTTAATATAATTCTTGGCCATGTTTAAACATATGTATCATCTGCTGCATATATGGGCAAAGGACATATACACTTTAAGCTGATAAAAAAAAGAAATGGTTTGCTTAAACTGTGCACTGATATCTCAATGATCACTCATTTCCTAAGACAGTAATGAGAGATATTAATTTTATCATTAGAAACCTTTGATGGTCTATACAGTCTTTAATTACTTTTTGCTACAAGTGACTTTTTTGGATAGTAGTCATTCCTGTTTGGTTTTTTGTTAATTGTCCTAATTGTACTTATTTGCATTTGTATTTATTACATTTATTACATTCACATAACTGAGCTAACTTTCTTAAAATACCATATTACTGTCAGCAAAATGGTTTTAAGCCAGGGTCACTTTAGTAATGTCTGGATGAAAAATAATGTCCTTACCATGCAGGATATTTTCCCTGCATGAATTTTAAGGGTCCTTTTTTTCATTTCGACTGGAGTTCATCTTTTTCCCTGATACATAGTATATTACACACATAGTGAAATATGTATAAGTAATTTTCTATAAATGCGGTAAAGCTAAATTGGTACTTTGAAATGGTTCTATTAGAAGAGAAGGTCATATTCCTAAACGTTGCAATCTTTTTTTCTTCTAGTAACATTAAACACGATTTAAAATAATATTTTTGTGTCTGACAGTGACACAATTTTTTTTAAGGTATTCTCTCCCTGAATCATTACAGATCATTCTTTCTTCCACTAGTCACACATTCCTTTCAAACTGTATTGTAATTTGTACTTTACAGAGCACATAATTGTAATAGCAATTTAAGCTTCGCTGTAAAAAGAATAACTCATATTTTTCAACACTGATGTTTAATGGTGTCACCTCAGAAATTAAACACTTAAAAATAAGAAATAGAGAATAACCCATCCACATGGTATGCATGTCTCACTTCAGTTTAGCCGCATTATTTTTTATGTGAAGAGTACATTAAGTCAATCTATGCCTTAAGCTTAAGCTGTTTTTATGTCTTGGTAGTTGTTAGGTGGATGCTACTTGCCCATATTGTTTAAAAGTTGTCATACTAATCCCTCAACCTTTATGTACATTGGTTATTCTGCATTATCTTGTTCACATTCATAAAGCAATCCTTAATGGAAAGACCTGTCTTCCACCTACAAGGTATGAGGTTCTTGTCTGCATTAAGAAAATACGTTATGAAGGTCTTCTTACTGTATATAGTTTAATGGAAGTAGGGGTTTGCATCTAAGTCAACAGGAAAAGCGCCTTTAAGGCCCCATATACACTATTAGATTTTCTGCAGATTTTTGTCTTCAGATTTACCAAAATCATGTAGTGCAAGGGCCTGCCTGATTGCATACAAATTGAAACTCTAAAGGTTTGACCTCATATTATATGGTTTTGGTAAATCTGAAGACAAAAATCTGCAGAAAATCTAATAGTGTGTATGGGGTCTTTTATTAGCTACAAAAATGGCCACTCATATTTTAATAGAAAACAGAAGGCTCATATAGATCACGCCAGTGCTGTGTTCCAGATGCGTTCCAGCCCACTTTCTGATTGATGTGTGGTGGACTGTTCCCTTCCGGTGCCCTCATCACTTGCAGCTGGTGTACGGATCCCCTGTGGTGTTTTCTCTTCCTAGAGATGAACAATGCAGTCCTGATTTACATCTATACAAACCTTTCTATTAAAATGTGAGTGTCCATTTTTGTAGGTAATACATTTTTTTTTATAAAAGTCTACACTTCAAGACACTTTTTCTGTTCCTTTTTGTTTCCTTAACTACTAGAGCCAACTTCTGCTCTACGGTTCAGCTTGCCCAAGTGGATGGACTTATTGGACTTATTATTGTCCCCCATTTAAACATACCATTTGATTGTTTTCATACTTTTAGTGTATTATAGGTTTTGTTTTATGTGTACAGATCCTGTTGCTCTTATGTCTGTGTAGTTGCATGAAATATTGTTGTCTATTGATTGTCTGGGACTTGGTGCTGCAAGTATTAGTTCATGACAGTACACACTGAATACTGAAAATGTTAATTTGAGGGGGCAGTCCCACCAAAGGTGGAGAAATGTCCTATCAAGCCACAGCCTCTCCAGCAACCAGGTGATATAGTTGAATACACTTACCGACTGCCTCACGCAGATATACTGTGGCAGAATGGCACGGGTAGGCAAATTCACGTACCTGTATGCGATCTGCCTCCCGTGGGCGGGAGGGGCGGATCGGACCCCCCCCCCCGGTGCCCGAAGCGGTCGGATTCTGTCCAGGAGCGATGAGAGGTGAGGGGGTGATATAGTTGAATACATTAACCACTTACCAACTGCCTCACGCAGATATACTGTGGCAGAATGGCACAGGCAGGCAAAATCACGTACCTGTACGCGATCTGCCTCCCGCGGGCAGGGGGTCCGATCGGACCCCCCCCGGTGCTCGAGGCGGTCGGCTTCTGTCTGGGAGCGATGAGAGGTGAGGGGGAGGCCATCCATTCGTGGCCCCCCCTCGCGATCGCTCCCAGCCAATGAAATCCTTCCTCTGCTGCTGTATAGTAAACAGCAGCAGAGGAAGTGATGTCCTCTCTCCTCGGCTCGGTATTTTCCATTCCAGCGTAGAGGAGAAAAGACATCCGAGTGAGTGCACAACACACACAGTAGAACACTCCAGGCATACTTTACACCCCCCATCACCCCCGATCACCCCCCAATCACCCCCTGTCACACTGACACCAAGCAGTTTGTTTTTTTTCTGATTACTGCATTGGTGTCAGTTTGTGACAGTTAGTGTGGTAGGGCAGTTAGTGTTAGCCCCCTTTAGGTCTAGGGTACCCTCCTAACTCCCCCTAATAAAGTTTTAACCCCGTGATCACCCCCGTCGCCACTGTCACTAAGCGACCATTTTTCTGATCGCTGTATTAGTGTCACTGGTGAGGCTAGTTAGGGAGGTAAATATATAGGTTCTCTGTCAGCATTTTATATCATCAGGGACCCCCATATACTACCTAAAAAAAGTTTTAACCCCTTGATTGTCCCCTAGTTAACCCTTTCACCAGTGATCACTGTATAACTGTTACGGGTGACGCTGGTTAGTTAGTTTATTTTTTATAGTGTCAGGGCACCCGCCGTTTATTACCGAATAAAGGTTTAGCCCCCTAATCGCCCAGCGGTGATATAAGTTAGGTTTTAGGGTCAGATAGGGTCTGCGTCACCCCAGGCAGCGTCAGGTTAGCGCCACTGCCGCTAACACCCACGCACGCACCGTACACTTCCCTTAGTGGTATAGTATCTGAACGGATCAATATCTGATCTGATCAGATCTATACTAGCGTCCCCAGCAGTTTAGGGTTCCCAAAAATGCAGTGTTAGCAGGATCAGCCCAGATACCTGCAAGCACCTGTGTTTTGCCCCTCTGCCCGGCCCGGCCCAGCCCACCCAAGTGCAGTATCGATCGATCACTGTCACTTACAAAACACTAAACGCATAACTGCAGCGTTCGCAGAGTCAGGCCTGATCCCTGCGATCGCTAACAGTTTTTTTGGTAGCGTTTTGGTGACCTGGCAAGCACCAGCCCCAGGCAGCATCAGGTTAGTGCCAGTAGCGATAACACCCACGCACGCACCGTACACCTCCCTTAGTGGTATAGTATCTGAACGGATCAATATCTGACCCGATCAGATCTATACTAGCGTCCCCAGCAGTTTAGGGTTCCCAAAAATGCAGTGTTAGCGGGATCAGCCCAGATACCTGCTAGCACCTGCATTTTGCCCCTCCCAGCCCAGCCCAGCCCACCCAAGTGCAGTATCGATCGATCACTGTCACTTACAAAACACTAAACGCATAACTGCAGCGTTCGTAGAGTCAGGCCTGATCCCTGCGATCGCTAACAGTTTTTTTGGTAGCGTTTTGGTGAACTGGCAAGCACCAGCGGCCTAGTACACCCTGGTCGTAGTCAAACCAGCACTGCAGTAACAATTGGTGACGTGGCGAGTCCCATAAGTGCAGTTCAAGCTGGTGAAGTGGCAAGCACAACTAGTGTCCCACTGCCACCAAGAAGAAGACAAACACAGCCCGTCATGCCCATAATGCCCTTCCTGCTGCATTCGTCAATCCTAATTAGGAACCCACCACTTCTGCAGCACCCGTACTTCCCCCATTCACATCACCAACCAAATGCAGTCGGATGCATGAGAGGCATTTTCTTTATGTCCTCCCGAGTACCCCTACCCAACCAACCCCCCAAAAAAGATGTCGTGTCTACAGCAAGCGCGGATATAGGCGTGACACCCGCTGTTATTGTCCCTCCTGTCCTGACAATCCTGGTCTTTGCATTGGTGAATGTTTTGAACGCTACAATACACTAGTTGAGTATTAGCGTACAGCATTGCACAGACTAGGCACACTAACACAGGGTCTCCCAAGATGCCATCGCATTTTGAGAGACCCGAACCTGGAACCGGTTACAGTTACAAAAGTTACAGTTACAAAAAAAAGTGTAAAAAAAAAAAAAAAAAAACACAAAAAAATATATGAAATAAAAAAAAATTAGTCATTGTTTTATTGTTCTCTCTCTCTATTCTCTCTCTATTGTTCTGCTCTTTTTTACTGTATTCTATTCTGCAATGTTTTATTGTTATTCTGTTTTATCATGTTTGCTTTTCAGGTATGCAATTTTTTATACTTTACTGTTTACTGTGTTTTATTGTTAACCATTTTTTTGTTTTCAGGTACGCCATTCAGCTGCAGCGCGGATTTATTTATCTTGACAGCAACAGCGTTTGCTCCCACGATATATAAAGCCGTGACTCCAGCGGAGGTGATATATGCCGAAGCATGGGGGCAGCAGGGGCGGAGGAGCGATTTGCTCCTACCTTTTGCGGGAGGATGCCCCCATGCTTTGGCATATATAAATGGTGCATGTATGCCCATCATTAGAAGTGGGTGGATGAAGGGAGGTATTCTAATGGTGGGCATACCCACTGATCAATCTCTTTTTTTCGTTCAGCCCACAGGCTGCATGAAAAAAAAATTACAATATATGCCCAATAAGGACCAGCATCGTACTGGTATGTTGCTGGACTTTGAGTGGTTATACCATAATGATGCCTGCAGGTTTAGGTATCATCTTGGTATCATTCTTTTTAGCCAGTGGTCGGCTTTCATGTAAAAGCAATCCTAGTGGCTAATTAACCTCTAGACTACTTTTATAAGCAGTGGGAGGGAATGCCCCCCCACTGTCTTCCATGTTTTTCTGTGGCTCTCCTGTCCCAACAGGGAACCTGAGAATGCAGCCGGTGATTCAGTCAGCTGACCATAGAGCTGATCAGAGACCAGAATGGCTCCAAACATCTCTATGGCCTAAGAAACCGGAAGCTACAAGCATTCCATGACTTAGATTTCGCCGGATGTAAACAGCGCCATTGGGAAATTGGGATTATCACACCGATCTTGGTGTGGTCAGATGCTTTGAGGGCAGAGGAGAGATCTAGGGTCTAATAGAACCCAATTTTTTCAAAAAAGAGTACCTGTCACTACCTATTGCTATCATAGGGGATATTTACATTCCCTGAGATAACAATAAAAATGATTTAAAAAAATGAAAGGAACAGTTTAAGCAAAAAAAAGAAATAAAAAAAAAAGCACCCCTGTCCCTCCCTGCAAAGGTGAATGCAAGCATTGGTCTGGCGTTAAATGTAAACAGCAGTTGCACCATGCATGTGAGGTATCACCACGAAGGTCAGATCGAGGGCAGTAATTTTAGCAGTAGACCTCCTCTGTAAATCTAAAGTGGTAACCTGTAAAGGCTTTTAAAAGCTTTTAAAAATGTATTTAGTTTGTCGCTACTGCATGTTTGTGCTCAATTTTAAAGCATGTCATGTTTGGTATCCATGTACTCGGCCTAAGATCATCTTTTTTATTTCATCATACATTTGGGCAATATAGTGTGTTTTAGTGCATTAAAATTTTAAAAAGTGTGTTTTTTCCCAAAAAAATGCGTTTGAAAAATCGCTGCGCAAATACTGTGTGAAAAAAAAAGAAAAAAAAAATGAAAACATGTTTGGGGGTTCAAAGTAATTTTCTTGCAAAAAAAAATAATTTTTTCATGTAAACAAAAAGTGTCAGAAAGGGCTTTGTCTTCAAGTGTTTAGAAGAGTCGGTGATGTGTGACATAAGCTTCTAAATGTTGTGCATAAAATGCCAGGACAGTTCAAAACCACCCCAAATGACCCCATTTTGGAAAGTAGACACCCCAAGCTATTTACTGAGAGGCATGTCGCGTCCATGGAATATTTTATATTGTGACACAAGTTGCGGGAAAAAGACAAATTTTTTTTTTTTTTGCACAAAGTTGTCACTAAATGATATATTGCTCAAACATGCCATGGGAATATGTGAAATTACACCCCAAAATACATTCTGTTGCTTCTCCTGAGTATGGGGATACCACATGTGTGAGACTTTTTGGGAGCCAGCTGCGTACGGGACCCCGAAATCCCAGCACCGCCTTCAGGCTTTCTAAGGGCGTAAATTTTTTATTTCACTCTTCACTGCCTATCACAGTTTCGGAGGCCATGGAATGTCCAGGTGGCACAAAACTCCCACAAATGACCCTATTTTGGAAAGTAGACACCCCAAGCTATTTGCTGAGAGGTATAGTGAGTATTTTGCAGACCTCACTTTTTGTCACAAACTTTTGAAAATTGAAAAAAAAAAAAAAACATTTTTTTTCTTGTCTTTCTTCATTTTCAAAAACAAATGACTGCTGCAAAATACTCACCATGCCTCTCAGCAAATAGCTTGGGGTGTCTACTTTCCAAAATGGGGTCATTTGGGGGGAGTTTGTGCCACCTGGGCATTCCATGGCCTCCGAAACTATGATAGGCAGTAAAGAGTGAAATCAAAAATTTACGCCCTTAGAAATCCTGAAGGCAGTGATTGGTTTTCGGGGCCCCGTACGTGGCTAGGCTCCCAAAAAGTCCCACACATCTGGTATCTCCATACTCAGGAGAAGCAGCTGAATGTATTTTGGGGTGCAATTCCACACAGCCCATGGCCTGTGTGAGCAATATATCATTTAGTGACAACTTTTTGTAATTTTTTTTTTTTGTCATTATTCAATCACTTGGGGAAAAAAAAGAATATTCAATGGGCTCAACATGCCTCTCAGCAATTTCCTTGGGGTTTCTACTTTCCAAAATGGGGTCATTTGGGGGGATTTGTACTGCCCTGCCATTTTAGCACCTCAAGAAATGACATAGGCAGTCATAAACTAAAAGCTGTGTAAATTCCAGAAAATGTACCCTAGTTTATAGACACTATAACTTTTGCGCAAACCAATAAATATACACTTATTGACATTTTTTTTACCAAACACATGTGGCCGAATACATTTTGGCCTAAATGTATGACTAAAATTGAGTTTATTGGATTTTTTTTTATAACAAAAAGTAGAAAATATCATTTTTTTTAAAATTTTCGGTATTTTTCTGTCTATAGCGCAAAAAATAAAAACTGCAGAGGTGATCAAATACCATCAAAAGAAAGCTCTATTTGTGGGAAGAAAAGGATGCAAATTTCGTTTGGGTACAACATTGCATGACCCCGCAATTAGCAGTTAAAGTGACGCAGTGCCAAATTGTAAAAAGTGCTCTTGTCAGGAACGGGGTAAATCCTTCCGGGGCTGAAGTGGTTAAGGACAACTGGGCTGGTACCCTGTACCACCTGGAATACAATTTATAGCAAGTCTCTTAAAATTTGGAACTAACAGAGGAAACCTGCTTATTTTTGTATTCTGATTTTCTGTCACAGTTATACCAACGTTTTTCTCCCATTGCCTTACAAATTGTGGATGTGGATGTTAATTAACATAGTTCTTTACATTTTGTTAGGACATCTGATATTTGATTTACTGAGATTGATCTTAAAGCTCGACACAATGTGAAATCTCTCCAGTTTCATCATTGTATTTGGGAGGGCAATCTGTGAGCCTAGTGACAAAGAACATCTGCAAAAAGCTGCAGTTTCATGAAGGTTTGAGTCTGTATAAACACCTGTTGTGTCAGATTGTTTTCAATTTTAGGTAGTAGGGCCTCCAGTAAAACACAAACATCATAGGGGAGAGGGGACATCCCTGTCTTGTATCATTTTTAATGTGAAAGTGCGAGGAAAAAGTTTATTGGCCTCTCAGAGGGATCATGGTTTAAAGCACTTACCCATCAGAGCATCTTCTCTCCAAAACCTAACTGGTATAGGACCCAGTGGCGGAACTATAGGGGTTGCTGAGGTTGCCATGGCGACCGGGCCCCTTGCTGCGGGCCCCCTGTATACACTACTTTGATAGGGGAGCGGAGACAAGCTCCCCGATCCTAAGCCGAACTGTATTCGGCACTGTGCAGGGAGCTGCTCACATTGATTACAAAGTGAAAGCAGTGTGTGCTGTGCTCTTTGTCTCCCCCTATAGTGCAGTACCCGACAGGAAGAGCTAAGGTAAAGTTCTGCCGTTTTTTATCTACTGTATGTGTGTTTATGTGTATGTGCATGTATGTATGTGTGTGTGTATGTGCATGTGTGTGTATGTATGTATGTATGCATGTGTGTGTGTATGTGCATGTGTGTGTGTGTATGTATGTGTGTGTATGTGTGTATGTGCATGTGTGTGTATGTATGTATGTGTGTGTGTGTGTGTGTGTGTATGTGCATGTATGTGTGTGAGCATCTATGTATATGTGCATGTGTGTGTATGTATGTAGTGGCAGTGCGTCCATAGGGGCGCATGGGGCCACCCCCTCTCTCCAGGCACCCCTCTATCACAAATAGATAGATTCATGCATAGTGTGAATCTATCTATGGCCACCATTGCCCCCCCTATTCAGACGCCTGGCCCCTTTTTGGACACCAGGCGCCTGAATTACATCGGCAGGGGTGTTTTTAAAGCACTAATAGGCTTCAAAATAGGTGAACTGCGAGTGCCATGCTTGGCACTCACAGTCCACCCAGGTGTGTTAGAAAAGCGAATAAATATTTGCTTTCCTAACACTGAACCGCCTCTCCACCAATCAGGTCGGGTCTGTTACACGTCACCTGATTGGCTGAAACGACAGGCGCCGCTATTGGATGCCTATCAGGAGGAGAGGATGGGAGGAGACGCATGGAGGGCCCGCTCGTCGACGTCACCCGCTGCCCCACCGAGACAGGGTAAGTGCCGGGCAGACTGCGAGCGGGCAGGGGGGTCACAGTGGCAGCATTTGATGGCACAGTGGCTGCGTTTCAGGGCACAGTGGCTGCGTTTGATGGGCACCGTGGCTGCGTTTCATAGGCACAGTGGTGGCAATTGATGGGCACAGTGGCTGCGTTTGATGGGCACAGTGGCTCCGTTTGATGGGCACAGTGGTGGCAATTGATAGGCACAGTGACTGCATTTGATGGGACACAGGGGCTGCATTTGATGGGCACAGTGGCTGCGTTTGATGGGCACAGTGGCTGCGTTTGATGGGCACAGTGGCTGCGTTTGATGGGCACAGTGGCTGCATATGATGGGCACAGTGGCTGCATATGATGGGCACAGTGGCCGCGTTTGATGAGCACAGTGAGGCTGCAATTGATGCGTTTTTTAAAGAATTTTTGCTTGCGCCCCCCAAAAAATTTTGAGCACCATCTGCCACTGGTTTATATGTGTGTGTATTTATGTGTGTGTGTGGGTGTATGTATGTGTGTTTACATGTATATATGCACATTTTATGTATGCACTTTTAATCCTGACCCCCTATATGTGTCCCATTAGAACTGATTTTTTTTTTTTTGCTTGTTCATAGTACCAGCAAAAAAAATGCTGTTCCTCTGAAAAGTGATCCATGCTCAGATCGCTTTTCAGAGGCATTTGACAGCCGGTAAAGAGGCAATATGTTGCCTCCTGACCGCCTGTTTTAACCCCTTAAATGCATCATCACTATGCTGCAACTGCATGCAATGCACACAGTTGCAGGGTGGTTGCAGTGCAGCCACTTCAAGGGTGCCCTGACTGGAAAAAGATTGAGAAACACCGATGGGTTCCTCATAGAGGAACCCATCTCTCCATTTTCCTCCTGCAGCCGCTGAATGCATGTGGGAGGGAGAGGAGGAGAAGCGCGGGGGGGGGGAGAAATCTATTCCTTTACATGCAGCCACCCACTTGCGACCGGACCCTGGTGTTCCGCCATCGGGCTCGGAGAAAAGAGCCCTGTCCGGGGGTCAGGGGGGCCCTTAATGGTTTCTTGCATCGGGGCCCTGAAGATTCTAGTTACGCCTCTGATAGGACCTCTTCTTTAATTATCCAATCTATTCTGTCCAATACTTTTTCAGCATCAATGAAGAGAATTTAACAGGGGAGATTATGTGCTTTCACACGAAGAAAGCTAGGGAGCACCTGTTGAGAATTTTCTCGGTCCCAGTGTATTCGCTTTTTCAAATAAGGGTTTTCTCCTGGACGGAATTTTGGCCAGGATTTTCATTTCCTTATAAAAAAGTGTGGCTATAATTTTGGCATTTGATGTTATCTTTACTTTTCAAGTGAAGTATAATGAGGGCCAGTAAAGCCTCAGAAGGCGATTTCCCATGACCCTGAATCAAGTTAACGTTTCTAATAATAGATTTTTGAATTTAAGATAATATGCCCTACTGAGCCAATCTGTACCTGGGCTTTTCCCAGAAGCCATGGCTCCCGTTACTTCTTCCATAGTAATATCCCCTTCTAGGGATTAGGATATACATTTGGTTAGGCTACAGTAAGACACCTCCACCCAACCACCATTACAAAAATATCCTTTTTTTTACCTACTTTACTCGTTAAATAGTTTTTGGCTACTGGACCCACTATATGGGTAAATAGCAATATACAAATTGAGGACAACCCAGCATCAGGTGTGGCCACCATTATTTTCCAGCACTGCCTTAACCCTCTTGGGAATGGAGTTCACCAGAGCTTCACAGGTTGCCACTGGAGTCCTCTCCCACTTCTCCATGACAACATCACTGAGCTGGTGGATGTTAGAGACCTTGCGCTCCTCCACCTTCCTTTTGAGGATGCCTCAACAGCATCAGATCAGCAAGGAGAATTTTTTTTAAGGGGGTTAGGTCGATCTTTAATTTTTTTTTTTTTTTCAATAAAGTTTTATTGAGTTTTACAGTTTTACAAAGTATATGTGACATACGTCTCAATCTGTGCGTTTACAAACTCATAGCGTATATGCAGTGTTCAAAGTAGTACATTCACAGACGGGCGTTAGGTAAGCCACTTTAAAGCGAGAAGATAACGTACTAAAAATCAACAATTAGAGTTCCCGAACTGAAAGCAGTAAACTTGTGCTGAGATATTGCTGCTGGGGGGGGCGGGTCTGCATAGGGTCCACGGTCACGTCCGGACACGGTAAGTGAAGAAACCCCGAGTCCTTTCACCCCCAAAAGGGGATCATTTCTGTGAATGGGTCGGGAGCGGAAGTTGTTGGGTCAGTGGTACCAATGACTAATGAGTAATGCGGGTTATGAAGCGGTGCCACTGAGTGACCTGGTTCTTTGCAGCCGAGTGTTGTGCAAGAAAGAGTGTCTGGGGTATTCGTACCCCTGTGTCACAGGAATGTAAGATGAGAGAGTATGCTCAAGTGGATAATTGTCCATGTTGTCTGTGAGAAGGGTGGGGGTAGGGTCTCAACTGATACGGGGAGAGGGGTGTAGGAAGGACCAAGGGGTAAGGCGGCCAGTTCAAGTCAGGGAGTTAAGATTATGCTGCAAAATGTGTTCAGAGCGTGGTGTGTGGAAGAGTGGTAGGTTGGGTGGTTTTCGTGGATGATTGGCGGAAGTGTAGCCAGCTCGCCCAGGTGGTGTTAAATTTGGTAGGGTTGTCGTTGGCTTGACAGATAAGATTCTCCATTTCTGCTATTTTGTCTACCCTCCGGATCCAGTCTTGAACCGATGGGGGTGACGTGTTCCTCCATAAAACGGGGACGCATAGATTAGCTGCATTGATTAAGTGTATGGTAAGTGATTTTTTGTAGGTGCCTGGGGCGACAGGAGTGTGATGAAGTAGGTATCTTTCGGGGGTGAATGCTGGTGTATAAGTGGTTATTTGGGTAATTAACTGATGTATCGCCTGCCAGAATGGTTGGATGAGGCTGCAATTCCACCAAATGTGCAATAAGGTGCCTTTGGCAGAACCGCACCTCCAACAGGTTGGGGGAATGGATGGGTGAAAATGGTGTACTCTGTCAGGTGTTCTGTACCATTTAGAGAATACTTTATATCGGTTTTCTTGCGTTAAGACATTTATAGATCCCTTATGCATGAGGGTGAAGATGGAGTCCCATTTCTGCGGGGATAGATCCAGCGAGAGGTCCGGTTCCCATTGCCGAACCAGTTTGTCATTTTTGACTATGTGCTGTGAGAACAGGAGAGAGTAGGTGGTGGAAATGAGGTGGCCCTGGGGTTCGGTGTCTAGGCAAGTTAGTTCCAGTGGGGTTTGGTCTCTGCTGTAAGGGGAGTCCCTGCTATGTGTCTGAAAAAAAGTCTCAATTGTAGGTACTTAAAAAAAGGTAAGTGAAAGCCAGAAAGTGTCGAGTCAAGTTCCGTGTGGGTGAGTAGTGAACCATTGCGAAAACAGCTATGAGCTCTTACTGGAGTGGTGACCGAGTCATGGGCAGGGTCTGTATGCACTAGACCCGGGGGGAATTCCGGGTTGTTAGTTAGTGGGGTCATGGGACCCGGTGTTGGGAGCATGTGAAGTGTTTTGCAAGCCCTTTTGAAAATTGCGAGGGTGGCGCCAATGAAAGGGTGAGAAGAGAAGGCTTCTGGTATGTGTCTGCTATCGACCCATGGAGAGTTCACGATCGGAAGGCTCGCAAATGAGTCTTCTAATTCAACCCAGTCTTTGGCCGGACGGTGTTTGTGCCAGTCCACCAATCTGGTCAAGTGGCAGGCCCAATGGTATTTTTGTAGATCAGGAAGTCCCAGGCCTCCTAATTGTTTGGGAAGGACTAATCTATCCCAGCTAAGTCTTGGTTGTTTCGATGCCCATATGAAGGACCTGCAGATGCGTTTATAGGATAAGAAGAATGTGGGGGGCAGCTTTATTGGTATGGCTTGAAGAAGGTACAGGATTCTGGGTAGAACGTTCATCTTCAGTATGGCGATCCTGCCCAGCCAAGAGAAGGATCCCAGATGCCACTTCTGAAGATCCCCTTGGATGGACAGCATCAAGGGTGCGAAATTACTGGTATATAGGTTTTTCAGGTCTGAGGTGATTTTGATTCCGAGGTAAGAGATGGCCGAGGGTTCCCAGCCGAAGGGGAAGTTAAGTTTGCAGAGATTTACCGTGTCAGGGGGTAGAGTAATGTTGAGGGCTTTGGATTTGTTGAAGTTGATTCTCAGGTTAGAGAGGGTTTTGAAGAATTCGAAATCAGCTAGAAGATTGGGGATGGTTGTGATGGTGTCAGTCAGGAACAGTAGTATATCGTCCGCGTATGCGGCTAATTTGTAGGACTTATGGTGCATGTCGACACCTCTGATAGTGGGGTTATCTCTCAATTTGCGTAGCATTCGTTCAAGGGTCAGTATAAATATAAGTGGTGACAGGGGGCACCCTTGACGGGTCCCATTGGAAACAGAGAAGGCGTCCGACAGCGTGCCGTTAATTCGTAATCTGGCAGTTGGGGAGGCATAGAGGGCCATGATCATTGTGAGCATGCGCGGGGGCAACCCTATCGCCTGAAGCGTGGCCTCCATGTAGACCCATGCCACCCTGTCGAACGCCTTCTCTGCATCCAGCGAGAGAAAAAACCCTTTGGTGGACGTTTTTGTGAGCCAATGGTGTATGTTCAACGCTTTAGTGGTGTTGTCCCTAGCTTCACGGCCGGGGACAAAGCCAACCTGTTCTAGTGAAATTAGAGATGGTATGAAAGGTAGGATTTGGTTAGCTAACGCTTTCGCGTATAGCTTGAGGTCTATGTTAAGCAGAGAGATGGGGCGGTAGTTTGTCACTTGCGTGGGATCCTTGTCTTTTTTGGGGATGAGCGTAATGTGGGCTGCGAGCATTTCATTGTGCGCGTGTGTTGAAGGGGATAGAGTGTTGAGGGCTTTCGCTAGGTGTGGAAGGAGGGTGGAAGGGAAGGCCTTATAATAGCAGGTCGAGAAGCCATCAGGGCCGGGGCTTTTACCAGTCTTCATTTGTCGTAGTGCTAGAAGGAGTTCGTCTGTTGAAATTGGGGTGTCTAGTGATTGAGCTTCTTCGGTTAATAGGGGTTGCGGTCCATATTGTTGAAGGAAATTTAGGAGGGCGGTTTTCCGATTAAGTGAGTCGTTGGCGTGTTGTGGCGGGGTCAAATTGTACAATTTGGTGAAGTATTGAACAAATTGTGTCGAGATATCTTCGTTTTTAGAGAACGATTCCCCATTTGAGTTAGATATTTTATGAATAGTATGTGAGGCCTTTTTAGAGTGGAGTGCCCTTGCTAATAGTTTGCTGGATTTGTTCCCAAATTCATAATATAGTTTTTGTGTCAGCATGAATTTGCGTTTCAGCGATTTGTTAAGTGCATCTAAAAGCTCCTCCCTCGCCCTTGTCAAATCAGTTAGTAAAGCAGAAGTGACGGAGGCTTTGTGTGCCTGTTCGAGCGTGTGTACGCGCGCGGTTAGCTCGGCTATGCGTGCGCGGTTGAGTTTGTTGCGGTTAGCGGCGATAGAGAGGAGTTTGCCCCTAATGACACATTTATGCGCGTTCCATGCGGTCAGCGGCGTGACGTCAGGAGTGTCGTTATTGGCAAAAAAGTCAGTCAGGCATTTGGATAGTCTATTTATGTTAAGTTCATCCGTCAGTAGGGAACTATCAAGACGCCAAATGCACGTTTTCGTGTTCTTGGTCGGTAATAGTAAGGTCATGGAGATAGGGTTGTGACAGTAGGGACGGTTCAATGGTCGCTTTCGTGAGGTTGGTCAAGTCATTTTGAGATAGGAAGAAGTGGTCCAATCTGGAGTACTTGTCATGTGACGGTGAGTAGTACGAGTAGTCCCTTTCCTTGGGGTGCAGTGTGCGCCACGTGTCGTGGAGGAGTAGATCGCTGAGTTGTAGTTTAATTGCCCTTAAGGCCCTATGGGTGAGAAAGGAGGATGCGTTTGAGGTGTCTAGAGATGGGTTCAGTGGGATATTGAAATCCCCGCCGACAATAAGTGTACCGACTTGGAAACTAGTCAACAATTGCAAAGTTGTTTTGAAAAAGGAGACCTGGCCCGAGTTTGGCGCGTAAATGTTAGCGATAGTGTAGGGCAGCTGGTGGAGAGTGCCTTTTATGAAAAGGTATCTTCCATCTGGGTCCTTTAGCGTGTCTGTGATCAGGAATGGACATTGATTGGAGACGAGTGTTGTGACCCCTTTAGATTTCGACTCTACGTTAGAGGCGTTAATTATCGTGGGGAAGTAACGGCTGTGAAATTTAGGAATGGAATCTGTGCGGAAATGTGTTTCCTGAATTAACACTATGTGTGCTTTGGATTGTTTGAGGGATGATAGTAGTTGGGACCGTTTTTCAGGGGTATTAAGCCCTCTTATGTTAATTGAGTATAGTTTGAGGGAGTTTGATAGCTGTGGCGTGACTCCCTGAGTGGAGTTAAAGTTTGTCATGGCCGCCGTCGCAGGGAGGGGGGGGGGGATGGGGTCGGTTAGTAGTAGAGAACGTCTGGTAGAGGACGTCTGGTGAGAAGAGCTAGTTTGCGTGGCAGACGCGGGTTAGGTGGGGGGAGGTACCGAAGAGGTGTGGAGCGGTGTGTCCACGTGCCTCTAAAATTATGGATCGGTTGAGTGTCGGTCCTGCGTGAGGAGACGTATCCTGTGAGGGAGACGTAGGCCCAACGCAGGCCCGAGTGGGGGTTGACCACAACCAGGCGATGGAGAAAGTGAGGGTGATATGTAATGAGGATGAGGACGAAGCCCTCCGCCACAGGAAATTCTGTAGCCAATTACTGAGGTGCAGTTGATAGACAGGTTGGTCATGAATGGTAGGTACATATTATGGGGTAGCATGATAGGAACGGTGGTTGACATTAGCGCATAATGTGTTTAGGATTAGGCAGTTTATCTAAACATGCAAACAATGAAACTGTGAAACAAAGAGAGACCCGTGGGCAAGGTAACCTCCAGTGCTAGGTGGGGCAGGTATTGGGGTTGAGGCATAGCCGAAGAAAGGCGGCTGATGTCAATTCAAGTAGCGCATCAGTCCACTCCTTTAAGGGAGTGATGTAGTGGCGAGGGGGTTGAGGCCTAGGTTAGCGACTGGAAATTACCTCTCCCAGGGGCTTGCACAACTGGTCCATAACCATATGCCTCTGAAAGGGGCATAAATTAGGTAAAAGGAGGCATCCGAAACCTTAGAGGGCGGATATTGGCGGTATTGAGAGCACCGCCCTATGAAGTCTCTCCTAATCAAAAAAAATGAAAGAATGAGAGAATGGTGAAACCGTTAAACAGTATACACTAAACCATAAGGTGGATGTCCCGGCCAGTTCATACTCCAGTATGTGAAGGTGATGGGTATTGCAGCTTGGTGGGATCCACAGGTTGTTGACGTGTAGGTGGAGTGCAGGATTATCATTGTGCTGCGCCTTCATGGCAATAGGTAGGAGGGTGTCTTATTGTAGACCGCTGCGATACTGGGGTCTCCATGCAGGTCACTGCTGTGGTTGCTAGTAGCTAAGTGTGCAGCAGCCTGGGATGAAGTGCTGTTTCCGTTCGGTGTTGGCGGCTTGTCAGGTCGGCGAGCATGCGTGCAGCATCAGGTCTTACGTGGGCACGTTGGAGTATGGGCGGGGTGCGTCGTCGCAGGGCAGTGTGGGTGTTGTAGTCGTGGGCTCGGGTGACCGGCTGAAGTCTAGCGATAGTGGGCAGTGACATCTGCCCACCGGATTAAGGACAATTTCTGTGGGCGTTCACTGAGCGAGTTCCGAAGGCGGTCGTGCAGTAACATCTCTTTGGCGCTGAGTTGGAGGGGAAATAGCCCACCAGCCGGTGGATCCGGCTGACATGTCCTGCTAACGATCTAGTGCGACCTTCTGAGATGGTTTCGCAAAAAAGGAAAAAGGTGTAAAAAAAGAAAAAAATGAACAATAAAAGTCATTAGGAACTCAAACTTTGAATAAAGTCAAAGGCCTCGGGTTTTGTGGTTGGCACTTTCCGACATCTAAGAGGACAAGGCCACTTTAGACATGCCTGTTACGGCCCCTTCGCGTGCCCCGGGATCTAGGGGAGATGTCTGGGCTGTTGGTACGGTGGTATGAGCGGTGTGCAGTGAGGCTCCTGCGAGCGGAGGGTGAACATCTCTGGTTGAGCCGAGGCGCTTGCGTCTCCATGGGGTCTTCTCTGGCCATCCCTGTGCGGGGGCGAAAGGCTGCGTACCAGTTCGGTACCGGTATCAAGGGGATGCCGAGGGTGGCACAGAAATGAGGAAGGTCTTCTGGGACTTTGAGGATCGCTGTGCGGCCGTGTGTGGAGGCAGAGAGGCAGAAGGGAAACTTCCACTTATACAGTATTTGTCTGTCCCTCAGGGTCTCTAGCAGGGGTCTCAGGTCTCGCCTGTGTTGAAGAGTAATACCGGAGAGATCCTGGTAGATTTGCACCGGGGCCCCGTCATGCAATATCTGGGGTCTGCCCCGCGCCATTTTGAGGATTTCCTTTTTAAGCCTGAAGTCCACGATGCAGCAGATAATGTCCCTTGGTGGGTCTGTGTCCCTGCCTTTGGGGCGCAGTGCGCGGTGGATACGTTCCATGTCAATAGGGGTGTGAGCAGGCCAGTTAAGCAGAGAGTTAAAGATGGAGACTATAGCCGTGGAGATCTGATCTCCTTCAAATGTCTCCGGCAGGCCTCTAATACGCAGATTGTGCCTTCTGCCTCTGTTGTCGAGGTCTTCAATGTGCCTCTGCATGTCACGCAGCTGTCGGGTGTGCGAGTCTACATCTTCCGTGACTGACTGAAGGATAACTTCATGATGGTCAGACACGTTCTCTACCACCTGGACCCTATCATTCAGTGACTTGAGATCCAGTCTAAGTTCCGAAATGGCGGCTGCCAGTGCCTCTTTAATATCATCCGCCACGGAGCGGAGATCCAGAATGGTTAGGGGCGGGTGCGGCCTGAGTTCTATCCCTTCTTCCCCATCGGCCGGAGGCAGTATTTGAGGTAGCGGAATGGGCATATGGTGCGGTTGAGAGGATGGTTGTGAGGAGAGCCCCTGTGAATGGCGGGAGGGCGCCATATTGCCTCTACCCACCCGGAACATCTCCGGAATGTTCTGCCCCTGTGTCCCGGCCAGGTCTCTTGGGGATCTCGAGCGGGATGCTGAGGAGGTTCGGGAAGCTGTCCCCATAGTCGGTGGAGGGTGCAGTACGAGATTACCTCAAAATATCAGTGGCTTTCTCCTGTGGCGGATGGAGCTGTAGGATTAGGCAACTATCTCCATGCCAGGTCAGGCCACGCCCCGATCTTTAATTTTTTGTCTCCTCTTTTTCTGTGATGCAGACATTTCATCCTGTCTTATGTTATTAGAGGACTTTTGGGTTAATTTATGAATAAACATTTTATCTACTCATTTTCTGAGGGCCCTGGCAAGTAGTCTACTGCTCCTGTTCACATATTCAAAGAAGTTTTGCACCAAATATCTAATTTTCCCATTTGCCTGCTAGTTTATCTCTCTCCTAGGTTGCATATGCAACTGGGTTATCTCCTAGATTTGTCAATAATATGTCTCTGCTCCATATTATTTAATGTGGATGTGTACCCGCCTCTCATCCTTTAGCCTTGAGCCTTGTGCTACCATTTTACCCATAATCATAGCTTTGTGAGCCTCTCAGAGAATCCATGTGACATCCCCTCTAAGAAATATTCTTTAAAATTTGCCTGTAAGGTGCTTCTCACCTGTGCCTTCACCACTGAATCAGCTAGAAGCTATTCAGGCTCCATGTCCATTCTCTAAGATGCATATCAGTGAGTATTAGACTAATAGAGATCAGAGCATGGTACAAATCATGATTGATTGGATATCCACTGACATCACAAAATCTAAAGACCTACGGTTGAGTAACATTAGAACAATCCTAGAAAAAGATTGGTGTAATGTCTTTTTCAGAAGCATAGAGCAATCAGTTACAATCTAACATCCTCAGCCTTTCTAAAGATTTTTTAAAAATGTTTCAAAACAGCTGCAGAGAGTGCAGATTTGCCAGAAGAGGTGTCAAGCAAGGGTTTCAAACTCACAGTAAAATCATGCCTTATCAGCAGCCTACCTTCAGTGAACCAAAGCAAGTCTCAAAAGTTCTCACCAAAAATGCTATCTGTTGAAAGTTAGGGACATAGTCCGGGCAAAAGCTATCAAATGATTGTACAGGGTGCCTTTTATTTTGATCATCACTTCTCATTATCTTGCTACACATCCCTATTTGTACAAAACTTTTTAAGAGTATACGGAGCCTGACTTTTATTTAAAGTTGTTGGGCTATGTTTGAGTACAAGTGGTCTATATGTGGTTGAACATATTAGGAGAAAATATAGAGGCTGATTGTAGGAGGTGGAGACAGCAAATAGGCTGAAAAGTTGAGGGGAGAGGGAAGGTCAAAGAATTGCTAGAAAATTGTGTGGGTCTGAAGATTTTCACATGTTCAGTGTGCCTAAAGTATTTGTAAATGCTACATGTTTGTTCTTAAAATAACAAACATGTAATATTCCCCTGCTCTGTGCAATGGTGAGCAATGGTTTTGCACAGATAAAGCCCCGATGCTCCTCCTCTCAGTTCCCCCTCCAGCACTCCTGGCTTCCATCCTTCCTGCCGATTGCCCCCTTAGCAAGGCGCTTCTGCTGCTGTATCTTAGCCAATGAGGAAGGAGAGAGCAGAGAGAGCTTCTGCTCTCTTGCATATTGCTGGACTGAGATGGGGTTTAGGTAAGTATAATGTATAAGTATATATATAGTATAAGGGGAGCTGCATGCAGAAGATTGTTTTACCTTAATGCATAGAATGCATTAAGGTAACAAAAACTGTCTGCCTTTACAGCACCTTTAATGCATTTAATAAGCTCAGTATAATTAAAAAATAAAACAGTTTTAAAAAAGTAATTAAAAAGCTATTAAAAGAATCACCCGCATAGGCACAATTAATATTTGATCAAATATTTGTGATGACCCGCTTCAGAAATCTACCCCTAACAGAGATGTTAAAGATATAGGAAGATTAATCAAGTTACAAAATACAAGATTGATAGAAGTGTACATTATAATTTTTAGCTATTTAATGGTTAACACAGTGAGCTTAGGGAAACAATTGTCTTATTAACAGATACACTAATGTTTGCTAGCAAAATATAAATAAATATATAATACATTCTGGTTAAGAATGAATAGAAAATATTTTCTTGCTTTCATCTTGTCACAAGCAGACTTCAACCACCACCCCTGCCGATGGTCTATCTGTAGGTGGCATTATTCAGCCAAGTAAACCCTGTCCAGATACAAATTATTCATAAGTAAGAAGAGTTTGCTAGTTGTGACAGCTGCCTGCTATTTACAACATCATTAAAATAGTTCTGCTGCAGCTACTGGTTTCACTGATAATGATGACAGGAAGATGTCACCCATGAAGTACTATAGGAGTATTTTTGAACATTTTTTTTGAGCAGTCTGATGTTCATCCAAAACCACAGCACACTGGAGCTGCCTCATGACACAACCTATAGTGACTGGGCTGTGCAGTGGGCCATGTACCATACAAATGGAGTTGAAGAAAAGAACTTTCAAAAGGGCGCCCATTCCTAAAAATTGAAGAGAACTTATAACCCACAGTTAAAATTCCATGGTATATGCATATAAAGTGTTACTTATCCCAGGACCCCACATTCACTATATCTGGTCTCCCACAATACACAGAACTTGGAAATGCAATAGTTTTAGTAAATATAAACTTCTAAATACTTTTTTTTCTCAGCAGTTAGAGTATTCTTGTGACTTCTATCAGTGTCTGCCTAAAGGTTGTAGGAGGAGTTTTCAATCTGTCCTATAAGGCTGCAGGACCCCTAACCCTCTGTCTGGACAGTGCTGATTGGTCCTGTGCTGATCACATGCACTCTCCCAAGTAAAACTCTCTAGCAATATACACCAAACTGAGCAAGTGTAGCTTGTCCCCTAGCCTCTGTTCTATCAGGAGATGTATTTGGACAGTGGAAGAAGGGGAGGATCAGAGAAGACAGGATCAAACAGCCTTTTTGCACAATGGATTAACCTCTTAGGCTCCACGGTGAGTATGGCATGCTTCACTGCATATACAGACTGTTTTTACTGTTGTGGGTTTAGTAACACTTGAAAGTGAAATAAAAATGTAAAAAATAAATTTGAAGAAGGATCATAAAGTAATGTGTAAATATTTATGTGGGGCGAGGGACTGTGTCACAATCAAATAAAAAAAATCCTGACACCATCACCCATTATTCTGTAATAGCTATTACGGTTGTAAAGTAAGACTAATCTATACCATTTTTTAGTGTAACAGGTCTAATATCTGACATGTGCTTTCCCCTTATATTAAATTATTATAATAAACATAATAAAATGGTTAGGGAACACTATTGTTGAAATGCCAAGACTTGTAATAGGCACAAATCTCTAATGTCCATCCAACTGAATTTCTGTACTCTCTGCTACTATTGTGTCCAAGCAAATAAAAGCATGATTACTGATTAATTCAATGCCAAATCTAAAGATGAATGATGTTAGCTGCCCTGTCAAAACAAATTCCCAATATGGACACTTTTTTGTAACATGCTTGACAGGATTTTAAAATATTTCTGTACATCACATTCAGTAACTAAATTAAATGCATCACTTACGATTTTATTTATTACTGAAGGAGTAGACATATGCTTCCAAATTGTAGTTGTTATATTCTGTTGACTTGTCAAGTATCCTACATTGGTTATTTTAAATTATACAGAATATATTTTGTGGAGCCTTTTAAATGCCTACTTTGAAATTTTCAGTATATATGCTTTTTCATTATTGTCATAATAATAGGTAGAAACAAATGTGACCATGGGAGAAGTGAGTTCTTGCTAAACACCATCTGCCCTATTAAATAAAGAAAGGAAAGCAGCATGCAAACTGCAGTAACTTGACATCCAGTCATACTTTAGTTTACAATAGTTTGAGCAACTAAAAATCAATTCTGATTTTTGTTACAGGTCACTATACTTTGCACATGACTATTTACCCTACTGAATAAGCCATACAATGGTCCTAAAGTGAACCATTTTGAGCTTCTAAGATTTATTTTTTCCATTAAAGAATGGGAAACCAATGTGTTGAGTAAATGGCAGTAAATGTAATCCAAAGGAGCAAATGTATAGGTGAATATGCTTTGGAAATGCAAGTCAGAAATTCAGCAAATGATTGACTTGCAAATTTTACATGGCACATCAGTTGTAACAGGTTCTGGACATGCCCTAAAATGACTCAATGTTTGAATCAGTTAGTTCAATTTCTTGCCAAAAACTGAGGTTACAGCTCTTTTCACACCTTAAGTATACCTGTATGCTCATTCAGTATGTTGCTGACACTTTCTCAAAGATTTACATTATGTAACTTTGTAAAGTCATACAACAAAAATGGAAATATTCTTAAACCCCTTTGCTGTTATCAATTTATGGTAATTTCTAATGCTCTGCAGAAATTCAAACTAGCCTTATGTTATTAGATCTTAGCCAGCAATAACATGACATGGCAGCCATGGCTAAACTACAGGAATTTTTATAGTAATTTGTAGACATACTGTGTTAAGGGGAGTATCAAGTGCTGGAATGCATCTACATCCCAGAACAGACTTCTTTGTCTGGAGTATGTGCACCACTTAAGAATGAGCTTCAGATTCACTGCTACCATAGATTTGACCTGAATGAGGATTTTTGAAGTTCAAAAATCAGGAATGTTTGGTTAAAAGGTTTGCAGATTCACAGCCAAAAATAAAGAACAATCTATAATGCATCACATAGACTTTTCCTATGCAAGTTGAGTCAAAAGAGCCAAATATTTGAAGAAATGGATAACCTAGAACCGTTTATACATTATATATATATATATATATATATATATATATATATATATATATATATATATATATATATATATATATATATAAAATATATATTATTGTCAGTATGCATTGGATCTGTTAGAAACAGCTGAAATATCTGTGTAGGGAGAGATACTATTTTTATTTAACAAATTAATTAATTATTTTTTTTTTATTTTAATATTGATACGTATCCCCTAAGGCTATACCTGATTTTCTAATGCCTTTTGTTTGACAATAGTTCACTTATTAGCCCTACAGATAGGGAGAACTGAATAACGAGATTCACCTCCATAGCTTTTAAGGGATCACCTCAAAGTTCACAAATTTCAAGCAAGATTGGCGAAACTCTAAATTGTATAGAAAACAAATAGGTTTCCCAACTAACCTGTCTTGATTTTATTGGATTTTTTTATTGGTGTTTTTGTTTCACAAAAGTTCTCTTGGATTTTTTAAAATACTAAACAATGCACAGTAGCACAAGACATGAGTATACAAGTTCACCAAACAATGGGTGGTGTAAAAAGTACCTGAATCAGCACAAGAATACAAATACAGATGCAATTTAAGTCACATATCCAAGGGACATACAGTTATGCGTAAAAGTAGGAAATAGTAAGGATATAAACCCTGTGTGATTCCTCAGTTTCAAAATGATAAAATGCCCCTAAAAGGGAGAGAAGGGATGGGTGAATTTGCTCATTACTCAAACACTAAAGACTAGAAGAGGGGGAAGAACAAAGAGAGGCAGAGAATTGGAAAAAAAGAAAGGAAGAGAAAAAGAGCAAGCCAAAAGAAGAAATTGAGACATAGGAAAGGAAGGGGAGAAAAGGGGGACAAAGAGGTCCAACCAAGCAGCAATATCTGCATAAATCGATGGGTCCAATCACACTGAGAGTAGGGAAGGTCCAAATTTAAGTAATCATTGTAGGTCAGCCACAGGTCCAAAAATGGAAGTAAGATTCTAATGTGTAATAATCCCCATGAGATGCTGTTTAACATCAGCAAAGTGCTAATTTGTCTCCAAGATTTGGGTTATTAGCATTTTTTTAAAATTAACAAGCAATGATGGTATTTTTTTATATCTATATATGAATTCATTTATTTCATAACAGATTTATTCATTTTTCCAATAAACTTCACGAAAATCTTAAACAGGAACATAAACAGGACGAAGTAGTATATTATTATGATACAAAGGCGTAAAACACAGTACATGAGCAAAGAACATCAGCCAGGATGAATTGTGCAAAACAGCAAAAGCTTGGTTCATATATAGGTCAAGTGCAATATACTATCCAGGAAGAAGAATGTTCTTCACTAACTGTACTAACTGTAAGAGGTGCCTTGTTGAATGGCTAAACAAAAGGGGGAATGTCCCCCAACTCTTGCAACCACCAAAGCAAGAGAGGTGGGGCGGGGTAGAAAGAAACAGGTGCACCCATCTCTATGTAAAGGGCTATAGAGGAATTAGAAACAGATAAAGGGAGAGGGGGGAGGAACTCACCTGGGAGGAGAGAGAAAGAAAAGAAAAAAGAGGGGAGGGGAAGAGAGGGCCCTCATGGGCAAACCGAGGGTGCCTCACCAGTCACCACTTGTGACCAAACAGGATTCACAATGAGAGCAAGTTGTGATCTATAGTCGTTTGAGCAGTAAAATCAATCCAGAGACTCCAGACCTTGAGGTAATGGGTGTGCGTGTCTTCAAGGATAGATGAAAGTTTCTCGTGCACCATAATACCCATGAGTCTCTGCTTTACTTCAGCAATATTAATTAAAGGCTGTCTCCATGCTCGAGCAAGGGTTTTCTGGACAGCCAGGAACACAAACCCCGCCAGGTTCACTCTGATTCCCTGATAAGGATAAGATTGGCTCAGGGGGCTCCCAGGGGTTTTGAGCCAAAGAGACAGCAAGAACAGACCATATCATGGCATAGACTCGCGTCCAGAACAGAGTACCTTGAATTAATTTGAATTGTATCAATAAGGAATCAATTGTTTATAAACTATATTTACATCTGTTTTATAACCATGAAGAAGTGGGAGTTTCTTGAGCCCCTGAAACACAATGCCTGTTTTGGGTTATGCTGCTGTGAACTATTTTTTTTATTAAAAGAGTTTTGAAATCTTGGAAATTAATTTGGCATGTGGAATCTCAACTTTGGTCCTTCTTCTTTAAGGGGTGTCTCTGTTTTGTGGAGAGCAGCCAAAATGGAGCCCTTGTGCCCTATGAAAATCTGAATGCCCAATTGAAAATGTGTGTCTTGCCTTTACTTTCTTATAGCTGTCCCCAATAGGAATACCATTGTAACTATAACTGTAACTGAGGGAAAATTCTAAAATTTCAGATGACAGAACAGAAAGAGAGGGAAATCATCCAATAAGAAAGTTTCAGGCTCACAATTTTACACAAGTGTTTGGGTAGGCTCTTCTTTACTCGCTCAAGCAGCCTTTTTCAGATTCTAATTCCCCACATTTATTAACATATTTGTGGCCTTCCACTCAGGTTCATAGACCCCAGGAAGCGTCACAGTCTAAGGGCAATATAAACCCTATCCAAAACTTTACCCTGGGGGCAGTTTGTCACACAACTCATTTGTTTATTGTTCACTTCCCCCCTCATGAAATGATGGAAGGGGGACGTATATTAAAATATTAAATAAACTATGCACCATGCCACTGGAGTCATTATTAGTGCAAATTGTCCATCTCATTGGATAAATCCACACAACAAGACATGGGTCAATTAAAAGTAAATGATATTGAATCTGAAGAAAAACTTAAATCTCATTTGGAGCAATTCAATAAAAATATTCTGATCAAAAAAGATAAGAAACTACAAAGAGATAAAAAAGCTTTTGAAGAGGGAAAAGCCTATAAATGGCAATTAGATCAAACTCATGGTAGATCTCAGTTCAAACATGGTAGGAATGGACACAATAATAATTCTGATTTATCAGCATATTCACATACTATTTCTTCCCCACAGTTCTCTTCACAATAGAAAGGCAGGGGACGACCAAAACCCCCCAAACGGGGAACTGTATTGCGTGATGACTCCTCCCATATGGAAGGCTCCCCTCCTAGGATGGGTAATGCTAACCATTCTCGATCTGTCACGAGTAGTGACATATCAGATACATCTGTCTCACTCAGTAGTTCCAGATCTTCTGTACATGCACCCACCACCTCAATAGTTACGCGTTCACAGTCTGTATCTCCTGGCACTTTTTTAGATCAAATGAGAAGCCACACACAGGCTCATCAAAAGAAACCGCAACCACATTCGTTAAAAACTCACAAATCAAACAAACAAAAACATTGTTAAATGTGGTTAACTTATCTTCACGTTCTCTTACTCAATGTGAGATGGATGTCCTTGGACGTGGCCTCACTTTCTGCCCTGACCTTCGTCTGGACAGATTTGACCCCATCAAGGACATCCACCTCTTTATTCGTAAGATTTTACTAAAAAGTATGTCCACTAAGAAATCCAGTCCTGACTCTGAGCAGTCTGACCAGGACAATCTTGCACTGGCCAACTTAATTGCTCTATTGGATGAAAATGATCCTATTGAGCCCAATGACTCTGAGGACTCTGTTCACCTTACTGATCCTGAACACCTCACTGAATCGACCGACCCTACATCGATCTTTTCAGTGACAGATGGGGCCCCCCCACGCAGGTGCCATTGCCCGCTTCTGATCCATTAATGAAGATGAAAAAGAAATCCACACTTTACCCATCACCAAGCTCCAATCCCAATGCCTCTGCCTTCTTGAAACTTGTCACAGCTGACATTGAGAAAATTAAACTTTTTCATAGACCAAAGAGCAATCTCGATCATGATGAACGAGCTGCGCTTGATGCCCTAGCCCGTGACCACGGCATTGTGATCAAACCATCCGACAAGGGTGGCAATGTCGTGGTCATGGACAACACCCAATACATCGAGATGTGTCAAAAGTTACTTCATAATAAAGAGTGGTACCGACCAACTGGACGGCCCTCTTTAGACAAATTCACACACTAGTGAATCTTGTGGATACAGTATTTTACCACAATGTTACCACAATGTTATAACCAAACAGGTGTGGGAATTCATCAGAACTGATCATCCCAAAGAGGCCACATTTTATGCACTGCCGAAATTGCACAAACAAAAAGAGAAGCCACCCGGTAGACCTATCATTTCTGGCTGCGGTAATCTTACCGAAAACCTCAGCCGGGTGGTAGATAACCATCTGAAACCTTTTGTTGAATGTCAATCATCCTATATACGCGGCACCATACACTTTCTACAAGCTCTCCGGGATATACATATCTCTGAAGGCACTTTACTAGTCACCATTGACGTTGAGTCCCTGTATTGTAGTATACCTCACAACAAAGGTCTTGCGATGGTGCGTCATGCACTCTCACAATTTAGTGAATGTAAGCCTGAATACAATGAGTTAATTTTGAACTCTCTTGAATTCATACTATTTCATAACGTATTTTGCTTTGATGGTTCCCACTACCTCCAGGTACAGGGCGTTGCGATGGGGACATGTTGTGCCCCATCGTACGCCAACCTGTACCTGGGGGAGTGGGAACATTCACTGCTTACCAATGATTCCCTGTCTGCCTATATGTGCCATGTTTTAATATGGCGCCGATATATAGATGATGTGTTTGCTATATGGGACGGTACAGTTGAGCTTTTACACGAGTTCCTGGCCGCAATCAATCTCAGTGAATTCAATCTCAGCTTTACTATGCTATATAGTGAGACGGAGATTACCTTTCTGGATGTGCTGGTTAAAAAACAGCCTGATGGCAGTCTTTCGAGCCAGTTATACCGTAAACCTCTGTTGTCCTCCATACCCTATACACAATACCTTAGAACACGCAGAAATTGTTCTGATGATTCTACGTTCAAAGACGAAGCTGATAAATTAAGGTTAAGATTACTCGAAAGGGGTTACTCTCAGTCCTCCCTTAAAAAAGCATACAAAAGAACACTAAATTCATCACGTCAGGCTCTACTGGATACACACAAACAACCCTCTGCTGACAATACCACTAGAATCATCACCACATACACAACACAGCATAAACAATTAAAACAAATTCTCAATAGGTATTGGCATTTGCTTACGATGGACCCTCTATTATCTCCATTCATCACAGATACACCTGCTGTGACCTATAGGAGAGCGCCATCTGTTGGCGACCGGGTAGTCAAAAGCGAATATAAATCATACAGAGGGGACACATGCAAAACTAGGGAATTTCTCGTGTGGTGGGTGTCCCTATTGTCAATACATGGACAGACGCAGGGACATTCATTTACCAAATGGACGGTTATTCCATCCTAGACACTTTATTAATTGCAAGACCCCCCGGTGTAGTATACCTACTCACATGTGAGTGTGGGTGCTACTACGTCGGGAAAACTATCAATGCCTTTTGGAAAAGAATATATCAACATACCTTAACCATTTCCAAGCCTGACCCCGATGTAACCATTGGCCGACATATGGCCTCTGCACACCCCACTTCAATTCCCAGGATTTATTTCCTGGGACTTGATCGCATTCATTTTCATTCTAGAGGTGGTGATTTCAACAAGAGCCTCCTTTAATGTGAACTCAGGTGGATCCATAATTTACGAGCCACTTCACCACCTGGACTGAACGAGGCCTTCAATTTTAGATCTTTCCTCCCCGGCTTCTCCTCTGGGGTCTGTGAGCTCAATTTGTGAACTCTTTGGTCCTTCCCCCTTTAACCGTTCTGTTCACCAGATTTAATTTTTATTATTTATTGTATTTGTTTTATTTTCTCACTATATGTAACAATATACCTATTATGTGTCCAATTTAATTACAATTTTTTTCTTTTTTTTCTTTTTTCTTCTTTTTTATTGTATTGTTTTTTGTAAACCTGCTGCCTGCCCTTTCTGATCTGTCCGCTTGATGGCGTGTGGCTCATGTTCCTGTGCCCCTGTGCTGTCACCCTCGCGCCGACACCCGGCGGGTGGGCTCCACTTGTGCAGCTAAGGCCAGTGACGGATTATCTCAGTCCTTGCCCTTTGTTATGCTGCGTGAGGAGGAGCGTTCCTACGCTCTCACCATCATCTCCATGACAATCGGTGGATGCTCACCCGCCAGAGGCGCGTTGATGCGTGACACCATCACGCCACCTGTGGGCGTGGCTGCGCCACATGCCCCTGTGCCTGAGGTACGCCCCTGAGACTTGTGTCATCACGCTGTGTACTTCAACACGACTGTGCTGACGGGTCTCCTCACTTGCACCACATTGGTTGCTGTTAGTGGGTGTGGACCCCCCCCCACACATTCCAATACCTGACACATACTCTCATACCAGCCTCGCCTCAGCTGTGTTTATACAAAGCTGTACTGACGTGATTGCCTTTTCCCTATTGGCTGACCCTACTATATACAGGTATGCTCAGTGCTTACACCCGGATGGTATGTGTTAATCCACTAGCCGCTACTAGGTTGTCAGCAGTAGATGTCCACTATCTAATTCAAGGTAAGAAGTATGCCCTGTGTAGGTGACACACAGACATGGCTGCTCACCTCACATGCCTGTCACAATTTTCTCTTCTTGGCTGTTGATGTAGGAAGGGGTCCCTGCCCCAATATTCTGATCTTTTCTTCCTCCTCAGGAGCCTCACTCCACCTGCTGAAACAACACAGGTCTGCAGGGTTGAGTTGTGGTCAAATTTCTCTGGTAAAAGGCTGCACCTTTGAAGTGTTGGTAATGGTGGAGGATTTCTTTCCTGTATGTTCCTATCTCACAGTGACACTTTTATGGATTCAAGCTTATGAACTGATTTTTGTGTCTTGATATTGTATAGAAATGTTATTCACACCTTTTAGGTGGCAGTTTGCATTTGGCTCTATTAAAATGTTTGATTATACAGCGCTGCATATTTTATTACTTTATTAACTGCATATTTAGCTGCTGTAAGTTACTAAACACTGCATATAGAATCCGAGCGCTGGTATCTGTATGTATATTTTAAATGATATTAAGCTGCTAATGCTGTACAAGAGGCACTCTAACTATGCTACCACTGGAAACATCATCCAAAACTGAAAGTTCTAATGCTGACCCACTTCTGCTACTGCCAGATTCAGCTCTACTGCTTCCAAGGTCAGGTCCTACAGAATATGTACAAAATTTCAGCTGTGTATTTAGCTTGTACCCCAAATTTAATTGTAAACAACCAGTAGGAACATCCATGGGGATCATCATCCCCAAATGACACGTTTGGTGAAGAGGTACTAAGGAAAACAGATCATCTATAACGATCACAATACATATACTGTATGAGGCTAATTTATACTTGTGTGAGAGGTAAGTGTGCGAGGTAAATTAAAAGATATGTAATTAATACATTTGGCATGTACTGTAAATGACAATGAACCAAACACAAGTGTTTTTTTTTGTATCACACAAGTGGTGTTGTTTAAACTAGGTCCTCCATAAAACCCTCTGCTGGAAATTCCATATCATGAAAGTATAGTCACCATTTGGACTTCTTGTGGGTGGTTTTTATATCTGAAACTGAACTGTAGCAATAAGCAGAAATGATGTGAGCATTAACTGGGGAGTGAATGATCTGAGGTATGCCAGTTATAGAGAAAATATGTGAGATGATGCCATTATAAAGAGTACTAAAAAAACACATGTAACATATCACTGAAAGGAAATAAAAAAGTTTAAGCCTTTCCCTTCTGTCTCTCTGCATCCACCAGAGGTTGTACTGCACTTCTCTGAACACCTGAAGACCTCCCAGGAGTCCCAGCCTTCTGTGAGCAACTTGACATACCTCAAATTGATCTACCTGAATGGTATGCATTCTACATTCCGACGGAACCGTGGAAATCAGTGTCACACAACCCCTCACCAAAAGCCCAAAGCCAGCGCTCCAGATGCCGCAGACTCGACCCAACATCTCCTGCGGACCGCCTATGATGTAGAGATCTACCCCTTCACTGCTATGACTCCACAAAGGGATCAACAAGATGTCTGATCATATATGCCTTACTGTACACCGGTTACCTGTAAGTGTTAGACCTGACTACTTCTTTAATTGACTGTTTTTTTACCCTTATAACTCTCTTAAAGTGCCTGTGCCAGTCAGAATCCTCATTCACCTACACTTCGCTGACAACAACGGACCATGATATTGGAAGGAGACTGTCGCATTGCAGTGATCAACTCACAGGTAAAAAATGCAACTTTTCATGGCACTGAGCGCATACGCATACCCTCCAACTACCTTGCGCCAGTGCAAGAAGAAAGACTGCCACCATCCCCCACCACCCCTTTCCCTATTTATTTTTTTACTACACAACATGCCTTGCACCCTGGGTTATTGTCTTTTTTACGAGAAAGTTGGGGGAAGGGTCTAGGCCTTAGCCATTCAGGAGACAGATACATCCATCTAACTAACTAACTAACTACCAATTGATAGCATCCAATACTACATATATTTGAACTGGTTGTGATTAATTTGTAATCTAACAACAACAACTTTAATGGATGTGCAGGTCTTCCTGGTGCAGACCGAGACCGCTTTTGCACCAATAGTATGTGGCTAGATATTGCACTGTAATTGAATGAAGTGTCGCACAGTGTCTCTGGGTGGGGGGGGGTGTTGGCATGCATAGTATGCAAAATGTCCCTCGCGGGTCATACTGTCTAGTTCCTTGAGCAAGCGGGTAGGTCACTTCATTTTGCCAGCCCTACCAGGGCTTTATCCTAAATGACCTACCTTGCTCTAATGTTGGTGGTGACTGACCTTGCTTGACTGCCCACACACACAGGCATTGGACACTGGAAGCCTTATGGCCCTTATGCCCAGGCTCAATCTTCAATCTCTAATTTTCGACCTTGCTTCTTTAACCTGGGCACTAATGGTCAAACAAAACCTGAGCCCTGCACTGGAAATTCTAATCCACACCATAGGGAGTACTACCATACATAGTGGCTACTCCTTAGCAACACATGCTTAACCCCACAAACGCGAATGCAACACGCTGCGATGGCCCACTTCAGACACCACTGAGTTAAATGATATATCCCAGGGGATCTCTCTGCAATTCCCCATCTAAAACATGGCACTGCATAGAGTTGTAGAGTTGTGTAGGTATTTAGATGTATAAGGTCTTATAATTTTTAAGTTTTTGTGCCTGTTGCTACATTGTTTTCCTCCTGTTTTGCCAGATGTACCACTGGTTTAAGGTTCCATTATAAATAAGTTTTGCTTTTTTTTACAATCTACCCTACACCCAACCCTATAATCAAGGCTACTCAGACACCTACATCTTTCTCTCAGGTTCCAGATCTTATCTGACTATCCCTCTTGTCCTCCTTTGTGCAGGGATAATCGATTCCCTTTCAGTCCATTGTCCCCACTCAGCAGGCCTTCTAGGCACTGGCTGACCCTCCAGATACCCCCAAACAGGTGGAATAGAATATCTACATTCACCTCTGGTATTTTTATAGTCACCTACTTGAATTGAATTAACTCCTAATAAACTCTCTCCCCTCTTCTCTCCCCCCACTGTAATATTAACTAGCTTTTACCTGGAGCCGCTCTCCGAATTGACCACCCGCTCGACCCGACCGGACTACCTTTAATCATTGTTGAGAGAATCGTACGGTATCCCAGGGGCTTCTAAATATATCTGCGGTGATGTCCTACATAGTACACCAAGCCAAAAGAAGCGCAGCTTGAGACACAAATTACCCTAAAATGCAATGTAAAAGGCCTGAACATTCCGGAAAAAAGGTTGCAGGTCTTATCAGCACTAGGGATGAGCTTCGAGTTCGAGTCGAACTCATGTTCTACTCGAACATTGGCTGTTCGCAAGTTCGCCGAACAGCGAACAATTTGGGGTGTTCGCGGCAAATTCGAATGCCGCGGAACACCCTTTAAAAGTCTATGGGAGAAATCAAAAGTGCTAATTTTAAAGGCTTATATGCAAGTTATTGTCATAAAAAGTGTTTGGGGACCCGGGTCCTGCCCCAGGGGACATGGATCAATGCAAAAAAAAGTTTTAAAAACGGACGTTTTTTCAGGAGCAGTGATTTTATTAATGCTTAAAGTCAAACAATAAAAGTGTAATATCCCTTTAAATTTCGTACCTGGGGGGTGTCTATAGTATGCCTGTAAAGGGGCGCATGTTTCCTGTGTTTAGAACAGTCTGACAGCAAAATGACATTTGGAAGGAAAAAACTCATTTAAAACTACCCGCGGCTATTGCATTGCCGACAATACACATAGAAGTTCATTGATAAAAACGGCATGGGAATTCCCCACAGGGCAACCCCGAACCAAAATAAAAAAAAAAAAATGATGTGGGGGTCCCCCTAAATTCCATACAAGGCCCTTCGGGTCTGGTATGGATATTAAGGGGAACCCCAGCCAAAATTTAAAAAAAAAATTGACGTGGGGTTCCCCCTAAATTCCATACCAGACCCTTCAGGTCTGGTATGGATTTTAAGGGGAACCCCGCGCCAAAAAAAAAAAAAAAAAACGGCGTGGGGTCCCCCTAAAAATCCATACCAGACCCTTATCCGAGCACGCAACCTGGCAGGCCGCAGGAAAAGAGGGGGGGACGAGAGTGCGGCCCCCCCCCCCTCCTGAACCGTACCAGGCCACATGCCCTCAACATTGGGAGGGTGCTTTGGGGTAGCCCCCCAAAGCACCTTGTCCCCATGTTGATGAAGACAAGGGCCTCATCCCCACAACCGTGGCCGGTGGTTGTGGGGGTCTGCGGGCGGGGGGCTTATCGGAATCTGGAAGCCCCCTTTACCAAGGGGACCCCCAGATCCCGGCCCCCCCCCTGTGTGAAATGGTAAGGGGTTACTTACCCCTACCATTTCACTAAAAAACTGTCAAAAATGTTAATGACAAGAGACAGTTTTTGACAATTCCTTTATTTAAATGCTTCTTCTTTCTTCCTTCATCTTCTTCTTCTTCTGGTTCTTCTGGCTCTTCTGGTTCTTCCTCCGGCGTTCTCGTCCAGCATCTCCTCCGCGGCGTCTTCTATCTTCTTCTCCTCGGGCCGCTCCGCACCCATGGCATGAGGGGGGAGGCTCCCGCTCTTCTCTTCATCTTCTTCTTCATCTTCATCTTCTTCTTCATCTTCTTCTTCTTCTTCTTCTTCTCTTCTTCATCTCTTCTTCCTTCTTCATTTCTTCTGCGGGCCGCTCCGCATCCATGCATGGAGGGAGGCTCCCGCTGTGTGACGGCGTCTCTTCGTCTGACGGTTCTTAAATAACGGGGGGCGGGGCCACCCGGTGACCCCGCCCCCCTCTGACGCACGGGACATGACGGGACTTCCCTGTGGCATTCCCCGTGACGTCACAGGGAAGTCCCGTCAATTCACCGTGCGTCAGAGGGGGGCGGGGTCACCGGATGGCCCCGCCCCCCATTATTTAAGAACCATCAGACGAAGAGACGCCGTCACACAGCGGGAGCCTCCCTCCATGCATGGATGCGGAGCGGCCCGCAGAAGAAATGAAGAAGGAAGAAGAGATGAAGAAGAGAAGAAGAAGAAGAAGAAGAAGATGAAGAAGAAGATGAAGATGAAGAAGAAGATGAAGAGAAGAGTGGGAGCCTCCCCCCTCATGCCATGGGTGCGGAGCGGCCCGAGGAGAAGAAGATAGAAGACGCCGCGGAGGAGATGCTGGACGAGAACGCCGGAGGAAGAACCAGAAGAGCCAGAAGAACCAGAAGAAGAAGAAGATGAAGGAAGAAAGAAGAAGCATTTAAATAAAGGAATTGTCAAAAACTGTCTCTTGTCATTTTTAACATTTTTGACAGTTTTTTAGTGAAATGGTAGGGGTAAGTAACCCCTTACCATTTCACACAGGGGGGGGGCCGGGATCTGGGGGTCCCCTTGGTAAAGGGGGCTTCCAGATTCCGATAAGCCCCCCGCCCGCAGACCCCCACAACCACCGGCCACGGTTGTGGGGATGAGGCCCTTGTCTTCATCAACATGGGGACAAGGTGCTTTGGGGGGCTACCCCAAAGCACCCTCCCAATGTTGAGGGCATGTGGCCTGGTACGGTTCAGGAGGGGGGGGGGGCCGCACTCTCGTCCCCCCCTCTTTTCCTGCGGCCTGCCAGGTTGCGTGCTCGGATAAGGGTCTGGTATGGATTTTTAGGGGGACCCCACGCCGTTTTTTTTTTTTTTTTTTTGGCGCGGGGTTCCCCTTAAAATCCATACCAGACCTGAAGGGTCTGGTATGGAATTTAGGGGGAACCCCACGTCAATTTTTTTTTTAAATTTTGGCTGGGGTTCCCCTTAATATCCATACCAGACCTGAAGGGCCTTGTATGGAATTTAGGGGGACTCCCACATCATTTTTTTTTTTTAATTTTGGTTCGGGGTTGCCCTGTGGGGAATTCCCATGCCGTTTTTATCAATGAACTTCTATGTGTATTGTCGGCAATGCAATAGCCGCGGTAGTTTTAAATGAGTTTTTTCCTTCAAAATGTCATTTTGCTGTCAGACTGTTCTAAACACGGGAAACATGCGCCCCTTTACAGGCATACTATAGACACCCCCCAGGTATGAAATTTAAAGGGATATTACACTTTTATTGTTTGACTTTAAGCATTATTAAAATCACTGCTCCTGAAAAAAACGGCCGTTTTTAAAACTTTTTTTTGCATTGATCCATGTCCCCTGGGGCAGGACCCAGGTCCCCAAACACTTTTATTGACAATAACTTGCATATTAGCCTTTAAAATTAGCACTTTTGATTATTCATGTTCGTGTCCCATAGACTTTAACGGTGTTCGCGTGTTCGAACGAATTTTTTTCCTGTTCGCATGTTCTGGTGCGAACCGAACAGGGGGGTGTTCGGCTCATCCCTAATCAGCACTGACTAAACACAAGGTACATTTCATATTCCTCCAGGAAACACATTTCCTCTTGGACATGATACTTAAATTATCTAATCACATATACCGAACGGCATTCCACGCCACAAGCCCCAGCTCCAAAACCAACGGTGTATCCGTCCTCATATCCAAACATGCTGATTTTCAACTAACAGATTCCCTGGTGGAACCGGAGGGCAGATACATCTTTATCAAAGGCATCTATACAGCTAAGCCTATTACGTTAGCTAATATATACTGCCCTAACACTCACCGGGTTTCCTTTTTTAGGAAGATATGTGATGTTTTATCTTCATTTCAAGAGGGAATGGTCTAATTTGGGGGAGACTTTAACGTCCCACTAAACCTGAATACGGACACATCCTCGCCTACACTACCATACTGAGCACTCCGCCAGATCAAACTACAACTACCACACCTATCACTACATGACACCTGGCGTACCATGTTCCCAAATGACAAAGACTTTACCTTTTACTCACCACCCCACCAGAAATACTTGAGAATAGGTTATTTTTTTCTCACTCAAACAGATCTATCTCTTCTTACACAAGCCTTAGTAGAGCCGATGTTTCTCTCTGACCACCACCCTATCACAGTGACCCTGACTCTTCTGGAAATGACACATTTCACCAAATCATGGCGATTGAATCCCTGTATTTTAAAAGATCCAGCCACATTACAACACATTCGTTTCAGACTTCAACTGTTCTTCACGGAGAACCCTGCCCAAGAAATCACACCCATCATGGTGTGGGAAGCTCAAAAGTGCGTCATAAAAGGGGAACTTATATCCCTGGCCACGAAAGCTAAAAAGGCCCAGCAGGAACAGATCACAGCATTGATTACAAAAATTTAAAAGTTGGAAACCTCCCACAAACATTCATCCTCACAAGCCACACTGCAAGACCTCACACTCACCCGTACCAACTTCTAGACGAATTGGGGAAACAGAAGAGACAACGCTATGTACTCAGACAAAAAGTGTTCTATGAACACAGAAACAAAACAAACACAATACAAGCAGTCAAGTCCTCTTTCACGATCCACCAAGTAAGGGATAAACACGGAACACTCTTCTCCAAAAATGAGGAAATAGCCCGACAATTTGAAACTTTCTATGCTAACCTATATAATCTTCCCCAGGATCAGTCAGAACCCAATTACGCAGATTCACGTACCACTTATTTACAGACTTTTCTAGCCCAATACTGCCCCAAACCCATCTCCTCCTAACAGGCAGAAGACATAGAGGTCCCTCTCGCTGCAGAGGAACTACATTAGCCCAAATGAAAGTGGGAAAAAGTACCGGACCTGATGGCTTCCCACTTCAATATTATAAATCTTTTCTAGATGTCTTGTCACCTATGATGGTAACAATATTTAACACCCTTGCCCACCCCCAAACTTCCACTGGTAGACTACTAGAAGTCCACAGAGCCGTCATCCCGAAAGAAGATGAGGACCCCACACAGGTCTCCAACTACAGACCTATCTCATTGCTCAATGTGGACATTAAATTATACGCTAAAATGTTAGCCAATAGGCTGTTACCCTTCATAACTAGTCTTATAACCCCCGACCAAGTAGGTTTCATTCCAGGGAGGGAGGCGAGAGATAATACCATACAAGCGTTAAACCTACATCACTGGCTTACATCATCTGAGACCCCTGGCTTCCTCCTTTCCCTAGATGCAGTAAAGGCATTTGACAGAGTGGCGTGGGACTACATGCAAGCAGTACTGAAAGGAATTGGCCTCAACCCATGCATGCTCACATTAGTGCCTTGTATTCCACCCCCTCAGTGAGGGTAAGAGTGAATGGCCACCTGTCAAAAGTCTTTACCATCAGCAATAGGACGCGACAGAGGTGCCTCTTAACCCCCTTGATATTTTTTCTAACACTAGAACCCCTCCTGAACAAATTAAGAGTGAATCCAGACATTAAGGGTATCACCATGGCGGACAGGGACTATAAAGTCGCAACTTTTGCAGACGATATCCTCCTCTCATTACAGTCACCCCGTGTCTCTCTGCCTAACCTACTGAAAGATATAAAACAATTTGGAGACCTTTCAAACTTTAAAGTTAATTATTCCAAACCACATGCCCTGAACGTCTCACTCGCTCAACAGGAAGTCTTTCACTGCCAGGAATCCTTCCTATTCTTATGGAGAAAAGACTTCATTCCCTACCTAGGCATACACATAACCAGGAGACTATCAGACCTGTACCAACACAATTTTCTACCAACGCTCACTAAGATTCAATTAGTCTTGAAAGACTGGGCTAGTCTTAACGTATCCTGGTTTGGCCATTCAGCCGTAAAAATGATCATCCTTCCCCGATTACTCTACCTCATGCAGACGATCCCCATTCACCTCCCCCTTCCTTTTTTGCACTATTTAAAAAAGCTTGCATGGCCTTCATTTGGAGGGAAGGCCCCCCCCCCGCATCAAATACAAACGCCTTATGCGTGCAAAGGGGAAGGGGGGATCAGATTACCTGATATTTACAAATACTATCTTGCCTGTCATCTGACAAGAATTGTGGATTGGAAAGTCCACAGGACAAGGAAACCTTGGGTAGCCCTAGAGAACTCCTGCACACGCACCCCAACACATATATTTCCCCTACTGCCACCATCACTTTGGCATCAGTCCTTAAAGACACATCCCCTCATCTACTCCTCATTAATAGCTGTTAAAAAAGCTATGAACTCTTTCAAGATCTCTCTGTGGGGAAATCCTGACTTCCCCCCCGGGGATTCCAACAACTGAGACACTTTCTCATGACACAAACCCCGTCTACCACATGGAGCAGAAAACTTACAACTTTCGAATCCTTGTGCTTACGAACAACCCCACAAAGACATTTGATATGCCATATCTATGTCCTACTCCAGGAAGAGTTCCCCCCTCCCAAAGTAGATGCATCACGTCTATCTTGGGAAAAAGACTTATAACTGACCCTCACTGACGACCAATGGGAAGATATTTATGAACGCGCACATAAAGGATCACTTAACATTGCAGTTCAGGAAAATTCCTACAAAGTTACAACCAAGCGGTATAGAACCCCTGCACGTTTGCACAAATTTTCCCCTTCAATACCTAATACCCGCTGGAGATGTGGGGAAGTAAAGGGCTCTATGATACACATCTGATGGCCCTCCAACAATTCTGGAGAGACGTACATGCTCGAATGACCTGCATCACACTCTTACACACTAGACTTTAGCCATGCACAACATCTCCTGCACCACACATCCATACCCAAAAAGGACTATCACAAATCACTATCCATGCACATGGTCAATGCAGCTAGGCTCTGTATCCCGATTCACTGACGATCCACAGATACACCATCCATTCAGGAGTGGCTGGTTAGGATATCCAAAATTGAAGAGATGGAAGAATTGATCCACATTTCCCAAGAACGCGTGCAAAAATTCGCAACTACCTGTGCATGTTGGGTACATTTTAAATCTACTAAGGATTATAGCTCATACTTTCAGTCGGTTGCCACGGATACCTAGATTCTCCTGCAGGGAGAGGTGCTGTGTTTGTTTTGGGTGGGGGCTTGGGTCAGAGGGCGGCCCCTACACCCTATCCCCTTTCCCTGCCCCCTCATCCCTCAATTTTCGCCTTCTCATGTCCACCTCCCCTAGTTCACCCCCCTCTTTTAACTTTTCTCCCCCCCCCTTTCCCTCTCTATTTCCTCTTCTATTTATGCACACGACCCTATAATACACCATAATGGAATAGGAACTAAAACTACACAGAAGAGAGCGAGTTGGCCAACACCGTTATCACCACTGTCAGACCTGGTGCTAATGGTCTCAGTGGATTCAATTCCTTAAGTTATCTTGGTTGGCCTAGGTCTCTCCTAGTTACTAGTTAGACAAGAGCTATAAAGCTATTAATATTGCAACTGTAAGTTGTTGTTCTTAGGTACTTAAGTCATAACCTATGAGTCGTTAACAATATGTATTATTTTGTTGTTCTACTTTGTTGAAGATAATACCCCGAATTGTTATGCTGATTATACTGAATTGTAAACACAACTTATTTTTCTTCAATAACATTTTTTTGTGGAAAAAAAAAAGTTGAAGCCACGTATTAATTTTTGAGAAGTTTTGGATGAAGTTTCTAGTGGTAGCATAGTTAGAGTGCTTCTTGTACAGCATTAGTAGTTCAATATTATTTAAAATATACACAGAGATACCAAATCAAATGTAAAGAATATGTTTTTTTTTTCATATCTCCCCCTACTTTTTCAGAAAATAAAATCTGCTGTTTATGAGAACTGGTATGAGTTGATGTCTGATTCTACTTTCTAATACTGCATTCCCTGTGCATTCTGTTATAGAAGCCTTTCCTTGAAGGACGTAATAACTTATCCTGAAGATAAATTTCCCAAAAGGATCAATTAAGTGGAAATTTAAAATGCGACCATTGTGGTCATGCAAATAAGGTACTTCATTTTATTTTGAGTTTCATGGGAATATTTGCAGAATAAACATTTTAATAAACTGCTGTACTGAATAATATAGTTTTTGTTTAGAAAGCGCCCATGATGATTAGTCAGGAAAGCTTTGCGCAAATTGTAAATATAATGTGTTTGATCATCATCAAATAAAAGTTGATAAAACAATTTGTTAACAGTTTGTATAGGCATGTCAAATAACTGTTTACAAGCTAAGTGAATATACTTTAACTGAAATCTTGGGAGTTTTTGGAGAATGAAGTTGAAAATAATACCCAATTGTTCTATTTGGGCCCTTTTAAATCAGGGAATTTCACTGTGGTGTGCTTAAAATGATTAAAGTTTGAAATAAAAAAACAAAAAACAAAAAAACATGTCATACTTACCTGCTCTGTGCAATGGTGGAGCCCAGATCCTCCTCTTCTCAGGTCCCCTGTCGGAACTACTGGCTCCCCCTGCGAGTGCGCTGCTTCTTTCCATGGGGGCACTCGTGCATGCTCAATCCTAAACTGGGCTTTTTGGCTTGGCTGTTTGCATCTATTCAGACACACAGCCAAGCTTGGCACCGCCCCCCCCTCGCTCTCTGCTCACGAGTTTTGATTGACAACAGCAGGAGCCAATTACTCCCGCTGCTCTTAACAAAGCCTGTGAAAGCTGGGAGAGGGACGAATAGCCGCTATAGATGTGCACAGTGCTGGATTGAGACACCAATTAATGTAACATATGTATTACTGCAGTGTACTGGTGTGAAGGGCCTCCAAGTCTATCATAAGGTGGAATAGCTGACTTGACTTTAGGCCATAGGTCAGCAATAATTGTGCATGTTCATATAATGGGAGAGCAGAGGAAGCAATGGGGGCATCATTTATATTATTTTAATTCCACTTTAAAGAAAAAATCTCCTTCTGAGAATACTAGCTACCTGGTATGTTGGTTCTCTGGATCCAATTCATTAAGTAACTGGCCCAGAAAAAGTATTTAGATAAACATCCAGGTGCCAATTAATGGTAGCATTTTATGGACTATGCCCAATCTATACAGCCATTCAGTTATATTATTTAACTTGGGAGTTACCAAGTGGCCCTATGAGGTGGACAACATGCAGACTAAGGCCCCTTTCAAACAGGCTGTCTGATCAGGTGCGCCTGTCAGTTTTTCAGGCGGACCTGATTGAACCTTGCAGTCTCCCCTATGGAGTCTCCCCTATGGAGTCTGCCCTATGGAGTGGCAGATGTCAGCAGACACATGTCTGCTGACATCCGCCACCTGCAAAATCCAGACGGATGGTGCTCCTATTTTCTATCCATCTCGCAAACCGTTTTCACCTGATTTCCTCATAGAGGAGAGCGGGACTGTGTCTGTCTCTGCTCTGCACATTGCCATCCGCCTGCTCAGTAAGGATCAGCGGAGCGATCCCCCTCTGAGCAAGCGGATTCTGCAAAACCGAGGTGCCCGTGTGAAAGGGGCCTTACCTATTCAGGTGGACTACATGTACTTACAGCCCATTACACAGATAGAATATGTACATACCCTCTAAGTAGATATAAACCCTAAGTAGACAACATTTAGTTTGCTAAAACACTATGGCGCTGATTTACTAAAACTGGAGAGTGTAACATCTGGTGCAGCTGTGCATGGTAGCCAATCAGCTTATAACTTCAGCTTGTTCAATTAAGCTTTGACATAAAAACCTGAAATCTGATTGGTTTCCATGTAGAACTTCACCAGATTTTGCCCTCTCCAGTTTTAGCTGATTAACCCCAGTGTATCATAAACCATTGGCATATTTTTATTTCTTAAATCATCCTCTTTTAGTATTAAATACTTTAGGCATTGGTAATGTTCCCAATTATACTTTTCCTGTAGCTCAACAATTATATCTTTCTTTTTAAATGGAGTTTTCTTTTTCTTTTTTTTTAATCTGCTTGATTTGATTATGTGCAAACATTTAAAGCATGCTAGTATTTTATTTTTTCTATGTCTTTTTCTATGCACAGACATTGGTCTATAAAATCTGGGAGATTTCAGTGATTGGATTTACATGCACTTTTAGGTGTTTATATTGTGCGTGCTGGGTAGCCAAATGTTACGGTACTTAAAATCACACTCACTTATCATTTTATTATGGGGGTATTTGCTTTGTAGATGTGTGTTATTAGGTTGTTCAACCAATTCATCAAAAATATGCAGGTAGTAAAACATGTTTTTTTCTATTTAACTGGTAGTCTAATCTACATCATATTTGCTAAACATTGTGTAAGTTTTCTATGCCTTAGAGCAGCAGTGATCAATAGAAAAAATAAATATTTGTATTACAAATTCCAAAATGTCACACAGATCAGGTAAATGTATTCAAAAAAAGATATATGACATGGAAAGTATGCATTATGAGTCATCTGTATGACATGTGGTGGTAGAAATTACTGTATATACTTTAAGCTGTTTTTAAAATATGACTAACTATACAAACACATAGATTTGTCAGTTTCATTTTCAGAATATGTATTGTAGTCTGTGAGCTTGAAATTTCTTTGGTACTAGACTTTCATAGAAAATAAGGATATACTTAACTCATGTAATATGCAATTATCGTGTCGATTTACCCTCCACATTTGAATAAGACCGACAAAACTTGACCTAGCACCAACAAAGCCCACCCAAGATTTGTAGAAGCCACCCACCTTCTACTACTTTATCCTTAAAATAAATTAACTAGCACATCTATTACATTACATTTTTGCAGTCACATTTGAGAATACTACATGTTTGTGAGTTACCATACACACAGCATACCTGGTCATTTTTTAATTTATTTTTTCACCATTTGGAAAGAAAAGGTGTCATGGCTGATTACACGAACTTCTGGACAGTCCCACACAGACCTCATTAACATACAATGCTAGAGTGCCAGTTCTAAATGTTTAGCCCTTTATTAGGACAGACAATGCTCAAATCTAGTTTATAGCTGATAATGCAGAACTGCAAAAGCAATACAGGCAGGGTCATTTATGTTAAACATTACTTTGCAGCCCCCTCCTAAGCATCACAAAGCAGTGAGATCAGGTACAGATTTTAAGCAAGTAAAAGTTATGTTATGTTAATGGGAGCGTGTAACAAATATAAAGTAGGTGTTATAGCAATGTGGCTGCAAAAGCAAAAATACATTTTAAGTATCTTGGGAGCCCTGAAATCCAGGGCACACTATTATGGAAGTCTCAAACAGAACTTCTAAGGTTGAACGCTAATGTACCACTTTCAACATACTACTGCCCAGTGAGGATGGCCATCACGTTTAGCAGTATAAGCATGATGCAGAAGGGATTAGAAAAAAAAGAAAAAGAAAAGCCTGGGTAAGGCCGGTCATACATGGAGATAATTTATTTCCTGCAACCATGAGTTGCAGGAAAGAAATGTGCTTGATTCCCCTATCAGCACAGACAGTGCTAATGCGGGAATCCCTCTTACCAGGCCATTGTCTTTGGCCGGAGGGGGAGGGTGGGGGAAGTCATCCCTGCCGAGAGAAGACAGTGGTTTTTGCCAGCGGCTATAGCAGTTGCTAGTGATAATTGCATGTAAAACCCAGCATGTTGGTTGTACCCAAGTTAATCGATCAATCAACTTGGTACATTCAGCCTGCCCATACACGGATCAGATCTCAGCCGGTTCAGCAGGAGATTCAAAAATCTGTATGGCCCTCCTAAGTCTCTACCCCTGTATTCCAAAAAATGTTTTATGTTTCCATCCTTAGCATGCAGAAGCACCAGTAGCCCAAGAAGGTGTTTGGAGGCTGCAGGGAAGGAGGAGAAGGAGGAAGGCAGACAGGCTTTGTTGGGGACTTTTTACTTTTCCCAAACCCCAGGCATTATACACAGGTAAGATAAGGAATTGGAGGACAACCTATCAGTGCCCATCAGTGCAACCTATCAATTCTCATCAGTGCTGCATATTAATGCCCATCAGTGCCGCCTATCAGTGCCTCCTCATCAGTTCCATCCCATCAGTGCCCTTCAGTGCCACTTCATCAGTACCATCAGTGCAGCCTCATCAGAGCACATCAGTGAAGGAGAAAAATTACTTATTAACAACATTTTCTGACAGAATCTAAAATAAACTTAAAAAAAATGTATTGGTATTTTTTTCATTTTATTAGCAAAAATAAAAAACTCAGCAGTGATTGCATACCACCAAAAGAAAGCTCTATTTGTGGGAAGAAATTATAAAAAAATGACTTTGGGTAGTGTTGCATGACCACGCAATTGTCATTCGAAGTATGACAGCGCTGAAAGCTGAGAATTGGGGTGAAAGTGCCCAGAAAGAAAGAAAGCATATTACCAATAACATCATTTTCAATAAATTTTACCACTACAATTGTTAACTCTTGGATTACTATTATTTGGAAATGTTCATGAGTCATTTGAAAAGTAAATATTTTTGCATATTTTAAATGCATACATGGTTTCAAACAATATAAAACCCATAACAAGACATCTGCTTATACTGACATAATCTGCAGATATTGTCTGTAGCAGTAATAATGAAAAAGGCCCCAATTGCCAAACTGTGTGGACCCATTTCGGAGAAAACATTGGCTTGCGTACGTGGGCCTTTTATTATGAAAATACTTATGCACTGCTATGTGAATGAATAAATACTCCACTTAATCTAGCAGTGAACAGCTGCAACCATTAATTAGTGAACTCAAACACTAGAATAAAAAATAAATTGTGTATAAATGGTGCGCTTATTCAGATATGTGTATATACCTATTAATACCATAACATATAATAAAGGACATTGTTGGATGAATATATAGTCCACAAAAAAATCATAAATAGTCCACATCCAGTATGTAATTTAAAAAAAATGTCCAAAGAAAAAGGATTTTGTGGCGATCGAATTTGCAGCGAGCACCCCAAATTGTTCGCTATTCGAAGAACACCCGATGTTCGAGTTGAATGTAATTTAATAACAATACCATATAATAAAAAACACACTAAAAACATAAATAGTCCACATTCAGTATGCCATTTCAAAATTGAACAAAATCAAAAAAATGTCCAAAGAGAAAGGATTTTGTGGTGATCCAGCAATACGTGCAGATACTCCATCCACAGAAATCTCTCCTCTGCTAATAACCATGCCAAAGTGATTCTTTGTTGCTAAATGAATAACCACCAGCCACCTTTGAGTGAATTGGCCGCTCACTATAAAATATGACCAAACGGTCAAAAAACACCATATATATATATATATATATATACATATATATATATATATATATATATATACATATATATATATATATATATATATATATATATATATATATATATATATATATATATATATATACATACATGTATATATATATATATATATATATATATATATATATATATAAATAAAGTTCTGTATAATGCCATTCTGTATATTCTGTATAACGCCATCTGATTTGATTCATCTCACCAGAGATCCCCCTGCTGGGACTAGCTGGATCTGCTCCTCACGCTTCCACTTATACCCCCAGAAGGACTGAACCTTGCTCAAACGCGAGCCGCCAATGGTGGCTAGTGGTGGTTATTCGTTTAGAAACAAAGAATCCCTTTGGCATGATTATTATCAAGAAGAGATATTTCAGTAGATGAAGTATCTGCACATATTGCTGGATCACCACAAAATCCTTTCTCTTTGGACATTTTTTTGATTTTGTTCAATTTTAAAATTACATACTGAATGTGGACTATTTATGTTTTTTGTGTGTTCTTTATTATATGGTATGGTATTAAATTACGTTCGACTCGAACATTGGGTGTTCGCCAAATAGTGAACAATTTGGGGTGTTCGCGGCAAATTCAAAAGACGCAGAACACCCTTTAAAAGTCTGTGGGAGAAATCAAAAGTGCTAATTTTAAAGGCTTATATACATGGTATTGTCATAAAAAGTGTTTGGGGACCTGAGTCCTGCCCCAGGGAACATGTATCAATGCAAAAAAAAGCTTTAAAAAGGGCAATTTTTTCAGGAGCAGTGATTATAATAATGCTTAAAGTGAAACAATAAAAGTGAAATATTTCTTTAAATTTCGTACCTGGGAGGTAACTAGAGTATGCCTGTAAAGTGGCGCATGTTTCCGGTGTTTAGAACAGAGCAAAATGACATTTCTAAACTAAAAAAAGTAATTTAAAAGTACTCGCAGCTATAATGAATTGTCGGTCCTGGCAATACACATAAAAGTCAAGAAAAAAAATGGCATGAGATACCCCCGCAGTCCATTACCAGGCCCTTCGGGTCTGGTATGAATATTAAGGGGAACCCCGAACCAAAATTGAAAAAAAAAAAATTGCGTGGGGGTCCCCCCAAATTCCATACAAGGCCCTTCAGGTCTGGTATGGATATTAAGGGGAACCCCCCACCAAAATTTTTAAAAAAATGGCGTGGGGGTCCCCCTCAAAATCCATACCAGAACCTTCAGGTCTGGTATGGATTTTAAGGGGAACCCCGTGCCAAAATGTAAAAAAAAAATGGCGTGCGGGGTCCCCTAGGGTGTGATTCATTTTCTAATGGAAAAAATAAACTGTAAAATTTTTGCAGACTTTGCTTACATCCCGAGTCTGAGTGATGTAAAAGATATATGCTAAATTTCAAGAAGATTGGATAATATTTAGAGGTTGCACACTTTGATCTGTTTTGTAAAAGTAGGCAAAAAATATGATTTTTCAATGTTAATTACTTTTATTGGGAAAACTAGAAATCACAAACTTAAAATACTATCAAAACTATACACTAAGATTAATAGGTAATATGATAGGCAAAACATGTGTCATATTAATCAACGTTGAACAATCCCTTGTTTTGTTCGCTTGGTGACGACTTTTCTGTGATGCTCGACTACCCTCAACAAGAATTGTTTTTGTTGTTCATCCCTAACCGATTCGTTATACTTTTTTATCAGAGCAATTTCGCTTTCTGCGGTATCATTGAACCTTAAGAGCGTTCACATGGCTTCTTAGGGAATCACTGCAGTATTCTGTCACATCGTGGATCCCAAACAATTCAAAGAACGTCTTTGTTTTATTAGTAATGAAATGGCTCAGGTCTTTTCCTTCAAAAACCATGTTTTTACCCTCTAATCGTTTCACTTCCTTTTTCTTTGCAGGTTTGGTTTCTAAATTTTTAGTCACATTTTCCTTAACAGCCTGAGTAATACATTCGTCCAAAAAAGCCAATCCTACGTTTGTTTCTGACAGGTACCAAATGTGTCTCTTAGCAACTGTGAGAGCACATTTTTTGACATCTGCATCTGGGTAAGTGCTCAAAAACTGTAGCATATCCAAATCATTCTTTGGAGCCCATCGACTTACAATTGCCTCATGCCAAAAGCGAACATATATGAGGCTGACAAAATGTACAACCCATTTAATTCCTTCAAATTGTCGTTTAGGAATATTCAACTGTTTAGTGAAGAGGACAATTTTAAGCGCATATATTGCCTTTGCCATCCACCCTGCTTGATGCAGTGCCCCTGGGATCCTGAAACTGAAGTCATTTTTAGACCAACCTCCTAGGTACAGGAGTGAGAGTTGTAATAACTCTTTGTAGTCATCTCTTGGATGACTTCTGTCTTTTAGGACATTTTGGATTTAGTTAACCATTTTCACTCGTTGTTCTTCTAAAAAGCCTTGAACGGGACTTTCTTCATCCAGCAATGTTGTATATGACTTCTTATCAAGTGAAGCCCACAGACTTTGCTTTGATAAAAGTGATCAGTGTGTGCAACCACTAAATATTATCCAATCTTCTTGAAATTTGGCATATATATCTTTTACATCACTGAGACTCGGGGCGAAAGCAAAGTCATATGAAAATCACATATTTGGAAAAATGAAACACCCTAGGGTCCCCCCAAAAATCCATACCAGACCCTTATCCGAGCACGCAACCTGGCAGGCCACACGAAAAGAGGGGGGGACGAGAGAGCGCCCCCCCTCCTGAACCGTACCGGGCCACATGCCCTCAACATGGGGAGGGTGCTTTGGGGTAGCAGCCCCCCAAAGCACCTTGTCCCCATGTTGATGGAGACAAGAGCCTCATCCCCACAACCCTTGCCCGGTGGTTGTGGGGGTCTCTGGGCAGGGGACTTATCAGAATCTGGAACCCCCCTTTAACAAGGGGACCCCCAGATCCTGCCCCCCGTGTGAAATGGTAAAGGGGTACAAATGTAAAAAAAAGAGTGTGAAAATGGTAAAAACAACAATACGCACCTTGGGACAAGTCCTTTACTAAAAAATAAAAAAATAAAAGTGTCCCACGAAGTCCATTCATCTTCTTCTTCTCTCGCTCCGACGGACCGAAAAAGAAAAAAAAAAAAAAACGCACACTGCCACCGATCTGCCTCCATGGGAGGCACCCGCCATAATGAACGGCCTCTCAGGTGACAGTTCTTTTATAACTGAGAGCGGGGCCACACAATGACGTCGCCGGGTGACCCCGCCCCCCTCTGATGCACGGGGACCTCCCTATGGCTTCCCCATAGCGTCAGAGGGGGGTGGGACCACCCAGTGACGTAACCAAGTGACCCTGCCCCCTCTGACACTACAGGGAAGCCATAGGCATGTCCCCGTGCGTTAGAGGGGGGCGGGGTCACCAGGCGATGTCACCTCAGTTATAACAGAACTGTAACCTGAGAGGCCGGTCATTACGGCGGGTGCCTCCATGGAGGCAGATCGGTGGCGGCGTGCGGCTTTTTTTTCTTTTTCGGTCCGTCGGAGCGAGAGAAGAAGAAGATGAATGGACTTCGTGGGACACTTTTATTTTTTAATAAAGGACTTGTCCCAAGGCATGTGGCCTGGTACGGTTCAGGGGGGGCGCTCTCTCATCCCCCTCGTTTCCTGCGGCCTGCCAGGTTGCGTGCTCGGATAAGGGTCTAGTATGACCCCCACGCAATTTTTTTTTAAATTTTGGTTCAGGGTTTCCCTTAAAATTCATACCAGACACAAAGGGCCTGATAATGGACTGTGGGGAAATCCATGCCGTTTTCTTCAATTACTTTTATGTGCATTGCCAGGACCAACAATTCATTATAGCCGCGAGTACTTTTAAATGACTTTTTTCTTTCAGAAATGTCATTTTGCTCTCGGACTGTTCTAAACACAGGAATAATGTGCCACTTTACAGGCATACTATAGACACCCCCCAGGTATGAAATTTAAAGGAATATTTAACTTTTATTGTTTCACTTTAAGCATTATTAAAATCACTGCTCCCGAAAAAACGGCCATTTTTAAACTATTTTGCATTGATACATGTCTTCTGGGGCAGGACCCAGGTCCCCAAACACTTTTTATGATAATACCATGCATGTAAGCCTTTAAAATTAGCACTTTTGATTTCTCCCATAGACTTTTAAAGGGTGTTCCGCGGCTTTCGAATTTGCCGCAAACACCCCCATGTTCGTCCGTTGCTTATTTATGTCCCATAGACTTTACCAGTGTTTGCATATTCAAACAAATTTTTTGCCTGTTCGCATGTTCTGCTGCGAACCGAACAAGGGGATGTTCGGCTCATCCCTATTAATAGGTATTTACACATATTTGAATAAGCGCACCATTTATACACAATTGATATTTTATTCCAATGTCACCATTATCAACAGCTGAAGGATAAAATTGTCCTCAGTGGCAAGTGTTGCTGATAAAACTATCTTTAATTTTTTTTTTTTTTTAAGTTTAAAACGTTTATTGAAGTTTTCAGACAAAACAGTAAGTACTAAACAGTACAGTACTGGGATTATCATTGAACCATATGGTTCTAGGGCAGAAAAATCAAATCAGTGACAATTAAATCATCAACAATTAAAAACATTTGCAGAAAATGTAAGAATCTGTGATTATCGCTTGAAGCGTGGCCTAAACCAATAGGCAACCCTGATTCCGGTGGTTGTAACATAGAGTGACCTATCCACCCTAAAGGGCCTGCATTTGAGACTGGTCATGTTGCTACCCGGTGGCAATCAATGAGAAAGTCCGGTAATTACTCAAAGGAGTCAGCTGTCTGCCCCAGGAGGCCCCAGGAACCCCACCTCTTTGGGAACTCTGTGTTGTAGTTCCTAGATCCTCCCTGGGCCCCACGCCTCCCGCCTCCCCTGTTCGGTCACCTGCCTACAGGGAAGAGTGTGTAGTGTATCATTGCCCAGTTTATGGGTTTACCCCGTCCCCATGTATCCCCTGGTTTTGGATAACAGGGGAGAATTTGTTCAGATTGCCAGCCTCAAAGTAACTCTTATTAAAACTTAGGGGTTTCAAGAAGCCTTGCTTTGGGTAACAGGAGAGAAGGAACAGAGTGTCTCAGACAGAGAAGAAGAGAAAACATGTGAGGGAGAGAGTAAAGAAAAGAAAGTGTGAGGAAGTGGATTTATAGTTGTCCAGAATCCGCCGTGGCTCTAGATGGAATGCCTGGGCAGATAGAGATATTGCTATAGGAGGCCCAGGGTTCCCATATGGCGTTAAACTTCCCTACTGTATCGCGAAGTTTCGCTACAATATTTTCTTGTGCCACTATCCAAGAAACTTTCCGTTTGAACCCCTGGAAGGGTACCGTGGGGTTTTTCCAGGCTTTAGCAAGCGTTATCTTAGCACCTAGTAAAACATAGAAAATCAGTGCCTGCTGGTGTTTAGGTAACCTAACAATGAGGTGGTTAAGCAGTGCTATATTGGGGTCTGGAGTGACCGTGATATTTGTTAAGACCCTAATGGTGTGGAATACCTTCCTCCAGAAGGATCGGATGCGGGGACATGTCCACCATATTTGGAACATCGTGCTCTCCATCTCGCAACCCCTAAAGCACAAGGGAGATGTCCCTGGGTAGATCCCTGCCAGTCTGGAGGGGACATAATACTACCTTGTCAGTACTTTGAGGTTGGCTTCTATAAGAGAGATGTTGAGAATACCTTTAAATGAGCTCTGAAACACGCAAAACCAGTCCGAGGTTGTCCAGGAACAGCCTGTGTCTTCCTCCCAGGATATGACGGAGTGTCCTCATTTTTCGCCAGGGCTGAGTAAATCAGCGAGATCCCTCCTCTCTGATCCAATGTTTTTGAGCACCAGTGTTCATATGGGGTGATTGTGGGGGGATCTGTTTTATTGGGCCAAATGGAGTGTAGGAAATGAGATATTTGGGAGAATCAGAATAGTTCCAAATTGAGCATTTCCAATTTCCTGCAGTGATTTAAGGTGAGAGGGCCAGCTTGGGAGAAAAAATTACCTATTCAATAAAGGCCCTTGTCCGTCCACCATTGGAAGGCTTTAATATTCAGTTCCAGTGGAAATCTTGTGTTATGGAAAATGTGCAATAATGGTGTCAAGGGCAAGATCAGTGAGTTTTGTGTGTAGAGTGTGAAGCACAGAGCTACAGAGTGGAAGAGGGTAGGTGACATGATAGCAGGTCTGGATTTCGGTTCACACCAGATAAGGTAATATATGGTATTTAAGGGAATGGCTCGTCTTTCCATGGAGACCCAATCCGGCTTCGGGCCCCCAGAGAAAACCGTGGATATTTGGGAAAGTTGAGCAGCTTGGTAATACCACCATAGATTCGGCAGGCCCACTCCGCCCTGAGATTTTTGTCTAATTAGTATCCTTGTGGAGAATCTGTATCCTTTTTTACCCCAGACAAAGCGTACTAAAGAGGACTGGAATTTAGTGAGGAAGGGTTTCTTGATCGGAATCAGGAGAGAGCAAAATAAATATAGTAATCGGGGGAGCAGAGTCCTCTTAACTGCATGAACTCTGCCCAGCCAGGATAGACCACACTTTGACCACCTCTCCAGGTCCCCCCTACATTTATGTATCATCGGGGGATAGTTCGCTTGGAAGAGATTGTTGATATGAGGGGTGAGTTTGACGCCAAGATACGGTATTGCTGCAGGAGCCCATGAGAAGGCAAAGTTGAGTGTAAGCTGATTGAGTAGGTCCGGGGGAACAGATATATTTAGTGCTATCGATTTAGACATGTTAACCCACAGCCCCGAGATCTTGCTAATGTTTTGCAGTAGTTTATAGACCGTAGGTATAGATTTCAGTGGGGAGGTGAGAAAAAGGAGAAGGTCGTCCGCATACAATGCGCACTTATGTTCCTGGTTTCCACAGAGTACCCCCTTGACGTCAGCATCAGCGTAAGCAAAAAAAGACTCACAATTTTGAAAAAAAAAAACAATATTTTTTACTTTCTGTTATAATACATATCCAAAAACAAAATGTAAAAAAAAAGAATTTCTTCATCAGTTTAGGCCAATATGTATTCTTATACATATTTTTGGTCAAAAAAATCCCAATTAGCGTCTATTGATTATTTTGCGTAGTGTCTACAAACTATGGGATAGATTTATGGCATTTAAATTTTTTTTATTGTTTTTACTGGTAATGGCGGCAATCAGCAATTTTTAGCAGGAATGCGACCTTGCGGCGGACAAATCTGACCCTAAGTGACACTTTTTGGAGACCAGTGACACCCATACAGTGATCATTGCTAATAAAATGCACTTATCACTGTTTAAATGACACTGGCAGGGAAGGGGTTAACATCAGGGGCGATCAAAGGGTTAAGTGTGTTTCCTGGAAGTGTTTTCTAACTATGTGGGGTATAGACTGACAGAAAGAACACAGAGATCACTGTTCCTGATTACTAGGAACAAAAGATCTCTGTGTACTTCACCTGTCAGAACGGGGATCTGCCTTGTTTACATAGGCAGATCCCCATTCTGCCTCTCTGTGAAGCTATCGTGGGTGGCCGGCGGACATTGGGTCTGCTGGACCCACGGATAAGCTCCCCCTCCGAGCAGCAGGCGTGCACGCGCCCACAGTATCCAGTTCACGAAACAATGTACAGGTATGTTGTTTCGCACAATAGGGCCGCTCTGCTGTAGTATATATGTGGTGGGCAGTCTTGAAGTGGCTAATATTGTGACCACTGCACCTTGTTATCAAACAATTTTGGGATGTTTATGCTTATAATAATGTGTAATGTACTTTGTATGCAGGGTTGTGAGTTTGGTGCCAAATGGTCTTGGTGGGCACTAAGTCACCTAGGTGGCTAGTTGTTTAAGTAGTTTATTTGTTTATGTTGGCTGTTCCTTAGCTATGTTAATTATAGTCCTGTTTACAGTTTACATTGTATATGATAATGTGATCAGGCCCTACCTGATCTGGTGTGCTATAAATTCTGTGTGAGTTTTACAATAAAGAGTTCCAGTTTGCATCTAAACTAGTGTTGCCTAGTCTTGGGTGCTCAGCGATAATACCTGGTTCCTAGTTATAGACTAGAGGAAGCTATTTCTTGACGAAAGCACTCAAGCTGGGTGCTGGATGGTTCCGTCACAGTCCCACAAAAGGAAAAGATTAAATATCAAGATTTATTCTCCGTGAATTTCAGAGGGGTTCAGGGAAAAGTTTAGATTTTAGGAATTCTAAACATTTCACATAACTGGCCTTAAATCAAGCCTGGATCATCCCTATTGATGAATGACCTCAGAATATTTTTTTTTTTTAAACAATATTTTTTACTTTCTGTTATAATACATATCCAAAAACAAAATGTAAAAAAAAAGAATTTCTTCATCAGTTTAGGCCAATATGTATTCTTATACATATTTTTGGTCAAAAAAATCCCAATTAGTGTCTATTGATTATTTTGCGTAGTGTCTACAAACTATGGGATAGATTTATGGCATTTAAATTTTTTTTATTGTTTTTACTGGTAATGGCGGCAATCAGCAATTTTTAGCAGGAATGCGACCTTGCGGCGGACAAATCTGACCCTAAGTGACACTTTTTGGAGACCAGTGACACCAATACAGTGATCATTGCTAATAAAATGCACTTATCACTGTTTAAATGACACTGGCAGGGAAGGGGTTAACATCAGGGGCGATCAAAGGGTTAAGTGTGTTTCCTGGAAGTGTTTTCTAACTATGTGGGGTATAGACTGACATAAAGAACACAGAGATCACTGTTCCTGATTACTAGGAACAAAAGATCTCTGTGTACTTCACCTGTCAGAATGGGGATCTGCCTTGTTTACATAGGCAGATCCCCATTCTGCCTCTCTGTGAAGCTATCGTGGGTGGCCGGCGGACATTGGGTCTGCTGGACCCACGGATAAGCTCCCCCTCCGAGCAGCAGGCGTGCACGCGCCCACAGTATCCAGTTCACGAAACAATGTACAGGTATGTTGTTTCGCACAATAGGGCCGCCCTGCTGTAGTATATATGTGGTGGGCAGTCTTGAAGTGGCTAATATTGTGACCACTGCACCTTGTTATCAAACAATTTTGGGATGTTTATGCTTATAATAATGTGTAATGTACTTTGTATGCAGGGTTGTGAGTTTGGTGCCAAATGGTCTTGGTGGGCACTGAGTCACCTAGGTGGCTAGTTGTTTAAGTAGTTTATTTGTTTATGTTGGCTGTTCCTTAGCTATGTTAATTATAGTCCTGTTTACAGTTTACATTGTATATGATAATGTGATCAGGCCCTACCTGATCTGGTGTGCTATAAATTCTGTGTGAGTTTTACAATAAAGAGTTCCAGTTTGCATCTAAACTAGTGTTGCCTAGTCTTGGGTGCTCAGCGATAATACCTGGTTCCTAGTTACAGACTAGAGGAAGCTATATCCTGACGAAAGCACTCAAGCTGGGTGCTGGATGGTTCCGTCACAGTCCCACAAAAGGAAAAGATTAAATATCAAGATTTATTCTCCGTGAATTTCAGAGGGGTTCAGGGAAAAGTTTAGATTTTAGGAATTCTAAACATTTCACATAACTGGCCTTAAATCAAGCCTGGATCATCCCTATTGACGAATGACCTCAGAATATTTTTTTTTTTTTTTTTGAAAGAATGATGAAAAAATAGCATTTGAAAGGCATTGCAGACTGTGATGACTGAGCAATGGCATGAAAAAAATAAGACATGTAAACCCTGGCATGAAATCTCTACTGAAGTACTAAAAAATCCCTGGAAGACATAAAGAAAAGTTGCAAGAGCTTAGATGATCAGTTAGTGTAATTAATTTCCAAGAAAATCAAATCCCCCCTCCCTGCCATCTCTGCATCACTAGGGTTTATGCAACAGTTTACCTCCAGTGGGAAAACAGGAGCATATGCTTTGCCCAGCTTTCCTGGGGAACCAGTGTATGGTGTGCCAGACATTCGGGGGGGTCATTTACTAAAAGTGGAGAGTGCAAAATCTGGTGCAGCTCTGCATAGAAACCAATCAGCTTCCAGGTTTTATTGTCAAAGCTTAACTGAACAAGGTGAAGTTAGAAGCTGATTGGCTACCAAGCACAGCTGCACCAGATTCTGAGTGCACCAGTTTTAGTAAATCCTCCCCCCCATAGTCTTGAACACCAGGCAAAATAGGAAATAATTAAAGCCAACAGTTTTTTAATCTACTGAATATAAGCATTCATCCATTCTGCAGTGTCATGCAATTTATGAATCATGGTTGCTTGTAATCCTAAATTGCATGATTTTACACAGAGCAGACACTTCTACATCCAAATATTTAATGCCGCGTACACACGGTCGGACTTTTCGTCTACAAAAGTCCAACGGACGCCGACGGACTAAAGCTGGCTGGTAATCCGATCGTGTGTGGGCTTCTCCGGACTTTCAGCAGACTTTTTCAGCCTCAAATCCGACGGACTTTAGATTTGAAACATGCTTCAAATCTTTACGTCGTAACTACGACGGACCCCGAAATCCGCTCGTCTGTGTGCTAGTCCGACGGACAAAAACCCATGCTAGGGCAGCTATTGGCTACTGGCTATGAACTTCCTTATTTTAGTCCGGTGTACGTCATCACGTACGAATCCGTCGGACTTTTGTGTGGTCGTGTGTAGGCAAGTCCGTTCGTTAGAAAGTCTGCTGCAAGTCCGCCGAAAGTCCGCCGGAAGTCTGTCGGACAGGCTGTCGGACTTTTGTAGACGAAAAGTCCGACCGTGTGTACGCGGCATAAGAGAATCAAAAAATGATGAGGCTTTCTCTTCAATAATCCCATTGAAAGACACTGCAGACTCTTGTCAGCTTGAAATAGGAACAGGTTACGTAATAAATGTTAGTATATTCTGTGGATAACAACTGTTCCATCTATACAAATTCTACTTTTTAGGTGTAATATGGGATCTTTTACATAAATGTCTATGAATATTTACTTTAATATATACTTAAAGCAGCTCTTTCCTTTGCCAGTGTTTAAACTTTTCAGCTTCTTAACAGTCATACAGTATAAACAACATTATCTGTGAACAAAAGCTCTGCTCCCTTTGACTTCTTAAACCCAGTTATTCTCCTGCTTCTATCACCATCTTTCCTTTTACTGATGAATTCCAAATGTCAGATATAGATCAAATAGCCAAAGACCAGGGGCAGTTGCTAGAGATAGGTTTTAAAATAGAACTAAAGCCCGCAAAACACTCACCCCCATTCCAGTAGTGTGACTTTTGAATCCCTTGATGGCTTCTTCTGGGTGCCAGGTTTTGGGCCTCCCATTATTCGGTGGGGATAATGTGACTCCTGCACATGTGCTACTGAGTCATTCTTCCCAGCACATTGGCAGTTTGGCACCATGCTGAGAATATATGCTCTGTGCATTGGATAGTAGCCTGCAGGTAAATTTGTCTTCTGCAATAAAAAAGATGCTTCCATTTTTCTTTTTTTTTTGTAAAATTTTATGTAGCGGTCCCTTTCTTTTTTGTCTCTCTCAGGTAGCGTCTAGGGGAGTCCCAAAATAGATGTTCATTTGAAAAACACTGGCTCAAACACTTATGCCCCGTACACACGATCAGACATTGATCGGACATTCCGACAACAAAATCCTAGGATTTTTTCCGACGGATGTTGGCTCAAACTTGTTTTGCGTACACACGGTCGCACAAAGTTGTCGGAATTTCCGATCGACAACAACGCGGTGACGTCAAGCACGTACGACGAGACTAGAAAAGACCAGTTCAGAACCAAGCGCGGCACCCTTCGGGCTCCTTTTGCTAATCTCGTGTTAGTAAAAGTTTGGTGAGAGATGATTTGCGCTTTTTCAGACTCGTGGGTTTCAGATCGTTTTCTGCGGTTCAGTTTGTGCTTGTGGGTTTGTATCTGCTCTTCAGTGTGTGCAAGCAAGTTCCGCGTGACTTTAATTAGTCATTGTGTTCTTGTTCGTTTGTTACTGTTTTTCAGGTTGCTCTTCACAGGCCTTGCTGTTCTTCAGTGCGTTCTGTTAGTTCGTTCTGAGCAGCCGACCGTTTTCTAGCCACTCCTCGTAGAGTTCGTGCTGTGCGGGGGCTTGGTGTTGGGGTCCTGACCTTGACACAAGTCCAGTCCATGAACAGGGTGGGGAGGAGTTCATAGACCAAGAATTGGTTGCTACAGCGTGACCAGTTCTCTCATATGCCTTTGCTCCGTGAGATCCGTGAGAATAATCCTGATGATTTCAGGAACTTTCTCTGGATGACGGACCCCGTATTTCACCGTTTGTTGGCTTTGCTGACCCCCTATATCAGCAGGCAGGATACCTGCATGAGGCAAGCCATCACTCCGGAGCAGAGGCTGGTCGCTACCCTGAGGTACTTGGCGACAGGGAAAAGCCTGCAGGACCTCAAGTTCTCGACAGGCATCTCCCCCCAGGCTCTGGGGATCATTATCCCAGAGACCTGTTCGGCCATCAACCAGGTCCTGCAGAAGGAGTATATTAAGGTAAGATTTTTATCCTTTAATCTCACATTTTATTGTATGTAATGTTTGCTAATATATTGTATTTATTTCCTCATTCCCTAATTACCATGATTGTAATATGCTGTGAATGTCCCCTTTCTCCTCATTCATGCTGGATTTTTATGTACCGTATTTATCGGCGTATAACACGCACCCCAAGTTTAGGAGGGAATTTTAAGGAAAAAAACTTTTAGGAATAAAGTTTAAGGAAGAAAAACTTACAATAAAATGCCCATCAATGCAGCGTTATCGGTGTCCATCTGCAGCCTTTTCAGTGTCAGTGCAGCTTTGCTCCAGTGTCTATTGCAGCCATGTCAGTGCAGCTTTGCCTCAGTGCATAATTGTCAGTGCAGCCTTGTCTGTGTAGCTTTGCCCCAGTGCAGAATTGTCAGTGGAGCCTTGTCAGTGCAGCTTTGTCCCAGTGCAGAATTGTCAGTGCAGCCTTGTCAGTGCAGCTTTGCCCCAGTGCAGAATTGTCAGTGCAGCCTTGCCCCATTGTCCATTGTAGCCTTGCCCCAGTGCAGCCTTGTCAGTGCAGCCATGTCAGTGCAGCCTTGTCAGTGCAGCCTTGTCAGTGCAGCTTTTCTCCAGTACAGCCTTGCCCCAGTGCAGCTTTGCCCCAGTGCAGCTTTGCCCCAGTGCAGCTTTGTCCCCGTGCAGCCTTGCCCCCGTGCAGCCTTACCCCAGCGCAGCTTTGTGGGATCGCCGCGATCCCTGCCGACATACACAGCGTATGTGTAAATTCAAATATGGCGCCGAGACTGCAGGGACTCGGCGGAGCCGAGATACACATACCCGAGAGTCCTCGGCTTTTCTCGGCGCCACTTACAGTCCCGCCCAGTCCCGCCCTATGGAGGGGACTGTAAGCGGCGCAGAGAAAAGCTGAGGACTCTCGGGTATGTGTATCTCGGCTCCGCCGAGTCCCTGCAGTCTCTGCGCCATATTTGAATTTACACACGGCTGTGTATGTCTGCGGCGATCGCGGCAATCGCCCCGATCGCTCCGATCATACAAAATTGGGGGGATTGGCCTATAACACGCACCCACGATTTTCCCCTGATTTTCAGGGGAAAAAAGTGCGTGTTATATGCCGATAAATATGGTAATCTTTTGTTTTGTCCTTCATACATATTTGTCTTCAATAACCTCCCCAGCATGCTCTCCTGCCCTATATTCACCTCATGTAGTCACTTAACAATGTATTTTATCAGCTCCATAGTAGTGCTTTACCCCAAACACCCCCTAAAATTTTTAGAAATGTGATTTGTGGTTTAAATTCAGGCAGAGTGCCAGAGGCTTTGTTTTTTAGTGTCCCCAAATCATTTTTATTAACCCTCCCTCCCCCCAACTGCTAAGTCAGCTGATCCCAATTCTCTATCTATCCTCAATCATCTATCTGCTGACTTTGCCAAACCCATACACACTATACCCATCTCTTTACTGGTCAGATTTATGGATGAATTCCCCAAAGCATGTAGTAGGGCCTGCCTGTATACTTTCAAATGGTACTGTTTGAAGTTTTTCTATCCTATTATTATCTTGATAGGTAATAGCAGAATGTCAAAATGTGCTCTAATGTGTACAATGTGTATCTATATCTTTGTATTATGACACTTCTTTTACCTGTCCACTGGGCTGCCAATAGTGTAACTAAGGAGGGGCTGTTCCAAGTAATACCCTGTATTTAGGCATTCATCTCTCAATTAAGTGAAGAGGGTTACCTGTCCAAGATCCCCCCCCTATAATGTTAGAAATGGCCCATGAGAGGGGGTGGGAGGGGGGAAATGATAGGTGTACCTTATACTTTGGTGTTGTAAAATTCCCCTTAATAAATGTGATCTGGATGTTGGCCAAGAAAGTTTGTGTCTATAATCTGCTTTCCATGGTTATGTGCAAAAATAATAATGTTTATGCCAGACAATTTGTGAAGCCTTTATCAAATAAAATCCCCAAAAAAACAAATCTTTGGTGACATTTCCTGCTTGTGTTTGTTTTAGCTGACCCTGACAGAAATGTGGGGAGTCCTGAAAATGGCATGATTGATTGATTACAAAGCACTGTTGGGTGTTATTTACTAAAGGAAAAGACACTTTGCACTACAAGTACACTTGCAACTGCACTGAAACTGCACTTGTAGTGCAAAGAGGAATTGCCCTTAGGAAATAACCCCCATTTTCACAGAAAACACCAATACATCACCACCAAAGTGTTGTAGCGTTGAGACAATAATCCACACATTCTTCATTAACAATCATTTTAATACCTGCACAATCACAGGTGCATTTAGAAAAGGTTTTTAAAACAAACCAACATGTTTGTTGTGTAACAATTTTTGGGGTGGCATTATCACATATAGAAATGTCCATTTAAGATAAAACAGGCATGTGTAAAACCAACAAGAAAGACACAAATCTTGAACTTACAAAGTTCACATTTGGTAGAACTTGAAGGCAATATCAGACATGAGTATTTAGGAACTGTGTTTGATATTGCGTTCAGATGGGGTGAAGTCACCCCAGGAAAAGCCACATTTGGAAGATGCACACAAATTTCCCAATGTCAACATGTGCGACCTGCCATCACGGGGGATCAAGGGACGTGTTTTGGGGGAGAAACCCCTTCCTCTCAGCTACTTTATTATTGAGGAAGGGGTTGCACTCCCAAAACGCGTCCATTGATCTCCCGTGATGGCAGATAGCACATGTTGGCACACTGTGTGCATCCTCCAAATTTAGCTTTGAGAAAAATTCCCTAAAACATGTTAAAATTTGTAGAACACAAAAGAAGAAAGTGATTTTGAGGGGTTTTAAACTCGCCCCAAAACATCAATGAGGTTCTTATTTTTTTGGATAACATCATTGATGTTTTTCTTGAGGTTTTCCAAAGCTAAATTACACCCCATGATCTCCCCGATCAGGATCTGGGCACTTTCTGATGTGAAAGGATCTGGATCCACAACATCACGATCACCTAAAAAGAGAGCAAAACAAAACAGGTATGAAAAATATGCCGGCATCCATCTCTTACCTGAGCCTGTGGTCGCAGACACTCACCTGTTGTGGTGACTAGTTCCACCAGGTCTTCTTCCTCCTGCTCTTCTTGGGTTGGGGGTATTTCCCCTTCTTCCAGAGGGGTGGGCTCTGGTCTCCTCGGACGAGGGGTGTCCTCCGAGTCTTTTCTCCCCTATGTAAAACAAAAATGGTATACTTAGCACACAGATATTTGATGGCAGAACTATAAAGATGAAACATTGCTTGGAAGTGGGGTACAATTGTCAATTTTAGCAGAGTTCCAAGATGTAGCATTTTCAGTGTCCTTTGTCAAGCTGCAATACTTTACCTGTCTTGTACAAGCTTCACAGATGGAGACCCCCCCTATAGTATACACTGGAGCACCTGTGTGCCCCCCTAATAAAAATGGTGTTCTGGGGTCCCACACTAGTGCTCCAGTGTCCAAATGTGAAAACAGCTGCTCAGTGTCCTCTCCTTACACAGAATCTAGTTTGCATTTCATTCTAGTAACAAAGCCATCTACACAACCAAATTGGTTTCATACAAGTAGAGCGTAAAAAAATGTGGCCAAATGCATATGGCCAAATGCATATGGCCAAAACAATGGTGTTTTATAGGCCGAAAGAAAAATGTTTGATACGAACAAATAATGTGCCCATGAACATGAAAGTTGCCATTTTAAAATGTACACTTTTAAGAAAAGCACATGGAGCAGCACGAACGTAATAAACATAAAAAGAATAGGAACACAGCACAACTACTTACTTTTTTGCAGTACTTTCCGGATCTTTCTGTACTGCTCATGTTCTCGTAATTTGAGGTACGACCACCGCTTCCTGAGCTGATCTTTCGATCGTCGTACCCCGAAATTCCGGTGCAGACTCCTGACCACTTTCGCCATGATCTTGGCCTTTCTGACATTGGGGTTGGGGTAAGGTCCATACTTTCCATCATAGTCGGCCTTCTTCAGTATGTCGACCATCTCCAACATCTCCCCAAAGGACATATTTGAGGCCTTAAATCTCCTTCTGGATCGGGACGTGTCCGGATCCGGGCTTTCCTCCTCCTCCTCCTCGTTCCTGTAATTAGCACGCACCTGCTGTGTATCCGCCATGTGCTCTTCCCCCACTGCGCAGAATGAAAAGGGGCAGGGAATAGACTAGAAAGAACGTCAGGGGCGGGCAGAGTTACACGCATGCGCAGTGTGTATAAAGCGTAACACGCGTGCGTATTACGTACGATCTGTGAGCGGAGGAAGGAGCATTGGAGGCGCTGATCGTAAGAACAAAGGTAAGAGACATACTTGTGCCTATACTGCTTGTACATTGAGGCCTATATTGTAACAAGATTAGGAGAGTTTGGCCTGACATTAGGGTTTGTCTTGTGTTGTGTCTTGCAGTGAAAATGGATATCTTTAAAGATACTGACTTCATGGCAATATTCATTGATATGTTCAGGGAGCTGCCTTGTCTGTGGGAGATAACCCACCCACATTATAAGAACCAAACAAAGAGGAAGGCAGCGCTGGATCAATTGTTGGAAATTGTGAAGCAGGTGATCCCCACGGCAGACATCACATATTTGAAGATCCTAATTGGTGGCCTGAGGAGCACATATGTAAGGGAGCGCCAGAAAGTCCAGGATTCACAGAGATCCGGAGCAGCAGATGACATCTATGTCCCCAGGATGTGGTACTATGACAGGCTGCATTTTCTGGCAGGCCAGACTGAACCCAGGTCATCACTCTCCAGTCTTCCTTCCACGCTTCCTTCCCCCCCAGCTGAGGCTTCTGACGCCAAACCTAGGCCTTCCAGGCAACAACATGTGGAGGAGCCCAGCTTGAGCCAGGTATAGCATTCCTCTAAATATTTCAGGTTGTCCAATCAATGATGTTAACAAGATGTTAGTTTGGAGTACTAATTTATGATTGTGATTGATGATGCAAAACATAAAACCATGTCCCTTTTTCATACACAGGGGAGTCTCAGCCGGGAGGTGGCCGGGTCAAGCAGGCTGCCTGATATGCAGGTCCCTCCCCTACACCTGCAAAGAGAAAGTGGCAGGAGGGGGAGCTCCCTAGAGGAGGCTGCCATAGGCCTCTTTTGGAAGGCTACAGAGGCCCTGGGAGCACCACACACACCGTGGAGGAGGACTTCGCTGCCATCATTGCCTGTAAAATGCAGAGGATGGAGGAGGGACAACAACTCATGTGTGAGTCCTTAATGTTGGAGGCTCTCAATAAGGGGTTGAGGGCCCAAATAACATCTGATACCCACCTTTGTGACCTCACACATGGGCCTCCTCCTCCTCCTCCAGGTCCTCCTCCACCTCCTCCTTCTCCTCCAGGTCCTACTAGTCCTCCTCCTCCTCCAGGTCCTACTCCTCCTCCTGCCACATCTCCAACAGCAGAGCCACAGCATGGAAGGAAGCGTGGAAGGAAGACCAGAAAGTGAGGACCCTGGATCACAGCCTGGGGACACAGATGTCATCTGCTGCTTTCCGGATCTCTGGGACTTCTCAACCAGACAGTACTCCCTTACATATGGACTCCTCAGGCCACCAATTTTGATGTTCAAGAATTGATGTGTGCCCTTGGGGTCAAAGGCTTCACCAATTTCAACTGTTTATCCAGCGTTGCCTCCCTCTTTGTTTGGTTCTGAGCTCTTATTAAAGGAATTTTGGTTTCAATTATACTTGCCTATGTGTGTTTTCCTTCTAAAAGGACAGTTTGTTTGTGAGGATTCAGGTACATTTCAAATATACAATGTGAAATTAACAAGGGATACCAACACCAAACAATCTCCTTGAGATTAAATAATAAAAGTTATCAATGGTGTTGTGGTAACTTGACACACAAAACACACACAAAAATATTCTGGAGTAAAACTAAAAATAAAATTAAACAAAGATCAGCCTTTGAAAAAATACAAACATAAAATCTCAAAAAAAAAATGGCTTTAAAAAAAATAAATAAAAAAAAACCACAAAAATATTTTTGTCAGATGTGACAAATCAAAATATATTAAGGGAATCCCGATAAATAATAAAGAAAGAGCTTTGTGAGAAGTGTGTGAATATGAGCAGCAAAACTACTTCATTCTTCTCACATTATAAAGAAGAAGAGAGTGCGCTGTATTAAACCATTTTTAACATTGCAGCGTCACGAAAGTGCTGTATCCATTGCGAACGCTAAGTTTACCAGACCGAGCTGTTCCGTCTCAGAATTTCTTCTGAGCATGCATGGCACTTTGTGCGTCGGAACAGGCCACACACGGTCGGAATTGACGCGATCGGATTTTGTTGTCGGAAAATTTTATAGCCTGCTTTCAAACTTTGTGGATGGAAAATCTGATGGAAAATGTCCGATGAAGCCCACACACAGTCGGAATTTCCGACAACACGCTCCGATCGGACATTTTCCATCGGAAAATCCGACCGTGTGTACGGGGCATTAGTCTTTTTTCCAAGTTTTATTGAAGGACAACGTATGCAATAGCAGGGTAAAAATGTGAGAGGATTCAGGTATATTGAAATATTGCGGTTAGAGGTAATTTCTAATTCCAGCGAGCAGCACTTCCCCAGCTGCATTCAGCAACCATCGGATAGGTTTCTCTCACCAACCTAGCAGCCGATGCAATGCTCGAGAAAGGTCTCTGCCACAGACCTGACAATCCTGAATAGACAAATTATTGTTTCCGATATGGTCTCTGCCACAGACCTTTCTGATATGGTCTCTGCCACAGACCTTTCCGATATGGTCTCTGCCACAGACCTGACAATCCTGAACAAACAGATTGCTATGATTGATCCTAGATGCATCTCCGACTGAGTTCCCAGGCTCTTCTCAAGATACCAGCCTTATGCTCGGTCCTCTACTGAAGAGTCCTCCCCTGGTTACTACAATCCCTTGTTTCTTCCTGCAGGCCAGACAACAAAGAGACCATCCTCTGGACCAATAGACCCCTAAACTTTGGGCCTTTTTCTGATAGCTGAACCTTGGGTGCGCCGACCCCCAGGCCAGGAGGGCCATGAGGTCAGGAAGCGCCAACCCCAAAAAATGGTGTCTGCGCCTTAAATACCCCTACCCAGAATGCACGGTGGATGTACCACTCCTACCAATCTGTCTCTGAGCAAAGAGTATTTAATATGTCCAACCAGACTGTATTTACAACATCTACCAATGGTAACAGCACTACCCATGGTCGGATGGAAATTTGCACAGGCTAGCCAAACTGGTACAGAAACCAATAAATTTAGGTAATAATAAACTGAGCCTGAACTGTAGCTCAATAAACTAAATTTGAAAGAATAGCATCTGCTCTTCAGGAGCAGGGCGCTACATACTCCCCCCACCACAATAGACGATGTCCCCATCGTCGAAAAAAACTAAAATGTAACTCTCAATCCTGAGAGTCAAATACTTGAATCCCAACATTTAAGTAGAAAGGGGAAAAAGAATAAAGTAACAACACATTAAATGGTTAACAGCATCACACATGAATTAGAAAGTATAGCAACACTTTCCCATGACCTATCTAGCTATCTGCACCACCCACTCTCCAGTTGCTTGCCAGAAGATCCAGTTGAATCTGAAACGAAACACACAGAAACAAACAGCAATAAACAAATCAGTACCATCCTTGCAAGAAGCAAAACCCCATTTCCAGGAAAATGGAATTTTCTTTCTCGCCATGATTTATTATATTATTATTTTTTTTTTTTTATAGGAGAAATAACTAAGTGCAAAAAGGTTCAACCTTGTTGAGTAGACTGCTACCACCTAGTGGCAGAAGTCATTGGAGTGTAAGTCCTTTAAGCGAGTGTTGGAAAAAAAAACCCTTGACACGCAGTTTCTCTATCAACTGACACTAACTAACTATTCTCCATAGTCCTTGCATTAAAGAGGAGGAAAAGAAAATAGAAGTTTTCTTCTCAGACTGACACCAATCGAAACAGTCACCATAACCGATCACCAATAAAAGCGAGGATCAGGCAAAGTCATGGCTTTCCCTTGTGCATCTACTGTGGTGATGAAGTATACAATGTTGTCTTTTCCGTATATGTGCCTCCCATAGCTCCAATGTAACAGACATCCCGCAAACCGATCATCCATCATCGAAGAACATCCAGGCTTCCTAAAGGGCTTTGGTACTTTCAAATAGTCCCAAACGTCTTCACTATACCAGCTCTCTCTGTTTCCCTCAATCTCTTGCATGATATCCTTGGGAACGTATGGAAATTCAAGTCCATATTCTGTGGCCACTCGCTTGTTTAACAGCCGTTGAGATCGGGCAAGCCTTGGCAAAGAACCGAAACTGCCCAGACCAGAAGGCACACACAAAACTGAGGATTTATGTACCATGGCAAACAGGGATGATTTGTTTGACCCGGACAGACCGGCATTTTTAGACAAAGTCCCACTAGTGACTGTAGGGGTTTCCACCCGAGGTGATGTGCTCCTCGAATTCACAGCTGCCCAGTCAGAAAAGTTAAATGTTGCTGCGACATCATCACTATTCGCCCACAGCATCTCTTGAGACATAGTTTCAAAGAGATCATCATCTCTTGAAAGTTCTGAGAGGGAGTCTAATTTTGAGTCCCGCAACTCCTCCGCAGGCATATATCAGCAAACAGTCCCCCCATGCACAATGTCCCCAATACTCTCACCCATTCTTGACCTGGACTCCTTCCGGGAATCCGGTTCAGGCTGTCTCTGGGGTAAACCTCGACTGCGGCCGCAGGAGGCTTTCACCTACCCGACCTTCTTTTGAGTAGGAACAGCAAGGTCGGTAATGATAGAGGTAGTGGTAGTAGCAATGTCCACTGTCGGTTCCTCAAGGGTAATTACAACACCATCCTTCTCAGGAACACTCGGTGCAGCAGACTTTGAGATGGGCACTGATAAGGCGGCACTGACAGGCACTGATAAGGCGGCACTGATGAGGTGGCACCAATGAGCGGGCACTGATGGGCACTGACAATGGGCAATGATATGCGGCACTGATGGGCACTGGTAGGTGGCACTGATGGGTGGCACTGATATGCAGCACTGATGGGCATTGAGAGGTGGCACTTATGGGCACTCATGGGTGGCACTGGGTGGCACTGGTGGGCACTGATAAGCAACACTGATGGGCACTGAAAGGCTGCAAAGATGGGTTCTTATTGGGGCACTGATAGGTGGCACTGATAGGTGGCACTGCTGGGCACTGCTGGGCACTGATGGGCGGCACTGCTGGGCACTGATGGGCACTGATACGCGGCACTGATATGAGGCACTAATAGGCATCTCTGGTGGCACTGGCAGTGGTAGGCATTGTGAGTGGGCATTGATTGGCAGCTGCCTGGGCATTGATTGGCAGCTGCCTGGGCACAGATTAGTATTTCCCTGGGGGTCTAGGGGGCATACCTGGTGGTCCAGTGTGGATGGCCATCCTGGTGGTCTTGGGCGGCTTCCCTGGTGGTCCTGGGCAGCTTCCCTGGTGGTCCTGGGTGGGATCCGAGGGGGGCTGTACTGATAAACAATAAGCACAGACCCCCCCTGTCAGGAGAGCAGCCGATCGGCTCTCCTCTACTCGCATCTGTCAGACGCGAGTGAGGAAAAGCCGATCACCGTCTCTTCCTATTTACATCGTGATCAGCCATGATTGGACACGGCTGATCAGGTGGTAAAGAGTCTCCATCAGAGAGGTGACAGACTGACACTCCGCAACAACGATCGCCGCGATGCACCCCCCCAGGGGCGCGCAGAGGCTCAATATGCTGAGGACGTCATATGACGCCCAGTCAGGGTATTGAAACCACTTTGCAGCCGTCATTTTGCTATATGGTGGGCGGCAAGTGGTTACATTTTCCAGTTAAATAAATGAAAGGAAAAAGGGGTGCCTTGCAGAAAAGATGGAGTTATACCAGCAAACTAGAGAACAGGTCATAGCTCCAGGTCAAAATCTAGTCAGTGCACCCAATCTCACTATCACCATAATCACCCTAAGACTGGAATTACCTTGGAGACAGTTTGACACACTACTCCAGGTTTGCATACTATATAGACACATCTAACTTTTGTTTCTCTCAGAGACATCATGGGGGAGTTTCTTATTCTTCAACAGAACAAATATATGTCCATTTTCTACACACCTCATCTCCCATTCTACACTCTCTCCATGTGTTTGTGTATCAGATACATGATTTTACTCATTCATTACCATGCCATCAGCTTTTTTCCTTTATTTTCTTAGGACAGGTTTTATTCATTGTGCCACATGTTTGGTGCCAAAGCAAATATCTTTTTATCCAAATTCAGCAGAGATTTAAATAATTCATTAATAAATGTAATGCTACCCCCATGGGAGCTGCTGGTATTTTGCCAGGTCTTCCCCACTTTTGCCCCACAGCCAGGTACAAGGTAGATTCACACAGCCAGGTGCACACACACTTCCACTCCTTGTCTTCAATAATCAGTCTAGGGGTTGTTGTTTTTGTTGTTTTATTTTTGGAGAACTTTGATAGGGAAGGGGATTGTCACGGAACGTCCCACACTCCGCTTGAGTGCTTCCATCAGTATACCGCTTCCTAAGTTCTGGAACACGAGTCCAATGGATCTGGCTATGGGAACCCCCAAGAACTAGACAACACCAGTCTTGGAGTACAACAGAACTGTTTATTATGAATCAAAGTTACAAGACTTTATATGCCGTTGGAACCTCCTCTAACAATACAGCTGTAACCCAATTAACATAATTAACATGAGCTAATTAACTAAAAAATTACCCAGACCAGATGACAGACTTGTGGGCACTGAAGTAGAATAGTAAAGTATCGAACCAGGCAGAACTTCAACAATGCAGGTTTATTAACAGCTGATAACATACAGGTTTATGTTCAAAATATTACAATATACAGGTCTAATTTATACAGTTTCTTACAATGCAAGCATATTAGATATAAATATTCTTATCCTCTACCCCAATTGATACAATTGTGAATTGTTCTTACCTTGAACCAGAATGGGTCTTTACTGCCAATTCTTGGGAACCTCTCACCTGATAGGGACCAGCCAATTGGCCGGTGGTCTGGTCTCCTCACAGAGTTCTGGGTTCCAGCTCGACCAAGTTCTTGAGGGAAATTCACCTGAGACCACATTCTGGAACAAGTTAAGAAGTCTTCTCTGACTCGTACGAGGAGACAAGTTATGGACAGATACTTGCCCATTGGTTCTGACCTCTATGACCCGTGCAATAGGGCAGCATACACAGAGTTCAGCCTTATGAGCTCCTATCTGACTTGTCCGAGGGGACAAGTTAGGACAGATACTTGCCCATTGGTTCTGACCTCTATGACCCGTGCAATAGGGCAGCATACATAGAGTTCAGCCTTATGAGCTCCTATCTGACTTGTCCGAGGGGACAAGTTAGGACAGATACTTGCCCATTGGTTCTGACCTCTATGACCCGTGCAATAGGGCAGCATACATAGAGTTCAGCCTTATGAGCTCCTATCTGACTTGTCCGAGGGGACAAGTTAGGACAGATACTTGCCCATTGGTTCTGACCTCTATGACCCGTGCAATAGGGCAGCATACATAGAGTTCAGCCTTATGAGCTCCTATCTGACTTGTCTGTCTAACAATTGCAGAGCTTGCATTTATATACCATTTCACAAGTCTTATCTCAACTATCCTTCTTACCTATGATTGGTCGCTAAGATCTACATCAAAGTAACCAACCATAAATCTGACACCTGTTCTACAACCAGACAAACTTAATTATTCCCAAAATTCCTATATGTTCATTAAACTGATTTATAACTGTTTTTGTCCAATTAAAAACACCTGTATAGAGACAGTCTGGCAACCAGCTGTGTTATCAAACTCTCTTTATCTTGATAAGATTCAAGAATGACAGATTTATGACATTTGGGAAAATGAACTTTCAATAACCCCACCAGATGTGTTATATGTCTCACTATATGTATGTATTTTAACAGTTTTAATGAGGGCACAAGCAGACCTTTGTTTGACCTTGTCAAACTTAATTTAATGTACTGTACATAACTTTCCTGTATTCCACCTAATTATTTTAACCACCTGTTTTCTTATCTGTCTGAGAAAATTCTACATAACTTGAATCTATTCTAATAAACTTTCATCCAGTAGACTATCTTAATACATTTTCCAGAACACCTGCTTACAAGTACTTGTCATAAAGCAGAGGTCATTTAAAGTTCAACACTTATAAATGAAGACTTTCTAAATCTATGGAAAACACAGTATACATTATTAAAGATTAATAATTGTTGCTTTACTTATTGAATAATAATATTGATAAAACCACTACTATATAATAATATAAATAATAATAATAATTATTATTATCAATAAAATATATGCAAATCAATATATACAATATGAAATACATTGGCTAATATGAGATTCCACAACATTTCCCCCCTGTTGAGGCATAAGGCTCACAACAATTACAGTACAGATCACCCACCATGCTCTTCAGAGACCCCATGCACCCAACACTGATCACATAAATTGTCCAAAAAATAAAAACAAATCAGTCCAAAAAATAAAAATAAATAAATAAATCAGTCCAATCAAAAACACTGCATCTTCTTCTGTAGCTGCAAAGTCCTTCTCCATATGTGGCACGGAAAACATAGTTGTCAGTCTCAGTGGCATTGTGATCATTCTTGCCACAAACTTCTTGCAACAGGCAACAGTTACTCAGCAACATCACATCAAGGATAACAGGGAAGAGGAACAATCCGTTCAGCTAGTGAATGAAAGCCAAGTATGTGGTCCCAAGGAGCATTCAGCAGACTCAGTCCCATAAGGCTCTGCCTTTTCCTGCATAGGTCTTTTCAGCTTAGCCAAGTACTTGATGTGTCTGGAGAGATCTCCTTCATCATCATTTGCTGGTCCAGTATCATAGCACAAGCTGCTTTGGATGCTGTAAGACACAAGTTCAGTGCATACCTGTTCTGCAAAGGTACAAGTCTCAGATGTTCCAGTTCCTCCTTTTATGCATGAAATCCTTCCTTTGTAGTAATTAACATTTGTAACAAGTTGCATCATGTCTTTTGCGATCACCGAATATTTGTCTGGATATAAAATGCACTTCAAAAATATAGTTATAAAAAATAAAAATAAAAATAAAGTCAGTGTCAGGATACAATAGGCCTCTGGCAAGCATTTCAGGGCAACCTACAAAGCAATGGCTCCTACACTCTCATCTTATCTAATAACTTAATTTAGTGTGTTCCTTTTACTTCTACAACATCCGCTAAAATAATATACATGTATCTATATAGTTTTATCATAATACAATACTCTTACAATATTAATAATATTTATTATTATAAATCCCTTGAAGTACATGTTTTCACTACAAAGTATTTTATATAATCTATTCTTTTTACATTTCCCAACCTATACTATTTCCCATACAATAATTGTAAAATTTTTTTCATTTCTTAACCTTGACTCCAACTATCAGTCACTATTACCCTGGTCATGTCATACTGTCAATATAGTCAGTCCAGAAATTTCATTAGTTTTAATTTTGTAGTCTTCCCACAAAGTTTGCTAAACCCAAAACCATTTCACTTTTTGTCCATTTCTGCACATACTATACTGCAGAATATTATACAATAACAGTCAGCATGGGTCCCTTCTGTCAGTCACTGCTATACTGTCTAAGTTAGTAGCCTACCTCTCCTGTGTCTTAAAACATAAATTATAAAACAAAATCAAGACAAATATCATAACATATCCTATAAAGCATCAATAGCATACAGTCTTTAGCGAAAATGTCATACTCATTACATTACACCTCCCCACTTTTTTTTTTTTTTTTTTTTTTTTTCAAAAAATGATAAAACTATTTGTTTATAATGATTGAACATTTACTCAAAGTGGAACTCTACTCACAAAAATGTGATAAAATAAGGTTCATTAGCAAGAAAAATACATTCCACATTAATTATTATGCTACCATTCTACTGAAGCCCAGAACCTTTGAGCAGCAGTAGAATTTCAGGCTGTCAGCAGACTGGCCTCTAGATTTTAATCAGTGCAAAAAATAGAGCACAACTGAGCCTGTGTAGAGCAGGGTGGAACAGTGGATTTTAAACAGTATAGACACTTATTTTTTTACTGTGTTTCATAGCTACACCTGCAAAAGGGGTCAACCTCAAGTAACCCAGCAGGAATTAATTTTCTAAACCAAAGTTCCACTTTAAGGTGTTCACAATAATAATACTTACAACATATATAACAAACAAAACAACAGTAAGTCTCTACATACAAAGTATCACATATAATTAATTAGAATTGTCCATTACTGAAATACTTCCAATGTCTTTGTCTGCAACAGTCTCTTGTATGTATTCCACTTGCACTTATGTGAATAACATTCATGATAATCTCACTCAGACTTTGACTACTCTAGAAACTGAAAATGTCACTGTCACAAATGTGGATCTAAATGGACACTTGAATTGTGAATTCTTCCACTTCCTTTTATGATCTTTAATGTACTTGCAATCATCAAGAGTTACTGACATACATTCCTTTAGTGGCTTTGACTGGAACAAGAGATCACATCTAAAACAAGGATCTGTTTAGAAACAAAACTACACCAATTTGGTTAATTATTTTAAACACATGAACATTTTATCTCCCACTGTACAGCATGAAGTCTAAGCAACTATCATTTGCTTCTAGAACTCCTAAACTTAGTGACAAATCTATCCAAAGTTTCATATGGCCCAGCAAATTGTATTTAATTTTGTCTACAACAGCCCATACAACCTATCCACCAATGAATATGAGTGTGGACACAAGGTTTTATCGTCTATGCCAAGCATAGAGCAAAATGGAACTGATTTTTCATAAAATTGGGTACAATTATCTGATATCAGTGCTGAATACACTCCAGTCCTGGGAAAAATTTCCCACATCAGACACTTAGCTGTTGTCTCATACATTTGCATGACCATATGAAAAACTGTGATTTACTTTAAAAAGGAGCAGACATTTATTAAAGTATATCTATATCTACAGCTTTGTTCTTTCATTGCAATAAAGTCTATATACAGGCACAAAAAATAGACTTTGAAGAACTACATTTTGTGAAACTACATTGTGATTGATTATAATTAAAAGGAAATCAAAATAAAATTACATTGTGATTGTTCATAATTAAAAAGAAATCAAAATAAAATTACATGGTCACTTGCACAGTCTGTTAAATCTAAAGAGGTTAAGAAAATGTGCATTACTATGTCCCTTCCTTAAGAATAATTATATACAAATTTTATTGTTAATTAGATCATATTAATTCAGAGTGACCCTAATCAAAAAACTGACTTTGCCACCTGTAGTAGCATAACTAGGAACTTGAATAATAAAAAAATCAAAAGGAGTGATATTTTACAAAGTATAACTTTACATATGAAAACGTGCTGGCTGCTCCTGGAATAAAGAAACAAATTATTTATTTAGGCAAACTAATAATCAACCTGATAATTACTAAATATTGTAATCAGGTAGGACAAAATAAGTTCTAGCCAATACCAATAAGGGACCTTGCTCACCAGAGCTTATAAGCTAAGATTAAAAATTAAGACTCTAATTATCTAATTCACCCCCCTGTATGTGCTACATATAGCACATATAATAAGATGGTAGCACTGTTACCATGCAGCACTCTTCACAATTCTTCTTAGAAAATAATAAACAAATATACATTTGGAGTTCCCTTGTACCAAATAAATAAATCCCATTACTATCTTTGTGATTACTACTAAGTAGGCGAATATATAAAGATGACAGTATACATAATACTGTACAATAAGATAGGGACATGACAAAATAAACAACAAAAGCTACAAGGGAGAATAAGCACCCTACTTACAAGAGTGATACACTAAAAATAAAATGCACCTTTCACTACTACAGTCCATAATATAAAAGACAAAATACCTATTATAATCTACAGTTTATATTCTAATAAAAATCAACAAATGTTTGAGAATAAGAACATATTCTGAGATTTTATTTATTTTCTGGTCAGCTCATCCAGTTTCTGTTTAAAGACACCTAAATGTACCCCTTTATCTCAGTACAGAGCACTGAGATTAGCTGTCACAAAAAGTGATTTAATGTAGTTGTTGCACGTACGTGCAGACAGCTATTTCTAAAATGGTGACTATACTTTTCTGCTCTCCTACACTCATACTGAAAGAAATACATTATCTTGCTTAACATGTAAAACCTACAACTGTAAAATGTTTTTAAGCATGACATTAATTACATTAGCAACATTGAATTTATCTACAGATATTTTCCTTCCAAAAGCAGTATGCTGGATACAAAAAAATATGGGTGAACTTTGTGTCGTAAATTACTTAAAACAAACAACTTTCTTTTTTCTACAGTTTAAATAACTTCTAACTCCCTCAGCTCATTCATGGCGCTATCTAGCTGAGGTACATATTTAAAGAATATAAAAAAAAAAAAAAAAAATAATGAATCGTGCCTTCAACACACACACTCACTCACTGCCAATAACATTTAGAACTTTGACGCTAAAGTCAATCAGTTACCATAGATGTATCAATCCCTAGCCTCTCAACGAAAGACACATACAATCAATCACATAGGGATTCATTGTACACCTCATACAAAAAAAAAAAAATACACACACACATTTAACTCATATAAATATAAATCCTTCTATCAAATACTAATAGCAAGTGTCATGAAATCAAAGATATGACACAGAAAGTTCTAATTGCATTTGTATGGAGGATACATACCATTTCCCTATTCATCATACACTATGCAGAATTCAGCATCAGTTACATACTTCTTACAATTCACTCATAGAACTAACACACAGGGTCCTTTCACACCAACGTTTTTACAACCACTACAGACTTATTCTAACGTAATTTGGGAGATGATCAGTCTCCCTCACACATACAATATTCCCTAACAGTCTACAAAGATTACAAAGAAATTAACTTACACTTGTGAACATTCATTAACAAAATGTCATTATCTTCTGTTTTCTATATAGCAATACATAGTCACTCCACCTAGCAAAGTATGCATACACATGAACACAAATTTCTGACTATATATAAATATACAAACATTCACAAAATTATTAAAACTGACAGGTTAGTTAGTAATTATTTATGGACAGCAGTGCTCAGAGTAAAGCCAATAGGCACCGTACGCGCATACGTCTCCTTACCAAAATGCTTGTCTCAAGACACGAAAAACCGCCAAGCCCTGCTTGCCACGGCGATCAGGAATGTCTCAACCTGATCTTAACTCAGTTAGTACACAGACCGTTATAACAGATACATATAAACACATACACTTATAGCACAAAGACAATACATACCTTTTAACTTTGTTATCAAATGGAGCTCCAAAACCTTTACCTTATTTACCTGTCAGGACTTACCTCTCCTGACATTTTTAAACTCATGAGTATTATTTTACACCACAATTTTTATGTTTAATATTATACAAAACAAAGGTACCTTTTTCTACTAGTAGCTACATATCAGTACTGTTTTTGTTTTTAACTTAGGCTTTCCAGGGGTCTGATAACCCCAAAGCCTCCTCCAGATTGATTGCCAATCCAGGATACCAACATGCATGTAAATTTAGGCAACTCAAGAACCTCTTCCAAACTGGACTTACCAGTCTATGATACCAATTCTTCCAGAACTCTTGTAGGGCTAGCATACCAATCGAAAGTAAACCTCTTCTAGACCGATTTACTCGGTCTAGGATACCAACATGCATGTTAAAGGTAGGTTCTCCAGGGGTCAAAACATTTACCCCAAAACCTCGTCCAGACCTTTTGTAGGTCTAGGATACCAATCAAAATATACCTCTTCTAGACCGATTTACTCAGTCTAGGATACCAACATGCATGTTAAAGGTAGGTTCTCCAGGGGTCAAAACATTTACCCCAAAACCTCGTCCAGACCTCTTGTAGGTCTGGGATACCAATCAAAATATACCTCTTCTAGACTGATTTACTCAGTCTAGGATACCAACATGCATGTTAAAGGTAGGTTCTCCAGGGGTCAAAACATTTACCCCAAAACCTCGTCCAGACCTCTTATAGGTCTAGGATACCAATCAAAATATACCTCTTCTAGACTGATTTATTCAGTCTAGGATACCAACATGCATGTTAAAGGTAGGTTCACACAGAGAGTAGCTAGCCTTCTACAGGGGTACCCCTCTGGAAAAATTTTTCCATTTTTTTTTTTTTTTTTACCCAGGGTATCTCATCCTGTACAATGTACTTTAAGGCACCCACAGTTGAGAAAACCCAACCTGCCATCACAAAGATCTGCCTGGTGGACAGCGATACCCCAACAACAACCACCCGCCCCTCCTAGCGCTAGCAAAACACGGCACAACACAATGCAGAACTAATAATAGGTGTCTGCTAACCTGATATAAATTGCGCAAAATTGTGTTGAGCTCAGTGCCTCACCAGCATGGAGTTAGGCAAGATCGGAGTTGAGGTTATGCTGTCCCCGTACGGGCCACCAAATGAAGTAGAATAGTAAAGTATCGAACCAGGCAGAACTTCAACAATGCAGGTTTATTAACAGCTGATAACATACAGGTTTATGTTCAAAATATTACAATATACAGGTCTACTTTATACAGTTTCTTACAATGCAAGCATATTAGATATAAATATTCTTATCCTCTACCCCAATTGATACAATTGTGAATTGTTCTTACCTTGAACCAGAATGGGTCTTTACTGCCAATTCTTGGGAACTTCTCACCTGATAGGGACCAGCCAATTGGCCGGTGGTCTGGTCTCCTCACAGAGTTCTGGGTTCCAGCTCGACCAAGTTCTTGAGGGAAATTCACCTGAGACCACATTCTGCAAACAAGTTAAGAAGTCTTCTCTGACTCGTACGAGGAGACAAGTTATGGACAGATACTTGCCCATTGGTTCTGACCTCTATGACCCGTGCAATAGGGCAGCATACACAGAGTTCAGCCTTATGAGCTCCTATCTGACTTGTCCGAGGGGACAAGTTAGGACAGATACTTGCCCATTGGTTCTGACCTCTATGACCCGTGCAATAGGGCAGCATACATAGAGTTCAGCCTTATGAGCTCCTATCTGACTTGTCCGAGGGGACAAGTTAGGACAGATACTTGCCCATTGGTTCTGACCTCTATGACCCGTGCAATAGGGCAGCATACATAGAGTTCAGCCTTATGAGCTCCTATCTGACTTGTCCAAGGGGACAAGTTAGGACAGATACTTGCCCATTGGTTCTGACCTCTATGACCCGTGCAATAGGGCAGCATACATAGAGTTCAGCATTATGAGCTCCTATCTGACTTGTCTGTCTAACAATTGCAGAGCTTGCATTTATATACCATTTCACAAGTCTTATCTCAACTATCCTTCTTACCTATGATTGGTCGCTAAGATCTACATCAAAGTAACCAACCATAAATCTGACACCTGTTCTACAACCAGACAAACTTAATTATTCCCAAAATTCCTATATGTTCATTAAACTGATTTATAACTGTTTTTGTCCAATTAAAAACACCTGTATAGAGACAGTCTGGCAACCAGCTGTGTTATCAAACTCTCTTTATCTTGATAAGATTCAAGAATGACAGATTTATGACATTTGGGAAAATGAACTTTCAATAACCCCACCAGATGTGTTATATGTCTCACTATATGTATGTATTTTAATAGTTTTAATGAGGGCACAAGCAGACCTTTGTTTGACCTTGTCAAACTTAATTTAATGTACTGTACATAACTTTCCTGTATTCCACCTAATTATTTTAACCACCTGTTTTCTTATCTGTCTGAGAAAATTCTACATAACTTGAATCTATTCTAATAAACTTTCATCCAGTAGACTATCTTAATACATTTTCGAGAACACCTGTTTACAAGTACTTGTCATAAAGCAGAGGTCATTTAAAGTTCAACACTTATAAATGAAGACTTTCTAAATCTATGGAAAACACAGTATACATTATTAAAGATTAATAATTGTTGCTTTACTTATTGAATAATAATATTGATAAAACCACTACTATATAATAATATAAATAATAATAATAATTATTATTATCAATAAAATATATGCAAATCAATATATACAATATGAAATACATTGGCTAATATGAGATTCCACAACAGCACCGAGCTTCACACAGTAGTATAAACACAATAGCTGCAGCTCCAATAGGAGTCGTCCCGTCTCCTACATTGTATAGAGGACAATGTGATCAGCTCATTCAATTAACATAAACACAGGTAGTTGGAATTGATGACACCAGCATCTCCTCACAGGATGTGTCCCAACAGAATGAATCAGTCTTATCAGCAGGGGGCTGCTGGAGGAATCCCCCCTCTCTCTTCAGGGACACAAATCTACAGTAAGGAGTCCCCAACAGAATCTAACAACATACAATATATACATATATACACGACGGAGTCCGATTAGTACAGTTCAGACTGGATTTCTAATTCACTTCACAAAGAGTATTGTTCCATTGAAAATCCAGGGCCCATAATCAAAAAGCAACAGGCTTGCATTCAGTCCTCTCCAACAGCCTCTGTCCCGGCTAGGTTTGTCACATTTCTCCCCTTTCGGCAGGAGACTAACACAGGAGGAGACCCCAGATGGGTTGACTCCGAACTTAGTCCATAGTTCCAGTCCTCTACTGCCTGTACCCACACAGTACCCCAAATAAATTATTCCAAACAGAGTATTACTCACCCAGCCATCCTCTGCCTCTCTCAGAGAACATATCCACCTCTGGGGAGAGGCCCGGACTGGCCCTCCTCCCTGGAGTCCTTTCTGCTGCTGGAGAGAAGACAGGGGGACTGAGCTCACTCCATCCTGCTGTTGGGGATCTGGGCCGACTGCCCAGCATCCCTGGGGTATACAGGTGGGGACTGAAGCCCCATCCACCGACACCAGATCAAGCTGCAGTTGTGAGGTGATGACTGCATTCTCTCCTTGAATCCTGATCTGCAGCTCGCGATAGACTGCCACCTCCTCACCTTGGGAATCCACAATTGCTGCAGGTGTGGGGCAGAGGTCTTGGACCCTCTGTCCGGTTGCCAGCACTTCTGCTGGGGGTTTGCAGGTGGTTCCTCCTCTACAGAAACGTCTATTAAATCCCCAGTCTCTGGAATTGGTAAAAGTGTGGGACAGAGGTCTTGGACCCTCTGTTCAGTTACCAGATCTTCAGGAGAAGTTTGTTTTAACTCCATAGATGTTGCTGGCAGAAAATCACATGTCCCTGTCAGTGTTGTGGGAGAAAGGCTGACTACCTCTTCTCTCAAGAAGGCCGAAGCCACTGTTGGTGCTGGGCAGAAAACAGTGAACTTTGGCCCTGATAGCAGCTCTTCTGCTGGAGGCTCATCAGGTTGTTCTTCCTCAGCAGAAAAGTCTATCAAATCCCATGTCTCTGCAACTGATGTCTGGGGATAGAGGTTCACCATCTCCTGTCCATGGAACCCAGAAGATGCTATCATTTCTGGGCAGAGATTAGCAGAGCTCTGCCCTGTTGTCAGCACTTCAGGTTTGGGGATGGCAATCTCTGGATTTTCCACTGCCGATTCTCTGGCATGCTGCTGAACTTGTTCTAGCAGTTTCTTGTATGCCCTTTCCAGATGCTGTTCCTTCCTTAGCAAATGGTCCAGATCAGGTTTGAGCTCTGAGACCCCTGCAAGACCGAGCATAGCCTCTCTATATTCTCGCAGGTCCTCAAGGTCAGGTTCCCCTTCATCACCAAACATAAAATGATCTGTAAGGCTCTCCCACAGCAATCCAGGGCCTCCAAAGTCATATCCCTCCGGAGAGCATTCTGTTGTCTCCCCTAAATATCCCTCCTCTGCGTGCCATTGCAGAGCCCGATAACGATTGTCCAGCTCTATCTCCTGCTGGACCAGCCTGTCCAACTCAGTCACCCATTGCTCCTGGGGCCGCTCTCTCAGGAATGTCATCCGCAATGCCCGTTGGTCACTGGCCCGTTGCTCTTGGGTTGGAAAGCACTTGCCCTGTTTTATACCAGCGAGCTGAAGGGCTCCAATCCAGAGCTTCACCCGAATAAGCTGCCTGAGCTCCAGGTATTCATCCTCAGACACCGTTCTGGTGTATGTTGAAAGGATGATCCGCTGCAGCCCCGAGAACTCTGATGCCAGGTCCATATCTCCGCTGGGGTGACTGACGTCTGCTATGCTGATCTTGGATCCAGAAAAACAGTAATAAAATTGCGCTTGCTCTAAAATATAAGCTGCTAACACAGCAACAAGAAAAATTGCTAAATGAACCAATAAAAAAAACAAAAAGTGTAGCGCTAAATGAAAATACACCCTTAGTGTATAGATGTGAAAAATAATGAATAATATATGATTGTCCAATATTTTCAATAAAGGCAAAAGTCCATCCAAAACAATATAAATGTCATTCAGTGAACTGATAATAAACAATAAGGACCTCAAAGGTCACCGCTGGTGAAGAAGTGTGCACAATGCCGTCAACAACGTGTAATTCTGTACAAATAATTATGTAAAAAAATCTATTATAAAAAATTCCTTTCACAGCTGGTTGCTATTATGTCCATAATATGTACATATTAGATCTTATTGGATGGTGAATATAGAGATCGATTCCATACACCGCACCACAGTGTCCTCACAAGAAACGTGCAATGCCCACTCCCAGTGAAGATGGAGGCTTACCGGAGGGTTTGAACCCAGATCAGCATATACTGTCGGGGTCAAACCAGCTTGTATTGCACACCGGCAATGGGAGAGAGACCTTGGCAACCTGGAGATGGAAAAGTCCCAGGGGGCTTCATGGAAGGGTCTTCTCCAAAAATAGCGTTAACTATCCCAACGTATGGCTCATAGGAGATAGAAAAGGGGCCACATAGTGTAAATCCGTAAACAAATACTTTTATTGTATAAAAGAAATACACTTACATTTTAAGAAGATAAAAAAGCGCTTGTAAGTAAAATAAAGGCGGCAGTGGAGTCCCCCCGACGCGTTTCGTCTAACAAGACTTCGTCTAGTCCTAGACGAAGTCTTGTTAGATGAAACGCGTCGGGAGGACTCGCGTCCAGGTTGCCAGGGTCTCCCTCCCATTGCCGGTGTGCAATACAAGCTGGTTTGACCCCGATAGTATATGCTGATCTGGGTTCAAATCCTCCGGTAAGCCTCCATCTTCACTGGGAGTGGGCATTGCACGTTTCTTGTGAGGACACTATGGTGCGGTGTATGGAATCGATCTCTATATTCACCATCCAATAAGATCTAATATGTACATATTATGGACATAATAGCAACCAGCTGTGAAAGGAATTTTTTATAATAGATTTTTTTACATAATTATTTGTACAGAATTACACGTTGTTGACGTCATTGTGCACACTTCTTCACCAGCGGTGACCTTTGAGGTCCTTATTGTTTATTATCAGTTCACTGAATGACATTTATATTGTTTTGGATGGACTTTTGCCTTTATTGAAAATATTGGACAATCATATATTATTCATTATTTTTCACATCTATACACTAAGGGTGTATTTTCATTTAGCGCTACACTTTTTGTTTTTTTATTGATCTTGGATCCAGTTGGAGGTTTGGATGTCCCAGACTGCAGGAAGCTTTCCCGCTGCTTGCCACCAATGTCACGGAACGTCCCACACTCCGCTTGAGTGCTTCCGTCAGTATACCGCTTCCTAAGTTCTGGAACACGAGTCCAATGGATCTGGCTATAGGAACCCCCAAGAACTAGACAACACCAGTCTTGGAGTACATCAGAACTGTTTATTATGAATCAAAGTTACAAGACTTTATATGCCGTTGGAACCTCCTCTAACAATACAACTGTAACCTAATTAACATAATTAACATGAGCTAATTAACTAAAAAATTTACCCAGACCAGATGACAGACTTGTGGGCACCGAGCTTCACACAGTAGTATAAACACAATAGCTGCAGCTCCAATAGGAGTCGTCCCGTCTCCTACATTGTATAGAGGACAATGTGATCAGCTCATTCAATTAACATAAACACAGGTAGTTGGAATTGATGACACCAGCATCTCCTCACAGGATGTGTCTCAACAGAATGAATCAGTCTTATCAGCAGGGGGCTGCTGGAGGAATCCCCCCTCTCTCTTCAGGGACACAAATCTACAGTAAGGAGTCCCCAACAGAATCAAACAACATACAATATATACATATATACACGACGGAGTCCGATTAGTACAGTTCAGACTGGATTTCTAATTCACTTCACAAAGAGTATTGTTCCATTGAAAATCCAGGACCCATAATCAACAGGCAACAGGCTTGCATTCAGTCCTCTCCAACAGCCTCTGTCCCGGCTAGGTTTGTCACAGGGATTTAGTCAGATTCTCCAAAAATATAATTATTTTTTTTTTCTTTTTTTTTTTTTGCCACTTCAGTAGACAGCATTAAGGGACTTGAATCAGCCTTACAGTTCATCTTTTCCATCCCTGTCATTGTCTCATCATTGTAGCAGTTTTAAAAGTACCAACATTTACCAACAATTTATTCGACCTAAACAAACTAAACACAATACCCAATATGCCCCCTTTAATCCTACCCCCGTAAACCCTTCCCACCTCTGCTATCCCACTAATCACTAAGTTAAGACCTATGCCGATCAACTCCTTGCCATAGATCTTACAATCTCAATTCCTGAGCGTAGCTCCATGTCTTTTTGAAAGCTGTCCATCTCTCCCATTTTGCCATGGCTCTGTTAAACTCCTCATCCATATTGCTTCCCCAACATTCCATTATATATGTTTCCTCAACCATATCTATCCACTCTCAGATTAATGGGGTTTCCTTCTTTTGCGAGCTCTTGGGTATAAGTCTCTTGGCGGCGTTTAAGAGATGAGGGGTCAGGGACCTTTTATACTGCTTTATGTGCCCCCCCCCACCATGGAACAGCACCACCCAAGTGAGTTGCAGAATCTTTTCCCTGATTATAGGGCACTACAGATGTGTCATGGAACCAACCTCTTTACAGCCTCTCCAACACTCTGCTGATGTATTACCCTTAAATTTGCTTATTTTTTCTGGGGTTGCGTACCATCTTACTAGGCACTTATAGGTCATCTCTGCTGTTCTGCTATCCACTGCCGAGGCATGGGCAAGGTTCAAAATTTTTCCAATGAGCTTCTTGTCTCGCATTGTCCCCAGTTCCCTCTCCCATTTTCTAATGAATGGCGGTATCTCCGCTTCGTCTGCCCTCAATAATATCATTTTTGATATAGTATTTCTTGGATCCTTTTCCACGAACAATCGCTCAAAAATGGAGAGGTCTTCTCCGGATCTAATAGGTTGAGGTAAATTTTTAATAAAATGATTCAGCTGGAGGGACCGCCATTCAACCATCCCCCGTGCAAGATTGATGTGCATCAAATCCTGTGTAGGAATCATTTTTCCTTTTTTTATTATATCCCTTAATTGTGTGACACCCTTTTTTAATCAAACTCCTCCTATACTATTCATTCCTGGTGGAAAGTATTCATTATCTAACAGTGTAATTAAAGGTGAGTTGTATTTGCCATTAAGCCATTTATATATCCCATCCCAAATTTTAAAGACATTATGTGTCAGTGTGTCAGTGTTTTCATCTAATCTTCTATATTGTGGGGGGTTCCAAATAATACTACCCAATTGTGCTTTACTTAGTGTTTTTTTCTATACTAACCCATTTTTTCTCATTTTCCTCCTTGCCCCATTCTACCACTCTGGACAATACAACAGCTTTGTAATAGATTGAGATGTCGGGGACCGCTAGACCTCCCTTCCTTTTCCCCTGTTTCAACGTTTGAAATGAGACTCTCGTTTTTTTATGTTTCCAAATTAAATTCATTAGCAACATTTTTAATTTTCTCAAGTATTGTTGAGGGAGGGCTATTGCCACCATCTGAAATCTATACATGACCTTAGGGAGGATCACCATTTTTATAATATCAATCCGTCCCAGCCAGGATAGTGACGTTCTGAGGAATTTTTTACAATCAGACCTGACTTCATCTAATAGGGGAATGTAGTTTATTTTATACATCTTCTCCCGTGCATTTGCTAATTTAATTCCCAGATATTTTAATTCTTTAGTCCAAGTGAATTTAAACTCGTTTTTTAATATTCTTTCTTCTGTCTGGCTTAAGTTGATATTTAATATCTCGGATTTTGCAAGATTTATTTTAAAGTTGGAGATTTCCCCATATTGTTTCAGGGTATTTGTTAAATTGCGCATTGTCTTCCGGGGGTTCGTGACATAAAACAGTATGTTGTCTGCAAAAGCCGAGAGTTTATGTTCTTCCTTTCCCAGCTTGAAACCAGATATGCTAGAGTCATTATGTATCGTGGCCAGAAGTGGTTCCAAAGAGAGGACGAATAACATTAGGGACAGGGGACACCCCTGCCTCGTCCCATTTTTCATCTCAAAAGGGAGAAACACTAAACCATTTACTTTTATGGATGCAGTTGGGTGGTGGTACAATGATTTAATCCAGCCAATCATTCTTGGGCCGATGCCCATAGTCTCCAGAGTCTGGATCATGAACCCCCAGTCTACCTTGTTGAAAGCCTTTTCGGCGTCAATCGACAGTAGCAGTCCTGGGGGCCCCTCTCTTTTATCATTTGGAGTAGAAGTACAGTTTTTACCCCATTGTCCCTCTCTTCCCCTTTTGGGGTAAAACCGACCTGATCTGGGTTTACTAGTGTGTTCATTACTCCCTTCAACCTCCCAGCCAAGACTTTAGCGAAAAGTTTTATGTCAGCGTTAAGTAATGAGATTGGCCTGTAGCTAGAGCACAACGACCCCCCCTTTCCTTCTTTTAAGATTATGGTGATAGCCGCTGAGAGTGCATCTTTACTGAGATTATGCTCTACCCCCAGGCCGTTCATATATCGGCAAAGCTTTGGGACCAGGATAGTTTTAAATTTTTTATAATAAGATATTGTGAATCTGTCCGGCCCTGGACTTTTCCCCGGTGTCGATTCTGACAGGGCCTTTCCTATTTCATGCTCAGAGATCGGGGCCTCCATTGCTTCCCCGGCCTCTTTGGCTATTTTCAGGAGTCCTGCATTCCTAAGAAAATTGGTTATTTTTCTGTTCTTTTCGCCAGGTCGGCCTTCCTGCTGCTGAACTGCGTAAAGTTCTTGGTAATGAGTTCTAAATATATCTGCAATTCCTTTGGGCGAATAGACCATGTTACCATCCTTAGTTTGAATTTTCTCTATATAGTTGGTGGCTTTTTTCTTTTGTAATATTTTTGCCAGATGTTTACTGGGTTTATTTCTCCACTTGTATCTTTCCCTTGCAGTCCTATTCAGGACCATCTTAGTTTCGTGGTCCAATAACGCCTTTAGCTCCGTTCTTTTATTTATTACCTTTTGATATAATTCTTGATGACGGGTCGGATGTTTTTTATGTTCTTGTTCAGTTTTGCCTAGATCATCCATAAGTAAACGTATTTTCTCAGTTCTCTCCTTTTTTATACGTGATCCTAACTCAATCAGGATCCCCCTGATGTAGGCCTTATGGGCCTCCCACAAGGCCTACATCACCCCGTTACTTCTCCTGTATCATTTAACGAGAAGTAATTTTCAAGTTCCCTTGCTACCAATGCTGAGCCTTCCTCGTCTCAGATCAGCTCTTCGTTCAAGCGCCATCCGACCCAATGGCCTAGTTTCCCTGATGCTAACATTCTCATCCTCACCGGGGCATGTAGACATTTCAATCTTAGACTCCATCACCCTATGTTCTACAAAAATGTAATCTATCCTAGAGTAGGACCCGTGCACGGAGTAAAACGTAAAGTTTTGTGTTTTAGGGTGTTGGATCCTCCAAATGTCAACCAATTGGCTGGCATACAGTTTTCGTTTGACCTCTTTCAATTGAACGTAAGTAGTCTCCCGCACTCGGGTCCTACTGTCCAGGCCGGGTGTCATACAGAAGTTAAAATCTCCCATCATAATCGTATGTCCTCTCCTGAAATCCCTCAGCTTTGCCAAAATACCATTAAGATATTTCATCAGATTTTTATTAACATTTACCAGTGTATATTCCTCGTTGTGACAGACCTAGCCAGGAGAGAGACTTTTGGAGGGGACTGAATGCTAGCCTCTTGCCGATCAATCGTTGGCCCTGGCATTTGGGGATTGGTGCTCTTTGTGAGCTGTAGGCCTGGGGACCCTTGAGGTGGTATTACTGTGGATTCGGGTCCTGGTCCCCCAGGACACACAGACTCGGGGGACCCTGGATTTGCCATATTAGAAATAGTGATTCATAATGCTGGGACAAATACTGTTAGGAGATGCTGATGTCAATTCCAGCCACCTGTCTGTCTGTTGCCTGCTAGAATGTATATTGTAAATAAGTCTCTAGTATGGGATCTAAGAGTCATTAGATCCCCATTGTTGTTTGTGTTAATTAACTCTGCTATTGTGATAATGTTGATTGGGTTTTCTGAGCTACAAGACGGCCAGTCTGGCCTAAAGGTCATGTCTGAGTCATCTATTTATTTATTTTTTTATTTATTTCAGGTACTTATATAGCGCCGTCAATTTACGCAGCGCTTTACATATTCATTGTACATTCACATCAGTCCCTACCCTCAAGGAGCTTACAATCTAAGGTCCCTAACTCACATACATACATACTAGGGACAATTTAGACAGGATCTAATTAACCTACCTAAAGGAATTAGTTTATTAGCCCATGTTAATTAGGTTTCTGGTCACAGGTGTATGTTCACAGTAATATGAGCAGGAGGTATACACCTCCTCTTTTACTGTATAAAAGAGCCTGTATTTTTCAATAAAAGAGATTCCTGGTTGAACTTATATACAGCCTGCCTGGTGTTTGTTCTGAGCTACACAACTGGATTAGAACGGCACATAGTTGTAGTTCTAGTCCCGGAGCATCGGATGACCGAACCATCAGATGTTGCGATCTGCAGTCTGATTCTATAGCAGCAGAGGAGTGTCAGGAGAGTGGAACCGAGTGAGCAGGGGCTCGTTACACTCGTCACCTAGTTTCCCTTTTAACCACTTCAGCCCCGGAAGGATTTACCCCCTTCCTGACCAGAGCACTTTTTACAATTTGGCACTGCGTTGCTTTAACTGCTAATTGCGCGGTCATGCAATGCTGTACCCAAACGAAATTTGCGTCGTTTTCTTCCTACAAATAGAGCTTTCTTTTGATGGTATTTGATCACCTCTGCCGTTTTTATTTTTTGCGCTATAAACGGAAAAAGACCGAAAATTTTGAAAAAAAATGATATTTTCTACTTTTTGTTATAAAAAAAATCCAATAAACTCAATTTTAGTCATACATTTAGGCCAAAATGTATTCGGCCACATGTCTTTGGTAAAAAAATGTCAATAAGCGTATATTTTCTGGAATTTACACAGCTTTTAGTTTATAACTGCCTATGTCATTTCTTGAGGTGCTAAAATGGCAAGGCAGTACAAACCCCCCCCAAATGACCCCATTTTGGAAAGTAGACACCCCAAGGAAATTGCTGAGAGGCATGTTGAACCCATTGAATATTTATTTTTTTGTCCCAAGTGATTGAATAATGACAAAAAAAAAAAAATTTACAAAAAGTTGTCACTAAATGATATATTGCTCACACAGGCCATGGGCATATGTGGAATTGCACCCCAAAATACATTTAGCTAATTCTCCTGAGTATGGGGATATCACATGTGTGGGACTTTTTGGGAGCCTAGCCGCGTATGGGGCCCCGAAAACCAAGCACCACCTTCAGGATTTCTAAGGGCATAAATTTTTGATTTCACTCCTCACTACCTATCACAGTTTTGAAGGCCATAAAATGCCAAGATGGCACAAAACCCCCCCAAATGACCCCATTTTGGAAAGTAGACACCCCAAGCTATTTGCTGAGAGGCATGTTGAGTCCATGGAATATTTTATTTTTTGACACAAGTTGCGGGAAAGTGACAATTTTTTTTTTTTTTGCACAAAGTTGTCACTAAATGATATATTGCTCACACAGGCCATGGGCATATGTGGAATTGCACCCCAAAATACATTCTGCTGATTCTCCTGAGTACGGGGATACCACATGTGTGGGACTTTTTGGGAGCCTAGCTGCGTACGGGGCCCCGAAAACCCAGCACCACCTTCAGGATTTCTAAGGGCGTAAAGTTGTGATTTCACTCCTCACTACCTATCACATTTTTGAAGGCCATAAAATGCCCAGATGGCACAAACCCCCCCCCCAAATGACCCCATTTTGGAAAGTAGACACCCCAAGCTATTTGCTGAGAGGCATGTTGAGTCCATGGAATATTTTATATTTTGACACAAGTTGCGGGAAAGTGACAATTTTTTTTTTTTTTTTTGCACAAAGTTGTCACTAAATGATATATTGATCAAACATGCCATGGGCATAAGTGGAATTACACCCCAAAATACATTCTGCTGCTTCTCCTGAGTACGGGGATACCACATGAGTGGCACTTTTTGGGAGCCTAGCTTCATACGGGGCCCCGAAATCCAATCACCGCCTTCAGGATTTCTAAGGGCATAAATTTTTGATTTCACTCCTCACTACCCATCACAGTTTCGAAGGCCATAAAATGCCAAGATAGCACAAAATCCCCCAAAATGACCCCATTTTGGACAGTAGACACCCCAAGCTATTTGCTGAGAGGCATAGTGAGTATTTTGCAGCTCCCATTTGTTTTTGAAAATGAAGAAAGATAAGAAAAACATATTTTTTTTTCTTTTTTCAATTTTCAAAAGTTTGTGACAAACAGTGAGGTCTGCAAAATACTCTCTATACCTCTCAGCAAATAGCTTTGGGTGTCTATTTTCCAAAATGGGGTCATTTGGGGGGGGGTTGTGCCATCTGGGCATTCCATGGCCTCCGAAACTGTGATAGGCAGTGAAGAGTGAAATCAAAAATTTACGCCCTTAGAAAGCCTGAATGCGGTGCTTGGTTTTCGGGGTCCCATACGCGGCTAGGCTCCCAAAAAGTCTCACACATGTGGTATCCCCGTACTCAGGAGAAGCAACAGAATGTATTTTGGGGTGTAATTTCACATATTCCCATGGCATGTTTGAGCAATATATCATTTAGTGACAACTTTGTGCAAAAAAAAAAAAAAATTTGTCTTTTTCTCGCAACTTGTGTCACAATATAAATTATTCCATGGACTCGACATGCCTCTCAGCAAATAGCTTGGGGTGTCTACTTTCCAAAATGGGGTCATTTGGGCGGGTTTTGAACTGTCTTGGCATTTTATGCACAACATTTAGACGCTTATGTCACACATCACCCACTCTTCTAACCACTTGAAGACAAAGCCCTTTCTGACACTTTTTGTTTCCATGAAAAAATTATTTTTTTTTGCAAAAAAATTACTTTGAACCCCCAAACATTATATATTTTTTTAAAGCAAATGCACTACAGATTAAAATGGTGGGTGTTTCATTTTTTTTTCCACACAGTATTTGCGCAGCGATTTTTCAAATGCATTTTTTGGGGAAAAAACACACTTTTTAAAATTTTAATACACTAAAACACACTATATTGCCCAAATGTTTGATGAAATAAAAAAGATGATCTTAGGCCGAGTACATGGATACCAAACATGACATGCTTTAAAATTGCGCACGAACGTGCAGTGGCGACAAACTAAATACATTTTTAAAAGCCTTTAAAAGCCTTTACAGGTTACCACTTTAGATTTACAGAGGTGGTCTACTGCTAAAATTACTGCCCTCGATCTGACCTTCGCGGTGATACCTCACATGCATGGTGCAATTGCTTGCGTTCGCCTTTGTGCGAGAGCAGGGGGGGACAGGGGTGCTTTTTTTTTTTTTTCTCTTTATTATTTTTTGCTTTTTTATCTTATTTTTAAACTGTTCTTTTCATTTTTATTTTTTTTTTTAATAATTTTTATTGTTATCTCAGGGAATGTAAATATCCCCTATGATAGCAATAGGTAGTGACAGGTACTCTTTTTAGAAAAAATTGGTTTCTTAGGCCATAGAGATGTTTGGAGCCATTCTGGTCTCTGATCAGCTCTATGGTCAGCTGGCTGAATCACCGGCTGCATTCTCAGGTTCCCTGTTGGGACAGGAGAGCCAGAAAAAAACATGGAAGACGGTGGGGGGGGGCATTCCCTTCCACTGCTTGTGAAAGCAGTCTAGAGGCTAATTAGCCGCTAGGATTGCTTTTACATGAAAGCCAACCGCTGGCTGAAAAGAATTATACCAAGATGATACCTAAACCTGCAGGCATCATTCTGGTATAACCACTCAAAGTCCAGCAACATACCAGTACGTTGCTGGTCCTTGTTGGGCATACATTGTAAACTTTTTTTTCATGCAGCCTGTGGGCTGAACGAAAAAAAGATATTGATCGGTGGGTATGCCCACCATTAGAATACCTCCCTTCATCCACCCACTTCTAATGATGGGCATACATGCACTGTATATATATGCCGAAGCATAGGGGCATCCTCCCGCAAAAGGCAGGAGCAAATCGCTCCTCCACCCACTGCTGCCCCCACGCTTCGGCATATATGCTGAAGTATGTAACTGTGGTGGTGAAATCACCTCCGACAGCGCTGGAGTCACGGCTTTATGTATCGTGGGAGCAAACGCTGTTGCTGTCAAGATAAATAAATCCGTGCTGCAACTGAATGGCGTACCTGCTAAGCAAATGATGGTTAACAAAAAAACAAAGTAACATTACAGTATAACAGTAATACTTACCATACCTGCAAAGCAAAATACAAAAAAAAAACATAGTAAAAAATAAAACATTTAACGCAACCTGTGCCTACCTAAAATATATATATGCCGAAGCATGGGGCATTCTGCCGCAAAAGGCAGGAGCAAATCGCTCCTCCACCCACTGCTGCCCCCACGCTTCGGCATATATGCTGAAGTATGTAACTGTGGTGGTGAAATCACCTCCGACAGCGCTGGAGTCACGGCTTTATGTATCGTGGGAGCAAACGCTGTTGCTGTCAAGATAAATAAATCCGTGCTGCAACTGAATGGCGTACCTGCTAAGCAAATGATGGTTAACAAAAAAACAAAGTAACATTACAGTATAACAGTAATACTTACCATACCTGCAAAGCAAAATACAAAAAAAAAACATAGTAAAAAATAAAACATTTAACGCAACCTGTGCCTACCTAAAATATATATATGCCGAAGCATGGGGCATTCTGCCGCAAAAGGCAGGAGCAAATCGCTCCTCCACCCACTGCTGCCCCCACGCTTCGGCATATATGCTGAAGTATGTAACTGTGGTGGTGAAATCACCTCCGACAGCGCTGGAGTCACGGCTTTATGTATCGTGGGAGCAAACGCTGTTGCTGTCAAGATAAATAAATCCGCTCTGCAGCTGAATGGTGTACCTGAAAACAAAAAAGTGGTTAACAATAAAAAACAAAGTATAAAAAAATTGCATACCTATAAAGCAAACATGATAAAAACATAACAATAAAACATTGCAGTATAGAATGCAGAACAATAGAGAGAGAATAGAGAGAGAACAATAAAACAACTATTTTTGTTTTTTTTATTTTATATATTTTTTTGTGTTTTTTTCTTTTTTTAACTTTTTTTTGTTTTTTTTACACTTTTTTTTGTAACTTTAACTTTTTTAACTGGTACCAGGTTTGGGTCTCTCAAAATGCGACAGCATCTTGGGAGACCCTGTGAAAGTGTGTCCTAGTCTGTGCAGTGCTGTACCCTACGCTAATACTCCACTAATGTATGGTAGCGTTCAAAACATTCACCAATGCAAAGACCAGGATTGCCAGGACAGAGGGGACAATAATACCGAGTGTCACGGCTAAATCCGCGCTTGCTGCAGACACAACATCTTTTTTGGGGGGTTCGTTGGGTAGGGGTACTCGGGAGGGTATAAAGAAAATGCCTCTCATGCAGCCGGCTTACTGCATTTGGTTGGGGAAGGTGAGGTGGAGCACTGTCTGGATACAGAAGGGCTCTGACGATCTCTTCCTGGAATTTAAGGAAGGATCCAGTCTGTCCTGAAGCTCTGTATAGCACATGAGCGTTCAGCAAAGCCAATTGAAATAAATAAACAGACACTTTTTTGTACCAGCGTCTGGCCTTACGGGCAATTAGGTCCACCCCTGCCATATTAAGGTTATATTCGTGGACACAGAGGGGTTTCTCCACAACACCAGTCGCCGTAGGAATTTGGACCGTCGTGTCTGCATGAAGGGAGGTAAGAACAAAAACATTCTTATTGTCCCTCCACTTCATAGCGAGCAAGTTATTACACTGCAAGCAGGCTCTCTCCCCCAGCCTAAGACAGGAATCTACAAGCCGCTGGGGAAAGCCCCAGCGATTAGGTTGCATGGTGCCACATGCTCCAATCTGATGATCAAAAAGATGGCTAAAAAGTGGCACGCTCGTGTAATAATTGTCCACGTACAAGTGGTACCCCTTTCCGAATAAGGGTGACACCAAGTCCCACACTATCTTGCCAGCGCTTCCTATGTAGTCAGGGCAGTTTGTCGGCTCTACGTGACTATCTTTGCCCTCGTAAACCATAAAACTACATGTATAGCCTGTGGCCCTGTCACAGAGCTTATACATCTTGACCCCGTATCTGGCACGCTTGCTGGGAAGGTACTGTTTGAATGACAAGCGGCCAGAAAACTTAACCAGGGACTCATCAACGCAGACAACTTGATGGGGAGTAAACAAGTCTGCAAAACGTTGGTTGAAGTGGTTTACGAGGGGCCGAATTTTGTAGAGCCGATCGTATTCAGGGTCTCCACAAGGACGACAGAGTTCATTGTCGTTGAAGTGCATGAACCGCAAAATCTGCTCGTATCGTGCCCTGGCCATGGAAGCAGAGAACAAGGGCGAATGGTAAATTGGGTCAGTGGACCAATATGACCGCAACTCACTCTTTTTATTCAAGCCCATGAGGAGGGAAAGGCCCAGAAAGATCTTAAATTCGGAAACTGTAATTGGTTTCCAATCTCTGGCAAGGGAGGGCTGGGGGTTAGCGGCGATGTGTTGACCAGCGTACAAATTGCTTTGGTCCACAATAGATCTATAGAGATCTTCGGTGAAAAACAGCGAATAAAAATCCAGTGGCATAAAGTCAACTGTTTCCACCTGAATTCCGGGTTAGCCAGTGAATGGGGGAAGTACAGGTGCTGCAGAAGTGGTGGGTACCCAATTCGGATTGGTGAATGCAGCAGGAAGGGCACTATGGGCACGACGGACCTGTGTTCGTCTTCTTGGTGGCAGCGGGACACTACTTGTGCTTGCCACCTCGCCAGCTTGAACTGCACTTATGGGACTCGCCACGTCACCAAGTGTTACTGCAGTGCTGGATGTATGACCAGAGTGTACTAGGCCGCTGGTGCTTACCAGTTCACCAGAAGGAATAGCGGCACTAGTACTTCTCTGCTCCATACGAGAGCCCTGCAGTTCTTGCACTTCAAGGACAGAAGAAGTTCGGGGTCTGGTACGCCTGACCTTAGCAGGGACCACAACTCCGTCGTCAGAGCTATCTGTCATGGAGCCGCTGTCCTCTACAGGATCGTATTCTGAGCCTGAATCTGACAGATGAGTGACTTCCTCTTCACTATCTGTCATGCTCAGAAACGTGTAGGCCTCTTCACTAGTGTACCTTCGATTTGCCATTTTGGGCTCTAAATTTAGGGGTACACTAGTGAGACTCACAGGCAAAAAAGCTCCTGACTGTTAGCGACTGATTCAAAACGCTACCAAAAAACTGTTAGCGATCGCAGGGATCAGGCCTGACTCTGCGAACGCTGCAGTTATGTATGCTTAGTGTTTTGTAAGTGACAGTTATCGATCGATACTGCACTTGGGTGGGCTGGGCTAGGCTGGGCCGAGGACCAAAACGCAGGTGCTAGCAGGTATCTGGGCTGATCCCGCTAACACTGCGTTTCAGGGAACCCTAAACTGCTGGGGAGTATAGATCTGATCGGATCAGATATCGATCCGCTCAGATACTATAGCACTAAGGGAGGTGTATGCTGCGTGCGTGGGTTTTAGCGGTACTGGCGCTAACCTGACGCTGCCTGGGGCGATGCAGACCTTATCTGACCCTAAAAACGTAACTTATATCACCGCCGGGCAATTAGGGGGTTAAACCTTTATAAGGTAATAAACGGCGGGTGCCCTAAAACTATAATAAACTGTAATAAACTATAAAAAAATAAACTAACTAACCAGCGTCACCCGTAACAGTTATACGGTGATCGCTGGTGAAAGGTTTAACTAGGGGGCAATCAGGGAGTTAAAACCTTTAGCAGGTAGTATATGGGGGTCCCTGTCACTCTAAAACACTGACAGCGAACCTATATACTTACCTCCCTAACTAGCGTCACCTGTGTCACTAATACAGCGATCAGAAAAACGATCGCTTAGCGACACTGGTGACGGGGGGTGATCACGGGGTTAACCTTTATTGGGGGGGTTAGGGGGGTACTCTGGACCTAAAGGGGGGTACCCTAGACCTAAAGGGGGCTAACCTAACTGCCCTAACACTTATAACTGTCACAAACTGACACCAATGCAAAAAAAAAAAAAACTGCTATTGGTGTCAGTGTGACAGGGGGTACAGGGGGGTGATCGGGGGGTGAAGGGGGGTGAAAAGTGTGTCTGCGTGTTCTACTGGAAGTGTAGTGTTGGTGCAACTTACTTGGATGTCTTCTTTCCTCGGTGCCGGATCGAAAAGACCGGCTCAAGGAGAGATGACATTACTTCCTCTCCCTCTGTTTACATTACAGAGGGAGAGGAAGCATTTGATTCGCTGGGAGCGATCGGGAGGGGGTGGCCATCAATGGATGGCCTCCCCCTGACCTCTCATCGCCCGCGAACAAGAGCCGACCGCCTATGGCACCGGGGGGGGGTCTGATTGGACCCCCCGCCCGCGGGAAGGCATCACGTATCAGGTACGTGATTTTGCCTGCCCGTGCCATTCTGTTCACGTATATAGGCGTGAGGCGGTCGGCAAGTGGTTAAGAACAGGAATCTACCCTCAGGATCGGTTAACCTATCTTCCAGTGCAAAACGGGTTCTATTCACGATCCCAATTGCTAACCCCCTCGCTCTTTTAGTAACTGTATCCCCATAAAACCATACCGGAAAGTCCCTAGATAACAATTTGACATTGACTCATGGGAAATATGTGTCTCTTGAAGAAAAACCACTTCCGCCCCGTACTGATCTTCCGTCTTTTGATCCGATGAGGCAGAAAGGGAAACCCCAGTTGTACTTTATGTTCTGTGTCCTCATCTGGTCTAAAAGAGGTCTTAGCATACGTCTTCTAGCCAATGTCTCCGGAGCCAGGTCCGGAAAAACCTGGATTTCAGCTCCCTCATACTGCAGAGGAGTTTTCCCTCTTAAGTTTGCCCATATCCTGGCTTTGTCCTCGAAAAATCTAAATCTTGCTATAATATCCCGTGTTCTATTGGGCCTATTAACATCGGATCTCCCCACCCGGTGTACCCGTTCGATGTTCGGGAAGTCCTCCATGCCTACCCCTAGAATTGGGGAAAATATTTCTCCTATAACCTTCCTCAGAACTTCCCCCCTTCTTTCCGGGATTGAGCGTATTCTCAAGTTCTGTCTTCTGTTTCTGTTCTCTTGGTCCTCTAACCTATAGAGGAATTTGGCATGGTTATGTTGTATATTTTTAACTTGATCCTTGAACGTACGGATCTCCTGGGCTTGTTTGTCCAATATGTCTTCTGCCGTCTCTATTCTAGCCAGCAAGTGTCCCAGGTCAGACCTCAGCAAGTTAATCTCAGTTTTAATGGAATTTTCCAGTCTCGTGAACATTGCCAGAATATGTCATTTTGTGGGGAGTTGGGCCTCAGTCCTTTGATCTTTTAGTCTGGTTGAATCTAGTTCGCTTTCGATTGCTAAGTCCTCTTTAGACTGGTTTGGGGTCCCTTCTTTCCTCTCCTCAGATCCCTTCTTCTTATCTGCTTTACCTTGCTTTGGGGGTGCTGAATTGCTGTTATTTGGGCTAAGCCCCTGGGCCAAGTACTGTTTAATTGTACTTCCCGAGGTGTTGTCTCTTGGGTTTTGGGTGCCCCCTCTAGCGGCTTTAGACGAGGATTTACTCATGGTGGGTCAGCAGACCCACCCCTGCAGTATAGGTGTCCGGTAATAAACTCTTTATTTCCTTACACGTATACCCGCATTCCTCTACACCAGGGTCCTGTTCACAGCCTACCCTTGCCTCCTTTACAGTCTATGGACTCCTTCACCTTCCCCCTGCAAAGAAACCAGGTGTGGTGCTACTAGCATAGGGTTACAATGAATCGACAGTTCATAAGAAAATTCAGAGTAATTCAAAAGTTCAGCAAGTGAACCAATCCAGCTAAAAAGTGTTCAAGCAATCCTCCCCTCAGCCCCCTTCAGTTAAGTAGCATACTCCTAACAAAAATAACAAACATGTCATACTTACCAGCTATGTGAAGTAGTTTTGCACAGAGCAGCCTTTATCCTCCTCATCTTGGGTCCCCCACCTGCTCTCTGGGCTCCTCCCCTTGCCAAGTGCCCCTTAGCAAGCGACAGCACGGCCCTGCCCCCTCCCACCTCACTGGCTGTGATTTACAGCAGTGGGAGCCAATGAGACCTGCTGCTGCATCTCAGTCAATCAGGACGAAGAGACCCGGGAGAGCCTCGGGTCTTGTGGACATCGCTGGATTGGGATCAGGCTTAGGTACCGTAAGTATTAGGGGGGGCTGCACACTGAAGGTTTTTTATTTTCATGCATAGAATCAGTGGCCCTTTAAAAAAAAAGAAAAAAAAAAGAACCTTTAAGTGCACTGTGTTTGGGAGCCGGACACAGTGCACTATGGGAAGTAAGACATCTATGCAATCATGAGATTGCAGATGAGATGCTTCATTTGCAGGGTTTTGACCTGCCTTGTGGCACAATGCATTGCGCCGGAATACTTCTGTCTCATAGTATGACATGGGTGCTTTGTTTTTGTTTGGCACCACCCTAGGACATGGGCGGTGCTTTCCCTCCGAGTTACAACATCACTTCCAGTTTGCCTGTGCTATTGATAAACCAGAAGTGACATCAGCAGTGGAACACACGGCCTGAGCGGAGCTATTTCAGAATCGGAATTGGTAAGCACTGCGCCTGCAGTAGATCCACCTTGACCCTCACACAATTCAAAGCACATCGTTCTTTGTGAATTATTACCAGACCAGTATTTCCTTGCTATGTAATTTAATGCACTAATGATGGGGCACAGTGGCTGAATATGATGGGGCACAGTGGCTAAATATGATGGGCACAGTGGCTGCATATCATGGGGCACAGTGGCTGAATATGATGGGCACAGTGGCTGCATATCATGGGGCGCAATGGCTGCATATGATGGACACAGTGGCTGAATATGATAGGCACAGTGGCTGCATATGATGGGGCACAGTGGCTGAATATGATGGGCACAGTGGCTGCATTTGATGGGCACAGTGAGGCTGCATTTGATGGGCACAGTGGCTGCATATGATGGGCACAGTGAGGCTGCACTTGATGAGCACAGTGGCTGCAATTGATGAGACACTGGCTGCATTCGATGGGGCACAGTGGCTATATTTGATGGGCTCAGTGACGCTGCATTTGATGGGCACAGTGGCTGCATATGATGGGCATAGTGAGGCTGCAATTGATGGGCACAGTGGCTGCAATTGATGGGGCACATTGGCTGCATTTGCTGGGGTACAGTGGCTGCATTTGATGGGGCACAGTGGCTGCAGCTGAGGGAAATAGCTGGAAAAAAAACATTTAAAGCATTCCTTATAAGGGCATGGCTGGGAATATAGAAAGATTCACTTTAAAGTGGAACTCAAGGAAAATGGCTAAACGCAAATTTGAAATGTATATAAAAAAACAGTTTTATCTTCCAAAAATATTGTAAATATGTTCAATCAGGTATCTCTGCCAGATATCATAGTCAGGTCTCTGACCCCACTTTTCTTTTATGCCAACATTACTGTGTCTTTTCCTGCCCAACATGAATCTTGCTAGGCAGGAGATTATGGAAGGTTAAAGTGGAACTTTATGCTAGGAAATGAAAATGGGCGAACAGGGAGGGCGCATGCGCGGCAGCCTCATGAACGGTCGCTCGCTCTGAGAGCTCCGCTCCACTCTGGCCTACATCCACCGCCACAGACACAATCAGCGGCAGAACCAGCCCATCAGACCCCCTCCTCACCTACTGGAGTCCTGAGGGACCCCCTCGCATGATCGGGGGCTCAGCCAGACGGGACCTATCCCGATCCCTGGATCCCGGCCCGCAGATCGCGGCCTTCTCGAAAATGGCGGCCGCCGGCGCAACACGAGGCCCCGCAAAGAATCCAGCGGCATCCGTGGAAGACTTCCCACCCCTGCCTTCACACAAGGACAGGATGAATCCTCCAACAGTGAGTAATCCCCAGGATGGGATATTTCCAACATCCCCCACAGACTCATTAGGCTGCAGCACTATGGAAGTCCCCCCCCTAGCCCAGATGGAGGAGAGCTGCTCCACATCCAGCCCTCAGTCTGTTTCCCCTGCTCCCATCCCCACAGACTTCGCAGCTCTCATGGACACCTTTTCTAATATGCTCTCAAGAGGGTTAGCACACAATGCCTCACAAATCACCGCCACTATACAGGCAGACCTGCAGCAACTGGGCATTAGAATTGAAGCAATTGAATCTAAGACTGATCAAATCGCAGCAGTTGCCAACCAGAACACTGACAGGATCCAAGATTTACATGACCAACTGGACATGGCGTACTCAAAACTCGATGACCTCGAAAATAGGTCTCGTAGATACAATTTTAGGTTAAGAGGCCTTCCAGAATCGTTTAAGGACACGGATAAAATCGTTCGCTCTTTCATCAAACACTTAATTCCGGACATTCCAGACTACAGACTGGAATTAGACTGAGCACACAGGGCCTTACAACCTCCGCGCCAAGATGGCCTGCCCAGAGACATAGTGGTTAAACCCCACTTCTTCAGAGTTAAAGAAGAAGTTATGCACAAAGCAAGGGAAACAGAAAATCTCTCCTTCCAAGGACACCCGATTCAAATTTTTGCGGATCTTTCCCCCTTCACGATACAGAGAAGGAGATCCTTAAAGCCTCTCTTGAGCAGCCTATCACAAAAATCGATCGCTTACAGATGGTCGTTCCCTTTTCGCCTCAAGTTTGCCTACCTGAATAAATCATATAGCTTCACGAACTTTGGAGACGGGGAACGGCTGCTGTTGCAACTGGGCCTTATTTCACACTCGCCTGCTCCATCCCAGAACACCTCAATCAGCGAAAAGACCACCACCCTCAAGTCCCATCCAACCCTTATGGCACAAGCAACAAGCCAAGAGATCCAAAGATGGACACCCCCCTTAAAGAACAGTCTACTATCAACAGAGCCATTTTTTTTTCTTTTCACTCCCCAGGACCTCCTGCGGTAGTCTTCTGAAAATGGGACGCTGACCTCCTATGCCCCCATTTTTACCCTGGCAGAACCTTAGCCAGACTCTCTAAAATTTTCTTTTTCCAATTCTGAGACGTTTTCTTTATGCTTCATTTTTCTCAGGACTCCTTTCAGTATGTTTTTTTATGGTTCTAATTTTGGTATTATTTTTGGCGACTTGGCCGGAGTGGCTGCACTTCGCCTCCACGAGTTTTGGAGTGGTATTTTCCCCCACTCGGAGACACCTCCATGAGCCGATTTTTGGGGGGTTTTGCTCTAAGGGAAGACCCTGCAGGGGGTGACTACCCGCCTTTCCCTCCCGTAGGGGTTCTTGATTGTTATCCAGTTATAATTAGAATGTTTTCTTGGTTATGGCTTTTGTTTCATACTGCTTTTGACATGTCTTGTCTCTCCCTCTCAGGGTCAACCTTACTCCATTTCCTCCCCTCCTCCTCTCATCTATCCCCGGAGTCACTCAGGAGCCCCACGATGCAACTACAACCTGGAATCCCAAACTCTCAGGCTGTGAAGGCTTGGGCGCAAGTACAACTCTTGAAGTCCCAGGTAGGCACTTATTGTGTGATGCGCTCATCCCCCCTCTGATCCATGCATTCTGACACAGGTATACCTCCTCACCCCCTCTGTATAGCCACGCACAATGTGCAGGGAATGAATTCTCCGGTCAAAAGACGTAAACTATTTAACCTCTACAAATCACAAAAAATCGAAATTCTTTTATTACAAGAAACTCACTTCCCATCCTCATACAATCCCTCCTTCTTACATGGCCACTACTCGCAGTTTTTTCTTTCCAATGCTGATAATAAGACTAAAGGGGTTGCCATTTGCTTCGCAAAACACCTTAAATTCTCCCCCTCTGAAGTTATTAAAGACCAAGCGGGCAGGTATCTTCCAGTAAAAGGCACGATTGAGGGATCAATGCACTCTTTTATTTCTTACTACGCCCCGAACAAGGGCCAGGCCTCCTTTTTCTCCACAATGATGTCCACACTAGGCCCACAACTTGAGGGGAAAATAATAATGGGAGGAGACACAAATCTCCCTTTTGATATTTCTCTGGACAGATCGGGGTCTGGACCCCCTCGTTCTAGAAAACCTCCAAAACAAAGTACTAAAATAGCCTCCACAATCTGTTCTCTAGGCCTCGTGGACATCTGGAGAGAAATGAATCCTAGGTCCAGGGACTTCACTCATTACTCCGCCCCACACCACCTCTACACCTGAATCGACCATATTTTTATTCAATCACATAACATCCCCATGGCTATCAAAGCAGTTATTAGGGACACCCCTATTTCAGACCACTCTGTGGTTCTTTTATATATGCAACAATCTCCCAACCCGGGCAACAAATTCACATGGCACCTTAATGAAGGGCTCCTAAGTGACCCAATCCAATGCTCGATTTTAGCAAAAGAAATACAGGAATACTTCCGTTTAAACAATACTGAAGAGGTCTCCCCAGAGACGTTGTGGGCTGCCCATAAGGCAGTCCTCAGAGGAAAAATTATCCAAATCTCCACTAATCTTAAGAAAGAACGCACGGCTGATACCAACAATCTTCGGTTAAAATTTAAATCTCTGTGTGGAGCCCATAAACGGAACCCTACCAAGGATTCTCTAGAGGCAGTGGAAAATGCGCGGACTTCTCTTAACCTGGCCCTTACCTCCGAGGCTGAGAAACAGCTCCGGTGGTCAGGAGCCCGCTTTTACTACCAAACTGATAAAATAGGGGCTAAATTAGCAGCCAAATTGTCACCAACACCGCGATCGGTTGCCTTCCCCAAAATTCGCACTCAATCAGGTGATCTATCCCAAAACCCAAAACGTGTAATGGAAAAATTCCACGAAAAAGGAAAAAATAACATCTAACCATTCTATATCAGACTTCCTAGACAACCTATCCCTTCCCAAACTATCTCCTGAACATTCGGACCTACTAGACGATCCAATCACTGACTCAGAAGTGCTCATGGTGATTAAGCACCTGAAACAAAACTCAGCCCCGGGCCCTGACGGCTTCTCCGTTGGATATTATAAAAAATTCGGCCCCATACTAACCCCGTATTTAGTCAAATTTTTTAACTCTCTCAGGTCTGGCTCTCCCCTGGATAAAGCACTAAATCTTGCCTTCATATCGGTCATTCCAAAACCCGGCAAAGATACAACTATGGTCGCTAATTATCATCCTATCTCCTTAATCAACAATGATTTAAAAATCTTAACTAAAGTTCTCTCCAATCGGCTAGCATCCTGCATAGCTCTCTATGTTAATAAGGACCAGGTGGGCTTCATTCCGGGGAGACAAGGACCGGACCAGATCAGGAGAGCAGTTGACATTATTTCACTTCTCAAATCTCAATGGGATGGGGGCCCCCCACAATATGGGTATCTGTTATCCATCGACCTGCAGAAGGCTTTTGACACGGTTACCTGGCCCTATTTATTCCAGGTACTGGAACATTGGGGCTTTGGTCCACGTTTTATGAGCATCCTTAGAGCCCTGTACTCTGGCCCAAGTGCACAGGTCAGATTGCAGGGCTACTACTCCGAGCCCCTGGCTATAGAAAGGGGAACTAGACAGGGGTGCCCTCTCTCCCCCCTTCTATTCGCCATAGCCATGGAATCCCTGCCTGTTTCGATTAGGAATCATCCTGACATCAAAGGGGTGATGTGTGGCAAACGTGAGCATAAATGTGCCCTTTTTGCTGATGATTTGTTACTCTTCGTAACATCCCCTCTAATCTCCACTCCTAATATTTTCTCTTTACTTGATAAGTTTGGTGAGGTATCTGGTCTGCGAGTCAACGTATCCAAATCTTCTGCCCTGTCCCCCCCAATGTCCTATGTAGCCTACAAAACCACTTCCCATTTTCCTGGAACGAGGTCTCTCTTCCTTATCTAGGAGTCCATCTCACGGCAAATATAGCCTCCCTCTATTCATCCAACTACCCGGTCATCTTCCGCAAACTAATATCGGACCTATCCCTCTGGGATAATCATAAATTATCCTGGCTGGGTCGTATAAACGCGGTCAAAATGACCCTCCTCCCACGTATACTTTACTTATTCAGATCCTTGCCCATCCCAATTAAAAAATCGCAAGTACACCCACTCCAGTCCAAAATCATAAAATTCATTTGGGGCCCAAAAGGAAGTCGTTGAGCACAACATATCTTATTTAGGTCTAAATCACAAGGGGGTCTAGCTCTACCCAACATTTGGTGGTACTATCAAGCAGCTCAGTTGGCTCAGATCTCCACTGTATACTCAAAAGGCCCGAAACCTGATTGGGTTTCAATAGAACGTCAAGCAGTCCCTCTCCACACGATTGACTTTTTGCTTTGGTCTCCTACTAAATTGAGACCACCCATCCTAGCCCCCACGTTATCACATTCACTGGCCTTATGTGACCGACTTCATAAAAATCCCTCCTTGATTTCCTCACTCAAACCCCTAACACATATTTTTCATAACATAATATTTAAATATATTTAAGGATTTTTTAAGGAATACTTTTCTGGATTAAACTATGGTATTTTATATCTATCTACAGCACTGCTTTGCCAGTTTGTGTATTCATTTTTCTTACCGTTAAAAATGACAACTAAAAATAACCCTTTTATTTTCTTTTAGACCAGTGGCCAAGGCATACTCCATAGTTGTATTTCAGCGACTCCGCTCTAGGTTAGTATTTGCTCATTATATTCATAAGTATTTTCCTTGATGTTTTCCAGCTGTCTCTGTACTTTCCATACTTTTTCACATTCTCCTTGGACTTCTTCCATGCTGTCATCTGCTTAGAAAGCCATGGCAGATTTTCACATTTTCGAAAAGTATATATATATATATATATATATATATATATATATATATATTGTATGTGACACTACATTCAATACTCTTACCAGTACATTTTTGCAAGTAATAATAGGACAGGATGATACAAATTTCAGGTCGGTTTATTCATCTCTACATCTGACACAATCTGGATACACTGTTCCGTCAAGAAATCCGTTGTATTAACAAGTTGTACGTATGTCCATCTCTTCACCATGCACAGGTGCTTTCCTTGGCTCCATTCTTTCGTAATTCCCAAACATTTAACTGAGCGATTGCTTTGTTTCTTATTTAAGGTTGTTTCAAGCAGTAGATTTTTCATAAAGAAGACCCTTCTGTATCTTACTGAGCACATTACATTGGTATTCCACAAACAGCTGATTGGGTTTTATTGTTCTATATACATATCCTGCTCTTAGTAAACTGTCAACTTTAATTTGCTTTCCAGTACAAAGGAACACAATGGGGGTTATTTACTAAAGGCAAATCCACTTTGCACTACAAGTGCAAACTACAAGTGCAAAGTGCACTTGAAATTGCACTGAAAGTGCACTTGGAAGTGTAGTCGCTGTAGATCTGAGGGGGAAATGCAAGGAAAATAAAAAACAGCATTTTAGCTTGCACATGATTGAATAATAAAATCAGCAGTGCTTCCCCTCGTTTAAGATCTACCCCTCAGATTTACAGCCCCTGCACTTCAAAGTGCAATTTCAAGTGCACTTTGCACTTGTAGTTTGCACTTGTAGTGCAAAGTGGATTTGCCATTCGTAAATAACCCCCAATGTTGTTTTCTTTAATAGTTAAGACAGAAACTGATTTATTGCAGCAAAGAAAATGTCACAAATAGCCTTTATGGGCCATGTTTTTAGATTATTTGTTTTAATGTGACATATTTCTATTTTTTAATGTGAATGTCCAGGCAGAAAACAAATAAGATAGATCAGCTGTTACAAAGCAGCAGTGATATTAAAAGACATACTTGGGACACAGAAAATATCTACTAGAAGTAAATGAAAATGGCTTTCACTGATAAGTAAAATGAGCACATGGACTGATTTATACAGTCTTTGTTCATGCAAAGGTTCTCACACATGGTTTATTTTATTTATATCCATTGCTTTTGGCAGTTTTCTCTTAAACTAAAATAAAAACAGTTCCAAGGAATGAACTGATTGAGAAGTAACACAACTGCAACAGAATGCTGGTTAAAAGCAAACTTGACTTTTGCTATATTGAATCATACAAGGTGTGTGTGTGCAGTATCTCACAAAAGTGTGTACACCCCTCACAATTTTGCTGTCCCCTCAAAATAACTCAATACAAAGCCATTGATGTCTAAACTGCTGGCAACAAAATTGAGTACACCGCTAAGTGAAAATGTCCCATTGGGCCCAAAGTGTCAATATTTTCTGTGGCCACCATTATTTTTCAGCACTGCCTTAACCCTCTTGGGCATGGAGTTCACCAGAGCTTCACAGGTTGCTACTGGAGTCCACTTCCACGCCTCCCTGAAGACATCACAAAGCTGGTGGATTAGAGACCTTGAGCTCCTCCAACTTTCGTTTGAGGATGCCTCACAGATACTCAATAGGGTTTAGATCTGGAGACATGCTGCTTGGCCAGTCCTTCACCTTTACCCTTAGCTTCTTTAGCAAGGCATGTGGTCATCTTGGAGGTGAGTTTGGGGTCATTATCATGTTGGAATACTGCCATGTGGCCCAGTCTTCGAAGGGAGGTGATCATGCTCTGCTTCAGTATGTCACAGTACATGTTGGCATTCATGGTTCCCTCACTGAATTATAGCTCCCCAGAGCCGCAGCACTTATGCAGCCTCAGACCATGACACTCCCACCACCATGCTTTACTGTAGGCAAGACACTTGTCTTTGTACTCCTCACCTGGTTACCACCACACACACTTGACCCCATCTGAACCAAATACGTTTATCTTGGTCTCATCAGACCACAGGACATGGTTCTAGTAATCCATGTCCTTAGTTTGCTTGTCTTCATCAAACTTTTTGTGGGTTGTCCTGTGCATCATCTTTAGAAGAGGCTTGCTTTTGGAACGATTGCCAGATCAAATTGATGCAATGTGAGACGTATGGTCTGAGCACTGACAGGCTGACCCCCCACCCCTTCAACCTCTGCAGCAATGCTGGTAGCACTCATACGTCTATTTCCCAAAGACAACCTCTGTATATGACGCTGAGCAGGCGCACTCAGCTTCTCTGGTTGACCATAGCAAGGCCTGTTCTGAGTGGAACCTGTCCTGTTAAACCGATGTATGGTCTTGGCCACCATGCTGCAGCTCAGCTTCAGGGTCTTGCCAATCTTCTTATAACCTAAGCCATCTTTATATAGAGCAACAATTCTTTTTTTCAGATCCTTAGAGAGTTCTTTGCCATGAGGTGCCATGTTAAACTTCCGGTGACCAGTATCAGAGAGTGAGAGCGATGACACCAAATTTACCACACCTGCTACCCATTCACACCAGAGACCTTGTAACACTGATGAGTCACATGACACCGGGGAGGGAAAATGGCTAATTGGGCCCAATTTGGACCTTTTTCACTTAGGGGGGTACTCACTTTTGTTGCCAGTGGTTTAGACATTAATGGCTGTTTGTTGAGTTATTTTGAGGAGACAGCAAATTTACATTGTTATCCAAGCTGTACATTCACTACTTTACATTGTAGCAAAGTGTAATTTCTTCAGTGTTGTCACATAAAAAGCTATGATAAAAAATATTTACAAAAATGTGAGGGGTGTACTCACTTTTGTTGCCAGGGGACAGCAAATTTACACTGTTATACAAGCTGTACACTCACTACAAACTTTACTCACTACACTTTACAAAAATGTGTGAGGGGTGTAGAGAGGTGTACTTTTGTGAGATACTGTATATATATATATATATATATATATATATATATATATATATATATATATATATATCATGTCCTAAGTAGGTGCTAGGATTAGTGTATAATAGTTTTTGGTTTCTCTGCTTAATAAAGAGACAGCTAGGTAAATTTATTTGCTGTCTGCTTAACAGAGAGTGGTGATCGGCTAATGTAGTCTGCTCAGTGTGCTCTGGTGCTGCTCATGCTGGCTTGAGGTTTCACTGTCCAAGCAAGTATAGAAAGTGGGCAGAAACCATGCAGATGGGAGCATGCATATTCATGCAGCCTTGGCTAATTACAATGGGAGGTGCCCCTAGGCATGATGGGTGCCTGTATTTATATTCGTGCAGCACATGGGCTCTTGGTCTTTCCAAGCAGAGGTTTGCAGCAGACTGGGGGAGAGGCATTGCCTCCCACGGCAGGTGCTGCCATGTGGCCTCAGGTGGGTGACCTGAGGGCCTAAAGTCTGTGTGGCTGACCCTGGTCCTACCAAAGCTAACAGAGGGAGTGCATCTGGTCTGGTATCATGGAAAAAGAAAGCTGTCCATAAAGCTTCAGGAGCCTTGTGAGTACAGACACCCTAAGGATCCTTAGGCAGTTAATCTCCCTCTTGCGCTCTAAGCCAGCTGAGGGTCCACCCAAAGAGAACACTTAAAGTGAATTAAAGTGTTTGTTCACCAATGCCAGCAAAATAGGTGAGTTGGAAGCACTGGTGCACAAAGAGAACTATGATCTATTTGGTGTTGCTGAATCTTGGCTTCATTCTTCTGGTGTTCTTTTGATCCTATTAGTACCACAGTCAGGCAGCTAGACTATTTACAGTTAGTGCAGTGCGTCCTGCTCACAGTGTTCAGCTAAAACTACAAGTTAGTGGGGTGCGTCCTGCTCACAGTGTTCAGCTAAACCTACAAGTTAGTGGGGTGCGTCCTGCTCACAGTGTTCAGCTAAACCTACAAGTTAGTGTGGTGGGTCCACCTCACAGTGTTCAGCTAAACCTACAAGTTAGTGCGGTGCGTCCTGCTCACAGTGTTCAGCTAAAACTACAAGATAGTGTGGTGCGTCCACCTCACAGTGTTCAGCTAAAACTACAAGTTAGTGCGGTGCGTCCTGCTCACAGTGTTAAGCTAAACCTACAAGTTAGTGTAGTGAGACCTCTGCACAGTGTTCATCTAAAGCTACAAGTTAGTGCAGTGCATCCTGCTCACAGTGTTCAGCTAAAACTACAAGTTAGTGTGGTGCATCCACCTCACAATGTTCAGCTAAACCTACAAGTTAGTGTGGTGCGTCCTGCTCACAGTGTTCAGCTAAAACTACAAGTTAGTGCTGTGCGCCCACCTCACAGTGTTCAGCTAAACCTACAAGTTAGTGCGGTGTGTCCTGCTCACAGTGTTCAGCTAAACCTACAAGTTAGTGTAGTGAGACCTCTGCACAGTGTTCATCTAAAGCTACAAGTTAGTGCAGTGCATCCTGCTCACAGTGTTCAGTTAAAACTACAAGTTAGTGTGGTGCGTCCACCTCACAGTGTTCAGCTAAACCTACAAGTTAGTGCGGTGCGTCCTGCTCACAGTGTTCAGCTAAAACTACAAGTTAGTGTGGTGCGTCCACCTCACAGTGTTCAACTAAACCTAGAAGTTAGTGCTGTGCGTCCTGCTCTCAGTGTTCAGCTAAACCTACAAGTTAGTGTAGTGAGACCTCTGCACAGTGTTCATCGAAAGCTACAAGTTAGTGCAGTGAGTCCTGCTCACAGTGTTCAGCTAAAACTACAAGTTAGTGTGGTGCGTCTACCTCACAGTGTTCAGCTAAACCTAGAAGTTAGTGCGGTGCGTCCTGCTCACAGTGTTCAGCTAAAACTACAAGTTAGTGCTGTGCGTCCTGCTCACAGTGTTCAGCTAAACCTACAAGTTAGTGTAGTGAGACCTCTGCACAGTGTTCATCTAAAGCTACAAGTTAGTGCAGTGCGTCCTGCTCACAGTGTTCAGCTAGATCCGTTCCTGTTATCTTCTTACTGACAGGCAGTCTTGTTACAGTATTTACAGCTACCTGAAGAAAATTGCTGGTGTTCTTTTGATCCTATTAGTACCACAGTCAGGCAGCTAGACTATTTACAGTTAGTGCAGTGCGTCCTGCTCACAGTGTTCAGCTAAAACTACAAGTTAGTGCAGTGAGTCCTGCTCACAGTGTTCAGCTAAAACTACAAGTTAGTGTGGTGCGTCTACCTCACAGTGTTCAGCTAAACTTAGAAGTTAGTGCGGTGCTTCCTGCTCACAGTGCTCAGCTAAAACTACAAGTTAGTGTGGTGTGTCCACCTCACAGTGTTCAGCTAAACCTACAAGTTAGTGCGGTGCGTCCACCTCACAGTGTTCAGCTAAACCTAGAAGTTAGTGCGGTGCGTCCTGCTCACAGTGTTCAGCTAAAACTACAAGTTAGTGCTGTGCATCCTGCTCACAGTGTTCAGCTAAACCTACAAGTTAGTGTAGTGAGACCTCTGCACAGTGTTCATCTAAAGCTACAAGTTAGTGCAGTGCGTCCTGCTCACAGTGTTCAGCTAGATCCGTTCCTGTTATCTTCTTACTGACAGGCAGGCTTGTCTTGTTACAGTATTTACAGCTACCTGAAGAAAATTGCTGGTGTTCTTTTGATCCTATTAGTACCACAGTCAGGCAGCTAGACTATTTACAGTTAGTGCAGTGCGTCCTGCTCACAGTGTTCAGCTAAAACTACAAGTTAGTGGGGTGCGTCCTGCTCACAGTGTTCAGTTAAACCTACAAGTTAGTGTGGTGCGTCCACCTCACAGTGTTCAGCTAAACCTACAAGTTAGTGCGGTGCGTCCACCTCACAGTGTTCAGCTAAACCTAGAAGTTAGTGCTGTGCGTCCTGCTCACAGTGTTCAGCTAAAACTACAAGTTAGTGTGGTGCGTCCACCTCACAGTGTTCAGCTAAAACTACAAGTTAGTGCTGTGCGCCCACCTCACAGTGTTCAGCTAAACCTACAAGTTAGTGCGGTGTGTCCTGCTCACAGTGTTCAGCTAAACCTACAAGTTAGTGTAGTGAGACCTCTGCACAGTGTTCATCTAAAGCTACAAGTTAGTGCAGTGCATTCTGCTCACAGTGTTCAGTTAAAACTACAAGTTAGTGTGGTGCGTCCACCTCACAGTGTTCAGCTAAACCTACAAGTTAGTGCGGTGCGTCCTGCTCACAGTGTTCAGCTAAAACTACAAGTTAGTGTGGTGCGTCCACCTCACAGTGTTCAACTAAACCTAGAAGTTAGTGCTGTGCGTCCTGCTCTCAGTGTTCAGCTAAACCTACAAGTTAGTGTAGTGAGACCTCTGCACAGTGTTCATCGAAAGCTACAAGTTAGTGCAGTGAGTCCTGCTCACAGTGTTCAGCTAAAACTACAAGTTAGTGTGGTGCGTCTACCTCACAGTGTTCAGCTAAACCTAGAAGTTAGTGCGGTGCGTCCTGCTCACAGTGTTCAGCTAAAACTACAAGTTAGTGCTGTGCGTCCTGCTCACAGTGTTCAGCTAAACCTACAAGTTAGTGTAGTGAGACCTCTGCACAGTGTTCATCTAAAGCTACAAGTTAGTGCAGTGCGTCCTGCTCACAGTGTTCAGCTAGATCCGTTCCTGTTATCTTCTTACTGACAGGCAGTCTTGTTACAGTATTTACAGCTACCTGAAGAAAATTGCTGGTGTTCTTTTGATCCTATTAGTACCACAGTCAGGCAGCTAGACTATTTACAGTTAGTGCAGTGCGTCCTGCTCACAGTGTTCAGCTAAAACTACAAGTTAGTGCAGTGAGTCCTGCTCACAGTGTTCAGCTAAAACTACAAGTTAGTGTGGTGCGTCTACCTCACAGTGTTCAGCTAAACTTAGAAGTTAGTGCGGTGCTTCCTGCTCACAGTGCTCAGCTAAAACTACAAGTTAGTGTGGTGTGTCCACCTCACAGTGTTCAGCTAAACCTACAAGTTAGTGCGGTGCGTCCACCTCACAGTGTTCAGCTAAACCTAGAAGTTAGTGCGGTGCGTCCTGCTCACAGTGTTCAGCTAAAACTACAAGTTAGTGTAGTGAGACCTCTGCACAGTGTTCATCTAAAGCTACAAGTTAGTGCAGTGCGTCCTGCTCACAGTGTTCAGCTAGATCCGTTCCTGTTATCTTCTTACTGACAGGCAGGCTTGTCTTGTTACAGTATTTACAGCTACCTGAAGAAAATTGCTGGTGTTCTTTTGATCCTATTAGTACCACAGTCAGGCAGCTAGACTATTTACAGTTAGTGCAGTGCGTCCTGCTCACAGTGTTCAGCTAAAACTACAAGTTAGTGGGGTGCGTCCTGCTCACAGTGTTCAGTTAAACCTACAAGTTAGTGTGGTGCGTCCACCTCACAGTGTTCAGCTAAACCTACAAGTTAGTGCGGTGCGTCCACCTCACAGTGTTCAGCTAAACCTAGAAGTTAGTGCTGTGCGTCCTGCTCACAGTGTTCAGCTAAAACTACAAGTTAGTGTGGTGCGTCCACCTCACAGTGTTCAGCTAAAACTACAAGTTAGTGCGGTGCGTCCACCTCACAGTGTTCAGCTAAACCTACAAGTTAGTACGTTGTGTCCTGCTCACAGTGTTCAGCTAAAACTACAAGTTAGTGTGGTGCGTCCTCTTCACAGTGTCCAGCTAAACCTACAAGTTATTTTTTGTGAGCTCTGCACAGTGTTCAGCTAAAGCTACCTGTAGAAGGTTGGTGGTGTTTTCCTGATCCTATCACTGCTGCAGGCAGCTAAAAAAGCTACAAGTTAGTTTTTTGCGAGCTCTGCACAGTGTTCAACTAAAGCTACCTGTAGAAGGTTGGTGGTGTTCTCATACTACAGGCAGGCAGTTGATTTTGCTAGCTGCAGTATCAGTACATATATATATATATATATATATCCCAGCTTAGTGCAGCTACAGGCCATTAGTATGTCTGGAAGGCCAAGAAGGAGAGGCAGACAGTCACAAGCCAATAAGAGAGGGCAAGCAGGCTCTGTGTCTAGTGCTGGTCGTGGAGACGGTGCATCCTCATCAGCACGTGGCCGTGGGACACGCTTGGCCTTTTTTTCGGCAGCTGGCCGTGTTGAGCCGCAACATGTGGAAGACTTGGTTGAGTGGATGACCAAGCCGTCCTCATCCTCCTCATCCTCTCTCACCCATGCCCAGGGTACTTTGTCTGGCAAAGCAGCGGCCTCTTCCCTTGGCTACTGGAGTCCACTTCCACGCCTCCATGAAGACATCACAAAGCTGGTGGATTAGAGACCTTGAGCTCCTCCACCTTTCGTTTGAGGATGCCCCACAGATACTCAATAGGGTTTAGATCTGGAGACATGCTGCTTGGCCAGTCCTTCACCTTTACCCTTAGCTTCTTTAGCAAGGCATGTGGTCATCTCCCACCACCATGCTTGACTGTAGGCAAGACACTTGTCTTTGTACTCCTCACCTGGTTACCACCACACACGCTTGACACCCTCTGAACCCAATACGTTTATCTTGGTCTCATCAGACCACAGGACATGGTTCTAGTAATCCATGTCCTTAGTTTGCTTGTCTTCATCAAAATTTTGTGGGTTGTCTTGTGCATCATCTTTAGAAGAGGCTTGCTTTTGGAACGATTGCCAGATCAAATTAATGCAATGTGAGACGTATGGTCTGAGCACTGACAGGCTGACCCCCCACCCCTTCAACCTCTGCAGCAATGCTGGTAGCACTCATACATCTATTTCCCAAAGACAACCTCTGTATATGACGCTGAGCAGGCGCACTCAGCTTCTTTGGTTGACCATAGCAAGGTCTGTTCTGCGTGGAACCTGTCCCGTTAAACCGATGTATGGTCTTGGCCACCATGCTGCAGCTCAGCTTCAGGGTCTTGCCAATCTTCTTATAGCCTAAGCCATCTTTATATAGAGCAACAATTCTTTTTTTCAGATCCTTAGAGAGTTCTTTGCCATGAAGTGCCATGTTAAACTTCCGGTGACCAGTATCAGAGAGTGAGAGCGATGACACCAAATTTACCACACCTGCTACCCATTCACACCAGAGACCTTGTAACACTGATGAGTCACATGACACCGGGGAGGGAAAATGGCTAATTGGGCCCAATTTGGACCTTTTTCACTTAGGGGTGTACTCACTTTTGTTGCCAGCGGTTTAGACATTAATGGTTTTTTGTTGAGTTATTTTGAGGAGACAGCAAATTTACATTGTTATCCAAGCTGTACATTCACTACTTTACATTGTAGCAAAGTGTAATTTCTTCAGTGTTGTCACATGAAAAGCTATGATAAAAAATATTTACAAAAATGTGAGGGGTGTACCTCACTTTTGTTGCCAGGGGACAGCAAATTTACACTGTTATACAAGCTGTACACTCACTACAAACTTTACTCACTTTGCTCACTACACTTTACAAAAATGTGTGAGGGGTGTAGAGAGGTGATATATATATATATATATATATATATATATATATATATATATATATATATATATATCATGTCCTAAGTAGGTGCTAGGATTAGTGTATAATAGATTTTGGTTTCTCTGCTTAACAAAGAGACAGCCAGGTAAATTTATTTGCTGTCTGCTTAACAGAGAGTGGTGATCGGCTAATGTAGTCTGCTCAGTGTGCTCTGGTGCTGCTCATGCTGGCTTGAGGTTTCACTGTCCAAGCAAGTATAGAAAGTGGGCAGAAACCATGCAGATGGGAGCATGCATATTCATGCAGCCTTGGCTAATTACAAGGGGAGGTGCCCCTAGGCATGATGGGTGCCTGTATTTATATTCGTGGAGCACATGGGCTCTTGGTCTTTCCAAGCAGAGGTTTGCAGCAGACTGGGGGAGAGGCATTGCCTCCCACGGCAGGTGCTGCCATGTGGCCTCAGGTGGGTGACCTGAGGGCCTAAAGTCTGTGTGGCTGACCCTGGTCCTACCAAAGCTAACAGAGGGAGTGCATCTGGTCTGGTATCATGGAGAAAGAAAGCTGTCCATAAAGCTTCAGGAGCCTTGTGAGTACAGACACCCTAAGGATCCTTAGGCAGTTAATCTCCCTCTTGCGCTCTAAGCCAGCTGAGGGTCCACCCAAAGAGAACACTTAAAGTGAATTAAAGTGTTTGTTCACCAATGCCAGCAAAATAAGTGAGTTGGAAGCACTGGTGCACAAAGAGAACTATGATCTAATTGGTGTTGCTGAATCTTGGCTTCATTCTTCTGGTGTTCTTTTGATCCTATTAGTACCACAGTCAGGCAGCTAGACTATTTACAGTTAGTGCAGTGCGTCCTGCTCACAGTGTTCAGCTAAAACTACAAGTTAGTGGGGTGCGTCCTGCTCACAGTGTTCAGCTAAACCTACAAGTTAGTGGGGTGCACCCTGCTCACAGTGTTCAGCTAAACCTACAAGTTAGTGTGGTGCGTCAACCTCACAGTGTTCAGCTAAACCTACAAGTTAGTGCAGTGCGTCCTGCTCACAGTGTTCAGCTAAACCTACAAGTTAGTGTAGTGAGACCTCTGAACAGTGTTCATCTAAAGCTACAAGTTAGTGCAGTGCATCCTGCTTACAGTGTTCAGCTAAAACTACAAGTTAGTGTGGTGCATCCACCTCACAGTGTTCAGCTAAACCTACAAGTTAGTGCGGTGCGTCCTGCTCACAGTGTTCAGCTAAAACTCAAGTTAGTGCTGTGCGTCCACCTCACAGTGTTCAGCTAAACCTACAAGTTAGTGCGGTGTGTCCTGCTCACTGTGTTCAGCTAAACCTACAAGTTAGTGTAGTGAGACCTCTGCACAGTGTTCATCTAAAGCTACAAGTTAGTGCAGTGCATCCTGCTCACAGTGTTCAGCTAAAACTACAAGTTAGTGTGGTGCGTCACCCTCACAGTGTTCAGCTAAACCTACAAGTTAGTGCGGTGCGTCCTGCTCACAGTGTTCAGCTAAAACTACAAGTTAGTGCAGTGCGTCCTGCTCACAGTGTTCAGATAAAACTACAAGTTAGTGTGGTGCGTCCACCTCACAGTGTTCAGCTAAACCTAGAAGTTAGTGCGGTGCATCCTGCTCACAGTGTTCAGCTAAAACTACAAGTTAGTGCTGTGCATCCTGCTCACAGTGTTCAGCTAAACCTACAAGTTAGTGTAGTGAGACCTCTGCACAGTGTTCATCTAAAGCTACAAGTTAGTGCAGTGTTTTCTGCTCACAGTGTTCAGCTAAAACTACAAGTTAGTGTGGTGCGTCTACCTCACAGTGTTCAGCTAAACCTAGAAGTTAGTGCGGTGCGTTCTGCTCACAGTGCTCAGCTAAAACTACAAGTTAGTGTGGTGCATCCACCTCACAGTGTTCAGCTAAACCTACAAGTTAGTGCGGTGCGTCCACCTCACAGTGTTCAGCTAAACCTAGAAGTTAGTGCGGTGCGTCCTGCTCACAGTGTTCAGCTAAAACTACAAGTTAGTGCTGTGCATCCTGCTCACAGTGTTCAGCTAAACCTACAAGTTAGTGTAGTGAGACCTCTGCATAGTGTTCATCTAAAGCTACAACTTAGTGCAGTGCGTCCTGCTCACAGTGTTCAGCTAGATCCGTTCCTGTTATCTTCTTATTGACAGGCAGGCTTGTCTTGTTACAGTATTTACAGCTACCTGAAGAAAATTCTAAATCTCCCTCTTGCGCTCTAAGCCAGCTGAGGGTACACCCAAAGAGAACACTTAAAGTGAATTAAAGTGTTTGTTCACCAATGCCAGCAAAATAAGTGAGTTGGAAGCACTGGTGCACAAAGAGAACTATGATCTAATTGGTGTTGCTGAATCTTGGCTTCATTCTTCTGGTGTTCTTTTGATCCTATTAGTACCACAGTCAGGCAGCTAGACTATTTACAGTTAGTGCAGTGCGTCCTGCTCACAGTGTTCAGCTAAAACTACAAGTTAGTGGGGTGCGTCCTGCTCACAGTGTTCAGCTAAACCTACAAGTTAGTGGGGTGCGTCCACCTCACAGTGTTCAGCTAAACCTACAAGTTAGTGCGGTGCGTCCTGCTCACAGTGTTCAGCTAAAAGTACAAGTTAGTGCTGTGTGTCCTGCTCACAGTGTTCAGATAAAACTACAAGTTAGTGTGGTGCGTCCACCTCACAATGTTCAGCTAAAACTACAAGTTAGTGCGGTGCGTCCACCTCACAGTGTTCAGCTAAACTTACAAGTTAGTGCGGTGCGTCCTGCTCACAGTGTTCAGCTAAAACTACAAGTTAGTGTGGTGCGTCCTCTTCACAGTGTCCAGCTAAACCTACAAGTTATTTTTTGTGAGCTCTGCACAGTGTTCAGCTAAAGTTACCTGTAGAAGGTTGGTGGTGTTTTCCTGATCCTATCACTACTTAGGCAGCTAAAAAAGCAACAAGTTAGTTTTTTGCGAGCTCTGCACAGTGTTCAGCTAAAGCTACCTGTAGAAGGTTGGTGGTGTTCTCATACTACAGGCAGGCAGTTGATTTTGCTAGCTGCAGTATCAGTACATATATATATATATATCCCAGCTTAGTGCAGCTACAGGCCATTAGTATGTCTGGAAGGCCAAGAAGGAGAGGCAGACAGTCACAAGCCAATAAGAGAGGGCAAGCAGGCTCTGTGTCTAGTGCTGGTCGTGGAGACGGTGCATCCTCATCAGCACGTGGCCGTGGGACACGCTTGGCCTTTTTTTCGGCAGCTGGCCGTGTTGAGCCGCAACATGTGGAAGACTTGGTTGAGTGGATGACCAAGCCGTCCTCATCCTCCTCATCCTCTCTCACCCATGCCCAGGGTACTTTGTCTGGCAAAGCAGCGGCCTCTTCCCTTGGCTCAATGTCATCAGTGACTCCTTCCCTAGCCCCACCATGTCCTCCTGAGGAGTCCCTCGAACTGTTTGACCACAGTGTTGGGTACATGCTCCAGGAGGATGCCCAGCGCTTGGAAGGCTCTGATGATGATACTGAGCTCGATGAAGGCAGTAACGTGAGCACGGACAGAGGGGGTGCCCAAGAAGGACAGCAATCTGGCAGTCATGCTCCCCCTGCTGCAGCATACTGCCAGCTTTGCTCCAGTGATGAGGAGGAAGGGGATGATGAGGTCACTGACTCAACGTGGGTGCCTGATAGGAGAGAGGAGGAGGAGGAGGCGGCACATCACCAACGAGGCAGGATGCCCTCCAGGGGCCAGCCTAAGGGCAGCACCTTGACTGCATCACACCCCAAAGCTCCACATGTGCAGGGCGCTGCAGTCTCTGCGCGTTATTCAAAAAGTTCTTTGGTGTGGGCCTTTTTTGAGACGAGTGCATCAGATCGCACTGCTGCTATTTGCAACATATGTCTCAAGCGTATCTCGCGTGGCCAAAACATCTCCCGCTTGGGTACCACATGCTTGACCAGACATATGTTGACCTGCCATGCAGTTCGTTGGCAAGCGTACCTAAAAGACCCACACCAAAGAACAAAGAGGACCTCTCCTTGCTCCTCATCAGCTGAGATCTCCAACCCCACTATACCTTCAGTCCTCTCTGGGACCTGCACTGAGAGGAATGAAGGTGTAGAATTAGGTGTGTCACAGCCAAGTACTTGTGGGCAATCTGCTTTTGGTACACTGACGTCAGATTGTACCAGGCAAATTTCCCTGCCCCAGCTCCTGTACCGCCGAAAGAAGTTTGCTCCCAGCCATCCACATGCCCAGCGGTTGAATGCTAGCTTGGCAAAATTGCTAGCACTTCAACTGCTGCCTTTTCAGTTGGTAGACTCTGCCCCCTTCCGTGAGTTTGTAGAATGTGCGGTTCCTCAGTGGCAAGTACCCAAACGCCACTTTTTCTCACGGAAGGCGATTCCGGCTCTCTACCGGCATGTGGAAGGCAATGTCCATGCCTCGCTGGACAGGGCGGTCAGCGGTAAGGTGCATATTACCACTGACTCATGGTCCAGCAGGCATGGACAGGGATGTTACCTAAGTTTCACGGAGCATTGGGTGACTCTGCTGGCAGCTGGGAAGGATGCAGGACAAGGTGCAGTAGTGTTGGAGGTTGTTCCGCCACCACGCCTCCAAAATGCTAATGATTGTGACACACCTCTCTCCTCCACCCCCTCCTCTTCTTCTTCCTCCATGGCCTCTTCCTGTGCTTTGTCCTCGGAACCAGCGGTGCTCCGTAGCCGTTCAAGGGGCTACGCAAGTACGCAGGCCAAAAGATGCCATGCGGTGCTTGAGCTGGTGTGCTTGGGGGACAGGAGCCACACTGGGGCAGAGGTTCTGTCAGCTCTGCAGGGGCAGGTTCAGAGGTGGTTGACGCCATGTCAACTTAAGGCAGGAATGGTGGTTTGCGACAATGGCACCAACCTCCTCTCTGCCCTCCGACAGGGACAAATGACCCATGTGCCCTGTTTGGCTCACGTCCTTGGTGGTGCAGCGGTTCTTGGGCAGGTACCCGGGCTTACTGGATGTCCTGAGGCAGGCCAGGAAAGTCTGTGTGCATTTCCGCCGGTCATATAATGCCAGTGCTCGGCTGACAGACCTCCAAAAGGAGTTTAACCTGCCCAAGAATCGCCTAATCTGTGACATGCCCACCAGGTGGAACTCAACGTTGGCCATGCTGCAGCGGCTGCACACGCAGCAGAGGGCCATCAATGAGTACCTGTGCGACTATGGCACCAGGACAGGGTCAGGGGAGCTTGTTTTTTTTTCCCCATGCCAGTGGGCCATGATCAGGGATGCATGCACTGTCCTGTCACCATTTGAGGAGGCCACGAGGATGGTGAGCAGTGACAGTGCATGCATCAGTGACACTGTCCCCCTTGTCCACCTGTTGGAGCTGCGTGGAATAATGGACAGGGCACTTGAGGCAGAACAGAGGCAGGAAGAGGAGGACTTCCTTAGCTCTCAAGGCCCCCTTTATCCAGACAGTGTTCCTGCGTGCCTGCCGATCACACAGGAAGAGGAGGAGGAGGGGGAGGAGGAGGAAGATTGTGTCAGTATGGAGGTGGAGTCTGGCACTCAGCATCAGCAGCAGTCTTTAAGGGATCAGTCCCAAGAAACACATGGACTTGTACGTGGCTGGGAGGAGGTGGCTGCGGACCATATCGTCCTTAGTGACCCAGAGGACTCCGGACCGAATGCCTCAGTAAACCTACGCTGCATGGCCTCCCTGATCCTGCAAAGCCTGCGGAAGGATCCTCGTATTCGTGGTATCAAGGAGAAGGACCAATACTGGCTGGCAACCCTCCTTGATCCACGTTACAAGGGTAAGGTTGCGGACCTTATCTTGCCATTGCAGAGGGAGCAGAGGATGAAACATCTTCGGGAGGCCTTGCAGAAAGGTCTGTGCAACGCGTTCCCAGAGACTGGGAGGTTACAAACTCCTGTTTCTGGACAACGTGTTGCTGAGGCTTCAGTCAGTCAAAGAAGGAGTGGTGGAGAAGGTGGCCGTCTGACCGATGCGTTCAGACAATTTTTTGGTCCGCAGCCCCAAGGTATGATCGGTTCCAGCAACCATCGCCAGCGTCTGTTTTACATGGTGCAGGAATACCTAGGGGCAAGATCTGACTTGGACACGTTTCCCACCGAAAATCCTCTGGGTTACTGGGTCTTGAGGATGGATCACTGGCCAGAGCTTGCACAGTATGCAATTGAGCTACTGGCCTGTCCTGCATCCAGCGTTCTTTCGGAACGCACATTCACTGCTGCTGGAGGCTTTGTAACTGATCACAGGGTGCGTCTGTCCACCGACTCGGTCGATCGACTGACCTTCATAAAAATGAATCAGTCTTTGATCACCACCAGCTACCAAGCACCTGATGCTGATGTAACCGAATAATTTTTTTTGAAATCTCAGATCCATTCAAAGACTGCCTATGCTGATGCTGAGTGACTATGCCTGAGTAATTATCCTCTTCCTCCTCAATCATCATAGCTTGTAAGAACATTTTTGGTTCTGGGCGCCACCACCAGTGCCTAAGGCCCAATTTTTCAGCTCCTGTTTAACAGGGGCGTGTAATTACAATTTTTGATGCAATACTTTGCAACAAGGCTCGTTTCTGCGTTACAACTAGAGTATCTGTGAGAGGTTGCAGTGTTGTGGCACCAGCACCAGTGCCTAAGGCCCAATTTTTCAGCCCCTGTTTAACAGGGGCCTGTAATTACAATTTTTGATGCAATACTTTGCAGCAGGGCTCATTTCTGCATTCCAACTAGAGTATCTGTGAGGGGTTGGAGTGTTGTGGCACCAGCACCAGTGTCTAAGGTGCAATTTTTCAGCCCCTGTTTAACAGGGGCATGTTATTACAATTTTTGATGCAATACTTTGCAGCAGGGCTCATTTCTGCATTCCAACTAGAGTATCTGTGAGGGGTTGCAGTGTTGTGGCACCAGCACCACCACCAAAGGCCCAATTTTTCTGCCCTTGTTCAACAGGGGCTTGTAATTACAATTCTTGATCTAATATTTCACAGCAGGGCCCATTTCTGCACCCACCAAGAGCGAGTGAGGACTTACAGTGTTGTGGCACCAGCACCACCACCACCACCACCAAAGACCCAATTTTTCTGCCCTTGTTCAACAGGGGCATGTAATTACAATTCTTGATCTAATATTTCACAGCAGGGCCCTGTGAGGGCTTACAGTGTTGTGGCCACAACAACACCTAAGGCCCAAATTTCTGCTTAGTATATAGGGCAGGCCCCTACTTTCAAACATCTAACTTACAAATTACTCCTACTTGCAAACGGAAGGAGACAACAGGAAGTGAGATGAAATCTACCCCTAGGAAGGGAAATTCTCTCCTGTAAGAGTAAATATGGGAAAAAAATTTCTCCTTTCCACTGATGCTTTCCAATCCTTGTTCCACAAAAAACCCCAAATTTTCAAAAAACATTTGTCATTGGGACAAAAAGTGAGGTGAAATCTTCTGAAGAGGAGGAAAGACAGCAAAACAAATGTCACAGGGGTGATAACCCTTCCCTATGTTTTCCAAAAAGCTTAAAAAAGATTTTTTGGCTGGAGCTAAACATGTTAAAAATGTACCCGTTAAAAATTACAAACAGATTCTACTTAACAACAAACCTACAGTCCCTGTCTTGTTTGCACCGCCTGTATACTGCTGTTCAGAGTATATAGGGCCTGGTGGCCCCACACCTTTCCTTATTTTAATTTGGGTGCGGGGTTCCCCTTAATATCCATACAAGACCCAAAGGGCCTGGTAATGGTCTGGGGGGTACCCATGCCGTTTGTCTCACTGATTTTCATCCATATTGCCAGGACCCGACATTACATTAAACCCGCAAGCAGTTTTAAATTATATTTTTTCCTTTAAAAATGTCATTTTGTGCAGGGACTGTTCTAAACACGGGAAACACGCGCCACTTTACAGGCATACTATAGACACCCCCCCAGGTACGATATTTAAAGGAATATTTCACTTTTTTTTTTTTACTTTAAGCATCATTAAAATCACTGCTCCCGAAAAAACGGCCGTTTTTAAACGTTTTTTTTGCATTGATACATGTCCCCTGGGGTAGGACCCGGGTCCCCAAACCCTTTTTATGACAATACCATGCAAATTAGCCTTTAAAATGAGCACTTTTGATTTTGAACGTTCGAGTCCCATAGACGTCAATGGGGTTCTAACATTCGTGCAAATTTTCGATCCGTTCGCAGGTTCTGTGCGAACCGAACCGGGGGGTGTTCGGCTCATCCCTAGCTGTAAGCAACAAACACATATGGGAAAGATAAAAACACTTAACTTTAAGAGAGCAAATTTTCCAAGGATGAGGGCTGCTCTCCAGGACTTAAACTGAGAGGGAATATTGGCATCAATGGACACAGAACAGAAATGGGAATTCTTCAAAAAGACTGTGGGGGTTATTTACGAAAGTCAAATCCACTTTGCACTGCAAGTGCACTTAAAATTGCACTGAAAGTGCACTTGGAAGTGCAGTCGCTCTAAATCTAAGGGGTAGATCTGAAATGAGTGGAAGCTCTGCTGATTTTATCATCCAGTCATGTGCAAGCTAAAATGTTTTTATTTTCCTTGCATGCCCCCCACAGATCTACAGCGACTTTACTTCCAAGTGCACTTTCAGTGCACTTTCAAGTGCATTTGCAGTGCAAAGTGGATTTTCCTTTAGTAAATAACCCCCCGTATGCAAACTCACTGCAAAGAATATTCCCGTGGGCAATAAGTTTAAATGGCTAAAAACAAAACCTATGTGGCTCATGGCCAAAGTTAAAATGGCTATAAATAGTAAGAAAATAATTTAAAACATATAAAAATGAAGGAACACTAACAACTAAACAACTAACATTGTTTAAAGACTACAAGGAATATAACAGAATATTTAAAAAGGAAATCAGGGACACAAACATTCTAAACAAACAACAGATTGCAATGGATAGTAGGACAAACCCAAAAATTCTTCAAATATATTAATAGTTAAAAAAGTCAGATCTGAGCATGTAGGTCCTTTACAAAATAAACTAGAGTGGGTGACTGGGGTCAAAGAGAAGGCTAATTTATTAAATACTTTCTTCAGCTCTGTGTATGCAAAGGAGCATGGGGGAGCTCATGTCCATAATGAGGGTGATATTGGCACAGCCCCAAATGATCCATAATGGCTCAAAAGTGATATGGTCCAGAAATATTTAGAAAGAACAAAGTTGGATAAAATACCTGGATGAGATGGCATCCACCCACGGATCCTAAAAGAATTGAGCGCTGTCATTTCGAAGCCATTGTTTCTAATTTTTAGGGACTCCATAATGACTGGAATGATGCCACTGGATTGGCATAGGGCCAATGTGGTGCCCATGTTTAAAAAGGGATCAAAGTCTTTACCAAGTAACTATAGACCTGTTAGTTTAACTTCTATAGTCGGGAAGATACTGGAGAGTTTAATAAAAGACCACATAGACAAGTTCTTGCTGGAAAAATATTTTAAGCAACAGACAGCATGGATTCATGAACAACAGAAGTTGTCAAACAAACCTGATTTCTTTTTACGAGGAGGCAAGTAAAACCTTGAACAGGGGTGGCTGTGGACGTCGTATACTTGGATTTTTCAAAAGTGTTTGACACAGTTCCGCACACACGGCTAATGTGTAAGCTAAAGTCTACAGATTTGGATAGATCAGTTTGTAAATGGATAGAAAACTGGCTAAAAAACTGAATTCAGAGAGTAGTGGTTAATGATCCTTACTCTGAATGGTCTAAGGTTATCAGTGGTGTACCCCAAAGTTCAGTGTTGGGACACCAAGCTATGCAGTGGATTAACGCCCTTACAGGATGTCTCCAATTTACAAGCAGACCTCAATGCACTGTCTAATTTTTGCAACTAAGTGGCAAATGAGGTTAATTATTGATAAATGTAAAGTTATACACTTGGAGGCTAAGAATATGCATGCATCATACATACTAGGGAAAAAAATGTGGGGAGTTTTGGGACTTTAAATGAAGCACATATGTGCCTCCATCCCTGGTTCAGAATGAACAAAAAAGAGAGAGAATTTGGGACTTTGAATGAGGCTGTTGACTGCTTGAGGTAGAAATGTATTCAAACATGTTTTAATGGCATAATTAGATATAAATACATTACAAAGGTACATATCATATATAAAGTAGTAACACATATATAGATGCACACATGGCAAAACCATCATACATTTATGAATATATATAACACAGTAAATGGCAGTAAAAAGTAGTTGAATAGAGCTGTATAATTCATTTTATATATATATATATATATATATATATATATATATGCACATGTTAGCTTGGCAGCAATAAAAATATTGGGTATTGTCCAAATATTGGATGTTGGATGTTGTATCTAGATTACTAGAGTCCTAGGGCATATAGCTACATCCTGAATGACCAACGCGTTTTGTGCATGAACACTTCCTTTAGGGGCGGATGCTATAGGGTATATACAACAGAGTACAATAGTATGCAGTATGTGTGGGGTCAGGGCCAGAGGGATTGTCTGTCCCAGGAGATGAGGTAGTCTAAAGCCCCAAAATAAACAGGGTGCACGTTCAGTATCCCCGAAGCATAGATTTCCCATCTCCATGATGATCAGAAGTAACAGACAGGAATAATGGCTGCCAGTGGGGTCTTAAATGTGTACATAAAAGCAAAATGTTGCCATAGGATGCAGTGTCTACTCGTGTGAAGCAGAAACATACTAGGGGGAGTACAATGGGGGAATCCATAGTGGAGAAGGGTCTGGGAGCTTTGGTAGATCATAAGTTCAATAAAAGCATGCAATGCCAAGCTGCAGTTTCCAAAGCGTACAAAATCCTTTCTTGTATTAAGAGAGGTATGGACTCCAGAGAGAGAGAGAGATATCATTATGCCCCTGTACAAATTATTAGTAAGACCTCATCTGCAATATGCAGCTCCATTTTGGGCACCAGTTCTCAAAAAGGATATCGGGGAACTGGAGAAAGTGCAGAGAAGGGTAACCAAACTGATAAGAGGCATGGAGGAACTCAGCTATGAGAAAATATTAGAGGAATTGAATTTACTCTCTCTTAAGAAGAGAAGATTAAGGGGGATATGATCAACATGTATAAATATATACAGTGGGGACGGAAAGTATTCAGACCCCCTTAAATTTTTCACTCTTTGTTATATTGCAGTCATTTGTTAAAATCATTTAAGTTCATTTTTTTCCTCATTAATGTACACACAGCACCCCATATTGACAGAAAAACGAAAAAAAAATAAAAACTGAAATATTACATGGTCCTAAGTATTCAGACCCTTTGCTCAGTATTTAGTAGAAGCACCCTTTTGATCTAATACAGCCATGAGTCTTTTTGGGAAAGATGCAACAAGTTTTTCACATCTGGATTTGGGGATCCTCTGCCATTCCTCCTTGCAGATCCTCTCCAGTTCTGTTCAGGTTGGATGGTAAACATTGGTGGACAGCCATTTTTAGGTCTCTCCAGAGATACTCAATTGGGTTTAAGTCAGGGCTCTGGCTGGGCCATTCAAGAACAGTCACAGAGTTGTTGTGAAGCCACTCCTTCGTTATTTTAGCTGTGTGCTTAGGGTCATTGTCTTGTTGGAAGGTAAACCTTTGGCCCAGTCTGAGGTCCTGAGCACTCTGGAGAAGGTTTTCGTCCAGGATATCCCTGTACTTGGCCACATTCATCTTTCCCTCGATTGCAACCAGTCGTCCTGTCCCTGCAGCTGAAAAACACCCCCACAGCATGATGCTGCCACCACCATGCTTCACTGTTGGGACTGTATTGGACAGGTGATGAGCAGTGCCTGGTTTTCTCCACACATACCGCTTAGAATTAAGGTAAACAAGTTCTATCTTGGTCTCATCAGACCAGAGAATCTTATTTCTCACCATTTTGGAGTCCTTCTTGTGTTTTTTTAGCAAACTCTTGCACTGAAGAGAGGTTTCTGTCAGGCCACTCTGCCATAAAGCCCCGACTGGTGGAGGGCTGCAGTGATGGCTGACTTTCTACAACTTTCTCCCATCTCCCGACTGCATCTCTGGAGCTCAGCTACAGTGATCTTTGGGTTCTCCTTTACCTCTCTCACCAAGGCTCTTCTCCCCCGATAGCTCAGTTTGGCCGGACGGCCAGCTCTAGGAAGGGTGCTGGTCGTCCAAAACGGCTTCCATTTAAGGATTATGGAGGCCACTGTGCTCTTAGGAACCTTAAGTGCAGCAGAAATTTTTTATAACCTTAGCCAGATCTGTGCCTTGCCACAATTCTGCCTCTGAGCTCTTCAGGCAGTTCCTTTGACCTCATGATTGTCATTAGCTCTGACATGCACTGTGAGCTGTAAGGTCTTATATAGACAGGTGTGTGGCTTTCCTAATCAAGTCCAATCAGTATAATCAAACACAGCTGGACTCAAATGATGGTGTAGAACCATCTCAAGGATTATCAGAAGAAATGGACAGCACCTGAGTTAAATATATGAGTGTCACAGCAAAGGGTCTGAATACTTAGGACCATGTGATATTTCAGTGTTTCTTTTTTAATAAATCTGAAAAAATGTCAACAATTCTATGTTTTTCTGTCAATATGGGGTGCTGTGTGTACATTAATGAGGAAAAAAATGAACTTAAATGATTTCAGCAAATGGCTGCAATATAACAAAGAGTGAAAAATTTAAGGGGGTCTGAATACTTTCCATCCTCACTGTAAGTGGTCCATATAGTGAACTTGATGTTGAGCTATTCACTTTAAGGTCATCACAGAGGACAATGGATCACTCTTTATGTCTAGAGGAAAAAAAGATTTAATCTCCAAATACGGAAAGGTTTCTTCCCAGTAAGAGCTGTGAAAATGTGGAATAGACTCCCTCTAGAGTTGGCTCTGGCAAGCTAAGTAGATTGCTTTAAAAAAGACCTGGATTCTTTCCTAAATTATTATTTTTTATTTATATACAGGATTTATATAGCACCAACTGTTTGCGCAGTGCTTTACAATATGAGGGCAGACAGTACAGTTATAATACAATTCAATACAGGAGGAATCAGAGGGCCCTGCTCATTAGAGCTTACAATCTACAAGGGAGGGTCAAGTGAAACAAAAGGTAATAACTGTGGGGGATGAGCTGATGAAGAAAATTAAAATGCAGTTGTTAGGTGTGGGTAGGATAGGCTTTTCTGAAGAGGAGGGTTTTCAGGGATCGTCTAAAAGCTAATAGAGTAGGATGTATTCGGATAGATTGAGGTAAGGAGTTCCATAGAATTGATGAGGCTCTGGAAAAGTCCTGGAGGCGAGCAGGGGAGGAGGTGATGAGGGAACTAGAGAGCAGGAGGTCTTAAGAGGAACGAAGAGAACGATTAGGTTAGTATTTTGAGACAAGGCTAGTGATATAGCTGGGGGCTAAGTTGTGAATGGCTTTGTAAGTTGTTGTTAGTATTTTGAATTTAACTCGTAGGGTGAGCGGAAGCCAGTATACAGATTGACAGACAGGAGTAGCAGACACAGAGTGATTGGTAAAGGTGGATGAGTCTGACAGCAGCATTCATGATGGATTGAAGGGGGGAAAGACTATGTAAGCCAATAAGAAGGGAGTTGCAGTAGTCAAGGTGAGAAATGACCAGGTAGTGAATTAAGAGCTTTTTTGTGTCATTGGTTAGAAAAGAGCATGTATTGGAGATGTTACGGATGTTGAGGCGGCAAGATTTGGACAGTGATTGAACGTGGGGCTTAACCTCCCTGGCGGTATGATTATTTCAGATTTTAGGTGCTGAAAGTGGTACAATTATTTTGCATGGAAATTTGGCGTTTTATATTGTAGGCCTATAATTCTTAGGAATAATTTACTTAAATCTGTCCAAACCAGGGTCTAGTAGACATCCCGGGTATGATAAAGTTTGAAAAACGAAATCATAAATTATAATATAATAAATAACTATACATAATTATACCAAATAATAATATAATAATAATAAAAATTATTCAATAATGTAATCAAATCAAAAACACTGAAATTTGCTCAGTTGCAGAATTGTCACTGTCATTACTTTTCAGTGTTTGATGACGGATCTCCCCACAAATCACTATCGCTCAATTATGCAAGTGAATCTAATTTATTATCGCTGTTTTCTAGCTGGTCTAAAACCACTTTTGATGTAAAGGGACGGTTTTGGTTGCTATGGACAAGCTCCAGTTTCCAGGCAGAAAGAACAGTTTTTATAATATAAAACTGCATGCAGGGCACTGGACAGACCACTAGGGACAAAGGGGATGTGTAATTATTTGATACAGTACTGTAATCTGTAAGATTACAGTATACTGTATCTATACTGTGTGTTTTACTTTTTGAATTTGGCACCGAACTCCGTCCCCGTGCATCGCAACGCTTGCAGGAAATGGAGCTCAGCACTATGAATCGAGCAAGAAATAGCAGCTCACAGATCACAGCAGGGAGACATCGCAGGATCCAAGGGACAAGGTAAGTAACCTCTACATGGATCCTGCGATGCGATCCCGAGTCTGGCTCGGGGTTACCGCTTTTGGTATTGAAAATCCACCCCGAGCCAGACTCGGGAATACCGCTAGGGAGGTTAAAGGAGAGTTCAGAGTCCAGGGCTACACCTAGGACCTTGGCATGCGGGAATGGGTTGATAGTTGTGCCATTGATTTTGAGAGAGAGATCAGGAGAAGGGGCACGTGGGGGAGGAAAAATTATGAGTTTGGTTTTGGATAAATTGAGTTTGAGGAAGTGGTGTGATATCCAGACTGATATATCTGTTATTAAATTAGTGACACATGAGGAGACAGAGGGAGTGAGCTGAGGGGTAGAGAAATATATTTCTGTGTCATCAGCGTAGAGATGGTATTGGAAGCCATTGGAGGCTATCAGCTGATCCAGGGAGGAGGTGTAGATTAAAAATAGGAGAGGTCTGAGAACAGAACCTTGGGGGACCCCAACAGAGAAAGGAAGAGGAGAGAAGAAAGTAGAATTGTAAGTAACGCTAAAGGTGCGGTTGGATAAGTAGGAAGAGAACCAGCAAAGAGTACAGTCATGGAGACCAAAGGTGTGAAGTTTTTTGAGGGGGTGGTCAACCGTGTCAAAGGCAGAAGAAAGGTCCAGTAGTAGGAGTACAGAATAGTGTCCATTGATTTTGGCCGTTAGTAGATCATTTGTTAGTTTTAGGAGAGCAGTTTTTGTGGAGTGTTAAGGACGAAATCCAGACTGAAGAGGATCGAGAAGGCTATTCTCAGCAAGGTGGTCACTCAGTCGGTTGTAGACCAAACGTTCAAAGAGTTTGGATAAAAACGGGAGCAAAGAGATGGGGCATAGGTTGTTAAGAGTGGTTGGGTCCAGTGAGGGCTTTTTTTTTTGTAATTTTTTATTTTTCATAGAAAGTGTGTGTAACAATCAGCATAGCCAGCATAGGTACATAACAAAAGCCAGACAGAAAATGCAGACAAGATTACAAGGTGAGGTCAACAAATCAAATTGTCTGACCTTGTACCGTGTGTAAGGCACATGAGGGACGGACCACGGTATAGCAATACTAACGGTGTGCGAGGCCGTGGAGGCACCCTGACAGTTACTTGCATGACCTGGAGCTAGTGATAGCACATACCAAGTTATGTAACACAACAACATTATGTACATTTTATAGTTGTTTGGGGAGCGAAGCAACCCAAAAATCTGATGGGCCCAAACATGAGACACGTGGAAATGTAATGCATCTTTAGATATTCGCAGTATCTGATCAGATAACCCATGAGTGGGTAAGAGTTGCGAAGAGGGGGAGTGTACCAAGGGGAGAGGGGAAGAGGTAGAGGAACAGGTAACCCCAAAAGTGGGAAAGGGATAGGGATCGGGAGAGAAGACGGTAAGGCAAGGGGGGGAGGGGAAGGGGAGGTATGGTGGATAGCGAAAGCTAGAAACAGGAAATGGAGAAGAAGTAGAGTAAAGTAGAATAAGGTAGAGTAGTGTAATGCCCTCTGTCTAGGAAATGGTGTAGAGTGGTGGGTACTCTATACCAGCGAGTCGTTATTTTGTAGCAGGTCTCTTGGACTCTGGTGGCTATAGAAGATTTCTGGGCAAAGTGGAGAATCTTCTTCCTCTGGGTGTCAGTAGATTTGGTTCCGAGTTCCGCTTCCCACTTAGAGAGAAAGGGGGAACAAATCCTTCCGCTGGTTGGGTCAGGGAGGAGTAGATAAGCAAGGAACAGTGCCACACTTGCTCCCCACGATGACACGGCACCATGGGGGAGGGTAGTGGAGACACCAAGGAATGCCGAAAGGCATCTCTAGCCACTGAGAGAGTGCTGCCTAGTGTAGGGTTTTCTGCTAGGTCCCTTGGCAGGGGTGTGGTGATCCAGGGCCAACTCTCAGCCGTGTCTCCGGAATCCTCCATTTCCATGGCTACCCAGTGCTTTGCTTCCACGTGACAATGCCAGTCCACCAACCTGGTGAGGTGAACCGCCCTGTAATAGGCTTTCATGTCCGGGAGGCCAGCCCCATCCCTACTTTTTGCAAGGTGAAGGAGTTGAAGTCTAATGAGTGGCTTGAGATGGGACCAGACGAATGCATGGAACAGAGTCAATTAGTTTGAAAAATGCTAGAGGTAGACGGGTAGGGAGTGCCTGCATCAGGTACAAAACCTTTGGCAATAGGGTCATTTTAGGAGCATTGCAACGACCAAACCACGTCAACGTGAGAGAGTGCCAGTGTAGAAGGTCCGTCTTGAGGCGAAGAAGCAGCGGGGCAAAGTTTGCTGAATATAAAATGGCAGGATCAGGGGTGATGTCAACTCCCAGGTATCGGATGAGGTTAGTCGCCCATCTCAGCAGAAAGGCCGATTGTAAACGTTGAACAATGTCTCTACCCACCGTTATATTGAGGATGGAGGATTTGGTTAGATTGATTTGAAAGAGAGAAAGAGTACCATATTCCTGAAAGGATTGAAGCAAGTTAGGGAGGGAAGTGAGCAGTTCCGTTAGGAAGAAGATTAAGTCGTCCACGAAAGCGGCCACCTTATGGAACCCTGAGGGTTTTGGGTAGCCAATGATGCCTGCGTCCGCCCTTATTCTGCACAGGAGGGGCTCCAACGATAATATAAAGATCAAGAAGGCCTTTGATTCGGTGGAGTGGGGCTATCTGTTTGGTCTCCTGGAGCTATTGGGATTCGGGCCTACATTTATATCCTGGGTGAAGCTGTTATACACTGATCCATTGATCAGGGTGAGGGTAAATGGAATTATATCTGAGCCCTTCCCTGTCCTTTCGGGGGATCAGGCAGGGGTGCCCGATATCCCCCCTTCTTTTTGCTTTGGCCATAGAGCCTTTAGCGGCAAAACTAAGGGATACTCCTCACATGAATGGACTTCGTGTGGGGGGGATTGAGGAACGAGTCTCCCTTTATGCGGATGACATGCTCCTGTATCTGCAAGATCCGGGTACTTCGTTATCCACGGCCTTCTGGTTGATACAGGAGTTCAGAGACTACTCTGGTTTCCGTATCAATTGGAGCAAATCATCCCTGTTTTCTATTGATGACACAGTGACGGCTCCGGCGGATTCTCCCATTCAACTGTCCCAATCATTTAAATATCTGGGAGTTGTGATTCAACTTCCCATTTCGGGGTATCTGGACCTCAATCTGAGACCGGTAACGGAGGTTCTTTGTGAGAGGGTATGGCGGTGGAGGAATATGCCGTTGACAGTGATGGGTCGCATAAACCTATTTAAAATGATTTTCCTTCCAAAGCTGCTATACGTTCTCTCGAACTCGCCTGTATATGTCTCGGTGAAACTGTTCAAACACATAGACTCCATTGTGGTGGATTTCTTGTGGGGATCCAAGGACCCCAGGATATCTCTAGCAATCCTGAAGCTACCAATAACTCGAGGGGGGTTGGCTATGCTGGATATGAGATCCTATTTTTTCGCGTCCCAAATGACATTCTTGCATTGGCGGTGCTTCCCCCAGATCCCTAATGCCACTACTCTATTGGAGGCGGCTGTGGCCACATCTCAGGAAACATTATTGAATATACTGTTTAGAAAGGAGATACCAGGGAGAGGGGTGGGGTCTGTTATGGCACTATCAGGTAGGGTGTTTCACCTATGTGCGCAGAGAATAATGGATGATCCTTTATGGTTGTCACCTAATTGTCCTCTCTGGTACAATAAGTCCCTAAAAGAGTTCTGCAAAATAGAGGATGGGCATAGATGGGCCAAATATGGGATAAAATATCTTCATCATATATACCAGGATGGTAGACTAATATCTTTTGCACAACTAAGAGAGCAGTTTGGTGTACCTAGGACCTGGCAGTTCAGATATACCCAACTGCAACATGCAGCGACAGCCCAGTTTGGGGGGGGGGGTGAAAATACAAAACACAGCCTTGGAAAGGGTCCTGATCGACCCGGAACCAACCAAGCGTATATCTAGATATTACAAGGAGATTGGATTGGGAGGACCTGACCTGACTGTTAGGACCAGAACTAGATGGACGGCTTTTATTCCGGAACTGACTGAGGAATTGTGGCAGGAGGTGCTCGATACATATCTTGTATCGGTGATTTCCTCCACGGATAGAATGATACAGCTTCGATATTTACATCGGATGTACTACACTCCAACCAGATTATTTAAAATGCACAGAAGGGACAATCCAGAGTGTCATAAATGTAGGGGAAATGAGGGAACTTTCCTTCACATGGTATGGGATTGTCCTAAGATAAGACCATTATGGTCCCAGGTGACCGAGTTCATATCTGACCACTTTGATCTTCCAAACATATGTTCTCCTATGAGGTGTCTGTTGGGGGTTTTTGATCAAGAAGAGATTAATGCGAATACAAAACTTTTTCTTAGACTTCTCTATTTTGGCATGAGAAAACTGATCGCTCGAAGATGAATTCATGATGAACAACTCACCTTGGGAATGTGGATAAAAATAATAAATGCTGATATACTTTTATATAAAATGACATACGAGGCGAGAGGAGCCCCCAAAAAATTTAGGAAAGTGTGGTACAGGTGGACTGAGTCCAAAAGTACTTTAACGGCAGAAGAGGAGGGGAGCAATAGAGATGAAAGAATGTAGGCAATAATGAAGGTAAACGGTAGTGTGTTGAAAGAAAGGATGCATACAATATTATGAGCAGATTAATAATGAAGGGGGAGGGAAGGGAAGGGAGGGATCCATCTGGGTTTTTTTTTCTCTTTTGTTTGGTTGAAACTAAGTTTCTATGGTTCATGTCGACTGTTCCGACGCTCGTTTCTTTGAGTGTTTCTTTAATAAAATATTATAAATAAAAAAAAAAAAGAGAGAGCAAACACTCAGGTTGAATGAAGTAAAGGGATCTCTACCACTGACAGGAAGAACTATTAAAAAGTGAAACTTGATATGTTTTGTGTGTAGAGATAATATGATATCTTTAATGTGATGTATAACAACCTATTGGTTAAAGAATGTGATGTAACATGTCAATATGCTCAATAAAAATTTTGTTTAAAAAAAAAAAAAAAAGATCAGAGGGGACGGGGGCAGCCCTGCCGTGTGCCATTGCGAATGTTAAAGAAGTCTGACCTCATCTCATTTACTTTGACTGCTGCAGTGGGGTGTGTATAAAGGGACAGTATCCACCTCAACATAGATGATCGAAGGCCAATGTGCTCTAAAGTGGCCCGTATAAAGGACCAATCCACGCGGTCAAAAGCCTTCTCCGCGTCGGTAGACAGCAGGAGAAGGGCCCGTTTGGAAGTCCTGGCTGCGTGGATCAGATTCACCACTCGGATGGTATTGTCCTGTGGCTCCTGCAACGGTACAAAGCCTGCCTGATCTCTATGGATGAGACTTGGTATATGGGGGAGTAGTCTGTTGGACAGAATTTTGGCAAAGAGTTTTAAGTCCGTATTCAAAAGTGCAATCGGGCGATAACTCCCACACTGCAGAAGATCTTTCCCCTCTTTTGGGATAAGGGAAATATAGGCCCTCAAGGTGTCCACCGGAAAGAATTACCCTCTGTGATGGATTTGAGGGCAGAGACCAGAGGTTGCGACACCGTATCAAAGAAGGTTTTATAATACGTCGGAGGCAGGCCATCAGGGCCAGGGCCCATTCTTGGTTTCGAAGTGGCTAGAGCCACTCGCAGCTCTGCTGCTGTGATGGGTTCCTCCAGCAGTGAGGGCTTTTTAAGTATGAGGCTGACTAGTGCATGTTTTAGAGAGTTGGGGAAGATGCCAGAAGAGAGGGAGAGATTGAAGATGTGTTTTAGAGAGTGTAGAATAGAGCCAGAGGGTGAACGTAGAATTTGCGAGGGAACAGGATCCAAATGGCAGGTGGTTTGGTGGATGTACATAATGTACATAATATAACTGTGTACTAACATTTATAGGTAAAGTTGATCCAGGGAAAATCCGATTGCCTCTCGGGGGATCAGGAGGGAAATTTTTCCCCTCCTGTAGCAAATTGGAGCATGCTCTGCAGGGGTTTTTCTCCTTCCTCTGGATCAACTGTGGGGGAAGGATTGTGTATATGGGATTGTATATTTTTTTTGGTTGAACTAGATTAACTTTTTTCAATCTGACTAACTATGTGACTATGTAACACTGGCAAGTGTTCTTAGAGCTTTGTCCAGGACTGTCCACTACTTTACTAAGGGACATTGCTCAGTTCTGCAATCAGTTTACTGCTGCCGTTAAGACGTCTTTATCTGCCTTCTGCAAGGACTTCAACCAAGTTTCAGCCAAGTATATCCCTTACTCTATCCAAGTTCGGTAATAAAACAAAATCCTAGACTGTTCATTGGAGCAACAAGTTGAATTGAGTGTTTGCACCTGGCTGTGTGAATCTGCCTTGTGCCTGGCTGTGGAGCAAAATCCAGGTTCTGTCTCTTTGGTGGCTCAATTAGCTGGGCCATGATGATGTCACTCCCGCATATGCTTATGGAAGTCACATAACCACAGCACAGATCAGGTGCTGTAAATGTACGCTGAGCTGAACATGTATGGGTCAAAGTGCATGACAGCTGACAGGCATATGGTGCATATTTGACAGAAAAAACAGATAGAATTTCTTCTGTTATAAAAATCCTACCTCTCAGCAATTTTTAAAAATAGAGTTTAATACCACTTTAACACCTTCCTGCCCGGGCCTATAGCAGATTGATGGCCAGGCGGGACTTACCTCCTTTTGAGTGGATGTCATCGGGGACACTCAGTAGCGCAATCTCTCACCAGTTGTGACTACCGGACATAGCTGATGACTGATCAGTGTACTGGCTCACTGCCGGTATCATGGAAATGCTGTGACCAATCACAGTGAATCACATGATAATTGTAAACAATGGATGGCTTCCTTTAATGCCATCCATTATGTACAATTGTGTTCCTATCTGTGAATGGTCAATGTTATCACATGGTACAGACAAGACCAATTACAGCCCATTTGTACCATGTGGTTAGCTTTGGCCAATCAGAGCTAATCACAACAAAACAAACTAAATGACTCAGTTTCATTAAGTAAAATGTTTCCTTATAGTAATTAAATTCACTGCTATAAGCAATCATAACATGTAGGAAAATTCCAAGGTCCCCTCTCCCCTTCCTATCAACTGACCCAGGTTCTCCCAACCGACTCAACGGACCAACCTGAAGGCCTACTAGATTCGCCTTTTACCTGTGAATTGCTAATGGTCCGGGGACCGCAATCCCCCAGGAAATCAACTAATCTAGAGACATTAGTGTCATGAAGCTTGGAATACTGAAATATTTCTCCTTTGGTTCTATTACACAGTGGGGGGGATCTTCTGCCCTGTTTTAAGGCTAACCCCCTCCAGACAGCTCCATGGTCTGGAAAAAAGGCATTGTCCTGTGTTTGACTGTTTATGTACTTTAATTACCCCCTGGGGCTTCTCTGTGTCATTACACAATCAGTCCTCCTATTCAAGCTATCAGACCAATCCCTGCTGACCCTGTTTCAAGTCCTCATTTGCATGGCCAAGAGGAACTAATTGAGGACTAAAGTGTTCTTTACAATTGACCAATAGGAAAGTGATTGTTGGGGGCGGGGAGTTCAAACTGCTGTGTATAAAAGTGTGTTGTGCATCCAATAAAAGTGGGATTCCTGTTTGAACTTACATACAGGCTGCCTGGTGTTTGTTCTGAGCTTTCACAACTGGATTCGAACAGCACATAGCTGTAGTTCGATTCCCGGAGCATCAGATGACCGAACCATCAGACGTTGTGATCTGCAATCTGATTCAATAGCCGCAGAGGAGTGTCGGGAGAGTGGAAGGCTCGTTACAATTAGGCAACTAACCAAAGACATCATCATCGAGCACCCAGCCTATTACAGCAAACAATAACCTCCAAAAGGGAAGCCTGACTAGTGTGCCTACACTCGCCCCCTATTACTGCCAAGGCTTCCTAAGACCTTTACCCATGACCAATACTGATATAACAAAAATACCCTAAGAAACACGATGGTGCCCAGCTACCCTAACAGTCAAGCATCCCAGATGTTATTGTAAAGATATGGAAACTCCAGCACGCTAACCAAATGGGGTAACCGTGAAGATTATATAACCAATTGGTTACTCAGGGCTAGATGCCCTCGTTGTTCATCTTTTGCTGTTTTGCTTCTGCTTTATTCTTGTTACACCTTACTAAAGCATAATGTATTCTTCTCAATTATATCTCTGTTAACTTGTAACAATGCATTGTGATACACATTAGACAGTTTACATTTGTATTCCTATTGTGCATTATATTTCTTGCCTACAATAAACATTGATTTTGCAAAAAAAAAATAACATGTAAGAAAAAAAAAATCCTGATTACTTCTCCAGAGCAGTACGATGTTACTATACTAATATTATTTTGCTCTGGTCACAGTGTGTTAAAAAAAAGTTGTAAAAAAAGAGAAAAAAATTAATTTCTTAATTTTTCAAAAAAATATGACAAACAATTACAACTTCAAAAAACTCACAAAGCCTCTTACTAAATACCTTGGACTGACTACTTTTCAAAAATGGGTCATTTGGGGGATATTTGTATTGTCCTGACATTTTTGGGTCTCAAGAAATGAGATAGGCTGTCAGTACATCAGGACTGATCAATTTTCATATATATACCAATACCATAGTTGTAGACTCTATAACTTCCTACAGACTAAATAATATACACTAATTTAGTTTTTTTTCACCAAAAAAATGTAGCCTAAATTTATGAAGAACAATTATTTATTTGCAAAATTTGCAGAAACAAAGAAGATGTGTTTTTTTTTTTAATTTCAGTCTGTTTTCTTTTTTTTTAGCAATAAAGAAAACACAGTGGTGATTACATACCACCAAAAAAAGCTCTAGTTGTGTGAACAAATTGAAAAAACTTGATTGATGTGTAAAAAATATCTCATCTTGATATGATAAACATATCATGTCACATAAAAATGTATATATATAAAACTGCAATATATCTGATGGATAAATTATTTCATCAGTAGTCAAAAAATCAAAAGTCAATTGTTTTTTTTTAGTGTCTCTCTTATTAGAGGTCTTGAGGTTTTTTTTTTTCTTATTATTCTTCTTCCAGCACTCTGCAAAGTTGGAAATTGAACATAAAAAGAAAACAGTAATTATAATAAATGAATCTCTTGTGTCAAATCTTCTCCCAGAACTGATATTCTTAAGCTTCAAGGGTTTGTTTTTCACCTGGAAAGTCTAGAAATATTAAATTTCTCTTCTTTTGGTGACTTATAAGTCAGATCCTGAAACAGAATGCAGTATCATTATCTGGAATTTACTAATGCAAAATATACCTTCAATTACTCATTGATTTTAGATATCACAATCCTAATATTTTATACTTTGCTCTATTTTTCTTAATCTGGCCTATACTCCTTATGCTATTATTCTGTGTATTTCTCCTTTTTGTCATGATTCGAAACATCGTTTCCACAAACAAAGAGAGGTTTCAAATCAACCCAGAAGACTGAAATGAACTGTGTCCATTCATTTCTCCTTTTTAAGATTTAGAGTCATGCGTGCTGTACTCTAATTTTTGGCATCTTCCAATTCAGCATTTTTGCTGAATAGCATAACCATTATTTGGGTAACACATAGGAAAACCTGCTGAACGACTCCTAATAGCATTAACAAATACTGGCTTAAAGCCTTTTTCAGCACTTGTTCTAAAAACCCCATTTACAGGTTTCCTGAATACATTTGTACAAACATAATTTTGTAAATATAGCTGAGAATGTTCTGTTACCAAATCTACCTGTATAGATTTAAATTGTAAAGTTTAAAAAAATGGGCAATATTTATCATATAATTCTCCTGAATTAATTCTCTCTAAAAGAAGTTTTAGTGATAGATCAGGTGTCTGTAATATGATCTTACTAGATCTCACAATCTTTTCTGTTACTTTGACTGCAAAATAAACACCTAACAATTGTTTAATATGTGTGTCAAAGGTCTTTTTCATATTTGTCAAACCTCTGGAGCAAAAAAATATTATTTTCTGATCACCTTCTTTTAATTGAGACAAAGTTACTGTAATGGAATTCTCAGACACATCAGTATGCAAAACAACAGGCATTGACAAACCAACTGCAATTGTACTCAATTAAGTAGCATTTTGCAGATCCCTTTTTAACACTTCAAAGGTGTCTGGGTTTGACCCCATTGATAAAACACAACATCTTTCTGTCTTAAAAAATAAAATAATGGTTTAACTTTATCATCACATTTCTGTAAAAACTCTTTACAATGATTTACTTTGCTCAAAAATTGATATAAGGCTCTGTAAGATGTTGGAATTGAAATAGCAGAAATGTTTCTAACATTTTCCTGTGATAACTGTCTCTGTCCATGACTAATTTGCATATGAAGGAATGTTATCAAACTTTTCATCAACTGCACTGACTCTGTGTTCAGTTTCAGACCTGCTGTTTGTAACAGATTAAATAACTCAGACAAAAGAGTGACATGTTCTTCTATACTCTGTGTAGACAACAAAAACTTGTCCACATGCTGGAAAATACATTCTGGTCTAGAATCTTTTGATAATACTTTCTTTAAACACTCGTGCTCTATACCATCACTAATGTCCAATCTTGGAAATATTCTAGTGAATGCATAGGTTTCTTTATTAAAGCTGAAGACAAGTTTATACTGACAGCTTTAGTTAAGGATACAGAAAAATGACTATTGGCGATTTCCAGTACCGAAAATACTTTGGCCTTGGCATCCATGTGTGACATTAAATTTAAATTAGGAACCATCGGTTTGTTATTTGTAATGCATTTATTCAGTGATCTTAAATCAACAGATAAAGAATACGAATCATCAGCATTCTTGATAGGCCAAATACAATTATTTACCAATGATTGTGCTTTCTTCAATATTCCTTGTTGTAAAAATTCTTGTATAATGTCAGAAACTGGACCTATTGATTCTTGTGGCAACTTATTTTGAATTTGGGGTTCAGGTTCTCTTCCCTCAGTTTCAATATCTTTAAACAAACCTGTATCAATTTTGGTCCGACTCCAAAGACTTTTATGTGATTGAACCAATTGTTCCAATATGAGACTGGTTCCTGTGGACAATTATAATCTGAAGACATGTCAGCTGCTGTACAAAAATTTCCAACATTACTGTACATTGAAGGATTATTATTAACTTAGATTTGGGCCTAGATGAATCTTTCCATATAGTAGAATTACTTAATTCAATAATCCAATGTAATTTACTAATCACATCTATGCCTAAAATATTCTCTACATTTTGACAACACCATATGTCGATATTAGTTTTCAAAAGTCCCTGAATTTCAAAAGTCATATCAGAAACTTTAGTTGCAACTGTATTTTCTTTTCCACTGAAACCAATTAAATTACATATTGGAGAATCAATATTCACAGGTAATTTGTGTTTAGTTAAACTGAGTTCAGCTCCTAAATCTATTAACCATATCATTTTCCTACCATTTAATAAACCAGGTAACCACGGCCTTCCACATTCATCTAATACAATTGGAGCAACATACTTTAATGTTGGAGAAGTCTCAGAAACTTTTTTTTAATCCAGATGTTGGCAATGGAAGTAATCCATCTCTCTCTTTGTCAGCATCAGTTGTCATATTGATTGAACTGTTATTACCGTCAGTGTACTGATCTGTTTAACTTCTGAGGCATAAGACAAATCCGTCAACCTATTGTTTGTACAAGGATGAATAAATTGCTCAGAAATTTCCCAATTTCCTAATTTCAAAATTTTTCTTTGTTAATCTAATTTATATTTTATCTTTCAAATTATTTTATTGTTTTTTTGCAGGGAAATACAGAGTACAATTGAGAGATTGTATGTCGTGCAACGACGTAGAGTATAACTTGAAATAAAAACAAAGAATATGCAAACAGAGATTATACGTAATATTCAGCAGCTCGTCACCGGCTAGAGCGCGTTCAAATAATCATAGATATAACACTTCACTGAATTATGGTTGTTGTGTTTTGCAATTGGGGTCCCTTCCCCCCCCGCAGCACCCCTATTGGGATCTCTTTGCGCTGAAAAGGGAGAGTGGCCCCACTTGAACTTTGTGAAGCGCAGGCAGTTTCAATTGTGGTGATGTGCTGAGTTTCTGTAGGATTCGAGATTAATGTCGCGCGGGTAAGACATGGCAAACATGTTGCTCGGTCAAGAAGGTCTAGGGTTGAGTTAGGGAATCTGGGCCTTGGGTGCAGCATTGGTCCAGTTAGTCCAGGGCGACCATTGTTTACTGGCTTGTGTGGCGCGACCATTTCTGGTGGCCACCGTCATTTCATAGCTAAAGTGGAGTGAAACCAGGTCAATGGTTTGTTTTATGTTTGGGGGTATGTCGGACTTCCAATTCCTTGTTATATTGAGTCTGGAAGCTAAGAGAATATGGGTTATTGTGTGTCTGAGAGGTCCAGGTATGTCTCCTATGGTTAAATTCAGGAGCGCCAGTTCCGGTGAGGGTGGGATATGACATTTTGTGATGTTGGCTATCAATTCAAACGTATCTAACCAGAATTTTTTGATGAGGGGGCATGCCCAAAAAATATGGAACATGTCCCCTCTAGATGTTTTGCATCTCCAGCATGACGCGGGAGTGTGGGAGTGGAAGGCAGCCAACTTTACTGGGGTTAGGTACCAGCGGAGCGAGATTTTTTGAGTGAGTTCCCAAAGTGATGAGCATTGGGTTGCTGAGTAGGTGGACTTGAGAGCTAGTTGCCATTGCGCATCAGAGAAGGTAGTGTTAAGATCTTTTTCCCATTGACAATGGGGGATCAACTTATTAAAGGATCTTTTCCCTTGAAGCAGGGTGTAGAAGTAGGATATACCTTTGGGCTTTGGATTGGGGTTTGTAAGGAAGTGCCAGGTTTTTTGAGGTATATTGTAAAGGGGGCGAGGAAGTTTACTTAGGCAGTGGTGTATACGAAGGAATGTAAATCTTTCTCCGTCAGGCAGATCGTATTCTTTTTGTAGTTGGGAAAAGGATTTAATTTGATTTCCTTGTATAAGGAGGTGTATTGAGTGTATTCCATTGTTGGACCATTTGGTGAGTCTGAGATCAGGTGACAGATAGTGTAGTGACTCCAAGGGTATGTGGAGGTGAGTGTTGGGGGGGGTGCATTCTGAGAGGGCGAGCATTTTCCCCCAAGCGTAGACTGAGGCCTTCATGGTCGGGGAGATAGAGGGTGAGATATAAGAGCCCAAAGGGGTGCTCATTAACCAGTTATTTAAGTTTGGGCGTGCCAGTGAGAGATTTTCCATCTGGGCCCATAGGGATTGAGTAGTGGGTTGGAACCACTCTGGAAGTTGTGCGAGTATGGCCGCTAGGTAGTAGTCCCTAAAATCTATGGATCCTGTGCCCCCCGCCAATCTGTGTTTAATTAATTTGGCGTGTGCACATCTGGGTTTTTTCCCGCTCCAGAGAAACTTGGAGAGAGTTGCTTGGAGAGATTTGAAGAACGAGACGGGAATTGGGATTGGTAGTGTTCGGAAGTAGTACAGTATTTGAGGTAGGCATGTCATCTTAAAGGCTGCTAGCCTCCCCGACCATGAGAGCTCGTGTTTCGTGATTTGTTGTGAGTCAGTTTTGATTTTGTGAAGGAGTGGGAGGAAGTTAGATGAGTATAAATTCTTTGTCGTTTTCGGGAGTTGGATTCCCAGGTATGTGATTTCCTTGTCTGCCCATGTGAAGGAGTATTGTGCCTGAAGTAGATTCTTAGTGGTGGCATCTAGATTGATGTCAAGGATGGAAGATTTGGATGTGTTTAATTTATAGTACGATACTCTACTGAACCAATTTAATGTGGTTTGTACTTCTGCCAGGGAGGTTGTGGGATTAGTGAGTATTAAGATCACGTCGTCTGCAAAGAGACTGATTTTGTGGGTGACGGGGCCAATTTGTATCCCGGATATCGTAGTGTTGGATCTTATATGTTGTGCTAGAGGTTCCATTAATAAGTTGAAGATGAGTGGGGACAGGGGGCAACCTTGGCGTGTTCCATTTGTGATTGGGAATGGTTTTGAGAGCATACCTTCTGTGAATACTTGGGCCGAGGGGGTTGTATACATAGCTAATATAGCTCTAAGGATGTGGTCTCTGAAGCCAAATTTCTGAAGGACCAATTCTAGGTAGTTCCAGTGAACCCTGTCGAACGCCTTCTCTGCATCCAGGGACAGGAGCAGAGAAGGCGTTCCGGTGGATTCCGCGTGGTGTATCAAGTTGATCATTCTTCTGGTTGCATCTGGTGCCTGTCTTCCTTTGGTGAATCCTGTCTGGTCCCTATGTATGAGGGTGGGTATAATATCTAAAAGGCGTGTGGCGATTGTCTTAGCGTAGATTTTCAGGTCAAGGTTGAGAAGGGATATTGGTCTAAAGTTTTTGGGGGAGTCCGGGTCTTTCCCTGGTTTGGGAATCGTAACAATCAGTGCATTCAGGAAATCATTCGGCATATTGGAAGAGGAGGCAGCGTTGTTAAATAGCTCAGTAATATGTGGGACTATCTGTGGGGCATATTGTTTGTAGTATTCGGCTGTTAGGCCGTCCGGACCTGGGGCTTTCCCATTAGGTAGGGAATCAATTGATGTCTGAATTTCCTGTTCAGAAAAGGGTCTATTTAAGTTATCTAGTTGGGTGCCTGTTAAGGTGGGTAATTGAATAGATTGGAGAAAATGATTGATCTCGGCTGGTGTTGGTTGCGGCGTGTTAGCGTCGCGTTTTAAGTTGTAAAGGTCACTATAGTAGTCGCTAAAAGCGTTAGCTATGTCCTGAGGATTGGACTGGGGGATGTTCGTGTGGGGGTGGATAATCTGAGATATTTTAGATTTGAGTCTTCTGCCTCTGAGTTTCAGTGCTAGCGTTTTACCTGCCTTGTTGGAGGTGGCGTAGGAGGTGGCCTTTAATTTACGCTGGAGGTACTCGAAGGAGTGGAGGAGCAAGGTTTTCAGTTCTTGCCGTAGATTCAATAATTGGATGGTTTGTGGGGGTTGGGGGTTGGCTTTATGTTGTTGTTCTAGGGAAGTGATTTGGGATGTTAATTCATCTAAACGCTGCGTCCTCTTTTTTTTGTGAAGGGAGCTCATTTTAATCAACATACCTCTAATATAGGCCTTATGGGCATTCCACACCACACCATGGTCAGACACTGTGCCTTTGTTTATAGAAAAAAATTCAGTGAGAAGATTGGATATTTCTATGGTGTATTTTTCATTTTGTAGTATGAAATTGTTTGCACGCCACAAGAATGTGTTGCGTTGTGGAGTGGAGTCTGAGATAGTAATTGATATTGGGGCGTGGTCCGACCATGTTGCGGCGTGGATTTCAGATTTACATATTTTCTGGAGAAGCCATTTATCAGTGACAAATAAATCAATTCGTGAATACGAATTATGTACGTGGGAGAAGAAGGTGTAGTCCTTTTCTGAGCCGTGATGGCAGCGCCATACATCAAAGAGTTCCTGTGAGGACAAGAGATTTTTCAGTGGTGATAGACGTCTCTTCGCCGGAGACGTAGTGTCCATGATGACATCAGAGGCAATGTTAAAATCCCCACATATGATCAGGTGACCTTCTTTTATTTGATTGGTTAGGCATAGGACCTTGTGAAGGAATTTCTTTTGATGGGAGTTCGGTGCATAAATGTTGGAAAGGGTATAAGAAATTTTGTTGATGGAGCATACTAGAATTAAGTAGCGACCTTTGGGGTCAATTAGTATTTTGGATAGTTGGAAGTCCACTGTGTCTTTTATGGCTATCATGACGCCCTTGGATTTGGTGGAGTGGCAGGCATGGAAGATGTGTGGAAACTGACGGTTGACACATAATGGAGAGTCTGATTTTATCAGATGTGTCTCCTGGATGCACAAGATGTCGCTCTGTAGAGCGTTGGCAGATTTCCAAAGAGAGTGGCGTTTGGCTGGATGGTTCAAGCCTTTAGCATTAAGCGATAATACCTTTAGTGGCATGGTGTTAGGAGATGTAGTTAGGTTGGTGTGGGAAGTCACTTACAGTTAGATGACCTGGTTTACTTGCCAAAGGATCTTGGTGGCAGTAGCAGTAGGTGGGTGGTGTTCGGTCTCTGGAGCCAGAAGAGGGATGGTGATAAAGCTGCAAATAGAGCAAAATGTTAACCACAGTTGGCGATACAGTGCCAATGAGCAAACCGCTGAAAAGGTAACTTTGCAAAAAAAAAATAAACAGGGAGATGTAGAGGAGGTGTTTTACACCGCTTCAACTTCTAAATGGGGGTATAAACAGTTATTGTCAAGAGGAGCTGAGCAATCAGTGGAACAATTCGTCTAACTCCAGGGGATGTGCGGTGTCGTAATTAGGCCTATTGCAGTTTTAGGTGTAGAGCCACCTCAGCTGGTGTGGTGATCCATGCGACTGCGGGCCTGGGATGTGCCGTTGCGCGTTGGTGGGTTCTTGGGGGGTTCCAGAATGATTCCCCAGTTATGCAGGAGGTGCAGGCCTTTGTGGAGGTCATGTATGGCGTGGGATTGCCCGTTTCTAGTGACTAGGATAGTTGCTGGATAACGCCATTTGTATGGTATTTTGTGGTTTTGAAGCCCTTTGGTGATCGGGTTCAGGTTTCTTCTTTGTTGAAGAGTATATTTAGATAGGTCCGGAAAAAATTGGATTCCCGTGTACGGAGCAGGCAGTGGAGATTTGTTTTTGACCCCCAGCAGGAGCTTCTCTTTGACGTGGAAGAAGTGGACCCTCATCAAGACATCTCTGGGGATGGAGGCAGCTAGGTGGGATGGCTTGGCTATTCTATGAATTCTGTCGATGATTATGTCCCTGGGGGATGCTTCTGGGACTATGACATGCATCATTTCTTTCGCATAGCGTGGTAGGTCTGCAGGCAATATGGATTCAGGGATTCCGCGCAGTCTGATATTGTTCCTGCGAGATCTGTCCTCTAAATTGGCCAGCTTGGTGCGGATCCATGTCTGTTCCTCTCTCATGTCAGCACATACATCCATGACCTCATTCACTTTGGTAGTGCAGTCACTCATATCATTTTCAATGCATGTCACTCTGTCATCCATTATGTGTATTTCTGAGGAGATTTTTGCAAAAAGTGAGGAGAGATCTGTCATAAGGGAGGTCTGCAATGATAGGAGCATGTCCTTTAACGTGGTGTCCATAACAGGCTGCCCTGAGGTGGGGAAGGCTGTCATGGATGAATGCAGGGCCTGGTTGCTGAGAAGGGAGTTGAAGGCCTGGGCCTCAATTTGTGGGATGGGCGGCCGCTGCGGAGGCGCATCGATCCTCATTTTAGCCTTAGCAGGGCTATTCAGGAGGTTGTCTCCCTCCGGGGGGTGAGGGGGTAAGGCTGGGGGGTCTGGTGTGACTGGATCTGCCAGGAATTCGTCCTGCAGGTCCGTGTATGTGTCCCGCGGCGTGGCCTGGCCGGCGCCATCTTGGAAATCACTGACCTGCTCCGCCGGCTTGTATGAGTATTCAGTAAGTTTCTTTGGCTGATATTCCGGGTTTCTCTTCCGAGATGTGCTGGCCATGGTCTCCGGTGTGTTGGAGGCTAGGATGGCTCTGGATGAGCTTCGTTGTGCGGCCTGAGTAGCTGGTTTATCTCCCCTGTGAGACGAGCTGAGGTGTCAAGCGTCCATCTACAGCTCCGGTCGGCCACGCCCCCCCCCTAATTTATATTTTAAACATATTTCTGTATATGGCCACATTTCTTACAATGTAAGCAAATAACATTTCCTGTCTGCTCTGAAACTTTGGTTCTGCCTGTGACATGTATATCACCATATCTGGGTGTGGCCATACCCGTGGCAACTCTCTGATCGCCATTTAACTTTTGTCTGTCTAAACTTTTAAGCAAAACTTCATGGTCCTGGTCATCTATTTCTATAGACCGCATATCTGGTACAAAAGACTTCTGTTTAGAATCTGCACTATCATTAATCTCTAAAAACTTGCTTGACTGTGCTTTAGAATTTACACAAATACTTTTTACATTATTCTGTAATTCAGACAACTGAATATCTTTTATTCGAATTGCACTTTGCAAATCATCTATTCGCTCAGTCAAAATTGGACAATTAACACATACACTGTTATCCTGCTGAGTCTTTGTTTTCCCTTTTGTACAAACAACATTCCTTTTAGGAACTCCTAATATCATTGTGTCATAAACTTGAACTAACTTTATCAAGTTTCTAACCTGTTTGCTGAATCTCTTAAAAGTACATTTTGATTTTTGTATCTTAATATTAGCCTGTAAACATTCATTGAACATGTTACACCATAATTCATCATCTTTAACAAATTTTGACAGATTTTTGAATTCTAATTTACTCTCACTAGATAATTCATAAATAAAATTAATTACTTACCAATTTAGGACAGACTTCCTTCATGTAACACGCGTTCCCTCTCTTGGCGGGAAATTACGTCATCACGAAACAGAGATTTCTTGCACATGCTCAAACATCTCACCAATTCTGATAATTCTATGATTCCAGGTTCATTAGATGATGCTGAAAGTTCATTTGCTGTTTCTATTTCTCCTGGAAGCTTGACTGCATAATCAATGCTTCTCTTGTTTATATTCCCTCTCTTCAAGCAGAAGGAGAAATCATTCAAAAATGTTCGATATTTGGACAAAATGAAACTGGCTAAGGCTTGCCACTGTTAAAATACTGTTATTATGGTATTAATATTGATATTCTGTAAATTATATTGATGAGGAAAGTTCCAAGAAAATTCGTTTAGTTCTCGTGTAAAAACTCAAAAATTGATTTAAAAATAAAATAGAATATTACAAGAACAAATATCAAAATGTAAAATGTAAAAATAACATCAATAATTGTAGAATGAAGATTGAATCAGATGTGTATCTTTGTGTGTGTATGAAGCTGTGTCAGCTTCCTTCAATGTCTCGTGGTGTGTCAAGCAAATCTCTGCTCAACTGTCCTTCTGTTACTAGTTTTTACTCCTAAAATCTGACCCTCCATCCTAAAAAGGCTGGTTTAAAGTTCCTCTGAGCTTTATTGTTCTACAGAAAACTGCAGGCTTTAACCACCTTCCGTAATGATGGGAGTTGCTCAGCATCTATGCATTGACATTCCTGGGGAGAGGGCTAGAACAATGTGTGAAACCATTTAACGTATACAATATTAATTAATATTATATTCATTGAAACCCCAATGTTCTTATTAATATCCTAATCTTGAAATATTGTAGTATAAAGAACTTATAATCTTAACTAAAACATAAGCTTTTACTTCTTAAGAAATGTGAATCCGGAGTGCGTATGCGTGGGAGCTCCGAGATGGCTGCTTGAGCTGGGAGCTCCACATCACCCCTGCCCCACAAGAACAACAGCAGGCACAGCAACCCCCCCAGGTCGGACAGCAATGACCCCTCCACTGCCAGGAAACCCCCGAGAGTCCCCCTGGATGTCCGGCCCGGCCGCCAGATGCGATCCGGGGCTGGAATTTGACAGAGCAGGCCGGGGCGGTTGTACCAAGATGGCCGCCGCCGCCGCCACCACCACAGCCCAGCCCCGGCCTGCGGAGACAAGACACAGGAACAGAGGCAAATCATAGCACTAGCTATCCTCACATAGTCCCAGGTGGCCCAGGGAACCCCACAGTACCCTCTGGCTCCCTCCTCGGCTTCCACAGAGTCCCTGCTGGGCCGTGCCATGGAAGAATACACCATGTCACTGGCCGGGCCTTCTCCACCATACCACCATGCTGTCCCTTCCCCTAGCCTGCATGAACAGGACCTATCCACACCGCAGGGTGACTTATTCCTCAAACTATCTGCCCTCCTGGAAAGGGGACTGGCTAACACAGCAACCCAAATTACCAGAGACATCAAATCTGATTTCACTAACCTTGGATCCAGAATGGTAGCCAAAGAAAGTAAACTAGACATTACTGTTTCAAGTACCAATCAAAATGCAGCCCATATCCAGGTTCTACAGGACCAGCTAGACACTGCCCTTTGCAGGATTGTCGAGAATAGGTCCAGGAGATATAACTTTAGAATCCGGGGCCTTCCTGAAAACATCACGGATATCCCCCCAGCGGTACAAGACCTCATAAAGGAGCGGATACCCAACACACCCCCTCACTGCCTAGAGTTGGACAGGGCCCACAGAGCCCTGAGACCCCCAGAAAGGATGGTTCCCCGAGGGATATCATTGTTAAGCCGCACTTCTACGCCATGAAGGAGGAAGTCATGAGACAATCCCGCCTCAAGCAGCAAGTTACATGCAGGGGGCACCAAATAAAAATTTTTGCAGATCTGTGCCCCTCTACCATCCAAAAGCGGCAAGCTCTTTGCCCAACAGGACGTTAAATACCGCTGGGCCTTCCCCTTTGGAGTGAAATTCACTATCCAAGGTAAAGCTTATTCCTTCTCCAGCCTACCCGAAGGTGAGAAACTCTTCCTTTGCCTCAAGCTGATATCACAGGAAGCACCCATGGCATCAGCAACATCAGGGGGTTCCACCAAATGACCCCCTCCAGCGAGCCCAGTCTCCCCTCTCTGGAACTATGGGAAGACCAAGAAATCCAAGGATGGCATACCACCATAAGCCTTCCACTTCATTTTGCGCTCATTCGGGCATTCCATTCCGGGACAGTAGTCCCCTCTGTTGCTGGAGCTCCAGGCTCCTAACCTGAGTTGCCGAATAGCTGGCCCATTTAAGTTTTCTTTCCAAGTCTCCCATTTATCATCTGTTTCTGTTCACAAGCCACCTAAAGGACATGACGGAGATATTCTGCAATGAGCAATACGACACACCCCAATTGAACTTTGGGCCTGAACACGCTCTTCAGGGACTTTAACATTGGCTAACTCGGTCCCCTTATTGCAGGACTTCCACCATCCTTTGTGAACTCTCCCAGAAGATCCAGTATACTGCAGACCATCAGGACTCGGGGTCCATCAGAGTGCTCAAACCCAGGGACCAGCCTTGGGCAGCCGCAGAGACCTTGAGTGCCCCCACTACCCCCAAGGGGCCCCCCCATATTTGGGGGAGAGGGGAGCAGGGAGATAGCCTCTGAAGAGGGCCCCTATATAAGCCTCCCATTTTGCCATATGTTCTTTGTCTCCATTCCTAATATTCATTTGAATTGTTATTTTTAGCTGTGTTTATCATTACGGTTCACATAGAAGCAAGGGTCAGGGGTGACACCCTTGTGCCTCCACCCTTCCCATAGAAGCGGATTTTCTGCCTCTGTGGAATGGCTCTCTATTACAGGTTGCCTATGCCTACTGGTAGGTATCTGGCGGGAGTACCCCATGCCAGACACCAATGGTCTTCTTAGAAGATGCAGTCTCTTGTTTTGTTCTATTCCCCATTCTCCCTCCCTACTTGTTGTGTACTGCTTCAGATTCCAGACTTGGACTGACCCAAGCTCCAACGACATCCCTGGCCCCTCAGAAGAAGACGTTGAGAGGTAAGTGACAGTTGCCTCAGTAGCTTTCCACCCCTCTGTCCCAATGACTAACCTGAACCCGACTGGGAAGGATCTCAGGGTTGCCACACACAATTCACAGGGATTAAACTCCACCCAGGAAACGGAGAATAGCATTTGAAGAATTATCGCTCCCTGAAAATAGACATAGTTTTGCTCCAAGAGACACACTTTCTGATTCAATACAACCCCAAATTCCTCCACTCCCAACATTCTATCTAGCTAACAGGGGTATCAATCCTATTCTCAAAGAACAGCACGTTTTCCAACATCTCAGAATACAGGGACTCGGAGGGCAGGTTTATCCTTGTCAAAGGATCTATCGAAGGCAACATATACTCTATAATCTCTTACTATGCCCCCAATAAAGGTCAAACTAAATTCTTCTAAGTTCTCCTCAAAACCCTGCTCCCCCTCGTAGTTCATCTTTGGAGGGGACTCAAATGTAACCTTTGACCATGGGCTTGACGAGACCCCCCAAGGCCCAGCTGACATGCCCCACCATGTTGAGCCTGAACATAGCAAAATCCCTTCATTCCCACGGTCTGGTCAACATTTGGAGGGAATTGAACTCCTCGAAAAGGGACTATACACACTACTCTGCCCCCCACCAGTCCTATGCCAGAACAGACTATATTCTGGTGCCCCCCCCAACCTTATCTCATCAACACATAAAGCAACCATCATAGATGCTGTCCTCCTCTTTTTGCAAAACTCCCTTACTAGGGTATCGGAATCGCACTGGCAACTTAACGAATCCATCCTTAGTGACCCTGTCAAAACCACTGAAATAGAGAACTCCCTAAAGGAATACTTTAGTCTCAACAATGTAGTGGACATCTCCCCTGAGGTTCTCTGGGAAGCCCATAAAGCCACCATTAGGGGCAAAATAATCAGTATAGCAACCCAACTCAAGAAAGAGAGGCTAATAGACATTAAAAACCTTAAAAAAAATGTTTGCAGCCCTTAAAACCAAATACAAGAAGTGCCCCTCTAAAGCCCTAATGGAACAATTGGATGCTGTCAGGCTGGAACTGAATTTGTCTCTCACGGTAAAAGCAGAGAAGCACATCAGCTGGAGTGGAGCAAAATTCTACCACCAAAAAGATAAAATTGGCCCTATGTTGGCCTCCAAGCTGTCCCCACGACCCCGTACCCACTGCTTACCTAAGATCAGAGTCGCAGGACACCCTCTCTCAGCCAACCTCAACAAGATACTTGAAGCCTTCCGAGAGTTCTATACCAAGCTCTATAGCATGACCCCCACTAACAAGGACCCCATGGTATCCAGTTTTCTCTGAGATCTCCCGATACCAACTCTCTCCTCTGAACTAAAGACATTATGGAGGCAGGCTTTTCTATTGAGGAGATAAAGGAGGTCATTAAGAACCTCAAAACAGTTCGGGCCCTGGACCTGACGGACTGTCTGTGCCATACTACAAGGCATTTGCAGACACTTTAGCACCACACATGGCATCATTTTTTAATGCAAAAGCACAGAGATCTCCTTTAGATCCTCAACTCAACACCATCTACATAACAGTAATCCCCAAACTGAATAAGAACCCGCAGGAGGTAGAGATTTTTTTTTTTCTCAGAATAATTTTTATTGAAAATTTTCAGCGTACAATCCACAGTAATATACCATGCAAGGTATTTGTTAAAAAATAATACATTTTTATAAATGTCTTGAAACATATCTTCAGAACCTCTGAAAACTGTAGAATACAACTGATGCATAAACACGTGGTGGCTGAATGTCCTCATCGTATTACTAAACTGCTATGTAAAAGCAAGAACTGAAAGACATGTACTTAAAATATTACATCACAAAGAAATAATAACAAGAAGAGTAGGGATTCTGGCTCTCTATCCAAAAAAGAAAGTATAGAACGTACAATACAATACGCATCAGTCTTGTTTTGTAGCAAAACCTCATACAGTTCCGGAGATGTGTAGGAATTGTCCATGGTCACACAATATCCCTGGTTCAGCAATGGCTCCAGCAGTGTAAGGACAGATGATGTGGTCATCCCATAGCCGCTGTACCTGGGGTTGAACTTCGTGCCTTACCAGTGTAAATGACCGAATTCCAGATGTACCCAGTGGATGACTGACAGAGCATGTAGGATTTGATGCCAAACCGCGCTATTTTGGATGCAATAAACTGTATCCAGCTTAGGCGTCCCTTGTAGGCCATCAAACTTTCATCCACGCTGATGTCCCTTTCTGGCACGTAGGTCCACTGGAAATTGGTCACAATAATTTGGCATACCTCCCAGATTTTTTTTAGTTTGGGTGCAGTATGCGTGGCCTCATCAAATTCTTCATTGTTCGTGAAGTGGAAATACTTCATGATGAGGGAAAACCGGTATTCTGACATCACGGTGCCAAAAAACGGAGTGGCCACTAACTTATTGATGGTCCAGTACCATTTCTGGAGTGGTCTCTCCATCACCCCCTGAAGAATGATGAGTCCCAGAAACTGCCAGATGTCCTCTTTGGTCACCGGTTCCCACTTTCTGCTTCTGGAAAACCTGGCATGCAGCGTAGTGGATTGCTGCTCTTGGTAGCGATTTGTCTCTGACAATTTTTTCAATTACCTCCTCAGTGAGGAATAATTGCAGGTATACCAGAGGGTTGTCACGCTCAACATCTACCTTCATCCCAGGTGATCCAGTGAAGGGGAATCTTGGGGGGCACTGCCTGTTCCGGTATCGCAGTCAATAGGGCACCAAGTGCGCACATCACTGAGGTCAGGTGCAGGATCATCACCGTTTTCACTTGCCAGATCAGTGTCAGTGTCAGATGACAAATCTCCCCACGACTCACTATCGCTCAGTTCTGCAAGCAACTCTGTGCCGCTGTCGTTGTCACTCAACTGTTCCAAAAGCGCTTTTTAGTAAAGTAGCGCTTTTTTGATGCCATGTTATAAATATTTTATGGGCACAAATGACAGTAAAATGGCAGGCAAGGGACACTGTGCAGTGATCAAGTGTCAGATCTGAGATGATACAGTGTAATCCTCTTAGATTACAATGTATCACCTCTTTTATGTATGTGTCGCTTTTGAATTACCCGCCTAGTTCCGCTCCCATGCCCTGCTGCTGCTCGCAGAGAATGGAACCAGGAAGTCAGATGCCGGTCGGCGATCTCGCCGGCAAACACAGCGGAGGACATCGCTGGATTGCCAGGAGAAGGTAAGGGAAGTCCGCTGACAGCTCTGCAATGTTACCCCGAGCGAGACTCAGGGTTACCGCTCCTGGAAGAGAAAATCAACCCTGAGTCACGCTCGGGAATACTGCCAGGGAGGTTAAAGAATGTTGCTGGTATAAAGATTGGGAGAGCTCTGAAATAGTAAAGGATTCTCAGGTAGAATGAGCATTTTGTATGCTGTCATTCTTCCCATCCAAGACAAACAAAAGGTTCTCAGTCTATTGAATTCTGGCTGAAAGGAAGAGATGAGGGGTGTGAAATTTACTTTGAATAGATTAGAACTTGGGGTTGTCAGTTGAATGCCCAGATATGGAATGAGTTTGTCAGCCCATGGGTATGGGTATTGAGAAGAAAGGGTCCTTTGGAGGTCCTCTTCTATATTTATGGTGAGTAAATTAGATTTTGTTGCGTTTACTTTATAATATGAAATTTGGTTGAAGTAATTTAGCGTGTTATGTACAGCTGATAGAGAATTACTGGGTTCTGAGAGGGACAAGATCACATCATCTGCAAAAAAAGAAATGAAGTGTGCTTGTTTTGAAATTAGAATGCCCGATATGTTTGGATGGGATCTCATTTTTTCGGCCAAGGGATCCATTAAAAGGACGAATATTATGGGGGACAGTGGGCAGCCTTGCCTTGTCCCATTGGTGATGTTGAAACTGTCAGAAAACATGCCTTCTGTGTAAACCATTGCGGAGGGATTAGTATATAATGCTAAGATGGCTGAATTAATTGTACCTGATATTCCAAATTTGCCTAATACATGTCTTAAATATCCCCAGTGGATTCTATCAAAGGCCTTCTCTGCATCTAATGATAGAAGCAGAAAAGGGACCCCCGATGACACGGCAGCGTGAAGTGGATTGATAATTCTACGTGTTGCATCCGGTGCCTGCCGACCCGGGACAAAACCAACTTGGTCCTGTCTTACCAGTGCGGGCAGGAACCGGGCCAATCTGTTTGCTATAATCTTGGAATATAGCTTCAAGTCTACGTTCAATAATAATATGGGCCTGAAATTTTGCAGAGTGTCTGGCAATTTTCCGGGTTTGGGCAAGGTTACAATTGTGGCCGAAAACATTTCTGGAGGGAAAGAAGCTTTGCAGGCAGCAGTTTCATATACTCGTAATAGATGTGGGCTTATTATGGAATGAAATGTGCGGTAGTATTCAGACGAAAATCCATCTGGGCCCAGAGATTTGTTATTAGGGAGAGACATAATTGTTTTTTGAAGTTTGCCTATGGAAATTGGTTCATTTAGAGTTTTAAGTTGGTCAGGGTTTAACTTGGGCATGGAGATTGAATCCCAGAATTCCTGGATTATCTCCGGGGAACGTTGCAGGGTAGAGGTGTCTTCTTTTAAGTTATAGAGATTGTTGTAATAATCTCTAAATGCATTAGCAATTTCTTTTAGATTAAAGAGTTTGGTTCCTGTGGATAGATGGAAAATAAATGGTATTTTTTGTTTGATTGTTTTCTCTTTTACTTGATTAGCTAATAATTTACCTGCTGTATTACCTTGGCTGTAGAAGTGTGCCTTCAATTTCCTGGCCATATGGTTGTGTTGGGAAATAAGTAAAAGTCTAAGCTCATGTTTAAGTTTATCAAGTTGGGAGCTAATGGAAGGGTTTGGGTGATTTTTTGTTTACCGAGTTCAATTTGTCTATTTGAAGAAGTAGGTCATTAAGCTGCTGGTGCTGTTGTTTCTTGGTGACATTACTTATTTTCATGAGAATTCCTCTTATATATGCTTTGTGACAGTTCCACAGCGTGGAGGGATCTGGCACAGATGGGGCGTTAATGAGGAAGAACTCACAAGTTCATTGGTAATTTTATGCTTGTGGTCTGGATGTTCAAAAAGAAAGGCGTAATTTTTCCTTCTGGTCGCTTGTGTTTCAGTGCGGGATCCCTCCACTTCAATGGAAACTGGAGCGTGGTCTGACCACGTGATGTTGTGTACAGTGGATGCACTAACATTCTGCAAGAGATAATTTTCAACCAAAAAGAGATCAATTCTTGAGTATGTGCGGTGAACACTTGAGAAGTAGGAATAATCCCGCTCAGTCGAGTGTTGACATCGCCACACGTCATGTAGGTTTTCTGAGGCCATGAAGTGCGAAAGGGTGGCTCTTTCTCGAAGTCTTGGGGTCCCAGTCGATACATCTAATGATTTATTGGGTATAGAGCTGAAATCGCCACATAGTATGGTGTAACCCTTTCGCACTGCACAAACCCGTTTCCAAACCTTGCTCAAAAAAGATAGTTGTTTCACATTAGGTAAATAGACATTTACTATGGTATAGACCGTATTGTTTACCTCACATACGAGTATAATATATCTACCCAATTCTTCTGTCTCTGTATGGATATGTTTAAAAGATACAGTATCTTTGATGAGGATAGCTACCCCTCTATTCTTCTTTGGGGCATTAGAACAGAACATCATTGGGAAGCATTGATTGTGAAATTTTGGGGGTTTTGAAGCAGAAAAATTAGTTTCTTGTAGACATAAAATGTCACTTTGTAGAAGTCGTGTTTCTTTCCAGAGCATGTTTCTTTTTTGTGGACTGTTCAGCCCCCGAACATTAAATGATGAAATTTTAAACCCCATGGTATCTTCTGTAGAGCATGGAAAAGAAGAAAGGTAACAGCGCTCTCTGCAGGGACAACTCAATCCATACACCAGGTCCACTCACAGGTGCCGAGGCTCGATGTGTCCCAACACACTCCAATGCAACAGTAATAAGGAGAGCCGGCAAAACTGTAATCCTTGAAGTGTCGTTTATTGGTACATCAGAGTGACAATAAAACAATAAACCTGACGCATTTCGACAATAGCGTCAGCATTAGCTTTATTGTTTTATTGTCACTCTGATGTACCAATAAACGACACTTCAAGGATTACAGTTTTGCCGACTCTCCTTATTACTATCTTCTATAGAGGATAAAAGTCACTGGAGTTTTTGGATCCTCAGTCCTTGTAGATAAGTAGACTCTAGACAGAGGAGTCTGCAAGTACTTTGCATTAACAGCGAGCCAGAGTTCGAAGTACTGTACTGTAAGTACAGAGTTGGAGTATACCAGAGATCAAAACAGAACTTATAATCTCCGATATGAACAAAAAGTAAAAAAGATAAAAAAGAAACGATTCAATTGAATCTGTAGGGATATAATCCCGTAACTCTCAAAGGGACGAAAAGAGAACTAAATAAAGTTCCATGGGTGTACCGGAGCTAAAGATACATAGTAGTGGTACTTTTTAGCCTGAGCTTTTAGTTGTTTATGTCATGTGGCCAGGAGGGTGATTGAAGACTAGGTGAAGAAGATGTTGATGGAGGGTCCTCGTCTTTGTCCAGTATATTCCACTCTTTTAAAAGCTGTATGCCTTTTTCCACTGATTTGATAGGAAATGCTTTCCCTTCTTTTGTGATCAAGAGTTTTGCCAGATATGCCCATCTATAGGTGATTTGGTGGTTTCTCAGAGGTTTAGTAATAGTGGCCACGTTTCTCCTCCTCTGCATTGTGTAGGCCGATAAATCTGGGTAGAAGGAAAAGCCTTGGGTGCAAGCTGGTGCATTTTCAGGATTTCTCATGAGTTGGAGAAATTTCTCTTTGGTTTGATAAAAGTGGATTTGTGCAATCGTATCTCTTGGTAAATGATCTGGCAAGTGTCTAGGTTTCAGCAGTCTATGGATCCTATCTATAGATAGGTCTGTTAAAGTAGCTTCCGGAAGTATTGCTTGGAGGATTTTTTGAAAATAGGCATTCAATTCTGGTGGTTTAACCGACTCAGGTATCCCACGAATTTTAATATTATTTCTTCTCGAACGATCTTCGAGATCGGCCATTTTAGCTTTCAGCTGTTGTAGACCATCTTCCCTCTCATTTTGGGCATCAATTACTTCATTGATGGTGCCAGCAAATTCTCCCATCTTGTGTTCTATGTAGGTAAACCTGTTATCAACAGCTTTGATTTCCGCCTTGAAGTGATTTGTAAATGTTAAGATGTCTGCATGTATGGTACGGCGGAGAGACACCAGCATGTCCTTCAATGTGGTATCAATCACTGGTTCATTCTTGGTGGGGAATTCTAAAATGGAGTCCTGGAGTTCCCTGGTGTCATTAAGGGATGTATCTATCTCCTCCTCCATATCCTTTCCTTGTATGTGCTGCTGTTTTGCTTTTACAGGGCTAGATGATGTGGAGGATGACTGGGATTGTTTATTCTGCCCCTTATGTGTCTTTTGGGAATGAGATGTATAGGGTTGTGCTGTGCTGCTGTGATCAGAGAGCCTGCCACGCTCTCTGTCACTGTGCTTACCGGCGCCATCTTGGGCCTGTGTACTGCAGGGTTGTCGGTAGAAGTCCGTCATTCTGCTGATCCTCCAATCATCTTTTCTTTTCCTGGACATTTCCCCAGTAGGAGCAGAAATCGCCACGATCCGAGACTCAGGTGCTGTGCTGTATGCTCTGGTATGTCCGTGGAAGACTGAGCTCTCCTACACCGTGGTCATTCTCCTCAGCTTCCAGCCACGCCCCCAGGAGGTAGAGATTTATAGATCTATCTCCCTCATTAATAAAGACCTCAAGATACTGACGAAAATCCTGGCCAATCGCCTAGCCTCATTTATTAACGATACGTCCATGAAGACCAAAGTCGGGTTTATCCTGGGCAGACAGGGGCCAGACCAAATCAGACGGACTATTGATATGGTTTCCCTTCTACAATTGGGTTGGAACAGGGGCCCCAAACAAGAAGGGATTTTTCTATCCCTAAACTTACACAAGGCTTTCGACACAGTCGAATGGCCCTACATTTTCACACTCATGGAGCAATGGGGTTTCGGTAGGCGCTTCATGGGAATTACACACCACCCCGAAAGCTATGATTCGCCTCCAAGGACACTACTCGAAACCGTTCAACATCGCTAGGGGCACCAGACAGGGATGCCCCCTGTCCCCCTTAATCTTTGCCATCACCATTGAGACACTGGCGATAGCTATATGTTCCAACCCCAATATCCAAGGAGTTACTTATGGTGCCCAGACCCATAAATGCAGCCTTTTCGCAGATGATATGCTGCTTTTCATAACCTCTCCCATTACATCTCTCTCTAACCTCTGTAACACTATACAACTTCACAAGGGCGTCGGGTCTCTGGGTAAATCCCATGCCCTCAACATCTCACTGAAACCAGACTTAGTGGAGACACTACAAAGCTCCTTTGAGTTTCGGTGGAATGACACTTCCATAGAATACTTAGGGATCAACCTTACCGCTAAAATAGAACACCTGTATTCATCGAACTTCCCACCCATATACCAGAAACTTGAGTCAGAAATTAAGATTTGGGCTATAGGAGAACTATTCTGGTTGAGTAGGATTCACTCCATAAAAATTACACTCCTTCCCTGACTGCTATACTTATTTAGAGCTAACCCGATTAACATAAGGAAAGATCATCTGCAATCTCTTCAAAGGAAAGTTCATTTGGGGGGAGCAGGACACAGGTTATCACGAAACACCCTTTTCCGACTGCGGACGCAGGGGGGGGCTAGGTCTACCAAGACTGCTATGGTACTTCCAAGCGGCAAGACTAGCACAATTCTCTGCGGTTTATTCCAGATCTGAAAAACCAGACGAATGGATACGAATAGAGAGACAGGCTGCCCCCACTTATACCTTAGACTACTTATTATGGATCCCACCCAGGGAGAGACCCCCCATACTCTCACCTATCCTCTTGCAATCCCTGACCCTATGGGACAGATTGAAAACCGAGACCTCCCTGAGCTCTGAATGCCGACCTCTTGCTCACATTTTCAACAACCCAGACTTCACTCCGCGCCAATACATAAAATCCTTGAAATGGTGGTTGGACAAGGGGTTGTATCGAACACTTCTTCACTACCTTAGGACCAATAACTTTGAAACTCTGTGAGTGGCAACTGGAGATCCCGACCTCGGAACACTTCAGGCTTCTCCAGATACAACACTATCTTCACAAAATCTGGAAAGGGAAACCCATCCCGCCAAGATTCACACCTTATGAATTATGGTCGGGACAGGCCAAGGAACAGAGGGGTGGAATCTCTGTTATGTACCAGTCACTAGCCCAGCAGTCTTGCAAAGCCCCATTTATGTCCGCATGGGAAAATGATCTACAAATTCAATGGGACCTGGAAAAATGGCAGATTGTCCTTTTCCAGAGCCTATAAGGGGATAAGGAATATTTCCCTAGTAGAATCTAGCCTCAAAGTGATGACCAGATGGTACTTCACCCTTGCCAAACTAGGTCACATGTATCTCTCTGCTAACCCTCACTGCTTCAGAGGGTGTAAAATTAAAGGCTCCATGGCCCACATTTGGTGGGAATGTGCCAGAATTAGGCCTTTCTGAAAATAGATGTTCAACCTGATACAAAAAGTGACTCACCTCCAAGTCCCAAGAACCCCCGCCATAGCCCTCCTTAATGCTAACATCCCCAAGACTAACAAATTTAATCGAAAATTGCCTAACATGTGGGTATTGGTCTCACTCCTGGGGTACAAACATATCAATTACGCTTCTTTTCCCCACCTTCACCCCACCTCCTGTTGATTGGTTTCTCTTCCTTCTTCCTCCTCTTCCCCTCTCCACTCGCCCCCCCCTTCTTCATGTACACTGTGGCCCACGACTACAATCATATTAACTTTGTAGATTAAGTGCCTCTAGGCACTTAGGCCTAAGGGCCCTCCCCTCGGGGCATACAGGCTATGTACCTAAACTACTCTTCCATATGCAAAACTCATTGCCCTTGGTAACGGTTACACTCCAGGTGCTCGGGTGTGGCTTTCCAGGCACAGTATGATCTACTGGGGTGCTGGGAGAGCCTCTCCGGGCTTCTAGAACCAGAAATCTTCCGGCATTAATGATATACAGGGATAGAAGTACAACTTCTATCTAGAGTTATAAACCTAACCATACTCCAACTGTTTTACTTATCTGTAAGTTTGTAGGCTCCTTCAATGCCTCACGAGAAATTTGTATTTCATGTATATTGGTTTTAAACAAATAAAATTCTTTAAAAGTAAGAAATGTGAATCCTTCCTTCTCCATCTGTGATGGGGGAGGTGAGGGAAACCAAATCAAATTAATTACCACCCTGTTTCCCCAAAAATAAGACCTAAAGTGATTGTCGGTGATGGCTGCAATATAAGCCCTACCCCCCAAATAAGCCCTAGTTAAAGTCCTTGTAGGTCTTATTTTCAGGGTAGGGCTTATTTTTGAGGAAACAGGGTAGGGCTTATTTGGGACGGTAGAGCTTATATTGCAGCCATCACCGACAATCATGCTAGGTCTTATTTTCTGGGTAACACATGTTAGCTCTCCATAGAAATGCTTATAACAATATGAATACTTTTACAAGTATAAGAGTCTATATAATTTTACTTTATCCATACCTAGAAGATATTAATATATATACTCAACTCAATTATTCTATAAAGATCCAATCCATTCATTCGTTAATATTTTTTAATTGATGAATATTATATATTAGAATAAAGAAACTTTCTAACAATTTTCATGCATTGCTTTTGACATCTGCTGCACTTATAATCTGTGTCAACACATTAACCCCTTCCCGATCAGTGCACGCCGATGTACGTCGGCAGAATGGCACGGCTGGGCAAATGGACTTACAGGTACATCCATTTGAATTTCCCGCTGTGCCATTGCATGCGCGCTGGTGGTGGCACGCGCACACGCCGGCCGGGAGCTCCGTGAATCGGGTTGCGGGTCCCGCGGACTCGATACCCGCCATCGCCTTACAGAGAGGACGAACAGGCAGATGCTGATGTAAACAGCATCTCCCCGTTCTGCCCAGCGACAAGTGTCACTGATCACAGCTCCCTGTCATCGGGAGCAGTGATCAGAGTAATGACACTGCTAGCCCATCCCCCTACAGTTAGTAATCACTCCCCTAGGACATACTTAACCCCTCCCCACCCCCTAATGGTTAACCCCTTCACTGCCAGTGTCATTTACACAGGAATCAGTGCATTTTTATAGCACTGATTGCTGTATAAATGACAATGGTCCCAAAAATGTGTCAAAAATGTCCGACATGTCCGCCATAATGTCGCAGTCACAATAAAAATCGCTGATCGCCGCCATTACTAGTAAAAAAAAATTATTAATAAAAATGCCATAAAACTATCCCCTATTTTGTAAATGCTAGAACTTTTGTGCAAACCAATCAATAAATGCTTATAGCACAAAAAATAAAAATCGCAGAGGTGATCAAATACCACCAAAAGAAAGCTCTATTTGTGGGGAAAAAAGGACGTCAATTTTGTTTGGGAGACACGTCACATGATCGCACAATTGTCAGTTAAAGCGACACAGTGCCGAATCACAAAAAACGCTCTGGTCAGGAAGGGGGTAAAATCTTCCGGGCTGAAGCAGTTAAAAATTGACTTGGACTTTTACAGCCACCACGCATCAATGTGTTGCACAGATATTAACCAGCACTACTAAAAACAATGGGAAATCTGTGCACAAGCTTTGATGAATGTTGCAGCATGTATGTTTATTTGCATAGGCATGGAAAGGGCTTGAGAGTTAAAGTGGATGTAAACCCGATTCATGAAATTTGAGCTGGGCTCATATATCTCCACTGCTTTTGTATCTCTCTTCAAAGCACTATGTCCCATAGCTTTCTCCTGCTCCGCTCTTCTGTTGTCATCCTGATTGCTTCTGATAAGTTCTCTGTCAACTGAGATAAAAGCAGCCTGCGTTTTGTGTTGGGGAGGATGCTATAAATAGATTAGCAGAGTGCTGAACAATTCAATGAACAGTTCTGATAGTCTCTACCTATGAGGAGAGGGGGTGTGTGCCTTTTTACCAATCAGATTTCTTGGCTGTATGCCCAGGCTTCACTGCAGTACTGACCAGGAAGAGATAATCTCCTAACATGATCTGAACTTTCTAAAGAATATATAAAGCTGAATACAGCAGATATACATGTAAAACTTATGTAGGGAGATTTGTTTCATCTTTGTGTATCATCTGAGGCTGGGTATATGTGAGGGTTTACGTCCACTTTAACCTCCCTGGTGGTATGATTATGTCTGATTTTTGAATGTCAAAGCGGTACATTGTTTTGCATGGAGGTTTGTTGTTTTATATTGTAGGCCTGTAATTCTTAGGGATAACTTAAATCTCTCCAAACAAGAGTCTAGTAGACATCCCGGGTATGATAAAGTTTGAAACACGAAATTATAAATTATAATGTAATAAATCATTATAAAAATAATAATATAATAATAATACATTTTATTCAATAATGTAATCAAATCAAAAACACTGAAATCTGTCCAAACAAGGGTGCAATATTACTAGTCACTGTAATATTAGACACTAAAAAATTTTGAAACATGGGGCTGCATGTCCGACGTCACAATCAGGATAATGGAAAGTGTACCTTTACATCAAATGCAGTTTTAGACCAGTTAGAAAACAGCGATAGTGAATTAGGATCACTTGCAGAATTGAGCGATAGTGATTTGTGGGGAAATTCGTCATCAGACACTGAAAGTGAGGACAGTGACAATTCTGCGACTGAGCTCAGTGATGTGCGAACTTGATGCTTTATTGACTGTGGTACGGATCACACAGCATTGAGCTCAGTCGCAGAATTGTCGCTGTCGTCACTTTCAGTGTCTGATGATGAATTTCCCCATGAATCGCTATCGCTCAATTCTGAAAGTGATTCGAATTCACTATTGCTGTTTTCTAGCTGATCTAAAACTGCTTTTGACATAGAGGGATGCTTTTTGGATGCCATGGACATTCTCAAATTTCCAGGCTGAAAGAATGACAAAAAGAATGGTATATATAATATAAAAGAGCAGGCAGGGCACTGGACAAAGCATTAGGGACAAAACTGATGTGAAATGATTTGATACAGTAATGTAATCTACAGATTACAGTGTATTATGTGTGTGTTATGATTTTTGTACTTTTTAAATTTGCTGCCGGGCTCCGCCCCCATGCATCGTGACGCTCGCAGGAAATGGAGCCCGGAACAGTGATAGATCGGGCGGAGGATCCAGCAGAGGACACAGCAGGAAGACACTGCAGGATCCTAGAGACAAGGTAAGTTACCTGTACCAGGATACTGCGATGTAATCCTGAGTGTGGCTCAGGGTTACCGCTCTTGGTACCGAAAATTAAAGTGGGGTTCCCATTTAAAGAAAAAAAAAATTAAAAGTGAGCAGCTACAAATACTGCAGCTGCTGACTTTTAATCGGACACTTACCTGTCCCAGGGTCCAGCGATGTGGGGGTTCGAAGCCTCGCTCGTCCCCCCCTCCGCTAGGTGGCGCCGGCATTTTAACTGTGGGCGCCCGGCTGTGGCTTCACAGCTGGGCATCCACTGCGCATGCGTGAGCCGCGGGCCGCCACTGGCCCCATAATCATCTGGGACCGGTCACGTGGGAGGGTGGAGAGGCGATCTCCCTTCCTGCGCCCAGGGAAGTGACGTCACCAGTCCAGGCACCGAAGGAGGCAGACTACGAGGGACCCCCTAGCAACAGCCATTTAGAGGTGAGTAAAAAAAAAATTTTCTCCAAATGTTTTATTTTTTTTTTTTTTAAGCACATTACTAATTTGTTTTTTTTTTGGGGGGGAACTCCACTTTAACCCTGAACCACACTCAGGATTACTGCTAGGGAGGTTAAGGCCTGGTTCACAACTATGCCTTTTTAACCACTTCAGCCCCGGACCATTTAGCTGGCCAGAGACAAGAGGACTTTTTACAATTTGGCACTGCGCTGCTTTAACTGGTAATTGCGTGGTCATGCAATGTTGTACCCAAACAAAATTTGCGTCCTTTTCTTCCCACAAATAGAGCTTTCTTTTGATGGTATTTGATTGCCTCTGAGATTTTTATTTTTTGCAATATAAACGGAAAAAGACTGAAAATTTTGAAAAAAAATGATATTTTCTACATTTTGTTATAAGAAAAATCCAGTAAACTCAATTTTAGTCATACATATAGGCCAAAATGTATTCACATGTCTTTGGTAAAAAAAAAGTCAATAAGCGTATATTTATTGGTTTGCGCAAAAGTTATAGCGTCTACAATCTAGGGTACATTTTCTGGGATTTACGCAGCTCATTTCTTGAGGTGCTAAAATGGCAGGGCAGTACACCCCCCCCCCCCCAATGACCTCATTTTGGAAATTAGACACCCTAAGGAAATTGCTAAGAGCCATGTTGAGCCCATTGAATATTTTTTTGTCCCAAGTGATTGAATACTGACAACAACAAAAAAATAATAATTTTACAAAAAGTTGTCACTAAATGATATATTGCTCACACATGCCATGGTTATATGTGGAATTGCACCCCAAAATACATTTTACTGCTTCTCCTTAGTACGGGGATACCACATGTATGGGACTTTTTGGGAGCTTAGCCACGTACGGGGCCCCGAAAACCAATCACCGCCTTCAGGATTTTTAAGGGCGTAGATTTTTGATTTCACGCCTCACTACCTATCACAGTTTTGAAGGCCATAAAATGCCAAGATAGCACAAAACACCCCCAAATGACCCCATTTTGGAAAGTAGACACCCCAAGCTATTTGCTGAGAGGCATGTTGAGTCCATGGAATATTTTATATTTTGACACAAGTAGCGGGAAAACTTTTTTTTTTTTTGCACAAAAGTTGTCACTAAATGATATATTGCTCACACATGCCATGAGCATATGTGCAATTACAACCCAAAATAAATTCTGCTGCTTCTCCTGACTATGGGGATACCACATGTGTGGGATTTTTTGGGAGCCTAGACACATACGGGGCCCTGAAAACCAAGCACCACCTTCAGGATTTCTAAGGGCGTAAATTTTTGATTTCACTCCTCACTACCTATCACAGTTTTGAAGGCCATAAAATGCCAAGATGGCACAAACCCCCTCAAAGGACCCCATTTTGGAAAGTAGACACCCCAAGCTATTTGCTGAGAGGCATGGTGAGTATTTTGCAGCTCTAATTTGTTTTTGAAAATGAAGAAAGAAAAGAAAAACATTTTTTTTTCTTTTTTCAAATTTCAAAACTTTGTGATAAAAAGCGAAATCTGCAAAATACTCACCATACCTCTCAGCAAATAGCTCGGGGTGTCTACTTTCCAAAATGGGGTCATTGGGGGGGGGGGAGTTGTGCCATCTGGGCATTCCATGGCCTCTGAAACTGTGATAGGCAGTGAGGAGTGAAATCAAAAATTTACACCCTGAAGGCGGTGATTGGTTTTCGGCGTCCCGTACGTGGCTAGGCTCCCAAAAAGTCTCACACATGTGGTATCCCTTTACTCAGGAGAAGCAACAGAATGTATTTTGGGGTGTAATTTCACATCTGCCCATGGCATGTTTGAGCAATATATCGTTTAGTGACAACTTTGTGCAAAAAAAGAAAATTGTCTTTTTTCCGAAACTTGTGTCAAAATATAAAATATTCCATGGACTCGACATGCCTCTCAGAAAATAGCTTGGGGTGTCTACTTTCCAAAATGGGGTAATTTGGGGGGGGTTTAAACTGTCCTGGCATTTTATGCACAACATTTAGAAGCTTATGTCACACATCACCCACTCTTCTAACTACTTGAAGATAAAGCCCTTTCTGACACTTTTTGTTTACATGAAATTTTTTTTTTTTTTGTGCAAGAAAATTACTTTGAATCCCCACACATTATATATTTTTTAAAGCAAAGGACCTACAGATTAAAATGGTGGGTGTTTAATTTTAATTTTCACACAGTATTTGCGCAGCGATTTTTCAAATGCATTTTTTTTTAAAAAAAACACACTTTTTAAATTTTAATGCACTAAAACACACTATATTGCCCAAATGTTTGATATAATAAAAAAGATGATCTTAGGCCGAGTACATGGATACCAAACACAACAGGTCTACTGCTAAAATTACTGCCCTTGATCTGACCTTCATGGTGATTCCTCACATGCATGGTGCAATTGCTGTTTACATATGACGCCAGACCGACGCTTGCGTTTGCCTTTTCACGAGAGCAGGGGGGACAGGGATGTTTTTTTTTTATTTAATTATTTATTTTGCTTTTTTATTTTCTTTTTAAACTGTTCCTTTCATTTATATTTTTCTATCATTTTTATTGTTATCTCAGGGAATGTAAATATCCCCTATGATAGCAATAGGTAGTGACAGGTACTCTTTTTCGAAAAAATTGGGGTCTATTAGACCCTAGATCTCTCCTCTGCCCTCAAAGCATCTGACCACACCAAGATAAAATGCTTTCCCAATTTCCCAATGGCGCTGTTTATATCCAGCGAAGTCTAAGTCATGAAATGCTCGTAGCTTCTGGTTTCCTAGGCCATAGAGATGATTGGAGCCATTCTGGTCTCTAATCAGCTCTATGGTCAGCTGGCGGAACCACCGGCTGCATTCTCAGGTTCCCTGTTGGGACAGGAGAGCCAGAGAAAACCATGGAAGACAGTGGGAGGGGGGGACATTCCCTCCCACTGCTTGTAAAAGCAGTCTAGAGGCTAATTAGCCACTAGGATTGCCTTTACATGAAAGCCGACCGCTGGCTGAAAAGAATGATACCAAGATGATAAATACACCCACAGGCATCATTCTGGTATAACCACTCAAAGTCCAGCAATATAACAGTACGTTGCTGGTCCTTGTTGGGCATATATTGTAATCTTTTTTTTCATGCAGCCTGTGGGCTGAACGAAAAAAAGAGATTGATCGGTGGGTATGCCCACCATTAGAATACCTCCCCTCATCCACCCACTTCTAATGATGGGCATACATGCAACGTTTGGTTTTTAACTGTGGTGGTGAAATCACCTCCTACAGCGCTGGAGTCATGGCTTTATGTATCGTGGGAGCAAACGCTGTTGCTGTCAAGATAAATAAATCTGCACTGCAGCTGAATGGCGTACCTGCTAAGCAAATGATGGTTAACAATAAAACAAAGTAACATTACAGTATAACAGTAATGCCCTATACACATGGTCGGATTTTCCGACGGAAAATGTGCGATTGGAGCTTGTTGTCGGAAATTCCGACCGTGTGTGGGCTCCATCGGACTTATTCCATTGGTTTTTCTGACACACAAAGTTTGAGAGCAGGCTATAAAATTTTCCGACAACAAAATCCGATTGCGTCAATTCCGACCATGTGTGGACAATTCCGACACACAAAGTGCCACGCATGCTCAGAATAAATTCCGAGACGAAACTGCTCGGTCTGGTAAAATTAGCGTTCGGAATGGATATAACACTTTCATCACGCTGCAATGTTTTAAATTGTTTAATGCAGCGCACTCTGTTCTTCTTTATAATGCTAGAAGAATGAAGTATTTTTGCTGCTCATATTCACACAGACTTCTCACAAACTTCTTTCTTTATTATTAATCGTGATTTCATCAATATAATATTTTTATTTGTCACATCTACCGAAAATATATTATTTTTTTGACGTTTTTAGATTAAATAATGTTTTTTTTATTTTTTTAAAGCCTGATCTTGTGTTTTAATTTTCTTTTTTTTTTTTCACTCCAGAATATTTTTGGGTGTGTTTTGTGTTTATCTTGTATTATTTAATCTCAAGAAGATTGTTTGGTGTTCGTGTCTCTTGTTAATTTCACATTGTATTTTTGAAATGTACCTGCCTCCTCACAAACAAACTGTCCTTTTTGAAGGAAAACACACATAGGCGAGTATAATAAATGAATTGGGGGGTGACAAGTGTGCCTGCACGTTCTACTGTAAGTGTAGTGTTGGTGCAAACTTACTTGATGTCTTCTCTCCTTGGAACGAAAAGGCTTCACGAGGAGAGATGACATCACTTCCTCTGCCTCTGTTTACATTACAGAGGCAGAGGAAGGTTTTCATTCGTCAGGAGCGATCGTGAGGGGGTGGCCATGAATAGATGTGCTCTGCATATGCGGAGTGGACACAGACCTGTCATCTGCCCGCTCTGCTCATTGTGACCTGCGACTGGTTACCAAGTTGCTAAAGTGGCACTCACTCTTCAAAAGGTTGGGCACCCCTGCTTTAAGCCCTCGTTCACATTGGAGCGACTTGTCATGCGATTTGATAAGTCAAATCGTATGACAAGTTGCACCCTATTGTTGGCAATGACACTGTTCAAATCGGTGCAAAGCAAACTTTGTGGTGCAGCATCGATTTGGAAGTACTTTCTGCACTACTTTTGGCGATTTCAGGTGCAGCTTGCATTGACATCTGTGCATGAAGCCACACAGATGTCTTCAAAGTCACACCTGAAGTTGCACAGAATTTTCAGATGAAGTCACACAATTTTAAAGCTGCATTCAATGTGAACTAGGGCTTAAGGAGAAAGCATTCTGTAGTTTCAATACACTTTCTGTCCCAGGCTGACAATGCTTACCCTCCATAGATACAGTGTGCTGAATGAGCGTTGTCAACCAAGGACAACGGTTAAAATAAAGATAAAAACCTGAAATTTAAAAAAAAAAACTCCTCCAGCCACTACATCTAATCTATCACTTTTCCTAATGCTCCTTAGGATTGAATGTTAGGGAATGTTATATTCACCTGGAGAAAGGCAACAAAGAAACTATTACACACATATTGAAACATTTGAAAAGCGTTTTTTTTACTATAAATAGACCCCCAAGAAACACGTCCTCCAAATCTAGTCCAAACTGGGGAAAGCCAAGAACTGCCATTAGCAATGATCCATGTCTTAAGCCTCGTACACACGATAGGATTTTCTGACGGTATATGTGTGATGACAGGCTGTTGGCGGAAAATCCGACCGTGTGTATGCTCCATTGGACAATTGTTGTCGGACTTTCCGCCAACAAATGTTGGCTAGCAGGTTTTCAAATTTTACGCAGATGTGACAAAATGTGACAAATGTGTGTTGTCGGATTTTCCGAGCGTGTGTACACACGTCCGTCGGACAAAAGTCCAAAGTTCAAACACGCATGCTCGGAACCAAGGACGACACGGAAGTGGACGGTCTTGTAAAACTAGTGTTCATAATGGAGATATTACATTCCTGACGTGGCAAATTATGAAATCTCTCAATGCAGCTCACATTCTCTTCTTCTTTATAATGGTATAATAATGAAGCTGCTTTGCTGGTAATATTGACAGAGTTCTGCCAAACGTATTTCAATTTTTTTTTCTAGTGATCTCCAGAATAATACATTTTTCTTCTAGTGATTTCCAGAATAATTTTTTTTTTCTAGTGATCTCCAGAATAATATTTTTTTTGGGGGGGGTCAAGTTACCACAACACCATTATTATCTCTTAGTTTTTAAGCTCAAAGATACAATTATGTTGGTGTCCCTTGTTAATTTGACATTGTATTTTTGAAATGTACCCGCCTACTCACAAACAAACTGTCCTTTTTTAAGTAAAACACATAGCCAAGCATTTTTCTAAAAAAATATTTTTTATTGAATAGGGAGCACAAGGTCATATAAAAATCAAGAGGAAGGCAACGATGGAGAAACAGTTGGAATTGGTGAAGCGTTTGTACCCCAGGGCAGACATCAATTATGTGAATTTCAAAATTGGTAACCTGAGGAGTCCATTTAATAGGGAGCACAATACGGTCCTGGACTCCGAGAGATCGGGAACAGCAGCAGATGACATACATGTCCCCAGGCTGTGGTCTTCCAACAGCCTGCGTTTTTTGGCAGACCAGACTGAACCCAGGCCATCACTCTCAACGCTTCCTTACACACAAATAAACTAAATTAAATAAAAAATGCATTCTCTGCTCCAACAAAAAAAGAAGATCAACTGAAATCATGATTTTCAAAATAAACAAAAAGAAAATTATAAATTGCAGGGTTGAAAATCCCCAGCCCAGCGGGCTTTTTGGGGGTGTTGGGGCATTTGCCACGGTCTGCCATGCTGCTGTGGTGCGTGGGGTGGCTGTGGTGTCTGTGGAGGTGGTGGAGGATTGTGCTATAATTCGCAGATGTGTGTTTTCAGGGTAATTTGGCCCCTCCTCCCCTTGTTGAGGAGCTGCAGGATCATCTCCTCACACATGTTATGTTGGTCCTCCTCCATATCCCTCAACTTATTGGCGGTCATGCAGCCAAAAGCCTCCTGGGCATCCGGGGCCATGTTAATGGCACTTGTTGCATGCCTGAGGAAGGCAGCCGTGGCATCATCCAGGTTTCTGGTCTTCCTGGTCCTTTTAGTAGGAGGACGTAGGGGAGGAACCTGAAAATCCAAAAAGAAAGCGCCTCTTAAGTATAAAGGATTTATTCAAGTAATAAAAGCATTATAAACACTTACATAAGAGGTAGATGATTGGCGGCTTCCATAGAGAACTAATCCCGGTGTTGTCAGAGAAATCCCAGTGATAAGGGGGCTAGATGAATGCCGTGCGGGTGGCCGCGGACCTCCGCTCGGAAGCGCCGACTGTGTGAGCGGTGTAGTGAGGGAATCACTTCCGCATTCCAACAGGTCACGTGGGAGATGACGTTACTCGGGTAGTTCAGATTCGCTGGGGACCACTACGCGTTTCTGAGCATGCGCGAAGCTCGTAACGGGCATGCGCGCTCCTTTTTCAAGTGTGTTTTGGATAAAGCAAACCAGGAAGCTAAATAGCTCTAAGATACTAATAGGAGCCAATCAAAACAGAGGAGGGGAGGGGATAGCATCCGGAAAATGACAATGATAGGAACGAATTCTATATGAATTGCAAACTGATTATAAAAAGTAATAATATATAAATATATTAATTGATAATACTGATAGAGTTTTTCTGGAGACATAAAAATATATATAAAATCGAAGGACTTGATAATACATAATAATACAATGTTTGGATAGTTAGATAGTCTATGATAATACAATATTAGGATAGTGATTAAAACAAAACGAAAAATAAACTGAGTATATGAATAAAAATAAAAATCAATAGAAATAAAAATAAAAATATAAATAAATGTAAAGATGTGATCAAACATAAGAGAATTGATATATGAAAAATCTAAATACTGAACATAAGAATTTAGTATAGTAATTCATGTTATATGGAAAATATGTACGTACCTATATATAAAACCAATATATTATTTGTGAGCAGAATATTAGAAAAAAGTCTTCATGCATGAAATAATCAAACACGAAAAATTCTATTATTCCATATATACATACAAAATATATTAGAATACATATATATAAAAAATGTATATATGTATAAATAATATATAAACTAGGGTTTTGCTGGGGGGAAAAAAATATATGTATATATATATATATATATATATATATATATAGGGATTTCATCTATACATATATATAGGGGTTACATCTATACATGCCCCACTCACGGGCATGTATAGATGTAACAAAGCTTTATGTAAAACCTGTGCTTTCGTCAGACACGGCCAACGAAATTTCCAACATAAGGATAAAACATACCAATTGGAAGGCTTTTATAACTGCTCTACAAAATCCTCCACTTCTAATGAAGCTCCTATACGTGATCCCAAACTTCGGTTCCACTCACTTAAACCCCTCACATCACCAAAACATGGTACTATTCAGACGAACAAATCATTAACAGACAAAATAGATATTCCATCTACCACCTCTCAGTCTTCAATACCCCTGATTGCTTTACCTCTAGCTCAAACTACTACATCTATAGAGGGCCATAACTCTGTTAAGTATCCTGTATTCACATCATCCACCACTGAGATAATCACCTCTCCCTCTTCCAGTATTGACCATGTACCCACATCCTCTACCTCTGATACTCATATTATTCATCCAAATAAACCTAGCCTCCTATTAGGAGATTTCCAGAGTGGTGAAATAGCCTTGCACTCAAAGGCCCTTACTTTTACTTCTGCTTTTTTAGAGAAAGGTCCACACCACAAACAACGCCAAAAAAGAAAACACATAGACGAGGATGTAGAGGAGGACGTAATAAACCCAAAATCTCACACAAAACAACAGAAACGATAAAACTATTCAATTTATCGTCACATACATTATCCTCAGATGAAATTTCCCTACTCAGTAAAGGGCTTACTTTTTCACCTACTATACCACCCAATTCCTTTCTTCTGTTTAAAGATCTTAATAAATTTGTTAGGAACCTTACCCTAAAAAGATATTTTAATATTCAATCTACTAAGAACAGACCTGTTGAAAGTACCCTCCATACTACTACATCTGCAGTCACCTCTGGTGAGAATATTTGTGACACATCCGATAGTTCCATCAGTATTTATGATTCGGACCTAGAACTAGACCCTTCGGCCATCGATATAGATCTGGAATTACTTACCCAACATCTTGACCATTCACCTCCAATTAAACACACTAGTTTTAAACCTAAATCTGTATTTTATCCTATGAGATCCAAGGGACCCTACATTGAGACCTTCTATAGAGTTGTATACTCGGACCTACAGAAATTATGTGAACACACTGATAATACACACAAATATCGTCCCCACAATCTCACCCCTGGAGAAAAGGCTGCACTCCACTCTCTCTCCAACAACCCTGAGATTATCATCAATTCAGCTGACAAGGGAGGTGGAATTGTGATTATAGATCGAACATCCTATATTATGGAAGCATCCAGATTATTGTCTGATCGCATAACATACAAGAAACTTTCTTCTGATCCCTTGCCCCAGTTCAAAGTTGAAGCAGAAACTTTGGTTCATTCTGCACTATCAGATGGTGTTATCACTAAACTTGAAGCTTCCTTCTTAAGAAAAGATTTTTATAATACATCTTATTTTTATTATTTACCTAAAATACATAAGAACTCCTCTAACCCCCCTGGCAGACCTATCGTTGCCTCCATGGATAGCATCACCAGCGGCTTCTCTCAATATGTAGATTCATTTCTACAGCCCTTAGCACAGAATCTCCCATCATATATTCGAGATTCCATACATCTCATGGAACTGCTGGCACCCTACAGATGGCAAGAGGGCTATTCTTGGCTTTCTCTGGACGTAAATTCTCTATATACGTCCATCCCTCACCAGATAGGCCTTATGGCGGTACAACATTTTCTTTCCCTAGATTCCAGTATCAATGGCAAACAGGCTGTATTTATTTCTGAAGCCACTTTATTTTGTTTAAGTCATAATTATTTTCATTTTAATGGTGACTTCTACCTACAGACCCATGGCACAGCTATGGGCACAAATTTTGCCCCCTCTTACGCAAATCTGACCATGGGTCTGTGGGAGGACAAACATATATGGAACAATAACCCCTTTGCCCGATATATTATATTCTTTGGCAGATTTATAGATGACATTATTGTCATCTGGGATGGTCCTTTGTCCTCTATAGAAAGTTTTGTTTCTCACTGTAATGCCAATGATTTCGGTCTATCATTTACATCTGAACACAACAAGGAGAGCCTTCCTTTTCTTGATTTAGAATTATTTCACGATCTAAACTCTATTTTTTCTCGCAATTACACCAAACCAACATCAGGAAACTCGTATCTACATTATTAGAGTTGTCATCACCCACAGTGGATAAATAACATACCCAAGGGCCAATATTGCAGATTAAGGCAAAACTGCACTAGGGATTCTGACTATATTGCACTATATTGCACAGAGTATTCACCTTAAAACACCTTAAAAACAAATTCCTGGAAAAGGGGTTTCCTGAAAAACTGGTTGACCAAGCCTACACCACCTATCTCCCTGGAAAAAACCCAAAACCACTAAACAGATTGATCAGGGTACGGTTCGCTTCATTACTAGATACCACAACAAACACAGAAGAATGGAAGGTCACTTACAGAAGGGCCCCAACACTAAAAAACAAATTAGCACCCAGCAGATTTAAAACCATCCAACCAGAGAGCTCCCTCTGCCTTACTCCACTCATGGGCATGTATAGATGTAACAAAGCTTTATGTAAAACCTGTGCTTTCGTCAGACACGGCCAACGAAATTTCCAACATAAGGATAAAACATACCAATTTATAACTGCTCTACAGACTACGTTGTGTACTGTCTCACATGTCCTTGTAAATTACTGTATGTTGGACGCACTATTTGTCCTTTGCGACAACGATTTGGCAAACATCGCCGCTTTATAGAAAAAGGCTGTGATGAACACAGCGTTCCTAGACATTTCCTTGAACATCACCATCAATCCACAGCCGGCCTACAGGTTTGGGTAATTGAGTCCATCCCACGCAAATTATCCGAGGCCGAGCGCTTTTCCAAATTGTGTGAGCGTGAAACTTTTTGGATTTTTATTTTAGACACCTTAGCACCCAATGGGTTAAATGAGGAACTAGAGGTTAATACCATCTTATAGAATGTATCTACTGATCTATATTTACTCCTTTAATCATTCTGTTTAATTTAATTTATTATACTACCGAAATAACTTAGGGTGTCCTGCTTATTATATAATATTTTTATCTATTAGTATTATACTATAATATTTTTCTCTTTTATTTTTATTGTTATCAGTTCATCAACACATTGAAATCCCTATATATATATATATATATATATATATATATATATTTTTTTTTTTTTTTTTTTTTTCCCCCCAGCAAAACCCTAGTTTATATATTATTTATACATATATACATTTTTTATATATATGTATTCTAATATATTTTGTATGTATATATGGAATAATAGAATTTTTCGTGTTTGATTATTTCATGCATGAAGACTTTTTTCTAATATTCTGCTCACAAATAATATATTGGTTTTATATATAGGTACGTACATATTTTCCATATAACATGAATTACTATACTAAATTCTTATGTTCAGTATTTAGATTTTTCATATATCAATTCTCTTATGTTTGATCACATCTTTACATTTATTTATATTTTTATTTTTATTTTTATTTCTATTGATTTTTATTTTTATTCATATACTCAGTTTATTTTTCGTTTTGTTTTAATCACTATCCTAATATTGTATTATCATAGACTATCTAACTATCCAAACATTGTATTATTATGTATTATCAAGTCCTTCGATTTTATATATATTTTTATGTCTCCAGAAAAACTCTATCAGTATTGTCAATTAATATATTTATATATTATTACTTTTTATAATCAGTTTGCAATTCATAGAGAATTCGTTCCTATCATTGTCATTTTCCGGATGCTATCCCCTCCCCTCCTCTGTTTTGATTGGCTCCTATTAGTATCCTATAGCTATTTAGCTTCCTGGTTTGCTTTATCCAAAACACACTTGAAAAAGGAGCGCGCATGCCCGTTACGAGCTTCGCGCATGCTCAGAAACGCGTAGTGGTCCCCAGCGAATCTGAACTACCCGAGTAACGTCATCTCCCACGTGACCTGTTGGAATGCGGAAGTGATTCCCTCACTACACCGCTCACACAGTCGGCGCTTCCGAGCGGAGGTCCGCGGCCACCCGCACGGCATTCATCTAGCCCCCTTATCACTGGGATTTCTCTGACAACACCGGGATTAGTTCTCTATGGAAGCCGCCAATCATCTACCTCTTATGTAAGTGTTTATAATGCTTTTATTACTTGAATAAATCCTTTATACTTAAGAGGCGCTTTCTTTTTGGATTTTTATGTACACATGGAGAATTGACTTCACTCAACAGGAAGCTGCCCTTGGTATCTTGGATATACAGATTTCCCTGGCTCCCTTATCCCTATTACGAATGATCTACATACTATAGACTTTATTTTGGACTAATTTATGGACTATATATTCTTTTAAACGCTTTTTACTGTTATATCCACGGACTTTAGCGCTGTTACATTATATATTTTATCTAGGGAAGGAACCTGGGACTCAGTCTGGCTTCTGGGCACAGGCTCCTCCTGACTGAGACTTTCCTGTGTATGAAAATGGGACATATCATTAGGTTTTTGGTTATCAATCACACACAATTGTGAGCTCATGACTGTTCCAAATTGAATGTTAACCAAACAGAAAGGACTATCTTTTCGACCCCAGCATTTTTCATTCTTCTCCCAATCATTTTGGGCCACTACTGTCTATTGATAAGTAAACCACTTTGTTATGGCAGAAATTTGGGATCAATAACGTCTCGTTAACATCAATCAATTTTTGTCTACAAATATGTTCAACAATGCTATACCTGGGTCAAGCTGGGCTCCTTCACATCTTTTTCCTGTGTAGAAGGACCAGGGTGGACCTCAGGAGCTGTGGCCTCATCCGATGTGGAAGTGTTGAGAGTGATGGGCATGGTTCGGTTTGGTCTGACAAAAAACGCAGGCTGTGCTCCTGATCTCTGGGATTCAATGACCTTCTTGCACTCCCTATTATATTTACTACGCAGGCTACCAATTTTGGCCTTCACATAATTGATGTCTGCCGTGGGATACGGAGGCTTCACCAATTCCAACAGTTTCTCCATCGCTGCCTTCCTCTTGATTTTATTGGAGTAATCCCTACTTTTGACTTGCCATAGACATGACAGCTCCCAGTATTGCTGGATAAATTTGGGTAAAAAATCTGGGGCTGGGAATTTATGCACCATTTTTCCTGCAAGACACAACACAAGACAAACCCTAATGTGAGCCTAAACTCATAATCAGGTCCCAATATAGGCCTCAATCTATAAGAAGTATAGGCCACTAACCACTGATGCCCCAATTTAAAATTGTACCTTCGTTTGAGCTTTCCTTTTGGCGATGTTGATCGTTTGTCCTCCACTCCCAGATCGTTCCTACGGCCGTTACATCAACCACGCGTTCTGACTTTACATACACTGTGCATGTGTGAAACTCCGCTCTCAGGGCGTCATGACCCTGGAGCGTGACCATCTCTCTTCTGCATGCGACACACATGGCAGAAGATTAGGGAGTGTGAAATCATGGTGGATTCCGAGGATTCCAGGCATCCCCGTGGTGGTGGATCTTATAGGAAGCACAAAGCCACCCCCATGAGTAAGGCTGAGATGGTGGAGATGGTGCGTATCCTTGAGCAGCACGACTACGATTGTAGGCTGCACAACTATGAAAGGCCCAACAGTAGAAAGGACCTCATTTTGGAGAAGGTCCTCGCCATTTTGGAGGTTGAATTTTCGGTAAAACAAACGAAGGACCAAATCCGAAAGCAATGGTCAGATTTAAAGCACCGTGAGTAAGAGCAAATGGAGTCCATACATTACATTATCAAAAAAAGTAAGCAAGATTTGTATCTAACCAATATGTATATGTGTAAATTAGCTGTCTGTATATGTGCTTACTCCAAGTAGGTTTTTAAAATACAAGATAATGTTTTCTGTTATCTTTGTCTGTTTTTTTTTTTTTAACATGAAGTTAAATATAAAGCAGATATGAACGTTGAAATATTATCTTTTTTTTGCCATTTTTTGCATTAAAAATATTTTTTAACTCTTCTTTCAACAGGGAAGCACAAAAAGGAGGCTACAGACAAGCCACCAGAGGGGACAAAGGGAGGCTACCGTCGCCCGGGCCTCAACAGGGGAGACTTCAAGGCCATCTTCCCCCCAAAATCGTAAGTGACAACTTCAAACACACTCATTTAGCCACTGACAGGGGTGATTCTAGGTGGGCCAAAGGCCCTGGACTTAGGGCGGAACTTAAGGGGTAAAGAACACTTTCTGTTTGCTGCCTGGCTCATCAGTGTCCATTAATGCAGCCTTGCCAGGGTAGACATGGGTAGAGGAGAGACCCCGGGGATCACAGTGACACAGAGTCACGTCTGCTAGAATAAGCTTCATATATCCCCTATCTAATAGGGGACAAGAGGGGTGGGGGGCAACTGCATGAGTTTTTCAATGTTGGCACTTGTCCAGTGTTTTTACTCTGTAAAATGACATCACCTTCCCTTTTCATTGCATTTTTAACCCCTTCCCAACCGGCGCACGCCAATGTACGTCGGCGGAATGGCACTCACAGGTACGTCCATTTGAATTCCCCGCCGTGTCATTGTGTACGCGCCGCCGGAGGCGCGCGCGCACGTGCCGGCCAGGAACTCCATGAGTCAAGTCGCGGGTCCCGTGGACTCGATCGCCGCGGGGATACACGCGATCCCCTCACGGAGAGGACGAACGGGGAGATGCTGATGTAAACAGCATCTCCCCATTCTGCCTAGTGACAGTGTCACTGATTTCTGCTCCCTGTCATGGGGAGCAGAGATCAGTGTAGTGTCACAGCTAGCTCATCCCCCCTACAGTTAGTAATCACTCCCTAGTACTGACTTAACCCCTCCCCGCCCCCTAGTGGTTAACCCCTTCACTGCCAGTGTAATTTACACAGGAATCAGTGCATTTTTATAGCACTGATCGCTGTAAAAATGACAATGGTCCCAAAAATATGTAAAAAATGTCCGACATGTCTGCCATAATGTCGCAGTCACAATAAAAATCACTGATCACTGCCATTACTAGTAAAAAAAAATATATTAATAAAAATGCCATAAAACTTTCCCCTATTTTGTAAACGCTATTACTTTTGCGCAAATAAACGCTTATTGCGATTTTTTTTTTAACCAAAAATATGTATAAGAATACATATCGGACTAAACTGAGGAAAAAAAATGTTTCTTTATATATTTGTGGGGGATATTTATTATAGCAAAATGTAAAAAATAATGCCTTTTTTTCAAAATTTTCGCTCTTATTTTGTTTATAGCACAAAAAATAAAAATTGCAGAGGTGATCAAATACCACCAAAAGAAAGCTATATTTGTGGGGAAAAAAGGACGTCAATTTTGTTTGAGAGCCATGTCGCACGATCGCGCAATTGTCAGTTAAAGCGACGCAGTGCCGAATCGCAAAAAGTGCGCTGGCCAGGAAGGGGGTAAAATCTCCCGGGGCTGAAGGAGTTAATGGAAAAAAAACACAGTGCAGCATGGTGTAGTCCACTAGTCATGAGCAAACATTGTCCCCAGTGCAAGGTTGGTCAACTAATGCAGCAAAATGGATGCTAGAAACATATGTGACTTGGGGGGGGTTAATGAATGTTGTATTTTTTTATTTTAGAGGAATGTGAGTGCATTCAGATGAACCAGGATGTTGGTTTGGAGACGTATAATATGACACCTGGACCCAGCACAGACCTTCCTATTGTGGATGTAACATCCCCTGACGCAAGTCAAACAGAGGGCTAAAGAGACTCAGAAGTGGAAGAAAATATTTGTGAGCCTCTTGTTTGCGCAGGTAAGTATTTTTTGAATCTTTCTTCAAATGTGTATACATGTCAAATGTTTAGATGTCCAAAATAAACACCCACTCCACACATTAGCAAAGTATGTAGTGCCTTAACATTAGCATGGAGAAGGAAGAGGTGGAAGGAGCTGGCAGTGTTGCTAGGTACCCCAGTTTTGTAGACCCAGGCACCAGGGTCAACATTACAGAGTAGTTGCAGTTTGTACATTCCTTGCAGTGTAGGTGTCTGAAGGGCAAGAAGGTTGCAAGCAACAATAGACTGGGTAGCAGGGGCAGACTGACCCATCGAGCACTCGGGCATGGACCGAGGGCCCGTGCCACTAGGGCCCCGTGAGAGCCTCTGCATCTGCAAAACATGATGCATCTAGGATTCAGGACTTGGCTGTGATAGTTAATACCTTTCAGCACGCTGCTCCTTTCCGGTTCCTCCTTCCTTTCCATCCACCCCAGGTGCTAGTACATGAAATCACCTGGGACGGATGAGAAGAGAGGAGGGGCCGGCAGGGAGCAACACGCTGTGAGAGGTATTCAGGCATCGTGTGAGGCGCTGTTGTTTTTGCTGGAGTGGAGGTACCATGGGTGCTATCGTGGGGCCGGGAGTGGGTGGCAGACAGTACAGGTGTAGGGGGCCCGGGCCCCAATAGGACCGCAGGAGGCCCCGTAATAGTCTCCCAGTCCTCCCATGTCCTCTCCCCCCACAGTGTCCTCCATCCACCCACAGTGTCCCCCCATAGTGTCCTCCACCCACCCACCCACTCACCCACCGTGTCCTCCATGCACCCACCGTGTCCCCCTGTGTCCTCCACCCACCCACCGTGTCCCCCTGTGTCCTCCACCCACCCACAGTGTCCACCCACCCACAGTGTCCACCCACCCACTGTGTCCCCCTGTATCCTCCACCCACCCACAGTGTCCTCCACCCACCCACCGTGTCCACCCACCCACAGTGTCCCCCTGTGTCCTCCACCCACCCACAGTGTCCCCCTGTGTCCTCCACCCACCCACAGTGTCCCCCTGTGTCCTCCACCCAACCACTGTGTTCTCCACCCACCCACAGTGTCCCCGTGTGTCCTTCACCCACCCACAGTGTCCCCCTGTGCCTTACACCCCCCCACAGTGTCCCCCTGTGTCCACCCACCCACCGTGTCCCCCTGTGTCCTCCATCCACCCACAGTTTCCCCCTGTGTCCTCCACCCACCCACAGTGTCCCCCTGTGTCCTCCACCCACCCACAGTGTCCCCCCTGTGTCCTTCACCCACCTGCAGTGTCCCCCTGTGCCTTACACCCCCACCACAGTGTCCCCCTGTGTCCACCAACCAACCCACCATGTCCCCCTGTGTCCACCCACCCACCGTGTCCCCCTGTGTCCTCCACCCACCCACAGTGTCCCCCTGTGTCCTCCACCCACCCACAGTGTCCCTCTGTGTCCTCCACCCACCCACAGTGTCCCCCTGTGCCTTACACCCCCCTCACAGTGTCCCCCTGTGTCCTTCACCCACCTACAGTGTCCCCCTGTGTCCACCCACCCACCGTGTCCCCCTGTGTCCTCCACCCACCCACAGTGTCCCCCTGTGCCCTCCACCCACCCACAGTGTCCCCTGTGTCCTCCACCCACCCACAGTGTCCCCCTGTGTCCTCCATACACCCACAGTCCCCCTGTGTCCTCCACCCACCCACAGTGTCCCCCTGTGCCTGTAACCCCCCGCCACAGTGTCCCCCTGTGTCCTCCACCCACCCACCATGTTCTTCTGTGTCCACCCACCCACCGTGTCCCCCTGTGTCTTCCACCCACCCACAGTGCCCCCCTGTGTCCTCTACCCACAGTGTCCCCCTGTGTCCTCCACCCACCCACAGTGTCCCCTGTGTCCTCCATCCACCCACAATGTCCCCCTGTGTCCTCCACCCACCCACAGTGTTCCCCTGTGCCTACCCCCCCACAGTGTCCCCCTGTGTCCTCCACCAACCCACGGTGTCCCCCTGTGCCTTCTCCCCCCACGGCTGTCCTGAGAGACACTGTGCTGTGTCTGGAGGATCCCAGTGCTCTACTGTGTGCCCTGTGTTTCGGTTTGTGCCCTGCTATTTGCCCTACTGTGTGCCCCGTGGCCTGTGATGTGCCCTGCTGCGTACCCCCCGGATGTGCCCTACTGTGTGCCACATGCCCTGTGATGTGTCCTTTGCCCTGCTATGTGCCCCATGCCCTCATGTGTACCACCTGATGTGACCTACTGTGTGCCTTGTGATGTGCTCTACTGTGTGCCCCATGCCCTGTGATGTGCTGTGTACTCCCTAATGTGCCCTACTGTGTGCCCCATGCCCTGTGATGTGCTGTGTACTCCCTAATGTGCCCTACTGTGTGCCCCATGCCCTGTGATGTGCCCTGCTGTATACCGCCTAATGTGCCCTGTGACCCATGATGTTTCCTTCTGTGTGCCCAGTGATGTGACCTACTGTGTGCCCCATTGCCCTGTGATGTGCTCTGTGACCTGCTGTGTACTCCCTGATGTGCCCTGTGATGTGCCCTGTGCTTTTCTGTGTACCCCCTGATGTACCCTACCGTGTGCCCCATGCCCTGTGATGTGCCCTGCTGTGTACCGCCAAATGTGCCGTTTCCAATGATGTGCCCTGGGATGTGCCCTACTGTGTGCCCTGTGCTCTGCTGTGTGCCCTACTATGTGCCACATGCCCTGTGATGTGCTGCATGCCCTGCTGTGTACCTCCTGGTGTGCCCTGTGATGTGCCCTGTTGTGTACCCCATGATGTGCCTACTGTGTGCCCCATGCCCTGCTGTGTACCCCCTGATGTTCCCTGTGCCCCCTGTAATGTGCCATGCTGTGATTAATAATGTGCCCTGCTGTGTACAGCATAATAAACCCTGCTGTGTGCCCCGTGATGTGCCCTGCTGTGGGCCCCATGCCCTGCTGTGTGCCCCCCGATGTTCCCTGTGCCCCCTGTGATGTACAATGCTGTGCTCAATAATGTGCCCTGCTGTGTACAGCATAAACCCTGCTGTGTGCCCCATGATGTGCTATGTGTGCCCCATGCCCTGTGCCGTGCTGTGTACCACCTGATGTGCCCTGCTGTGTGTCCTGTGATGTGCCCCATGCCCTGTGATGTTCTCAGTGCCCTTCTGTGTACCCCATAATGTGCCTTCCTGTGTGCCTTGTGATGTGCCCTATTGTGTGCCCCATGCCCTGTGTTGTTCCCTGCTGTGTACCCCTTGATGTGCCCTGCTGTGCGCCCAATTCCCTGTGATGTGCCTGTGCCCTGCTGTGTGCCTTATTGTGTGTCTCATGATTTATGTAGGTGGGGCTTTGTGTAGGTGTGGCTTGCATGTGGATGGGGACAGAGGGGGCCCCATGATCTTCTATTGCCCGGGGGTCCCATGAGTTGTCAGTCCATCCCTGCTGAGTAGGTAAGTATTTCCCCAATTTGACTAGTAACTTGACCATAATTCACTATGTAGGGCCTCAGCCACTTGACCATCGTTCCCTTAATACTTTTTTCACTTCTTACAAGGACACAAACTTCCAAGATGCACAATTGGCAGTATGAGTGCAGATATGACGCAGGCTTTGATTGATCTAGAGCAAATAAACAAGGCTGCCACTGTTTTTCAGAGAAGAATAAGTGATTATGTCAACATGCACGCAAAATTTTAAGTTCATCTGGCCTGAAGTTTTCTTGCAATTGTTGACTCCTGTTTGCAGTTTTAAGATTTCCCATGGTTTTATTATATTAATCCCTGGTTCACATTGATGCTACTTTGAATTTGCACTACTTCACTTGAAGTAGTGCGATTTCGAATTAGCAAGGTGAGTGCAATTTCAGGTGCAACTTGATAGACATTTGTGTGTCTTCATGCGCAGATGTCTATTGAAGTCACACCTGAAATTGCAAAAAGTAGCGCAGGAACTACTTTTGAAAATTGTTGTGGCGCTGTTAAATCAGTGTCGCATTGGATCAGTGCCATTGCCCCAAATAGGCTGCGACTTGTCATGCGATTTGATCTATCAAATCGCATGACAAATCGCTCCAATATGAACCTAGGCTTTATAGTGTCTGAGGTCAGTGTTAAGCCACTCCACTTCTCTTGGTGCACCACCAGGTCCTGTTATCTTTATTTTACGCAGGTTAAAAACGACTGTGTGAATTACTAACCTGGAAAATTACATCATCACCTGTGCCAAAAACAAAAAATATAGATGCATCTAGAGAAGGAGAGTTGTGAAATACTGCCCTAAGTAATGTTTTAATTGTAATCTTTATGTGTTTTTAAGAATCGCAAAGCCAAAAATTGAAGATGCCCACAAATTGGGACACAAGATTTGGAATTCCCTCATGATCCCATGCTTAAAATGTGTGTCTTTCCCTACATCTAGTTTGCTAAACCCCCCAAACACACAGTGGGGATTATTTACTAAAGGCAAATCCACTTTGCACTATAAGTGCAAACTACAAAATTTCAAAAAGACTGTGGGGGTTATTTATGAAAGGCAAATCCACTTTGCACTGCAAGTGCACTTGAAATTGCACTGAAAGTGCACTTGGAAGTGCAGTCGCTGTAAATCTGAGGGGTAGATCTGAAATGAGGGGAGGCTCAGCTGATTTTATCATCCAATCATGTGCAAGCTAAAATGCTGTTTTTTATTTTCCTTGCATGTCCCTCTCGGATCTACAATGACTGCACTTCCAAGTGCACTTTCAGTGCAATTTCAAGTGCACTTTGCACTTGTAGTTTGCACTTGTAGTGCAAAGTGGATTTGCCTTTAGTAAATGACCCCCAGTGTGTCAACATGTGCTATCTGCCATCTCGGGATATCACTGTACGTGTTTTGGGGGTGCCACCCCTTCCTCAAAACGAAAGTAGGTGAGAGGAAGGGGTTGCACCCCCAAAACACGTCCATTGATCCCCCATGATGGGAGCTAGCACATGTTGACACACTGGGGTTTATTTCTGAAAGGTCAATCCACTACGCACTACAAGTGCAAAGCAAGTGCACTTGCAGTGCACTTGTAGTGCAAAGTGGATTGGCCTTTCATAAATAAGCCCCAGTGTGTCAACATGTACTAGCTTCCATCATGGGGGATCAATGGATGTGTTTCGGGGGTGCAACCCCTTCCTCTCACCTACTTTAGTTTTGAGGAAGGGGGTGCACCCCCAAAACGCATACATTGATATCCCGTGAAGGCAGATAGCACATGTTGACACACTGTGTGTTTTGGGGCTTAAGGAAATAACTTGTTTGTACCTACACACACATTTTAGGCAGGGGTTCATAAGGGACATTTAACAGTAATGCCTCTACGTGTAAGTGGCTTCAAATTGTGGCTTTTGGAAGGGTGAGATCGGCCCATCTGAGGAAGGCAACATCAACACAGTTTTGGGATACTAATGTCTCATATGGCCTTCACTTTAGCAAAGTTGAACTTTGTAAGCTTCTGAGTTGGGGATGTGTATACTATGTTTTTAAACATGCCTGTTTAGCCCAAAAAAGGCTAAATAATGGCAAACATACATGTTATACACCAAGATGTTGGTTTGTTCAAAAACCTTTTAGAACGCTCATGTGAATGTGCTTGGAGTAAAATGTTTTATACTAAACAATGTGTGGCTTCTTATTTCAATGTTCAATACCAGTGTATTTGTTAGGTTGGTGTAGTTACAGTGACAATGTGCTCTAAAATGTGGCAAACTCAGGCAATTTTAGGGACTCAAAGCAATTAATTAAAGGAGTTGAAAAAGATGAATATTTTTTATCATTAATGCATTACATACATTAACGACAATAACATTGTGTGTGTGTAGCAGACCAACAGCACAACTTACTAGTTAGCTGAAGAAGAGATTGTCACCCCATGGAGCAAATAAGTTACGTTTGCACTATTGAAGAAAATGGCCAAACTTAAGGCCATTTGAGAACCTAGGAGACAGATAAGAAACACAAACAGTAATTCAAATGAAATTGGAGTTTAGTATCAAATAAAAGTTTTATTCCACATCAGCAACATTTTGCTGCAAAGCCACTGCTCCTCTACCCCCAAAGTACTCCATATGCTTTTGCCGGACATCTCGGGCAGTTTGGGAGGGCAACCCAGTACAGCCACTTTCCAGAGCCATCAACACAGGTTATCCAGCTGGGCCAGACACAGAAAAGTCAACCTCAGTTGGAAGTGAGGCAAGGTAGCTGTTTACATTCCTTCTTCAATAATTGTGGAGGATGCAGCAGCACAAAACAACATGATTCAGCTTGTATTTGGCCAGGTTAATTGCTGTTAGAAAAAGCCTGAACCGACTTGACAGTATTCTAAAAGCATTCTCTACAACTCCTTGGGCACGAGACAGCCTATAGTTGTAGATCCTCTGCTCTGGGGTCAGGTTCCTCATGGGAAATGGCCTCATATGATGTTCCCCCAGAGCAAAGGCCTCATCTGCAGTAAATGCAAAGTTGAGGCCCTCCACAATCTCCTCAGGAGGTGGCAAACGTAAGGTGCCATTCTTTAGCCGATGGTAGAATTCTGTCTGGGCAATCACTCCTCCATCCGAGTTGCGGCAGTTCTTTCCAACATCAAGGTACAGGAATTCATAATTTGCAGACACCACCATTAGCATTACTATACTGCAAAAGCCCTTATAATTAAAATCCCACTGATGGTGGAATTGGGAAGCAACAGCCTGCAATTGCTGTGGGTTGGAAAGAAACTGTGGAGTCAAGCAAGAAAAAAAAAATACTACTTTTGCACATAACATTGCAAGCAGATTAGACACAAACATTATTGGCCAACATAGGTATAACATTTGGACAAGCAATACATAATAAAACAAAAAATGACCCTGAACCCCCCTGATATAACAGAGACATACCTCCATCCCTGGAAAGTATATACAAATAAAAGAAATGGACATGGGACTTTAAATGAGGTCTGTCTCTGTAATAGGGAATAATGTAGCTAAATATATTGTTACATTGATAAACACTCTTGATTGTAACCAATCCCCAATGGGCAGTCCCTATCATGGATATCCCAAACAAATATAACGTGTGTACAATATAGGCACGATATAAACATATTCAATGCGCAATAGTCACATATTTATTCAAGTATAAACAGAGGAACATGATTGGTATTAAAAACAATAGTGAATAAAAGATCTGGTACATAGTTATAATAATCATAGACAGTACATGATAGAATATAAAATTAAACAGAATATACTGAGATGAATTCATCATAATATAAGCCATAAACCTGGCATCCTTGAGTATGGACTCAACGCGTTTCATGGCGTTTAAAGCCAATCGTCAGGAGTAGGATGCTATAAAGATGAACAAAATAAGAAAAAATGAATAACTAGACCTAGGTATAGCGTACAGATACATACAGCTCTATTGAGGGGATAAATTATTGATGGTACTTAACCTGTAGTGTATCTACAAAAACACATGAGCCTGCAGTAGCTAAACATTGTCTCCTCCGGGGTTGAGACAGGAGAACCCAGACCAATGACAGTCCCTCACCGCAACGCCCGGTAGATCGGGCACAACGAGTGGGGGATCACGAGGCCAAACAGCCGGGGGCAGGGGCGGACAACCACCAAACAGGAAGCAGAATAAAAGGTCTAAAAGCCCAAGGTGTATTGATATGCCTGAGTAATGGGTCCATCCATGGAAGGAATGTCCATATGGTGACCCTACAAAATATATAATAACAAGCACACTAAGTATAAGATAATATATTAGGTATATAGGAATAGAAAATGCTAAGAAAAAGGTGTAAATGAATAAGTGTATGAATGTAGGTAAATGTATGTGCTGGTATGTAAAGGTATAATGTATCAGTAAGTGTGTGTAAAGAAACGTATGTATATGTATGTAAGTGGATCTATGGTCCTAGGGAAAAACCCTGTTTACCTGGAGATCTGGTAAAGTTGAATATGACTCGTCCCTTATGGAGAGAGCAAACTGAAGGCAGCCATCGGCTCCCTCCCGGCTGAAATACCCGTGCAAAGGGGGTGGGACCCCGCCAACGTCATGCGTCAACGCAAAACGGCAAGGAGGAGCTTCACATAGCCGTAGCGTGAGCTAGTGAAATACACGCACTGCCCCGGGCAGCGCCTAAAAAGACGCTGTACGGGAAAGTGCGGAGGCATGGCGCCGAGGTGCAGAGGTTAACGCCCACTCCCATCATAAGGTGAGATGGGAGAGGGAGAGAAACTAGGCACCTCGCAACCCCGGAGTGATAACAAGACACCATGGCTAGAATGCAGGGGCTGGAATGTCTCTAAGGCTGTTACACAGAGAAGGAATAGCATTCAGCTGGTATAATAAGCCATTAATAAAAAACTACACTCGTTGTAGGTGTGTGATCAAATAGGTATATACCTAGATCTGATTAATCTGCCTATGCAGACTCAAATAAAAAATGTAAATATAAATATGTATAAACTGCACTAAAACTTAATTCTATGGATATTTGTGAATACTGGATAAATCTAGATACGAATATGTATAAGGTGGGGTAACTGGGGTCACAAATTGAGCTGGGTGTCTTCCACCCTGAGTTCCATTAGGACAAGCAATACATAATAAAACAAAAAATGACCCTGAACCCCCCTGATATAACAGAGACATACCTCCATCCCTGGAAAGTATATACAAATAAAAGAAATGGACATGGGACTTTAAGTGAGGTCTGTCTCTGTAATAGGGAATAATGTAGCTAAATATATTGTTACATTGATAAACACTCTTGATTGTAACCAATCCCCAATGGGCAGTCCCTATCATGGATATCCCAAACAAATATAACGTGTGTACAATATGGGCACGATATAAACATATTCAATGCGCAATAGTCACATATTTATTCAAGTATAAACAGAGGAACATGATTGGTATTAAAAACAATAGTGAATAAAAGATCTGGTACATAGTTATAATAATCATAGACAGTACATGATAGAATATAAAATTAAACAGAATATACTGAGATGAATTCATCATAATATAAGCCATAAACCTGGCATCCTTGAGTATGGACTCAACGCGTTTCATGGCGTTTAAAGCCAATCGTCAGGAGTAGGATGCTATAAAGATGAACAAAATAAGAAAAAATGAATAACTAGACCTAGGTATAGCGTACAGATACATACAGCTCTATTGAGGGGATAAATTATTGATGGTACTTAACCTGTAGTGTATCTACAAAAACACATGAGCCTGCAGTAGCTAAACATAGCCAAAAGTAGTTTGTCTCCTCCGGGGTTGAGACAGGAGAACCCAGACCAATGACAGTCCCTCACCGCAACGCCCGGTAGATCGGGCACAACGAGTGGGGGATCACGAGGCCAAACAGCCGGGGGCAGGAAGCACCACCACCAAACAGGAAGCAGAATAAAAGGTCTAAAAGCCCAAGGTGTATTGATATGCCTGAGTAATGGGTCCATCCATGGAAGGAATGTCCATATGGTGACCCTACAAAATATATAATAACAAGCACACTAAGTATAAGATAATATATTAGGTATATAGGAATAGAAAATGCTAAGAAAAAGGTGTAAATGAATAAGTGTATGAATGTAGGTAAATGTATGTGCTGGTATGTAAAGGTATAATGTATCAGTAAGTGTGTGTAAAGAAACGTATGTATATGTATGTAAGTGGATCTATGGTCCTAGGGAAAAACCCTGTTAGGTATAACATTTATTTAAATGAGTGTTTAAAGACAAAAGTATAAGGTCAATGTATCAGATTCCTCCCCCTCTCTGGTGGCCCATCCTAAAAAAAATTATGGTGTGTGGGGGGGGGGGAATGGGTAGATGTTTTGGACAGGTAACCCTCTCCACTTCCATGAGAGCTGAATGCCTAAATAATGTGTGATACTTTGGCCAGCCCCTCCTTACTTACACTGTTGGCAGCCCACTGGACATGAAAGAAGTGTCATAATCCAAAAATATGGATACACACTGTCCAAATGGAAGCACATTTTTACATTCATAAATGACCTATCAAGATAATAGGAGAAAAAAACTTTCAACAGTATTATTTGAAGGGATTCAGGCAGGCCCTTGCACTGCATACTTTGGTGAATTCACCCACAAATATGACCACAAAATAGTTATAGTGTGTATGGGTTTGGCAAAATCAGCAGATAGATTATTGATATTGGTTGACTTAGCATTTGAGGGGATTCCAAATGAGTTTGGGCCCCCAAAAAAATGGCCTCTTGCACTCTGGTGCCAAGTACCGCAAGGTGGCGATGTGCCTTTGCTTGGGAGTAATGGCTTGCCGCATGCATGTGTTCTGCTTACTAATATAGGGGGTAAGCAAAGCCAATAGACGGTGAAAGCAGGGGTCCGTCATCTGGAGATAATTCCTGAAATCATCAGGATTATTCTCCTGGAGCTCCCGCAGCAAAGGCATATGACAGAATTGGTCATGATTAAGCAACCAATTCTTGGTCCAAGAACTCCTCCCCCCCGTTCCTGGACTGGACTTGGGTCAAAGCAATAACTCCAAGCCCAATAATAGCATGATCTCTCCAACGAGAACGGCTAATGGCTAGTAGACAAACGCCCGTTCAGAACGAATTGACAAGAACGCACTGAAAATCAGAAAGGACCTGACAAGCACGACCTGGAAATCAGAAAGGACCTGACAAGCACGAAGCTGAAAAGCGCGAATTGACACTCACCAGATCTCTACTAACAGGAGATTAGCAGAAGGAGACCAAAGGGTGGCGCATAACTAGTGAACTTCCTTAATATCAGCTCACAGTAGGTCTAGTACAACACTACGTTCGTAATTGTTGGCCAACATTTGTGTGGCCGTGTGTACGCAAGACTAGTTTGGGCCAACGCCCTTCGGACAAAATTCCATGGTTTTATTGGCAAACAATCCGATCGTGTGTACGAGGCTTTAGGCTTTATAACCAGGAAAACAGGAGCAGAACAAATAACAGGAACAAATAACAGAAGGCTTTGGAGGTTCCCCTATGAGAGGCAATGGACATTGGGGTTAATTTACTAAAACTGGAGAGTGCACAATCTGGTACAATTCTGAATAGAAACCAATCAGCTTCCAGTTTTTTTGTCAAACCTTAATAGAACAAGCTGAAATTATAATCCAATTGACTACCATGCACAGCTGCACCAGATTTTGCACTCTCCATTTTTAGTAAATCAACCCCAATGTCTACTTACCATGACTACCTTTTTGGACACCTACTCTTTAACCAGCAATCAGAAACAATCAAAGTACATGGTATTCACCACATTGTGGGACCCAGACCTGACAATCTGGCTAGGCCGTGTGATGGCCTCTATTGTGTACACATATAGTAAACAAAGGCGTAAGGGGGAAAGCATGAGGAAGTAGGAGTAGGGGTGTTGCTAGGTCTACAAAAGATCTAGGGCTAGAGCCCATACCAGCAAAGTAAAGAAAGTCATACGCTTGGGCGGGCATACACATGTATATAATATACATGTGTGTGTGTGTGTGTGTGTGTGTGTATCTATCTATCTATCTATCTATCTATCTATCTATCTATCTATCTATCTATCTATCTATCTATCTATCTATCTATCTATCTATCTATATATAGATATATCTATATATCTATATATATATATACATTATATAATATCATAACATCAGGGTCCCCAGAGCCCACCTCATTACATTAGGAGTCCCCAGAGAACCTCCCCTTACATCAGGATCTCCAGAGAGCCCCTACTTACATCAGGATCCCCAGAGAGCCCGATGGCACCCAGCACCTACTCAGCACACTTACACTCCAGCGAAGTACAACCCCTACAATGCACGTTGCAGCATGCTGCGGAAAATGTCATACATGCAATTTCTGCTCCACTATGGTGCAACAGGTCAGCCATTCAAATGAACAGGCTGCATTAAAGCAATGCATGTTAACACATATGTACTTAGGGCTGATTCACACCAGAACACCGTTCCTGGAGCATTCTGGTTTTGCAGCCCATTCAACACACTGGAACATGGAAAAAAATAACCACTACTTTTTCAAAATGCACTTGCGACATGTTTGGGGTGCCATTAGCAATTCATTGGCACCCGCACGCATATTGCAAAGGCAGCGCAGTCACCTGTGGTGTGGGAAACGCATACAGAAGGAGCCTTTCCCATACCATGTCTTTGTGTGAACTGGCCCTCAAAGTGTATGTATATTCAAAAAATGTTCTTTTTTAGTTTTGAGTAGAGTAGATAAGGAGTTAGAAGCCCTGTCAAGTTTCTGTTGCTGTCTATGTCCCCACTGGGGATTCATCCTCTATGTGTCCTGGTGACCACTGTTCCAGAGAAGCAATGGGCCATCAGTGAGGACCGCTGTTCTGTTTGCAACCATCTAAGGGACACCATATACGCTACAATCCGATTGTGCTATCAACTTCACATTTACCAAAGCTTTGATTCGATAGATTAGGTAGGTCATCATATTACAGACAGGTCTTTCCACTATATAGTTATTGGTCGATCTAAAGGAGTTTGTACCATCCAGGTGTAATGTGTTTGGTGAGCTTAAAAGGGGAAACTTCCCATTTTGGAAAGATTTCATTTCACTTCCTGGGGCCTTTTTAGAGGTGTTTCACAGGTGATGCATAAATACCACACCACTGTGTGTATTGTAGGGCAGCTGCGGCACAGCCCCATACACTTTAAATACCACCTACCAAATGCAACAGGCTGTGCATCCCTTCATGGCTGCATGCCCTTCTCTAGGTGAGCAGTTGGTGTTGATAAAATCATAGCTCAATTGTCTGTTTTGGTCTCTCATATGAATGAGCCCTTAGAAAATGAATATACTGTGTGGTAAATTTTTCAGCTAATGCTGTGCCATTCCAGACAGCCATATACAGTGAGGAACTCAGTAGCAGGGTCAATGGTAATTACAGTTAGGTCCATATGTATTTAGACACAGGTACAATTTTCATACTTTTGCCTCCGTATGTCACCAGAATAAAATAAAAATAAAACAAGCTAAATGAATTTGAAGTGCAGACTTTAGCTTTAATTCAAGGGATTGTACATGGATATCAAGTACAAATGTTAGGAATGCAACCATATTTATACACAGTCCCCCCATTTTCAGGGGCTCAAATGTAATTGGACAAATTAATATAATCGTAAATAAAATGTTCATTTGTAATATTTTGTTGAGAATCCATTACTGGCAATGACTGCCTGAAGGTTGGAACCCATGGACATTACCAAAGACTGGGTTTCCTCCTTTCTGGTGCTTTGCCAGGCTCTAACTGCAGCTGTCTTCTGTTGTTCTTTGTTTCTGGGTCTTTCTGCCTTTAGTTTTGCCTTCAGCAAGTGAAATGCATGCTCAATTGGGTTGAGATCAGGTGATTGACCATTGCAGAATATTCCACTTATTTTCCTTCAAAAGCTCCCGAGTTGCTTTACAGTGTGTTATGGATCATAATCCATCCGTACCATGAAGCGCCGTCCAATCAACATTTGGCTGAATCGGGCTGACAGTATATCTCTAAAAAATACAGAATTACCGTATTTATCGGCGTATAACACGCGCCGGCGTATAACACGCACCCCAAGTTTAGGAGGGAATTTTAAGGAAAATAACTTTTAGGAAGGAAGTTTAAGGAAAAAAAACTTACATTTAAATGCCCATCAATGCAGCGTTATCGGTGTCCATCTGCAGCCTTGTCAGTGCAGCTTTGCCCCAGTGCAGCCATGTCCCAAGTGCAGCCATGTCCCCAGGGGTCAGTGCAGCCTTGTCCCCAGTGCAGCCTTGTCCCCAGTGCAGCCATGTCCCCAGTGCAGCCATGTCCCCAGTGGTCAGTGCAGCCTTGTCCCCAGTGCAGCCATGTCCCCAGTGCAGCCATGTCCCCAGTGCAGCCATGTCCCCAGTGGTCAGTGCAGCCTTGTCCCCAGTGCAGCCATGTCCCCAGTGCAGCCATGTCCCCAGTGGTCAGTGCAGCCTTGTCCCCAGTGCAGCCATGTCCCCAGTGGTCAGTGCAGCCTTGTCCCCAGTGCAGCCATGTCCCCAGTGGTCAGTGCAGCCTTGTCCCCAGTGCAGCCATGTCCCCAGTGCAGCCATGTCCCCAGTGGTCAGTGCAGCCTTGTCCCCAGTGGTCAGTGCAGCCTTGTCCCCAGTGCAGCCATGTCCCCAGTGGTCAGTGCAGCCTTGTCCCCAGTGCAGCCATGTCCCCAATGGTCAGTGCAGCCTTGTCCCCAACATACACCGCCGCCGACATACACAAGTTACACTGTGTATTTTTAAATATGGCGCCGCGGAGTTCGGAGGGACTCGGGGGCGCTCGTTCAGCTGAACGAGCGCCGCCGAGAACACAGTGACTGGGCGGAGCCGAGATACACATAGCCGAGGGTTCTTGGCTATTCTCGGCGCCGCTCACAGTCACGCCCAGTCCCTATGATGGACATAACAGAGGTCCAATGGCGGGACTGGGCGGGACTGTGAACGGCGCCGAAAAGAGCCGAGAACCCTCAGCTATGTGTATCTCGACTCCGCCCAGTCACTGTGTTCTCGGCGGAGCTCGTTGAGCTGAACGAGCGCCCCCGAGTCCCTCCGAACTCCGCGGCGCCCTATTTAAAAATACACGCTATGTGAATGTCGGCGGCGATCGCAGCGATCGCTCCGATAGTTCACAAAATAGCGGGGATCGACGTATAACACGCACCCACGATTTTCCCCTGATTTTAAGGGGAAAAAAGTGCGTGTTATACGCCGATAAATACGGTAATCTGCCTGCTTCTGTCCTCTGTCACATCATCAATAAACACCAATGTCCCAGTGCCACTGGAAGCCATGCATGCCCATGCCATCACACTGCCTCCAACATGTTTTACAGATGATGTTGTGTGCTTTGGATCATGTGCTGTTCCAAGCCTTCTCCACACTTTTTTCTTCCCCTCATTCTGGTACAGATTAATCTTTTTTTTTTTTTTTTTTTTTTTTTTTCCTTGTCAAAAGAAGTTTATTGAGTATACAATGTTATAAAGATACATAAAGTAAGTTTACAAGGATCTATAAAGTAAGCTCATTGTTTTACAGTAGGGTTTATATAGGTAAATATCATGAAATTTCAAATATTAAACATTGGGTTCACGTAAACCTAAATTAAAGATATATATCATTTCCTTAGTTACTTTTGTAGGTATTTAAATGATTTATACCTACTATACATATTGTTTACAAGTAGAGTGTATATAGGTCAAACAAATTCTGATAATGAGCTTTAATCGTAAGGTGGAGAAAAGGAAAGAGAAAGAAGAAAAAGGGTTGAAAGGTAGAGGTATGGTCCACAAGGTTGTCCCGCTCGTCAGTTTATTATTATTTTTAGTTTTCTTTGAAGCCTTAGAATGGGTGTCTCTGTAAGTCATTTAATCTGTTACCATGGCAACAGGACAGAGTTATTGAAGTTTGACAGCAACTGTTGTTTTATCCAAGGATGCCAAAGTTTTTCAAATTTTGGAATTTGATTTTGATCGATGGCTACCATCTTAGCATGGGACATTGTATTATTCATTCTGTGAATTGTTTCTGCTAGTACCAATGTAGGAGATTTCCATGCCTTGGCCACTGTTTGTTTTGCAGCCGTTATTAGTTGGATCATAAGTTTGAATTGAGAGAGTGTTAACCATTCCGGTTTTAGATTAAGTAAAGTTAAATATGGATCTGGTTGTATTATTTTTTTAAATATTTTAGATGCAATCACGAAGACTTCCTTCCAGAAGGTTTGGATTACTGGGCATGTCCACCATATGTGTAAATATGTGCCTATTTCTGGGCATCCTCGAAAACAATGAGCTGAGGTATTAGGTGAATATTTTGCCACTCTAGCGGGTACAAGGTACCAGCGAGTTAGGACTTTATAATTTGTCTCCAGTGCTAAGATGTTGGGTGAAGATGACTTAGATGTGAGCCATATGTTAGACCAGTCCGTGTCTTCTAAAGTTCGTCCCAGGTCCTCCTCCCACCTCTGAACGTAAGAGGGTCTATTAAGATTTGCTACTCCATATAATTGATTATTAAGTGATGAAATTGTACCTTTAGCAAATGGATCTTTTGTACAGATTGATTCAAAAATGGATAATTGGGATAATGGTGTATCCCCCTTTAGGAATGGTGTATAGAAATTTTTGATTTGGAGATATCTAAATATCTCAGAGTTTGGTAGATCATATTTTTCTCTAAGCGATGGGAATGAAAGGAATGATTTAGATGCTATGAAGTCATTTAGTGTCTGAATGCCTGATGTTGTCCAAGCTTTAAAAGAATTTGGGTAGATCCATGCCGGATAAAAGGCCGGATTTCTGATAAAAGAAAGGAGAGGATTGTGTGGAGATTGTAACTGATATTTGGTTTTTAGTTTATCCCAGAGAGATAAGAAGTGTTTAGTTATGGGATTATGAATTTTAAAGCGGTCTTTAGGATCAAGCCATAATAAATTTGATATTAATAGAGGGTCATTTTCTGTTTTGCATGGTATTTGGACAGACTGGCCAAATGTGCTGCTCTGTAGTAGTTAGTAAAATTAGGGTATCCCAGGCCTCCTTTATTTTTGGGAAGATGTAGTGTGTGTATAGGTATACGTGGTTTAGAAGAGCCCCATATAAACAAAGTTGCTCTTTTTTGTACTATTCTCAAAAAATAGGAAGGAATTGGAATAGGGAGGACTCTGAATAGATAAAGCAATTTGGGTAGAATAGTCATTTTGATTGCATTAATCTTCCCTATCCAGGATAAAGGAAGTTGCGACCATTGTTTTATTAGATTTGTGATCTGTCTTAATACAGGAGGATAATTGGTTGAGAATAAGTCAGAATGAGATGCTGTTAAATGAATTCCAGGATATGGGATTGATTTTTCTGCCCATGTGAATGGGAGTGCAGCCCTAGCTGGGATCAATTCCATGTTTGTGAGTGAAATATTAAGCACTAGGCATTTCTTAGGATTAATCATAAGGCCGGATAGGGCTGCAAATCCATCAAGAGCTGGTATTAAGTTAGGACCAGAGACCTGTGGTGATGATAGAAAAAGTAATATATCGTCTGCAAATATACATAATTTGTGTGTAATACCTCCTACTTCAATGCCAGTTATAGTTTGGTTTGTTCTGATGTATTGTGCCATGGGTTCGAGTATAAGGGCAAATAATAAGGGAGATAATGGGCAACCCTGTCGGGTACCTCTTTCGATATTAAAGGCTTCAGATTTGTATCCAGCATATTTTATATAGGCTTTGGGTTTATTATATAATGCTTTGATCCATGTTAAAAAGTGGGGTCCAAAACCCCATTTTTGTAATGAATATTGCATATATTGCCAGGATACTGTGTCAAATGCCCTCTTAATATCAAGAGATAGAAAACATAAAGGGATTTTCCGTTTTTTAGCAATATGTGCCAATAACACTGCCCTGCGTATATTATCGCCTGCCTGTCTATTTGGCATGAAGCCTACTTGATCTCTATGTATTAATTTTCCTATAATGCTATTGAGGCGTTTTGCTATTATTTTTGCTAATAATTTAATATCGAGGTTTAACAGAGAGAGAGGCCGATAATTCACACAGGAAGTATCATCAGAAAGGGGTTTTGGGATCATACAAACAATTGCCATTAGTGTTTCTTGCCGAAAAGAATGTCCATCTAGAAGTTTGTTAAAAGTTTCAGTGAGAATGGGAGAGAGTATTTCTGAGAATGTTTTATAGTATAAAGCCAAATAGCCGTCTGGGCCTGGTCTTTTGTTAAGTTTTAGGTCTTTTATGGCGTTAGCAACTTCATCTATAGTTATAGGCTCATCCAAACTGCTTTTTTGATTCTGAGATAACTCAGGTAAGGTTATTTTTGAGAAGAAGGATTCAGCCTCTGTAGGATTAAATTCATTGTTTGTCTTGTATAAAGTTGCGAGATGTGAGTGAAATTTATGGACTATTTTAACTGGATTACAAGTGTAAACATTTTTTGATAATTTCAAACGTATTGGTTTGAAAGATTTGTTAGTTGAATTTAATGCCCGAGCCAAATATGTACCTAGTTTGTTTGTATTCATGTAGAAATTGTGTTTGGAGCCTTTGAGGGATTTATCAACTGACTCAGTGAGAAATAGATCGTATTCCAATCTAGATTTTTCCAGATGAGATTTTGTACTCTGAGATGGATTACCTTGAAATGATATGTAGGCTGCATTAAAATTGAGTTCTAGTTTTTTTGCTAGATTTTTGCGTTCCCGTTTAAATAGTGCCATTTGTCTTTGTATTGTACCACGCAAGACAGGCTTATGAGCTTCCCAAAGTGTTATTGGGGAGATGTCTGTTGTATTATTAATTGATATGTATTCCTTTAAAGCTTGTTCAATGGCCATCTGATGTAGTGGGTGTTTGAGCATTATGTCCGGTAAGTACCACGTTGGGTCATGCGCTTTTGGTATGGCTGAGGCTATAGTAGTGTATACTGCATTATGGTCAGACCACGGAATCGGAATTATATCTGATGCAATCATTTCTGGTATCATTCCTATTGTTAGAAAAATATGATCTATTCTGGTGAAGGTTTGATGAGGGTGCGAGAAATAAGTGAATTTCTTTTTCATTGGGTTACTTTCTCTCCACAAATCTACCAGATTGTATTTGGAAAGAAGTTGAGAAAAAGGTAATCTAGAGGTTATTTTGGATGGTGTAAAAGGTGATTTATCTAGAAATGGGAGGAGGACCTGGTTCGAATCCCCACACATTATCACTGTTCCTATTTTGTGTGTATTAATCACTTGTAATATATGTGAGAGGAATGGTGTAGGTTGTTTGTTAGGAGCGTAGTAGGAAATCACCATGATTGCTGTATCCATTATATAACCCATGAGTATCAGGTATCTACCTTCTGGGTCTTTAATTTCTGATGATAAGGTGAATGGTGTGGATCGGTGAAATGCAATTAGAGTTCCCCTTTGCTTGGTACAGGCAGAAGCCGTGTAAATTTGTTGATAAAAAGGAGAAATATATTTTGGAGTAGAATCTTTGGTGAAGTGTGTTTCTTGGAGGCATACTATGTGAGCCTTCTTGTTATGGAAAGTACGGAAGGCTTTGGTCCTTTTTTGAGGGACATTTATTCCCTGAACATTCAGGGAAAGTATATTCAGTGGTGCCATGGCAACAGATCAAATAGTTTTGACTTACTTTTTGTTATGCAGAGCTGACTGCGCAGATCAACCTGTGTGGACTGAAGAGATGAATAGATAGAAAAGAAACCAGTGAATTCTGGAGTAAAGAGTAAACAAAAAACATATGAGATTAGATGATACATTGTATAAATTATTTTTTGCAAGTAATCACAATTTACCCGTGAAAGAGAATAAATCTCTCTCTCAGGGGAATAAGTGCCTTCGTCACACTCCCACATAATATGGTTGGGAGAATGAGGAGGGCTAATGGGGGTACACGGATCTTCCGCTTACAGGAGAGAAGGGCTATGTCAAAAGACATCAAAATGATGTTTCATTAATTGGAGTGCAGAATATAGTTTTTGTTGAAATTATTTATTCCAGGGTGGTTGTATATGGTTAGTCTTGCCCTAGGCTAAATAATTCAGTTAGAAAGGTACTGTTAATAACTTTAGTATTGATGAAGATAGTTTGAATTATTTTGGGATTTTAACCCTTTTAGAGTAAACAATTACATATTTTATTCATATGTAACTGTTTAGATATGTTAACTCATAAAATTGAGGTTGTATTGCTTCAGATTAGAATAAACAAAAACATAATTCTAGGAACTAGTTAGGTAATAATATATTTGTTTTAAGAAAAGAAAGAAAAAGCTTCCATTACTTCTGGATTATTGAACATATTTGTCCTAAAAAGTAATAAATCTATTGTTATTACCTGATAATATATAACTGAACAAGAATTTCCTTATTTCACTTATATATTCTAAGGCTATATGAATCAGAAGTATTAAGAAATATAACTGGAATGTAACATGATCCCACACAGTGTGTGACTATCAGAATGCAGTTACATTCAGTTATAAATATAGGTTTTTTATAGAGAACCATCTCTTAGTATAATAAATGAAGAGATATCAGGAATTAGGATGTCAGTCCATTGAATCTTCTTGGTCCATGGATGATGTGGCATAACGGCCTCTTTTGTGAGAATGATGATTCCCATTTTGTTCTGAAATTTTCTGGGTGCTGCCTGAAGGTGAAGATGATGCCATTCTTCTGCGTGTGGGAGTGTTGCTGCTTGTGGGTTCTGTCAGATTTAATTTTAAAAGGGTTTATTGTAGTTCATCTGCTGATCTGCTTCTGTAAATTGTACCTTGGTAGTTAAATCTGACTGAAAAGGGGAAGCCCCATTGATACATAATGTTGTGGCGTTGCAGTTCCATTAGTTGGGGTTTCATGGATCGTCTTTTAGTAATAGTAAGTTGGGATAGGTCAGCAAAAATTTGATAATTGTGTCCTTGAAAATTAAGTTCCTTTTTTTCTCTTGCAGCAATTAGTATTTGTTCTTTCGTTCTGTAATAATGAAATTTTGTGATTATATCACGTGGGGGTCCATCTTTCGTTTTGGCTGTGAGGGCTCTGTGTACTCTGTCCAGTTCTAAACGTTCAATAGGGATATCTGGCTTTAGTTCTTGTAATAGAGCAGTAATAGTAGATTGCAGGTCTGTCACAGTTTCAGGTATTCCCCTTATGCGCAAGTTTGAACGTCTGGCTCTATTTTCGTAATCTTCGAGCTTAGTTTGAAGTATTAAATTCTCTTTTTTTAATTGTTCTAATTCTGTTATATTTTCTTGGGTTGTAATTTCAATTTCATCCATTTTTATTTCTAAGGCTGCGGTGCGGTTTCCCAGCTCTCTTATTTCTTTGGTTAGGCTTTTTGTTATTTGGTCTGAGGTTTGTTTTAAAGCCTTATGAAGCATCTTTTCAAATTGTAATAATATTACTGGGGATGCTGAGGAGGCTTGTGGAGAAGTTTGTGAGAGGATTTGTTCTGTATCTGACTCAAATAGAGAGTCTTGCTGTGACATTTTCTGTCTGTGAGAGCGCCCTGGTGCTGTATATTGTGAGGTGACTGGAGCTGCTTCAGCTGCAGTGAGTGCCTGTGAGCTCTTTGTGAGGTGATTTTTATTTCTGCCACGGTTTCCTCCCAGTACCATATTTCCTGCCCAAACTTTCACAGTTTGTTCCCTGGGGCAAAAAGGTTCAAATGGATACCTTTTGAGCCTGCAGGCTCCGCTTTGTCCTTCTCTTCTCTCCTCAGCGGTGTGGAGCTCTAACAATGCATGTCTGCTCCGCTAGGCTCCGCCTCCTGCCCCCCTTATTTTGGGATTTTAACCCTTTTAGAGTAAACCATTACATATTTTATTCATATGTAACTGTTTAGATATGTTAACTCATAAAATTGAGGTTGTATTGCTTCAGATTAGAATAAACAAAAACATAATTCTAGGAACTAGTTAGGTAATAATATATTTGTTTTAAGAAAAGAAAGAAAAAGCTTCCATTACTTCTGGATTATTGAACATATTTGTCCTAAAAAGTAATAAATCTATTGTTATTACCTGATAATATATAACTGAACAAGAATTTCCTTATTTCACTTATATATTCTAAGGCTATATGAATCAGAAGTAATAAGAAATATAACTGGAATGTAACATGATCCCACACAGTGTGTGACTATCAGAATGCAGTTACATTCAGTAATAAATACAGGTTTTTTATAGAGAACCATCTCTTAGTATAATAAATGAAGAGATATCAGGAATTAGGATGTCAGTTCATTGAATCTTCTTGGTCCATGGATGATGTGGCATAACGGCCTCTTTTGTGAGAATGATGATTCCCATTTTGTTCTGAAATTTTCTGAGTGCTGCCTGAAGGTGAAGATGATGCCATTCTTCTGCGTGTGGGAGTGTTGCTGCTTGTGGGTTCTGTCAGATTTAATTTGAAAAGGGTTTGTTGTAGTTCATCTGCTGATCTGCTTCTGTAAATTGTACCTTGGTAGTTAAATCTGACTGAAAAGGGGAAGCCCCATTGATACATAATGTTGTGGCGTTGCAGTTCCATTAGTTGGGGTTTCATGGATCGTCTTTTAGTAATAGTAAGTTGGGATAGGTCAGCAAAAATTTGATAATTGTGTCCTTGAAAATTAAGTTCCTTTTTTCTCTTGCAGCAATTAGTATTTGTTCTTTCGTTCTGTAATAATGAAATTTTGTGATTATATCACGTGGGGGTCCGTCTTTCTTTTTGGCTGTGAGGGCTCTGTGTACTCTGTCCAGTTCTAAACGTTCAATATGGATATCTGGCTTTAGTTCTTGTAATAGAGCAGTAATAGTAGATTGCAGGTCTGTCACAGTTTCAGGTATTCCCCTTATGCGCAAGTTTGAACGTCTGGCTCTATTTTCGTAATCTTCGAGCTTAGTTTGAAGTATTAAATTCTCTTCTTTTAATTGTTCCAATTCTGTTATATTTACTTGGGTTGTAATTTCAATTTCATCCATTTTTATTTCTAAGGCTGCGGTGCGGTTTCCCAGCTCTCTTATTTCTTTGGTTAGGCTTTTTGTTATTTGGTCTGAGGTTTGTTTTAAAGCCTTATGAAGCATCTTTTCAAATTGTAATAATATTACTGGGGATGCTGAGGAGGCTTGTGGAGAAGTTTGTGAGAGGATTTGTTCTGTATCTGACTCAAATGGAGAGTCTTGCTGTGACATCTTCTGTCTGTGAGAGCGCCCTGATGCTGTATCTTGTGAGGTGACTGGAACTGCTTTAGTTGCAGTGAGTGCCTGTGAGCTCTTTGTGAGGTGATTTTTATTTCTGCCACGGTTTCCTCCCAGTACCATATTTCCTGCCCAAACTTTCACAGTTTGTTCCCTGGGGTAAAAAGGTTCAAATGCATACCTTTTGAGCCTGCAGGCTCCGCTTTGTCCTTCTCTTCTCTCCTCAGCGGTGCGGAGCTCTAACAATGCATGTCTGCTCCCGGTACAGATTAATCTTAGTTTCACCCGTCCAAAGAATGCTTTTCCAGAACTGGTCTGGCTTTTTTAGATGTTTTTTGGCAAAGTCTAATCTGGCTTTTCTATTCTTCAGAGTGATTTTCACCTTGTGGTGAACCCTCTGTATTTGCTCTTGTGAAGTCTTTTCTTGATTGTAGACTTTAACAATGATAAGCCCACCTCTTGGAGAGTGTCCTTCACTTATCTGGATGTTGTGAATGGGCTTTTCTTTACCATAGAGAGGATCCTGCAATCATCCACCACTGTTGTCTTCCGTGGACGTCCAGGCCTTTTTATGCTGCTGAGCTCACCAGTGCATTTTTCTTTCCTCAGAATATATCACACTGTTGATTTGGCCACTCCTAATGTTGCTGCTATCTCTCTGATGGATTTGTTTTGTTTTTTGAAGCCTTACAATGGCCTGTTTCACTTGCATGGACAGCTCTTTTGAACGCATGATGTAGGTTCACAGCAATAGATTCCAAATGCAAATACCATATCCAGACCTTTTACCTGCTTAATTGATGAATAAATAACGAAGGAGTAGCCCACACCTGGCCATGAAACAGCTTTTGATTCAATTGTCCAATTACTTTTGGTCGCTTGGAATAGGGGGGTGGCTATTCTTAAGAGCTGTAGTTCAGAAACCCTTCCCCTGATTTGGATGCACATACCCTCAAAATAAACTTGAGAGTGTGTACTTTCAGCCCATATTTATTATATAACTATAGCCTGAGTATGTTTTGGTAGATACCTGAAAAAATCGAAAATTGTGCCTGTGTCCAAATATATATGGACCTAACTGTATTTGGGTATGTGGCTGCCATTCACAGGGGTAGGGCAATTAAAGGACAGCTTCACAAAAAGTGACATTGTCCTTTAATTGTGTAGTATAGCTGGCTAAACTCAGGGTAGCTATGAAGGGTAACCTAAGGTTTGGACCAATCTCAGGGCAGCTATAAAGGGTGACCTAAGGTTCGGACCATTCTCAGGGCAGCTATGAAGAGTGACCTAAGGTTCGGACCATTCTCAGGGCAGCTATGAAAGGTGATCTAAGGTTTGGACCATTCTCAGGGCAGCTATGAAAGGTAACCAAAGATTCGGACCATTCACAGGGATCTGTGAGAGCTCTTGTATTTAGAGCAGGCCATACAGAATTATATTTGAAAATGTTTCTTGTAAGAACATTCGTTTGAAATTCTAATCATTAGTGGGGGTCAAACATTTATTTTCAGCCATAGTGATGAGAAAATTCATAGGAGAAGGATGGAAAATGTTTCTGGAATACCTAACTTTCCAACGCAGAGTATACACAAGTAGGATTTCAATGGACAATTTCTTGTTGTAAGAACATTCATTTGATTGTCTAACCATTAGTAGGGTTGCCTCTATATCCCTTTAAAACCAAACAAATATTACACAGGTTGTGAGGCTAATTTAATGTAGACAAGGCACAAAGTGAATTTAATTACCACCTTAATCAGCCACAGAACCTGTTTAACCACTTCCATATAGGGCATTTTCACCCCCTTCCTGCCCAAGCTAATTTTCAGCTTTCAGCGCTGTCGCACTTTGAATGACAATTGCGCTGTCATACTACACTGTACCCAAATGAAATTTTTATCATTTTTTCCCCACTAATAGAGCTTTCTTTTGGTGGTATTTGATCACCCCTGCGGTTTTGACAAGTTTGAAAAAAACACAATATTTTTTACTTTTTGCTATAATAAATACCCAAATTTTTTTTTTTAAACAAATTTTTTCCTCAGTTTAGGCCGATACGTATTCTTCTACATATTTTTGGTAAAAAATATCACAATAAGCGTATATTTATTGGTTTGCGCAAAAGTTATAGCATCTACAAAATAAGGGGAATAGATTTATAGCATTTTATTATTATTTTTTTTTTTACTAGTAATGGCGGCGATCTGCGATTTTTATCATGACTGCGATATTGCGGCAGACACATCGGACAATTTTGACACATTTTTGGGACCATTCACATTTATACAGCGATCCTTGCTATAAAAATGCATTGATTACTGTATAAATGTGACTGGCAGGGAAGGGGTTAACCAGGAGGGGGCGCTGTAGGGGTTAATGTATTGCTAGGGAGTGATTATAACTGTGGGGGGAGGGGATTCACAAGGGGAGGAGACCGATCGGTGTTCCTCTGTACAAGGAACACACCATCGGTCTCCTCCCATCTGACAGGACGTAGATCTGTGTGTTTACACACACAGATCCATGGTCCTGCTCGGTTACCAGGCAATCGCGGGTGCCCGGCGGACATCGCGGCCGCCGGGCACGCGCACCGGGACCCAAGTGATGCGAGCGATGCGCCCCCTGGGCTGCCTGGAAGGCTGCGCTGTCATATGATGGCGGCCCAGAACAACAGCTGCACCGTCGGGCAGCAAGTGGTTAAGTAATATGTGTTCAGTTTTATAGGGATGAGGAGGCAACCCGAACCATTAGTGGGGTCAAATCGATATTTGTTTTTATTGCACTGATGAGAAAATAAAAAATAAAAACCGCAGAGGTGATCAAATACCCCCAAATGAAAGCTCTATTTGTGGGGAAAAAATTACATACATGTTATTTGTGTACAGCGCTGCACGACCGCGCAATTGTCAGTTAAAGTAATTCAGTGCTGTATTGCAAAAAATGGCCTGGTCATGAAGGGGGGGGTAAATGTTCCAGAGGGCAAGTGGTTAAATAGGCAGATCCCCATTCTGTGTAGTTTACCGGCGATCGGTGGGTGCTGGAGAACACAGAGTTCCCGACACCCGCAGATTGACTTCTGCTGTGAATTGTCACAATTGTCAATTGTCTTCCTCCTGCATCCTGTTGCTCCTCCTCTGCTTAATTCCCGCAGAATTTTGCTTACAGGCATTTCTCATCCATTACCCTGTAAGGAATGAGGACATCACTCATGACTGTGTAAGGTTGATGTTCCCAGAACTCCTCTCCTCCTGCACAAAGCTTATCCTGAAGTAAAGTAATGTCACATCTTCTTGTATAAGCAAAAAGGACCCACTCTGAATAAATCCTTAAGCTGGCTCTGATTGCTCACTGCTACTAGGCCAGAGGCCTGCAGCACCTCTCCCCGGAGGCCTAGTAGTTTAAAAGCACATGTTGTATGGTGGACTACTGTTCCCAGCCAGCCCAGCTTGCAAATCCTGTGCCCTCAGGCCACATTGATTTGACACATATCTCCACAGTCTTTCCCCTGATCCAGGACTCCCCATCATTTACCGTGTAATGATGAAGACTTTGCTGATGACCGTGTAAAAGCAAAGTTCCCTCACAGACTTCCTGGCACATCCAGCCCTCCACTGTGGTACACCACCCTTTCTCTGCCCTGAGTCCTTCATGGAGAACTTGACCAGACCATACATTCTGACAGCTTCACCTGCCCCTCTGCTCCAGGAGTTCTTTACAAATAACCGTGTAATGGTAAAGACATTGCCAATGACTGTGTAATGGCAAAGTTCCTTCACAGCTCTCCCTGGGCCTCCTCCTGCGATCGGTGCACCCCCCCTCAGATGGGGGTGCCCTCCTGCTGGTGTCTAGTATTCCATCCTCCACTTCACTCAGCCGACAACTCCTCCCCAGTGGCATGTTACCTCAGCTTATATAGGAGGCACGCCCCCTGCCAATACCAGTTGGGGAAATGAGCTGTCTGCCACTCCAGTCCCCCCTTCCCCTCTTCCAGAACATTCTCCCTGGAAGCAGGGGAGGTGCCTCAGAACTATAGCACAGGTGGTCACACCCACTGCTATACTAACCACTCCCAGCCCCCAGATCAAAACAGACAGGCCTAGCTTACAGCATAGGCCTGCCTAAATTTGCCTGTGCTGACAGTCTCCTAGTAAAAATCCTATTACTAGTACCTACCTATTGGTAGAGGGTGCTACACTGGGAGTCTGGGGCTGTCCATTTCCTTTCCCCACCCACCCCAAGGCTCTACAGTGACAGTGTGCAATCCCTTCTCCACACAGCAAGCGTTGCATGCCGTCCTATGGCCACACTGACAGGCCTGCTGTGGAGGAGGGGAGAGCCAGACAGGGCTCAACTGAGTCAACTCAGGTGAGTCCACATACAGGATATACACCAAACAGGCACCTTAACCCGTAAACTGCTGGGAGGAGCACAGTTTTCCTGCACTACTGTCACTACACTCTGAACTGATTTACTATTCTAGGGGCTTTCCATTCTAATGTCATCCTACAATAGGAGTGACCCCTAGACTGGAGGTAGCAGTTTTTCTATGGAGGGGCCCCTAGAATGGAGATAGTAGTCTCTCTATAGAGGGGCCCCCAGCCCCTGAACTGGAGGTGTAAGTCACCTTATGGAGGGTGTTGTGTTACACTTTGTGATATATTATTGCTCTGTGTCTTTAAGCTCAGTTCCCTTTGTCTATCTGAACTCTCTCCCCCACCATAGTTCTGTATATTTCCCTCCTCTTCCTGTCTCTAATTCATTTGCTCAGTATACCACCATGCTGTAACTCCTTTCCATGTGGCTTACAACACCAACATTTTTTTATCTATGAATATCCATCATTAAACGGAACATTCAAAAGGATTCATCGTCTGACAGTGAGTTATTTATTGAGTTAAGCTGTCTGAATTGATGCAAGGGATAAATAGAACACCAGGTCGTGTAAGCCCTGTATGAAGCTGGAGATAAAGTTTATGGCCTTGTAGTTGAGTCAGAACAGAGGGGCCTCTGACTAAATATATAAAAATATAAATATATGAATTTTGAATGTATTTGAACAAGCTCGGAAGTTTCTTTTTTTGGGGGGGTGCAAATAGTTAGTCTTGACTAGGGTGCAAAATAATCTAGCACTGGCCCTGGGTGGAGGAATATGAAGCAGTGTTGTTGGGGAGGTGCTGGGGGGGAGTCTGCAGCTGTCACCTGTGCCCTGCCCTGAACATAGTGCCCGAGTCATGTGACCTCCCCCCCATCCATAGATCTTCTGGTCTGTATGTACAAACACTCATGCCCCATACTTGGAGAAAAAGAAAATAATGGAACAGGGTACAAAGAAAAAAAAATGGAAATATGGCGGATCACCGCATGTCGCTGTGACAAATTTCCACCATATCAGTTAGTCCCCATTCATCTTTCCATGTGGCTTACAATACCAACGTTTTTCTACCTATGAATATCCATCATTAAACGGAACATTCAAAAGGATTCATTGTCTGACAGTGAGTTATTTATTGAGTTAAGCTGTCTGAACTGATGCAAGGGATAAATAGAACACCAGGTCGTGTAAGCCCTATATGAAGCTGGAGATAAAGTTTATGGCCTTGTAGTTGAGTCAGAACAGTAGAAAATGGAGTTTCACAGCCTAATTACAAGATTTCCGCATGACAGTACTGCTATAGACAAGATTTACTGCCCTCATTGAAAGAATAGAATAAGAGAACAGCACATGGAAGCCTCATAACCTGAGTCTAGGCTGCATGGTGTCATATTACAGCACGCAGATCCTGCCTGTATATCACTCAGTCATTATCTGCCATGAGTTACCATGACTCTCAATGTTAACACACAGCAACCCCAGCACAAGTTCCTGAGCCAACTGAGTTACCCAAACGCTCAGTCAAACCAACTTGCAAAGTAATGGAGAATTATGAAGCTTTAAGAACTGAATTGTCAAATAGCTTGCAACTATTTTGGGAGAAGATTGTTTCTGAATCTAATACAGTGTCTGTTGAACGTGAACTACTGACACTAGGGGGCACCATTAAACAACTTTCTGCCTCATATGAGCTCTATCAGTTTACCGGTGACAAGTTTATTAATGTCTTACAAAATATGAACACAGAAGGTTCACTGGAGGAATTAAAGAGCTTCAATGTTCTTAATCTAGAAAGAGACAGTTTTATCCAGCAAACCAAATTAAAGGCATAAGCAAAGATAGAGCTGCTAAAGGACATTGCATCTCAGAGATCTGTTTCCACCAGACGTTCTAAAAAGTCTTCTAGATCCCATAGTTCAAGATAGTCAACACTCAGTGAGCGACTTATTAGTGCCCGCACTGAAGCGGAAGCCAGCAAGGTGCAGGGCGCATATGCAGAAAAGAGAGCAGAGTTGGAAACTCAGGCAGCACGTCAAAGAGCAGAGTTGGAAGCTCAGACAGCATGTCAAAGAGCAGAGTTGGAAACAAAGTCAGTGCTTCAGACAGCACGTCAAAGAGCAGAGTTGTCCTAAGCCACTGCAGTGTACACTCCATCATCTCCAATGCTCCTGACCACATAGAGACTCCTTCACAGCTTCAAGTTAAGGAGGTTCCAGAGACTTCCTGCATGCAAAACCACTCCAATGCATTTTCTGCCTGCCTACCTAACCTTCCTTCTTACGTCACAGAACATCAGGGCAAGCTGCAAACAAGTCATCAATTTCTAATCATTGGTACAGCCTTGAATCAATGTACCAGTGAAACAACTGACTTCAAGCAAGCAACTCACCTGTACGCATCTGCTGCACCATATTTCCCTGTGTCCCTTAACAACAATGTCAAAGATAGCGCAATCAGCACAATTCAGCCAACAACATCTCGCATGAAGGCAGAGACAACTGAGACAGCAATGCTTGTGAGGTACATACTTCGCAGACAGCTCACAAAGACTGGTCTTACAAGTTTTGATGACCAGCATGAGAACTACAGAAGCTGGAAATGTGCTTTCAGAACTGTAATCAGTGATCTTGGCATTACAGCTGCTGAAGAATTGGATCTGCTGATCAGATGGCTTGGTCCTGTATCTGCTGCACGTGTTAAGCCATTAAGATCGGTTTTCAGGGACAATCCTACAGCAGGCCTCACAGATGCATGGGATCGACTAGAGCAAAGTTATGGCAGTCCAGAAGCTTTATAAAATGCCTTGTTCATGCATCTGGAAACTTTCCCAAGGATATCTGGTAAGGACGACAAGGAGTTCAGCTTCTCCTTGAGCTTCAGCTAGCCAAAGCAGACCCAAAACTACCTGGACTCAGTTATATGACATTGCAAGAGGGGTTACCCCATCGTCTCCAAGCTCCCATATGGTTTACAAGAGAAATGATCTGCACTAGGGTCATCATACAAAAAAGAGAACAAAGTTTCCTTCCCTCCATTCTCTTTCTTTTGTGAATTTGTCAGGAAAATTGCAGAGACCAAGAATGATCTAAGTTTTTCCTACATTGAGTACAGTTTCTTCTCACCCTTTCCTAAGAGTACCAGTCTTCAGGGCAACTATAGAAGCCGTAGAGGCCCAGTATCTGTGAAAAAAGACTGACATCCTTCCCACTCCTACCACAGTTGTGGCCAGGGACAAACAGAGTAGGAAGATTGAAAACCCTAACTGAGAGTGTCCCATTCACAAGAAGCCACACCCCCTAAAAAAATGTATCGGCTTTAGGAAAAAGCCTCTTGAAGAGCGTAAGGAGCTTTTAAAGACATTTAGGGTATGTTTTAGGTGTTGTGCTTCTACAGAACATTTTGCAAAGGACTGTAATGTGTCCATCAAGTGCATAGAGTGTGGCTCTGAAGAACATGTGCAAGCCCTCCATGCGCTTAAGCCCAGCTCCGCACAACCTGCTAACTCTCCTCCCAGGTTAACGCATGGCGGGGAGAATACAGACCAAGTGCCTAATTCTACCATAATTTCTTCATCCTGCACTGAAGTTTGTGGAGAAGACCGCTGTGATAAGCCCTGTGCTAAAATATGCTTGGTGAACATATACCACAAGGATCAACCAGAAAAGAGTATAAAGGTGTATGCTATCTTAGATGATCAAAGCAATTGATCACTTGCAAAATCAAAACTGTTTAATCCATTTGAAATAAAAGGCAAAGCTCATCCTTACACCTTGGGTACCTGTAGTGGAACTACAGAGGTTTCTGGAAGAAGGGCTCATGGACTCATGGTATCTTCTCTCAAAGGTAACTTACAACTACCCCTACCTACACTTGTAGAGTGCAATCAGATACCTGCTAACAGGGAAGAAATCCCTACTCCAGCTGCTGCTTTCCATCACCCTCACCTGAAGGTAATAGCAAATGAGATCCCGCCGCTTGACAAAGCTGCTCAGATCCTTCTTCTGTTAGGAAGAGACATTCTAATGCCCCATAGACACGGTCGGACTTTCCGACGGCAAATGTGCGATCAGAGCTTGTTTTCGGAAATTTCGACTGTGTGTAGTCTCCATCTGACTTTTTCCATCGGAATTTCCGACACACAAAATTTGAGATCTGGATCTCAAATTTTCCGACAACAAAATCTGTTCTCATAAATTCCGATCGTGTGTACACAATTCTGATGCATAAACTGCCACGCATGCTTAGAATAAATTACGAGACGGAAACGCTCGGTTAAATAGTTTAATGCAGCACATTCTCTTCTTCTTTAGAATGCTATAATAATGAAGTTGTTTTGCTGCTCATATTCACACAGAGTTCTGACAAACTGATTTCTTTGTTATTTCTCGTGATCTCCTAAATCATATTATTTATTTTTTCATCAGATCTCCATAATAATGTTTCTAATTTTTGTTTATATATATATTTTTTTATTTTATCAAGATCTCCTATTTTTTTTATAGTGATCTCCATAATATTTGTTCTCCTTTTGTGTGTCAAGTTACCACAACACCATTATTATCTTGTATTTTTTAATCTCAAGGAGGTTGGTGTTGGTGTTGGTGTCCCTTGTTAATTTGACATTGTATTTTGGAAATCTACCTGCCTACTCACAAACAAACTGTCCGTTTTGAATTAAAACACATAGGCAAGTATTTCAGAAAAAAAAAATATCCATTTATTATGGGTCATACCACAGCCTGCATCTTTTGTCAGACCAGACTGAGCTACTGGGCCCGGCCACCTCCTGGCTGCCACTTACCCCCGCCACACCACCTGGTTGCCACTTTCCACTGCCTAGCGGAGGCTCACCTGTGTATGAAAAAGGGACATAGTTTTCGTTTTTTGTTCAGCAATCACACACAATTTTCAGCTCATGACTGTTGCAAATTGAATGTTAATATATAGAAAAGACTATCATTCTGACCCCAGCATTTTTCATTCTTGTCACAATCATTTTTGTCTACTACTGTCTATTGATATGTAAAACACAGCTGGGGGGAAGGAAGCCTTGAAGGAAGAGTGGAGAGTGCTGGCCTGGGTTCACTCTGGTCTGGCAAAAAATGCAATCTGACATAGTACCACAGCCTGGGGACATAAACGTCATCTGCTGCTCCTGATCTCAGGGAATCCCGGATCTTCTTGTGCTCCCTATTATAAGTACTCCTCATGCCACCAATTTTGGACTTTAAATACTTGATGTCTGCCGTGGGGTTCATCAGCTTCACAAATTCAAGCAGTTTCTCCAGCGTTGCCTGCCTCTTTGTTTGCTTATAAAAAAACGGGTGGTTCAGCTGCCACAATAAACAACGTTTATCAATGAATATTTCTAGAAATTCCCTATCATTGAAGGGATCCATTTTCTCTGCAAGACACAACACAAGAAAAACCCTAATGTCAGGCGAAACTCTCATAATCTTGACCCAATATAGGCCTCAATCTCTAAGCAGTATAGGCCACTGATGTACCAACTTAAAATTGTAACTTTGTTATCACGATTGTCGTTCCCGCTACTCCTTCCTCCGCTCACAGATCGTACGTACAATGCACGCATGTTACGCTTTATATACACTGTGCATGCATGAAACTCCGCCCGCCCTTGACATTCTTTCTAGTGTATTCCCCATCCCTTGACTTTCAATGCAGTGGGGAGAGCACATGGCGGAGACACAGCAGGTGCATGCAGACAGCAGCAGCAATGATGAAAGCCCAGAGCCACGAACGTCCCAATCCCGGGGGAGCTTTAAGGCCTCAAATATGTCCTTTGCAGAGATGGTGTTGATGGTGGACATCTTGAAGAGGGCCGACTATGATGGGAAACATGGGTTTTACCTAAACCCAATTGTGAGAAAGGCCAAGATCATGATTAAAGATGTGAAAAGTCTGCACAGGAATTTTGGGGTACGACGATCCAAGGATCAATTGAGGAAACGCTGGTTAGACCTAAAATTGAGGGAGCACAATCAGTACAGAACGATCAGGAAACTGCTTCTAAAAAATAAGTATTTGTCGTGTGTTCCTATTATTATTATTACTTGCATGCTGCTCCATGTGCTTTTCTTTACTGTTGTACAGTTTAAAATGGCAACTTTTTATGTTCATGGGCACAGTAATCGGTCGTAGGAAACATTGTTCGTTCGCCCACTTATAAGATGTTTTTGGCAGATACAGGTTAACTACATTTGTTCAGGCCTATTTGTATTAAAATAAGTTTGTTGTCTTGATTGGTTTGTAACTAGAATGAAATGCGAACTTGATTCAGTGTAAGGAGAGGACACTCAGCAGCTGTTTACACATCTGGACACAGGAGCACTAGTGTGGGACGCCAAAACAAACTTTTTAGGGTGTCCCACACAGATGCTCCAGTGAATACTAGGGGTGTCTCCATGTGTGAAACTTTAACAAAAAAGGTAAGTATTCCAGCTTTAGAAAGGAAATAAAGATTTCTTCAGCTTGGAACTCTGCCCAAAAAGACAATTGTATGACACTTCCAAGCAATGTTTCAGATTCCTATTTCTGCCCTCAAATATCTGTGTGCTAAGTATACCTTTTTTTTATTCACATGGGGAGAAAAGACTCGGGACATCTGAAGACACCAGGGACCCCCCACCTCCTAAAGAAGGGGAAATCCCAAAACCACAAGCAGAGGATGTGGAGGAAGGAGAGGTTTATAAAGTGGGCAAAATAGTCACCACAACAGGTGAGTGTCTGAGACCACAGCTTTGGGTAATTGATGGATGCCTGCATATTTCTAATACATGGTATGTTTTTTTATTTTAGGTGATGTGGATGTTGTAGAAGAAGAGTCTCATTACACAAGTGAAAGTACCCAGATCCTCATCGGGGAGATAATGGGGTGCAATCGTGATTTAGAAAATATAAAGGAAAACATCAATGATGTTCAACAAAAAATTAAGAACATCATTGATGTTTTAGGCAGAATATAAAACACACAAAAATTGTACCATTTTATCGTGCATTTTTGCTTTTAAAAACAAGTTTTAAAGTATTTTAAAAGCCAAATTTTGAAGATGCACATGGTGTGTCAACATGTGCTATCTGCCATCACGGCATATCAATGTACACGTTTTGTGGGTGCAACCCCTTCCTTGCAACTCAAGTAGGTGAGAGGAAGGGGTTGCACCCCCAAAACACATCCATTGATCCCCCATGATGGGAGCTAGCACATGTTGACATTAGGCATGGGATCAGGAGGAAAATCCCCAGTTTGAATCATAATTTGTGTGCATCTTCAAAATTTGGCTTTTACAGGGGTGACATCACCCCATCTGATGAAGGCAATATCAACACAATTTAGACATACTAATGTCTGATATTGCCTTCACTTTATCAAAGTGGAACTTTGTAAGTTCCTGAGTTGTGTATTGTTTTATTGCTTGAAACATGCCTGTTTAACCAAAAAAAGGATATTTCTAATGTGCAAAAAAAAAATATGTTATACACCAAAGATGTTGGTTTGTTCAAAAACCCTTTTTTAACGCACATGTGAATGTGCTTTGAGTAAAATGTTTTATACTCAACAATGTGTGGCTTCTTCTTTCAATGCTCAATAGCAATTTTTGTAGTAAGTTGGTGTTTACAGTGACAATGGGGGTTATTTACTAAAGGCAAATCCACTTTGCACTACAAGTGCAGTTTCAGTGCAGTTTCAAGTGCACTTTTGCAGTGCACTTGGAGTGCAAAGTGGAATTTCCTTTAGTAAATAACACCCACAGTGCTTTTTAATTTGCCACAATCATGCCATTTTCGTGACTCCACAAATTTCAGTCATGCTGAAAATTATGAATATTTTTATCAGTAATGCATTACATACATTAACAACAAAAACAAGGTGTGTGTGTGTAGCAGACCCACAACATAATAGTTTGCTGAAGAAGAGATTGTCACCTCATGTATCCAAAAAATTATGTTTGCAATATTGAACAAAAAGGGAAAAAAGAAAAGCCCATTGAATAACCTAGGAGCCAGCTAAAAGAAACACAAGCAGTAAATCAAAGTAAATATTATTTCCGTTTAAATAAAAAATGTATTTTTCACATGTTTGTTAAACATTTTGTGGCATATCAAAGGCCCCCCTACCTGCAAAGTACTCTAGATACTTTTCACAGAACTTCACGGGCGTTTTGGGGGGGGCAAGCCAAGACAGCCAGCCTCAAGATCCATCAGGGTTGTTGTATCTGGTAATAAGCCAACCTCAGTCCCAACTGAGGCCACGTAGTTTGATGCATTTTTTCTTAAAAAGTTATGCAATATCCAGCATGCCATACCGATATGATTGATTTTATATTCCGCCATGTTTATTGCAGTGAGGAATAGGTGGAACCGGCTGGCCATTATTCCAAAGGCATTTTCCACCACTCTTCTGGCTCTGGCCAGCCAGTAGAGGGTTAAAAACCCTCTGGCCCGGGGTGAGGGTCCTCATCGAGAACGGCCACATCAGGTGTTCACCCAGACCAAATGCTTCATAAGGGACAAGGACGAACGGGAGTCCTTCCACGTTCTCTTCATCAGGTGGCAATCCCAAGCCACCATTCTGGAGCCGTCTATAAAATTCGGTCTGGGCGATGACTCAACCATCCGACATCCGGCCATTCTTTCCCACGTCCACATACAGGAACTCATTCTTGATCAAAATCAGTATTAACATTTATTTGAAGGAGTATTTAAAGACAAAAAGAGAAGGTCCACTTATCAGATTCCTCACCCCCTCTGATGGCCCATTGTAAAACTTTTAGGGGGGGGGTGTTTTGGACAGGTAATCCTCTCCACTTCATTGAGAGCTGAATGCATAAATAATGTGTGTTACTTTGGCCAGCCCCTCCTTACTTACACAGATAGCGTCAGTGTAGTGACGGTTGAACACCATCTATTTGATTGCGTTACTGCCAGTTTAACGCCATATAGTTCTGTGTGCATTACTGCCAGTTTAAAGCGATATAGTTTTGTGTGTGTTACTGCTAGTTTAACACCATATAACTCTGTGTGCGTTATTGCCAATTTAATGCCAAATAGTTCTGTGTGCGTTATTGCCAGTTTAACGCCATATAGTTTTGTGAGCGTTACTGCCAGTTTAACGCCATATAGTTCTGTGTGTGTTACTGCCAGTTTAACGACATATAGGTCTGTGTCCGTTACTGCAAGTTTAACGCCACATAGTTCTGTGTGCGTTACTGCTAGTTTAACGCCATATAGTTCTGTGCATCACTGTACGTTTGGTGCATTACAGGCATACCCCACTTTTAAGTGCACAATGGGATTTATTTACTAAAGTTGTAAAGTGCAAAATCAGGCTCACTTTTGCATAGAAACCAATGAGTTTCCAGGTTTTATTACCAAAGCTTAATTGAACAAGCTGGGGTTAGAAGCTCATTGGTTTCTATGCAGAAGTGAGCCTTATTTTGCACTTTCCAGCTATAGTAAATAAAGCCCATTGTGTACTTAAAAGTGGGGTATGCCTGTATATTGCAGTATATTATAGTGTATCCATGGAGTGTGTCTGTGTAGTGTGAGTACTCAAATTAAAGTGCACCAAACACCACTTTACATTGATTAAAGTGCATCTACGTACAGATTTCAACTTCTTCTTTACATTTGCTTATAAGCAACACCCACTCCCTCCCAATATTGTCTGGGAGGACAACAAGGAGAGGCAGAGGTTCCCTTGACACTGTAAGGGGGCCAGCAACAAATGTGTCCACAGGCAAAGGTGGACATGGTGGTCAGTCCACAGGCAGGGCATCATTTCCTCTGTTTAGTGAGTTTGTTCACGCTATCCAGCCATAGCATACAGAGGAGGTGGTGGACTGGTTTACTAAACCTTCCTCATCCTCCTCACCTTCTGTCACACAAGCAGAGACAAATGTGCAGTCCCCTACAGTCTCCACATCTGTTCCTGCCATAGCCCCAACATCAGTCATTGAGGAGCCAGCTGAGTTATTTGACCACAGCGTCAACCACTTGTGCCTTGATGATGCCCAGCCATTACTGGATTAAGATGTTGGTTCTGAGGTTGAGGATGACAGGAACATTAGCCTCGAGAGAGGAAGGAACACTGGTAGACAAATTGGCATTCATGTTCCCCAAGCCGCAGCATATTGCCAAGTTGTCTCCAGTGGTAATGATGAAGATGGAGGACATGGAGGAGATGGAGATGATGATGATGATGACGAGGTCACTGATGCGACTTGGGTGCCAGATAGAGCAGAGGAGGAAACTGAAGGTGAGGCGGCATAACCCCAAGGAGGCCAACATCAAGAAAGAGTAGAGAACAGCCACCCTATTCCATCACATTATGCAGCTGTTATCTCCTGGCCCACTCCCAAAGCTCAGCTGTCTGGGCCTTTTTCAGCACATCTGCAGCAGATAGCACTGTTACTGTCTGCAAATTGTGTCTCAGGCACATCAAACATGGTAAAACCACCAACCATTTGGGTACCACATGATTAACAAGGCATTTAACGGAAGATGCCATTTGGTGCAAGGTATACTGTACATGTTCCAACAACCTCCCGTGTACTAGCAAGCTGAAGCGTTTCGGCGGCACACCCCTTTCCTCAGAGCTGTGCTCTGCGCCCCCAAAATGTGTCAGCTTGCTAGTAGAAGGGAGATTGCTGTTGGAGCATTTGTACCTTACACTATATGGCATCTTCCGACTCACATGTTGGTTTACACTGAGCTTTTGTGAGTATGCATTTTGATGGTTCCATTGTCTTTGAATAAAACATTTTTTCTCCGGTAATGTGCCAGGTGTTTGCTCCTTCCCCTTTGTTGTTTTTGTAGTTTCACATTGGATTCCCCATGTATGTGATGTGTCGCCTGTATAGCCATCTCTCTGTGGAAGACCTTGGAGCGTTGGGAGCGATTGCTTTTCTTTTCTTATTAGAATCTGGGTAGGCAACCTTTGAGATGTGGAGATCTACCTGAACATTATAGAGATCAAATATCACTGGGGGACGACTTCCTTTTCCCCACACAGTTTACTATGCCTCAGTTAAGAATGAGCACAGTGCGCAATCGGTACCAATCACATGTTGGACGAGAAGGCCTAGCTCACAGTATCTGCTCTAATTCATCCCAAAGGTGTTCTATTGGGTTGAGGTCAGGACTCTGTGCAGGCCATTCACGTTCCTCCACCCCAAACTTGCTCATCCATGTATTTATGGACCTTGCTTTGTGCACAATTATATTGGAACAAGAAGGGGCCAACCCCAAACTGTTCCCACAAAGCAGGGTGGATTTGATTTAAATCAAGTCAATTTAAATCATGATTTAAATCACTAGTAAAAAGGCTTGATTTAAATCAAGTCGAATTAAATCATATATTTTTTTTAATAAGAAATAAATCATAATTTTTAAAGAGCAACTATTATCTCTGTCCCGCAGTGGCTTCTCCTCTGACCCGCTGTTGACTCACCAACAGTCCCGTTCACTTTAATGGGATGGCTGGTGATGCGGCAGTGACACAACAAGGTGAGGGATGTGGTGGCAGCAGGTGAGTGGATGCAAGCTAACAGGCGCTGCCGTGATGGATCTGAAATGACAGGTGCTCTTTAAATGTAAGCACCTTTTCTTGCTGGTAGTTAGAATCTTTAATATTTGCAAACAAAATGAAGGTTTCAGGTTAGTAAAAGCTATCATGTTAGTAAAACAGCGATATCAGAACTGATACAGTCATACGGTTTGTAGTGTACATAGATTTGCAATTGGGATAAAGGTATATACCTGAACTTTGTTTTATCTCATGATTACTGTGAAATTGTGTGAATGCATCAATGCAGTGCATGTTATCTCATTTTGCAGAGCTTGGATTCAATGAATGAGTTTACCAAAAAAATGTAAATATCGCAGAATATACAGCCTCATGCTACATAACTAAGCTACATATAATGCTGAATAAACTAAATGATTAATGTATCTTAAATAGAAAACTATCTTTTGATAGATTTTTACTACAAAAGCATTTTATTAAAGTAAATTTAATAAAACAAAAATATTGATTTTTATCCACCCTGCCTCAAAGTTGGGAGCATGAAATTGTCCAAAATGTCTTAGCATGCTGAAGCCTTAAGAGTTTTCTTCACTGGAACTAAGGGGCTAAGCCCAAGCACTGAAAAACAACCCCACGTCATTATCCCCCCCTCCATAAAATGATTTGGGCCAGTGCACAGAGGAAGGTGCATAAAGACATAGATGAGCGAGTTTGGGGTGGAGGAACACACTGGATGCAGGACAGGCCAGTAGCTCAATTGCATAATTGACCAAGTTCTGGCCAGTGGTCCATCCTCAAGACCCAGTAATCTAGTGGACGCTCGTTTAGAAAGGTCTCCAAGTCTGCTCTGGCCCCTAGATAATCCCGCACCATATGATGCAGACGCTGCCGATGGTCCCTTAAACCTAACAGCCCTGGGCACTGAGGACTAAAGCTGAGGAGTTGTTTAAAGGCATCGCTCAGCAGGTCGCCTTCTCCGCTGCTCCCAGTGTTTGGAAAGGTGTTACACAAATTTTTCTTCAAGGTGTCCTGAAGATGTTTCATCCTCTTCTCCCTCTGCAAAGTCAGGATGAGCTCTGCAACTTTACCCTCGTAACGTGGATCAAGAAGGGTTGCCAGCCGGTAATGATCCCTCTCCTTGATACCACAAATTACTGGGTCCTTTTAGGCCTGATTCACACCTATGCATTTTTAGTGCTTTTTGCATTTTGCAGATTTGCACTACAGCCAATTTAACATGGTTTCCTATGGAACACATTCTGTGGTGCAAATCTGCAAAATGCAAAAAGCACTAAAAATGGCATAGGTGTGAATCAGGCCTTACAGACTTTGCAGAATCAGGGAGCCCATTGTCTGGGCTCAGCTCAGCCCTTCCTTCTCTGAGCTGGCCACTCAGCTGTTGGCTAATTGCCAACTCCCATCTCTCTCCAGTTACCCAGCTGTTGATGATCCTGCTCTTCAGTCCTGCCTACTTAAAGGGGTTGTAAAGTTATTTATTTTTTTTTTTTTTAAAATAACAAACATGTTCTACTTACCTTCACTGTGCAGCTCGTTCTGCACAGAGTGGCCCCGAACCTGGTCTTCTGGGGTCCCTCGGCGGCTGTTTCAGCTCCTCCCCGCAAGCATTTACCACCTTCATGCGAGCTCCCTCGCACGGTGGTGAGTGCTTGCGGGCGCGCTCCCGTGATACAGCCGGCGGCTATAGCCGCTCGCTGTATCACTCGGCCCCGCCCCCCGGCGCACCGCGTCATCGGATGTGATTGACAGCAGCGCGAGCCAATGGCTGCGCTGCTTTCAATCCATCCACTGCAGCCAATCAGCGACCAGGCTGAGCTGCAATGAAGCTGACGAGGACGAGCAGCGAAGATTCGAGGCGTCAGGTAAGTAAAACGGGGGGCCTGGGGGCGGCGGTACTGTCAAAAGTTTTTTTTTTACCTTTACAACCCCTTTAAGCCATCCAGTTCAGAGGAGCTCTGCCTTCGCCTTGGTCACATCACAAGAAACGATCTCCTGCATTCCTGTTTAAAGACTGGCTTTGCTGACATCCCTTCTGGCTACAGATCTTGCTTGCTGTTCCACTACTTTGATCCCTGACTTCTGTTTGGCTGACTATCCTTTCCAGTTACTGAACTTTGGCTATGTTTTGACTACGTTTGTTCTTTTTACTTTTATTATTAAACAAGTGTGATTTAACTGTACTTCTGTCTCGGTCTGAATTCATGATTTCTGACAATAGGCGAAGGCCATGAATTCAGAAGATACAGACACTTGTTGGTAATATTTTTGCCTAGATTGGATGAGCAAGATCACCGCATGGATCCGTTTGCCATAGCATTACAAACGCTCCTGAGTCACATGGCTCACCTGGAATTTCCCACTGTGGCTGCTCCGGTACAACCTGTGTTGCAGGCCGTCCCTGCTGTTGCGCCAATCTCTGTACGAGGAACCCGTCTCGAGTATTACCTCTATAAGAGGTATGTCTGGTTCCACTCTGCTTCCCCAGCGATTTGGGGGTGATCAAGTTCAATGCAGAGGGTTTCTCAACCAGGTTGAGATATACTTTGAGATGCTGCCCCAGGCGTTTCCCACGGACAGAAGCAGAGTAGGTTTCATGATATCTTTGCTTTCTGAGAGAGCCTTGGCCTGGGCAAACCCTCTATGGGAGACGCAAAAACCTGTTGTCTTGAGTTACCCTTTAAAAGGGTATTTGACGTTTGACGCTCCGCTTCTGCCAACGCTCCGCTTCTGCCAAGTACCTCATGTCCATCGAACAGAGTACGAGAACTGTTGCCGACTACGCCACTGAATTCTGTACTCTGGCAGCAGAGGTCGCTTGGAACAATGAGGCCCTCGTGGCTGATTTTTCTCATGGTCTCTCGGATTCCATCAAGGATGCAGCCAGAGATATACCCACTGAGCTAGAGAAGTTGATCACGTTTGCCGTCCTCATTGACTTCAGACTCAGAGAAAGACTCATTTAAGGAGCGCTTGCGGAAGCCTCCTGTACGTTTGCCTCCGAACTTTTCAGTCCCACCCGTGCCTCCCTCACCTCCCATGCCTCCTGGTACCGAGTCGTTCAGTGAAGATGAACTCATGCACTTGGACTTCACGTGTCTCTCTGTGGATGAGAGAACCTTTAGGAGAAGGGAGAGATTGTGCCTTTATTGTGGCCAGGCAGGTCACTTTTTGAAGTCTTGTCCTACCCGTCCTGGGAACACCCGAACCTTGAGGTCCTGTCACGGACAGACCTTAGGTGGAGTTATTTCGTCCCCAGTTATCCAGAAGGATAAGCCCCTGGTTTTGGTCACCCTTTCTTGGGCTGAGTCATCCATCGAGATACAGGCTCTAATCGCCTCTGGAGCTGCAGGCCTGTTCATTGATGCTGCCTTTGTATTGAAGCACTCAATTCCACTGCAGCTGCATGACACTCCACATGCCATTGAGGCTCTTGACGGGAGACCTCTACAGCCTGCCCATTGGACTCATGCGATGCTTCCTTTGTCCATGGCCGTAGGGGCTCTTCACCATGAGATAATCCAATTCCAAGTTATTTCCTCACCTAAGTTTCCGCTGGTTATTGGTTATCCTTGGTTACAGAGGCACAAGCCCTCTTTTGATTGGCTCTGTGCTGAGGTTCTCTCCTGGTTGTCACAATGCAGTGAGACATGCTTCCAGAAGGTAGCCAACGTCCTGTGCACCTCTTCACTCTCCTCCCTGCCGGAGGAGTACCGCGATTTTAGCAATATCTTTAACAAAGGTCAAGCCGGTAGTTTGCCTCCACACCGGCCGTATGATTGCGCAATTGACCTTCAACCTGGTGACATACCCCTCGTGGCCGGGTTTATCCTTTGTCGGTCTTGGAGGATAAGGCCATGGAAGAGTATGTTGCAGACGCACTTTCTCGAGGTTTCATCTGCAAATCCTCGTCTCCTGCTGGTGCTGGTTTCTTCTTTGTGAAGAGGAAGAGTGGTGAGCTGAGACCTTGTATTGATTATAGGGGTCTCAATCGTTTCACGATTAAAAATGCCTATTCGATTCCGTTGATTACAGAGTTATTTGAACGCCTCAAGAGAGCAACAGTTTTCACGAAGCTTGATTTGAGAGGGACATACAATCTCGTGAGGATTAAGGAGGGCGACGAGTGGAAAACTGCGTTTAATACCAGAGCAGGCCATTATGAGTACCTTGTAATGCCTTTTGTCCTTTGTAATGCCCCAGCAGTTTTCCAGGAATTTATTAACGATGTCCTCCAAGATTTGTTGCAGTTATGTGTGATGGTTTATCTCAATGATATCCTCATATTTTCCAAGTCCCTGGAGAACCACCACACAGATATTTGTCGTGTGCTTCAGAAACTAAGAGAGAACCATCTCTATTGTAAACTGGAGAAGTGCAAGTTCCATCGTGAACAGGTTAAATTCCTGGGCTATGTCATTTCCACTGCTGGCTTTTTGATGGACCCAGAGAAACTTTCGGCAGTCCTACAGTGGCCCCGATGGCTGGGACAATATTTTTTTTTTACGGTTCTGCAACTGGGGTAGCAACATTTGCCTGGTGAAATCAACAGGTGGTGTACTGCTAGCAGATTGGGTGAAAGTACCTGTGGCACCTATTGCTATACCAACATTCCTCTCAGTGGAGGTTTTTGAGAAACTTAAGGTATAGTAGGGGTAGAGATACCAGATGAGGAGCAAGGAGAAGTCTGAATTTTCTTTTGATGTGAGTCATGGCAGAATGCATGGCAGGTCATCATATGTCTTGTCAAGCATGTGGTGCCTAAGCGTCTGGTGTTCTGGCCACGCTTGATCAACTTCAGGCAGAGATTGCAAACAGCAACGCTGCGGTCTGATGCACATGTGTTGAAAAAAGCCCACACCAATTAACTTTTGAAAGTCAGCATCACCCTACACCTGTGGAGCTCTGTGGTGGGAGGCAATAGGATGGCTGACCTTAAGCAGGCCCCTGGAGGACATCCTGCCTCATTGGAGTTGTGTCTCCTCCTCCTCACTTTCCTCCTCTGTTTTCTCAGGAACCTAAGTACACTCAGTGACCTCATCATCCCCTCCCTCTTCGTCACTGGAGCAAACTTGACAGTATGCTGCAGCTGGGGGAACATGACTGCTAGTTTCTTGTCCGTCATTGGCACCCCCTCTCTCTAGGCTCAACTTACTCCCTTCCTAGACCTGGGAACTGACATTGGAGCATTCAATTTGCTGTGCATCCTCCAGCAGCATGTAACCGACACTATGATAAAATAATTCAGTTGACTCCTCCATGCATGATGGTGGGGCTACGGAAGGAGTAGCTGTGGACAAGGAGCTGGTGGAATAGGCCGCTTTGGCAGCTGTGGTGGAAGGCAAACTAGCAGGGATGTTGCTAGGTCTAAAAAAGATCTGGGGATAGAGCCCATAGCAGCAAAGTAAAGAAAGTTATACGTTTGGGCAGGCATATACATGTATATAATATACATGTGTGTGTGTGTGTGTATATATATATATACACACACACACACACACACATGTATATTATCCCCAGAGAGCCTCCCCTGCATCCGAGTCTCCAGAGAGCCCCTACTTACACCAGGGTCCCCAGAGAGCCCATACTTACATAAGGGTCCCCAGAGAGCCCCCCTTTACATCAGGGTCTCCAGAGAGCCCCCCCTTACAACAGAGTCCCCAGAGAGCGCCCCTTACATCAGGGTCCCCAGAGAGCCTCCTCTTACATCACAGTCCTCAGAGAGCCTCCCCTTACATCAGAGTCTTCAGAGAGCTTCTACTTACATCAGGGTCCCCAGAAAGCCTTCCCTTATGTCAGGTTCTCCAGAGAGCCGCTACTGACTTTAGGGTCCCTGGAGAGCCCCCACTTACATCAGGATCCCCAAAGAGCCCCCCTTACATCAGGGTCCCCAGAGAGCCTCCCTTTACCTCAGAGTCCTCAGAGAGCCCCCCCTTCATCAGGGTCCACAGAGAGCCCTTACTTACATCAGGGTCCATACAGAGCCCCCTTACACCAGGGTCCCCAGGGAGCCTCCCCTTACATCAGAGTCCCCAGAGAGCCCCCCTTACATCAGTGCCCCAGAGAGCCCCCCTTACATCAGGGTCCCCAGAGAGCCCCTTACTTATAACAGGGTCCCCAGAGAGCCCCTACTTACACCATGGTTCCCAGAGAGCCCCCTCCTTACATAAGGGTCCCCAGACAGCCTCCCCTTACATCAGGGTCCCCAGACAGCCTCCCCTTACATCAGGGTCCCCAAAGAGCCCCTACTTACATCAGGGTCTCCAGAAAGCCCCTACTTACACCAGGGTCCCCAGAGAGCACCTACTTACATCAGGGTCCCCAGAGAGCCCCCTTACATCAGGGTCCCCAGAGAGCCTCCCCTTACATCAAGGTCCCCAGAGAGCCCCCTACTTACATCAGGGTCCCCAGAGAGCCCCCCTTACATCAGGATCTGTAGAGAGCCCATACTTACCTCAGGGTCCCCAGAGAGCCCTCTGCTTACCCCAGGGTCCACAGAAAGCCTTCCCTTACATCAGGGTATCCAGAGAGCCCCTACAAACATCAGGGTCCCTAGAGAGCCCCACTTACATCAGGGTCCCCAGAGAGCCCCCCTTACATCAGGGTCCCCAGAGACCCCATACATATATAAGGGTCCCCAGAGAGGCCCCCTTTACATCAGGGTCTACAGAGAGCCCCCATTTACATCAGAGTCCCCAGAGAGCCCCCCTGACATCAGGGTCCCCAGAGAGCCCCCCTTACATCAGAGTCTTCAGAGAGCTTCTACTTACATCAGGGTCCCCAGAAAGCATTCCCTTACATCAGGTTCTCCAGAGAGCCGCTACTGACTTTAGGGACCCTGGAGAGCCCCCACTTACATCAGGGTCCCCAAAGAGCCCCCCTTACATCAGGGTCCCCAGAGAGCCTCCCCTTACATCAGGGTCCCAGAGAGCCTCCCCTTACATCAGGGTCCCCAAAGAGACCCTACTTACACCAGGGTCTCCAGAAAGCCCCTACTTACAACAGGGTCCACAGAGAGCCCCCTTACCTCAGGGTCCCCAGAGAGCCTCCCCTTACATCAGAGTCCCCAGAGTGCCCCCCTTACTTCAGAGTCTCCAGAGAGCCCCTACATACATCAGGGTCCCCAGAGAGCCCCCCCCTTACACCAGGGTCTCCAGAGAGCCACTATTTACCTCAGGGTCCCCAGAGAGCCTCTCCTTACATCAGAGTCCCCAGAGAGCCCCCCTGACATTGGAGCATTCAATTTGCTGTGCATCCTCCAGCAGCATGTAACCGACACTATGATCAAATAATTCAGTTGACTCCTCCATGCATGATGGTGGGGCTACGGAAGGAGTAGCTGTGGACAAGGAGCTGGTGGAATAGGCCGCTTTGGCAGCTGTGTTGGAAGGCAAACTAGCAGGGGTGTTGCTAGGTCTAAAAAAGATCTGGGGATAGAGCCCATAGCAGCAAAGTAAAGAAAGTTATACGTTTGGGCAGGCATATACATGTATAAAATATACATGTGTGTGTGTGTGTATATATATATATATATATATATATATATATACACACACACACACACACATGTATATTATCCCCAGAGAGCCTCCCCTGCATCCGAGTCTCCAGAGAGCCCCTACTTACACCAGGGTCCCCAGAGAGCCCATACTTACATAACGGTCCCCAGAGAGCCCCCCTTTACATCAGGGTCTCCAGAGAGCCCCCCCTTACATCAGAGTCCCTAGAGAGCACCCCTTACATCAGGGTCCCCAGAGAGTCTCCCCTTACATCAGAGTCTTCAGAGAGCTTCTACTTACATCAGGGTCCCCAGAAAGCCTTCCCTTACGTCAGGTTCTCCAGAGAGCCGCTACTAACTTTAGGGTCCCCGGAGAGCCCCCACTTACATCAGGGTCCCCAAAGAGCCCCTTACATCAGGGTCCCCAGAGAGCCTCCCTTCATCAGGGTCCACAGAGAGCCCCTACTTACATCAGGGTCCATACAGAGCCCCCTTACATCAGGGTCCCCAGAGAGCCTCCTATTACCTCAGAGTCCCAAGAGAGCCCCCCTTACATCAGGGTCCCCTGAGAGCCTCTACTTACATCAGGGTCCTCAGAGAGCCCTCCCTTACACCAGGGTCCCCAGAGAGCCCCCCTTACATCAGGGTCCCCAGAGAGCCCCTACTTACGTCAGGGTCCCAAGAGAGCCCCTTACTTATAACAGGGTCCCCAGAGAGCCCCTACTTACACCATGGTTCCCAGAGAGCCTCCTCCTTACATAAGGGACCCCAGACAGCCTCCCCTTACATCAGGGTCCCAGAGAGCCTCCCCTTACATCAGGGTCCCCAAAGAGCCCCTACTTACATCAGGGTCTCCAGAAAGCCCCTACTTACACCAGGGTCCCCAGAGAGCACCTACTTACATCAGGGTCCCCAGAGAGCCCCCTTACATCAGGGTCCCCAGAGAGCCTCCCCTTACATCAAGGTCCCCAGAGAGCCCCTACTTACATCAGGATCCCCAGAGAGCCCCCCTTACATCAGGATCTGTAGAGAGCCCATACTTACCTCAGGGTCACCAGAGAGCCCTCTGCTTAGACCAGGGTCCCCAGAAAGCCTTCCCTTACATCAGGGTATCCAGAGAGCCCCTACAAACATCAGGGTCCCTAGAGAGCCCCACTTACATCAGGGTCCCCAGAGAGCCCCCCTACACCAGGGTCTCCAGGGAGCCTACAATTACATCAGAGTCCCCAGAGAGCCCCCTTACATCAGGGTGCCCAGAGAATGCCCCTTACATCAGGGCCCCCAGAGAGCCCACCCTATATATATATATATATATATATATATATATATATATATATACATATACACACACACACACACATGTATATTATCCCCAGAGAGCCTCCCCTGCATCCGAGTCTCCAGAGAGCCCCTACTTATACCAGGGTCCCCAGAGAGCCCATACATATATAAGGGTCCCCAGAGAGGCCCCCTTTACATCAGGGTCTCCAGAGATCCACCCTTACATCAGAGTCCCCAGAGAGCCCCCCTGACATCAGGGTCCCCGGAGAGCCTCCCCTTACATCAGAGTCCCCAGATAGCCCCCCTTACATCAGAGTCTTCAGAGAGCTTCTACTTACATCAGGGTCCCCAGAAAGCCTTCCCTTACATCAGGTTCTCCAGAGAGCCGCTACTGACTTTAGGGTCCCTGGAGAGCCCCCACTTACATCAGGGTCCCCAAAGAGCCCCCCTTACATCAGGGTCCCCAGAAAGCCCCTACTTTCATCAGGGTCCCCAGAGAGCCCCCCCCTTATACCAGGTTCCCCAGGGAGCCTCCCCTTACATCAGTGTCCCCAGAGAGGCCCCTTACATCAGGGCCCCCAGAGAGCCCCCCCTTACATCGGGGTTCCCAGAGAGCCCCTACTTACACCAGGGTCCTCAAAGAGCACCTACTTATGTCAGGGTCCCAAGAGAGCCCCTTACTTAAAATAGGGTCCACAGAAAGCCCCTACTTACACCATGGTTCCCAGAGAGCCCCCTCCTTATATAAGGGTCCCCAGAGAGCCTCCCCTTACATCAGGGTCCCAGAGAGCCTCCCATTACATCAGGGTCCCCAAAGAGACCCTACTTACATCAGGGTCTCCAGAAAGCCCCTACTTACACCAGGGTCCCTAGAGAGCCCCCTTACCTCAGGGTCCCTAGAGAGCCTCCCCTTACATCAGAGTCCCCAGAGTGCCCCCCTTACTTCAGAGTCTCCAGAGAGCCCCTACATACATCAGGGTCCCCAGAGAGCCCCCCCTTACACCAGGGTCTCCAGAGAGCCACTATTTACCTCAGGGTCCCCAGAGAGCCTCCCCTTACATCAGAGTCCCCAGAGAGCCCCCCTTACATCAAAGTCTTTAGAGAGCTTCTACTTACATCAGGGTCCCCAGAAAGCCTTCCCTTACATCGGGTTCTCCAGAGAGCCGCTACTGACTATAGGGTCCCCGGAGAGCCCCCACTTACATCATGGTCCCCAAAGAGCCACCCTTTACCTCAGAGTCCTCAGAAACCCCCTCTTACATCAGGGTCCCCAGAGAGCCTCCTATTACCTCAGAGTCCCCAGAGAGACAACCTTACATCAGGGTTCCCAGAGAGCCCCTACTTACATCAAGGTCCCCACAGAGCCCCCTTACATCAGGATCCCCAGAGAGCCTCCTATTACCTCAGAATCCCCAGAGAGCCCCCTTACATCAGGGTTCCCAGAGAACCCCTACTTACATCAGGGTCCCCAGAGAGCCCTCCTTACACCAGGGTCCCCAGGGAGCCGCCCCTTACATCAGGGTCCCCAGAGAGCCACCTATTACCTCAGAGTCCCCAGAGAGCCCCCCTTACATCAGGGTTCCCAGAGAACCCCTACTTACATCAGGGTCCCCAGAGAGCCCCCTTACACCAGAGTCCCCAGGGAGCCGCCCCTTACATCAGGGTCCCCAGAGAGCCCCCCCCTTACACCAGGGTCCCCAGAGAGCCCCTACTTACGTCAGGGTCCAAAGAGAGCCCCTACTTAAGTCAGGGTCCAAAGAGAGCCCCTTACTTATAACAGGGTCCCCAGAGAGCCCCTACTTACACCAGGTTTCCCAGAGAGCATCCTCCTTACATAAGGGTCCCCAGAGAGCCTTCCCTTACATCAGGGTCCCAGAGAGCCTGCCCTTACATCAGGGTCCCAGAGAGCCTCCCATTACATCAGGGTCCCCAAAGAGCCCCTACTTACATCAGGGTCTCCAGAAAGCCCCTACTTACACCAGGGTCCCCAGAGAGCCCCTACTTACGTCAGGGTCCAAAGAGAGCCCCTACTTAGGTCAGGGTCCAAAGAGAGCCCCTTACTTATAACAGCGTCCCCAGAGAGCCCCTACATACATCAGGGTCCCCAGAGAGCCCCCCCTTACACCAGGGTCTCCAGAGAGCCACTATTTACCTCAGGGTCCCCAGAGAGCCTCCCCTTACATCAGAGTCCCCAGAGAGCCCCCCTTACATCAAAGTCTTCAGAGAGCTTCTACTTACATCAGGGTCCCCAGAAAGCCTTCCCTTACATCGGGTTCTGCAGAGAGCTGCTACTGACTATAGGGTCCCCGGAGAGCCCCCACTTACATCATGGTCCCCAGAGAGCCACCCTTTACCTCAGAGTCCTCAGAAATCCCCTCTTACATCAGGGTCCCCAGAGAGCCTCCTATTACCTCAGAGTCCCCAGAGAGACAACCTTACATCAGGGTTCCCAGAGAGCCCCTACTTACATCAGGGTCCCCACAGAGCCCCCTTACATCAGGATCCCCAGAGAGCCTCCTATTACCTCAGAGTCCCCAGAGAGCCCCCCTTACATCAGGGTTCCCAGAGAACCCCTACTTACATCAGGGTCCCCAGAGAGCCCTCCTTACACCAGGGTCCCCAGGGAGCCACCCCTTACATCAGGGTCCCCAGAGAGCCTCCTATTACCTCAGAGTCCCCATAGAGCCCCCCTTACATCAGGGTTCCCAGAGAACCCCTACTTACATCAGGGTCCCCAGAGAGCCCCTCTTACACCAGGGTCCCCAGGGAGCCGCCCCTTACATCAGGGTCCCCAGAGAGCCCCCCCCTTACACCAGGGTCCCCAGAGAGCCCCTACTTACGTCAGGGTCCAAAGAGAGCCCCTACTTACGTCAGGGTCCAAAGAGAGCCCCTTACTTATAACAGGGTCCCCAGAGAGCCCCTACTTACACCAGGTTTCCCAGAGAGCACCCTCCTTACATAAGGGTCCCCAGAGAGCCTTCCCTTACATCAGGGTCCCAGAGAGCCTGCCCTTACATCAGGGTCCCAGAGAGCCTCCCATTACATCAGGGTCCCCAAAGAGCCCCTACTTACATCAGGGTCTCCAGAAAGCCCCTACTTACACCAGGGTCCCCAGAGAGCCCCTACTTACATCAGAATTCCCAGAGAGCCCCCTTACATCAGGGTCCCCAGAGAGCATCCCCTTACATCAGGGTCCCCAGAGAGCCCCTACTTTCCTCAGGGTCCCCAGAGAGCCTCCCTTTACATCAGGGTCCCCAGAGAGCCCCCCTTACTTCAGAGTCTCCAGAGAGCCCCTACATACATCAGGGTCCCCAGAGAGCCCTCCCCTTACATCAGAGTCCCCAGAGAGACCTCCCTTACATCAGAGTCTTCAGAGAGCTTCTACTTACATCAGGGTCCCCAGAAAGCCTTCCCTTACATCGGGTTCTCCAGAGAGCCGCTACTGGCTTTAGGGTCCCTGGAGAGCCTCCACTTACATCAGGGTCCCCAAAGAGCCCCCCTTACATCAGGGTCCCCAGAGAGCCTCCCTTTACCTCAGAGTCCTCAAAGAGCCCCCCTTTCATCAGGGTCCCCAGAGAGCCCCTATTTACATCAGGGTCCCCACAGAGCCCCCTTACATCAGGGTCCCAAGAGAGCCTCCTATTACCTCAGAGTCCCCAGAGGGCCCCCTTACATCAGGGTCCCCAGAGAGCTCCAACTTACATCAGGGTCCCCAGAGAGCCCCCCTTACATCAGGGTCCCCAGAGAGCCCCTACTTTCATCAGGGTCCCCAGAGAGCCCCCCCTTACACCAGGATCCCCAGGGAGCCTCCCCTTACATCAGAGTCCCCAGAGAGCTCCCTTACATCAGGGCCCCCAGAGAGCCCCCCCTTACATTAGGGTCCCCAGAGAGCCCCTACTTACACCATGGTTCCCAGAGAGCCCCCTCCTTATATAAGGGTCCCCAGAGAGCCTCCACTTACATCAGGGTCACAGAGAGCCTCCCCTTACATCAGAGTCCCAGAGAGCCTCCCCTTACATCAGGGTCCCCAAAGAGCCCCTACTTACATCAGGGTATCCAGAAAATCCCTACTTACACAAGGGTCCCCAGAGAGCACGTACTTACATGAGGGTCCCCAGAGAGCAACCTTACATCAGGGTCCCCAGAGAGCCTCCCCTTACATCAAGGTCCCCAGAAAACCCCCTCCTTACATCAGAGTCTCCAGAGAGCCCCTACTTACATCAGGGTCCCCAGAGAGCCCTCCTTACATCAGGGTCTCTAGAGAGTCCACACTTACCTCAGGGTCCCCAGAGAGCCCTCTGCTTAGACCAGGGTTCCCAGAAAGCCTTCCCTTACATCAGGGTCCCCAGAGAGCCTCCCCTTACATCAGAGTCCCCAGAGAGCCTCCCCTTACATCAGACTCTCCAGAGAGCTTTCTACTTAGATCAAGGTCCCCAGAAAGCCTTCCCTTACATCATGGTCTCCAGAAAGCCCCTACTAACATCAGGGTCCCTAGAGAGCCCCACTTACATCAGGGTCCCCACAGAGCCCCCCTTTCATCAGGATCCCCAGAGAACCTCCCTTTACTTCAGAGTCCTCAGAGAGCCCAGCTTACATCAGGGTCCCCAGAGAGCCCCCACTTACATCAGGGTCCGCACAGAGCCCCCTTACATCAGGGTCTCCAGAGAGCCTCCTATTACCTCAGAGTCCCCAGAGAGCCCCCCTTACATCAGGGTCCCCAGAGAGCCCCTACTTACATCAGGGTCCCCAGAGAGCACCCCGTTACACCAGGGTCCCCAGGGAGCCTCTCCTTACATCAGAGTCCCCAGAGATCCCCATTTACATCAGGGCCCCCAGACAGCCCCCCCTTACATCAGGGTCCCCAGAGAGCCCCTACTTACACCAGGGTCCCAAGAGAGCACCTACTTACATCAGCGTCCCAAGAGAGCCCCTTACTTATAACAGGGTCCCCAGAGAGCCCCTACTTACACCATGGTTCCCAGAGAGCCCTCTCCTTACATAAGGGTCCCTAGAGAGCCTCCCCTTACATCAGGGTCCCAGAGAGCCTCCCCTTACATCAGGGACCCAAAGAGCCCCTACTTACATCAGGGTCTCCATAAAGCCCCTACTTACACCAGGGTCCCCAGCGAGCCCCTACTTACATCGGGGTCCCCAGAGAGCCCCCTTACATCAGGGTCCCCAGAGAGCCTCCCTTTACATCAAGGTCCCCAGAGATCCCCTACATACATCAGGGTCCCCAGAGAGCCCCCCTTACATCAGGGTCTCCAGAGAGCCCCTATTTACCTCAGGGTCCCCAGAAAGCCTCCTCTTACATTAGAGTCCCCAGAGAGCCCCCCCTTACATCAGAGTCTTCAGAGAGCTTCTACTTACATCAGGGTCCCCAGAAAGCCTTCCCTTACATCGGGTTCTCCAGAGAGCCGCTACTGACTTTAGGGTCCCCGGAGAGCCCCCACTTACATCAGGGTCCCCAAAGAGCCCCCTTACATCAGGGTCCCCAGAGAGCCTCCCTTTACCTCAGATTCCTCAGAGAGCCCCCCTTTCATCAGGGTCCCCAGAGAGCCCCTACTTACATCAGGGTCCCCACAGGGCCCCCTTACATCAGGGTCCCAAGAGAGCCTCCTATTACCTCAGAGTCCCCAGAGAACCCCCCTTACATCAGGGTCCCCAAAGAGCCCCTACTTACATCAGGGTCCCCAGAGAGCCCCCCTTACATCAGGGTCTCCAAAGAGCCCCTATTTACCTCAGGGTCCCCAGAGAGCCTCCCCTTACATTAGAGTCCCCAGAGAGCCCCCCCTTACATCAGAGTCTTCAGAGAGCCCCCCCTTACACCAGGGTCCCCAGGGAGCCTCCCCTTACATCAGGGTCCCCAGAGAGCCCCCCCCTTACATCAGGGTCCCCAGAGAGCCCCTACTTACGTTAGGGTCCCAAGAGAGCCCCTTACTTATAGCAAGGTCCCCAGAGAGCCCCTACTTACACCATGGTTCCCAGAGAGCCCCCTCCTTACATAAGGGTCCCCAGAGAGCCTCCACTTACATCAGGGTAACAGAGATCCTCCCCTTACATCAGGGTCCCAGAGAGCCTCCCCTTACATCAGGGTCCCCAAAGAGCCCTTACTTACACCAGGGTCCCCAGAGAGCCCCTACTTACATCAGGGTCCTCAGAGAGCCTCCCCTTACATCAAGGTCCCCAGATAGCCCCCTCCTTACATCAGAGTCTCCAGAGAGCCCCTACTTACATCAGGGTCCCCAGAGAGCCCCCCTTACATCAGGGTCTCTAGAGAGCCCATGCTTACCTCAGGGTCCCAAGAGAGCCCTCTGCTTAGACCAAGGTCCCCAGAAAGCCTTCCCTTACATCAGGGTCTCCAGAGTGCCCCTACTAACATCAGGATCCCTAGAGAGCCCCACTTACATCAGGGTCCCCAGGGAGCCCCTACTTATGTCAGGGACCCAAGAGAGCCCCTTAATTATAACAGGGTCCCCAGAGAGCCTCCCCTTACATCAGGGTCCCAGAGAGCCTCCCCTTACATCAGGGTCCCAGAGAGCCTCCCCTTACATCAGGGTCACCAAAGAGCACCTACTTACATCAGGGTCTCCAGAAAGCCTCTTCTTACACCAGGGTCCTCACAGAGCCTCCCCCTACATCAGAGTCCCCAGAGAGCCCCTACTTACCTCAGGGTCCCGAGAGAGCCTCCCCTTACATCAGAGTCCCCAGAGAGCCCCCCTTATTTCAGAGTCTCCAGAGAGCCCCTACATACATCAGAGTCCCCAAAGAGCCCCCCTTACATCAGAGTCTTCAGAGAGCTTCTATTTACATCAAGGTCCCCAGAAAGCCTTCCCTTACATCGGGTTCACCAGAGAGCCGTTACTGACTTTAGGGTCCCCGGAGAGCCCCCACTTACATTAGGGTCCCCACAGAGCCCCCTTACATCAGGGTCCCAAGAGAGCCTCCTATTACCTCAGAGTCCCCAGAGAGCCCCCCTTACATCAGGGTCCCCAGAGAGCCCCTACTTACATCAGGGTCCCCAGAGAGCCCCCCCTTACACCAGGGTCCCCAGGGAGCCTCCCCTTACATCAGGGCCCCAGAGAGCCCCTCCTTATATCAGGGTCCCCAGAGAGCCCCTACTTACGTCAGGGTCCCAAGAGAGCCCCTTACTTATAACAGGGTCCCCAGAGAGCCACTACTTACACCATGGTTCCCAGAGATCCCCCTCCTTACATAAGGGTCCCCAGAGAGCCTCTCTTTACATCAGGGTACCAGAGAGCCTCCCCTTACATCAGGGTCCCAGAGAGTCTCCCCTTACATCAGGGTCCCCAAAGAGCCCCTACTTACATAAGGGTTGCCAGAAAGCCCCTACTTACACCAGGGTCCCCAGAGAGCCCCTACTTACATCAGGGTCCCTAGAGAGCCCCCTTACATCAGGGTCCCCAGAGAGTCTCCCCTTACATCAAGGTCCCCAGAGTGCCCCCTCCTTACATCAGAGTCTCCAGAGAGCCCCTACTTACATCAGGGTCCCCAGAGAGCCCCCCTTACATCAGGGTCTCTAGAGAGCCCATACTTACCTCAGGGTCCCCAGAGAGCCCTCTGCTTAGACCAGGGTCCACAGAAAGCTTTACCTTACATCAGGGTCTCCAGAGAGCACCTACTAACATCAAGGTCCCTAGAGAGCCCCACTTACATCAGGGTCCCCAGAGAGCCCCTACTTACGTCAGGGTCCCAAGAGAGCCCCTTACTTATAACAGGGTCCCCAGAGAGCCCCTACTTACACCATGGTTCCCAGAGAGCCCGCTCCTTACATAAGGGTCCCCAGAGAGCCTCCCCTTACATCAGGGTCCCAGAGAGCCTCCCCTTACATCAGGGTCCCAGAGAGCCTCCCCTTACATCAGGGTCCCAGAGAGCCTCCCTTTACATCAGGGTCCCCAAAGAGCCCCTTCTTACATCAGGGTCTCCAGAAAGCCCCTACTTACGTCAGGATCCCAAGACAGCCCCTTACTTATAACAAGGTCCCCAGAGATCCCCTACTTACACCATGGTTCCCAGAGAGCCCCCTCCTTACATAAGGGTCCCCAGAGAGCCTCCGCTTAAATCAGGGTCCCACAGAGCCTCCCCTTACATCAGGGTCCCACAGAGCCTCCCCTTACATCAGGGTCCCAGAGAGCCTCCCCTTACATCAGGGTCCCCAAAGAGCCCTTACTTACATCAGGGTCACCAGAAAGCCCCTACTTACACCAGGGTCCCCAGAGAGCCCCTACTTACATCAGGGTCCTCAGAAAGCCCCTACTTACACCAGGGTCCCCAGGGAGCCTCCCCTTACATCAGAGTCCCCAGAGAGCCCCTACTTACCTCAGGGTCCCCAGAGAGCCTCCCCTTACATCAGAGTCCCCAGAGAGCCCCCTTACTTCAGAGTCTCCAGAGAGCCCCTACATACATCAGAGTCCCCAGAGAGCCCTTACATCAGAGTCTTCAGAGAGCTTCTATTTACATCAAGGTCCCCAGAAAGCCTTCCCTTACATCGGGTTCACCAGAGAGCCGTTACTGACTTTAGGGTCCCCGGAGAGCCCCCACTTACATTAGGGTCCCAAAAGGGCCCCCTTTCATCAGGGTCCCCAGAGAGCCCCTACTTACATCAGGGTCCCCACAGAGCCCCCTTACATCAGGGTCCTAAGAGAGCCTCCTATTACCTCAGAGTCCCCAGAGAGCCCCCCTTACATCAGGGTCCCCAGAGAGCCCCTACTTACATCAGGGTCCCCAGAGAGCCCCCCCTTACACCAGGGTCCCCAGGGAGCATCCCCTTACATCAGGACCCCAGAGAGCCCCTCCTTATATCAGGGTCCCCAGAGAGCCCCTACTTACGTCAGGGTCCCAAGAGAGCCCCTTACTTATAACAGGGTCCCCAGAGAGCCCCTACTTACACTATGGTTCCCAGAGAGCCCCCTCCTTACATAAGGGTCCCCAGAGAGCCTCTCTTTACATCAGGGTACCAGAGAGCCTCCCCTTACATCAGGGTCCCAGAGAGTCTCCCCTTACATCAGGGTCCCCAAAGAGCCCCTACTTAAATAAGGGTTGCCAGAAAGCCCCTACTTACACCAGGGTCCCCAGAGAGCCCCTACTTACATCAGGGTCCCTAGAGAGCCCCCTTACATCAGGGTCCCCAGAGAGTCTCCCCTTACATCAAGGTCCCCAGAGTGCCCCCTCCTTACATCAGAGTCTCCAGAGAGCCCCTACTTACATCAGGGTCCCCAGAGAGCCCCCCTTACATCAGGGTCTCTAGAGAGCCCATATTTACCTCAGGGTCCCCAGAGAGCCCTCTGCTTAGACCAGGGTCCACAGAAAGCTTTACCTTACATCAGGGTCTCCAGAGAGCACCTACTAACATCAGGGTCCCTAGAGAGCCCCACTTACATCAGGGTCCCCAGAGAGCCCCTACTTACGTCAGGGTCCCAAGAGAGCCCCTTACTTATAACAGGGTCCCCAGAGAGCCCCTACTTACACCATGGTTCCCAGAGAGCCCGCTCCTTACATAAGGGTCCCCAGAGAGCCTCCCCTTACATCAGGGTCCCAGAGAGCCTCCCCTTACATCAGGGTCCCAGAGAGCCTCCCCTTACATCAGGGTCCCAGAGAGCCTCCCCTTACATCAGGGTCCCCAAAGAGCCCCTTCTTACATCAGGGTCTCCAGAAAGCCCCTACTTACGTCAGGATCCCAAGACAGCCCCTTACTTATAACAAGGTCCCCAGAGATCCCCTACTTACACCATGGTTCCCAGAGAGCCCCCTCCTTACATAAGGGTCCCCAGAGAGCCTCCGCTTACATCAGGGTCCCACAGAGCCTCCCCTTACATCAGGGTCCCACAGAGCCTCCCCTTACATCAGGGTCCCACAGAGCCTCCCCTTACATCAGGGTCCCCAAAGAGCCCTTACTTACATCAGGGTCGCCAGAAAGCCCCTACTTACACCAGGGTCCCCAGAGAGCCCCTACTTACATCAGAGTCCTCAGAAAGCCCCTACTTACACCAGGGTCCCCACAGAGCCTCCCCTTACATCAGAGTCCCCAGAGAGCCCCTACTTACCTCAGGGTCCCCAGAGAGCCTCCCCTTACATCAGAGTCCCCAGAGAGCCCCCTTACTTCAGAGTCTCCAGAGAGCCCCTACATACATCAGAGTCCCCAGAGAGCCCTTACATCAGAGTCTTCAGAGAGCTTCTATTTACATCAAGGTCCCCAGAAAGCCTTCCCTTACATCGGGTTCACCAGAGAGCCGTTACTGACTTTAGGGTCCCCGGAGAGCCCCCACTTACATTAGGGTCCCAAAAGAGCCCCCTTTCATCAGGGTCCCCAGAGAGCCCCTACTTACATCAGGGTCCCCACAGAGCCCCCTTACATCAGGGTCCCAAGAGAGCCTCCTATTACCTCAGAGTCCCCAGAGAGCCCCCCTTACATCAGGGTCCCCAGAGAGCCCCTACTTACATCAGGGTCCCCAGAGAGCCCCCCCTTACACCAGGGTCCCCAGGGAGCCTCCCCTTACATCAGGGCCCCAGAGAGCCCCTCCTTATATCAGGGTCCCCAGAGAGCCCCTACTTACGTCAGGGTCCCAAGAGAGCCCCTTACTTATAACAGGGTCCCCAGAGAGCCCCTACTTACACTATGGTTCCCAGAGAGCCCCCTCCTTACATAAGGGTCCCCAGAGAGCCTCTCTTTACATCAGGGTACCAGAGAGCCTCCCCTTACATCAGGGTCCCAGAGAGTCTCCCCTTACATCAGGGTCCCCAAAGAGCCCCTACTTACTTAAGGGTTGCCAGAAAGCCCCTACTTACACCAGGGTCCCCAGAGAGCCCCTACTTACATCACGGTCCCTAGAGAGCCCCTACTTACATCAGGGTCGCTAGAGAGCCCCCTTACATCAGGGTCCCCAGAGAGTCTCCCCTTACATCAAGGTCCGCAGAGTGTCCCCTCCTTACATCAGAGTCTCCAGAGAGCCCCTATTTACATCAGCGTCCCTAGAGAGCCTCGCTTACATCAGGGTCCCCAGAGAGCCCCTACTTACTTCAGGGTCCCAAGAGAGCCCCTTACTTATAACAGGGTCCCCAGAGAGCCCCTACTTACACCATGGTTCCCAGAGAGCCCCCTCCTTACATAAGGGTCCCCAGAGAGCCTCCCCTTACATCAGGGTCCCAGAGAGCCTCCCCTTACATCAGGGTCCCAGAGAGCATCCCCTTACATCAGGGTCCCCAAAGAGCCCTTACTTACATCAGGGTCGCCAGAAAGCCCCTACTTACACCAGGGTCCCCAGAGAGCCCCTACTTACATCAGGGTCCTCAGATAGCCCCCTTACATCAGGGTCCCCAGAGAGCCTCCCCTTACATCAAGGTCCCCAGGGAGCCCTCTCCTTACATCAGAGTCTCCAGAGAGCCCCTACTTACATCAGGGTCCCCAGAGAGCCCCCCTTACATCAGGGTCTCAAGAGAGCCCATACTTACCTCAGGGTCCCCAGAGAGCCCTCTGCTTAGACCAAGGTCCCCAGAAAGCATTCCCTTACATCAGGGTCTCCAGAGTGCCCCTACTAACATCAGGGTCCCTAGAGAGCCCCACTTACATCATTGTCCCCAGAGAGCCCCTACTTATGTCAGGGTCCCAAAAGAGCCCCTTAATTATAACAGGGTTCCCAGAGAGCCCCTACTTACACCATGGTTCCCAGAGAGCCCCCTCCTTACATAAGGGTCCCCAGAGAGCCTCCCCTTACATCAGAGTCCCCAGAGAGCCCCCCTTACTTCAGAGTCTCCAGAGAGCCCCTACATACATCAGGGTCCCCAGAGAGCCCCCCTTAGATCAGAGTCTTCAGAGAGCTTCTACTTACATCAGGGTCCCCAGAAAGCCTTCCCTTACATCGGGTTCACCAGAGAGCCGCTACTGACTTTAGGGTCCCCGGAGAGCCCGCACTTACATCAGGGTCCCCAAAGAGCCCCCTTTCATCAGGGTCCCCAGAGAGAACCTACTTACATCAGGGTCCCCACAGAGCCCCCTTACATCAGGGTCCCAAGAGAGCCTCCTATTACCTCAGAGTCCCCAGAGAGCCCCCCTTACATCAGGGTCCCCAGAGAGCCCCTACTTACATCAGGGTCCCCAGAGAGCCCTTACACCAGGGTCCCCAGGGAGCCTCCCCTTACATCAGGGTCCCCAGAGAGCCCCCCATATATCAGGGTTCCTAGAGAGCCCCTACTTACGTTAGGGTCCCAAGAGAGCACCTTGCTTATAACAGGGTCCCCAGAGAGCCCCTACTTACACCATGGTTCCCAGAGAGCCCCCTCCTTACCTAAGGGTCCCCAGAGAGCCTCCCTTAACATCAGGGTCCCAGAGAGCATCCCCTTACATCAGGGTCCCAGAGAGTCTACCCTTACATCAGGGTCCCCAAAGAGCCCCTACTTACATCAGGGTTGCCAGAATGCCCCTACTTACACCAGGGTCCCCAGAGAGCCCCTACTTACATCAGGGTCCCTAGAAAGCCCCCTTACATCAGGGTCCCAAGAGAGCCTCCCCTTACATCAAGGTCCCCAGAGAGCCCCCTCCTTACATCAGAGTCTCCAGAGAGCCCCTACTTACATCAGGGTCCCCAGAGAGCCCTCCTTACATCAGGGTCTCTAGAGAGCCCATACTTACCTCAGGGTCCCCAGAGAGCCCTCTGCTTAGACCAGGGTCCCCAGAAAGCCTTCTCTTACATCAGGGTCTCCAGAGAGCACCTACTAACATCAGGGTCCCTAGAGAGCCCTACTTACACCATGGTTCCCAGAGAGTCCCCTCCTTACATAAGGGGCCCCAGAGAGCCTCCCCTTACATCAGCATCCCAGAGAGCCTCCCCTTACATCAGGGTCCCCAAAGAGCCCTTACTTACATCAGAGTCGCCAGAAAGCCCCTACTTACATCAGGGTCCCACAGAGCCTCCCCTTACATCAGGGTCCCAGAGAGCCTCCCCTTACATCAGGGTCCCCAAAGAGCCCTTACTTATATCAGGGTCCTCAGATAGCCCCCTTACATCAGGGTCCCCAGAGAGCCTCCCCTTACATCAAGGTACCCAGAGAGCCCCTTCCTTACATCAGAGTCTCCAGAGAGCCCCTACTTACATCAGGGTCCCCAGAGAGCCCCCCTTACATCAGGGTCTCTAGAGATCCCATGCTTACTTCAGGGTCCCCAGAGAGCCCTCTGCTTAGACCAGGGTCCCCAAAAAGCCTTCCCTTACATCAGGGTCTCCAGAGAGCAACTACTAACATCAGGGTCCCTAGAGAACCCCACTTACATCAGGGTCCCCAGAGAGCCCCTACTTATGTCAGGGTCCCCAAAGAGCCCCTACTTACACCATGGTTCCCAGAGAGCCCCCTCCTTATGTAAGGGTCCCCAGAGAGCCTCCCCTTACATCAGGGTCCCAGAGAGCCTCTCTTTACATCAGGGTCCCCAAAGAGCCCCTTCTTACATCCGGGTCTCCAGAAAGCCCCTACTTACACCAGGGTCCCCAGAGAGCCCCTACTTACATCAGGGTCCCCAGAGAGCCCCCTTACATCAGGGTCCCCAGAGAGCCTCCCCTTACATCAGGGTCCCCAGAGAGCACCTACTTACCTCAGGGTCCCCAGAGAGCCTCCCCTTACATCAGAGTCCCCAGAGAGCCCCCCTTACTTCAGCGTCTCCAGAGAGCCCCTACATACATCAGGGTCCCCAGAGAGCCCTCCCCTTACATCAGAGTCCCCAGAGAGCACCCCTTACATCAGAGTCTTCAGAGCGCTTTTACTTACATCAGGGTCCCCAGAAAGCCTTCCCTTAAATTGGGTTCTCCAGAGAGCTGCTACTGACTTTAGGGTTCCCGGAGAGCCCCCACTTACATTAGGGTCCCCAAACAGCCCCCCTTACATCAGGATCCCCAGAGAGCCTCCCTTTACCTCAGAGCCCTCAGAGAGCCCCCCTTTTATCAGGGTCCCCAGAGAGCCCCTACTTACATCACGGTCCCCACAGAGCCCCCTTACATGAGGGTCCCCAGAGAGCCTCCTATTACCTAAGAGTCCCCAGAGAGCCCCCCTTACATCAGGGTCCCCAGAGAGCCCCTACCTACATCAGGGTCCCCAGAGAGCCCCCCCTTACACCAGGGTCCCCAGGGAGCCTCCCCTTACATCAGGGCCCCCAGAGAGCCCCCCCTTATATCAGGGTCCCTAGAGAGCCCCTACTTACGTCAGTGTCCCAAGAGAGCCCCTTACTTTTAACAGGGTCCCCAGAGAGCCCCTACTTACACCATGGTTCCCAGGGTCCCCAGAGAGCCTCCCTTTACTTCAGGGTCCCCAAAGAGCCCCTACTTACATCAGGGTCTCCAGAAAGCCCCTACTTACACCAGGGTCCCCACAGAGCCTCCCCTTACATCAGGGTCCCCAGAGATCCCCTACTTACCTCAGGGTCCCCAGAGAGCCCCCCTTACATCAGGGTCCCCAGGGAGCCTCCCCTTACATCAGGGCCCCCAGAGAGCCCCCCTTACATCAGGGTCCCTAGAGAGCCCCTACTTACGTCAGGGTCCCAAGAGAGCCCCTTACTTATAACAGGGTCCCCAGAGAGCCCCTACTTACACCATGGTTCCCAGAGAGCCCCCTCCTTACATAAGGGTCCCCAGAGAGCCTCCCCTTACTTCAGGGTCCCCAAAGAGCCCCTACATACATTAGGGTCTCCAGAAAGCCCCTACTTACACCAGGGTCCCCACAGAGCCTCCCCTTACATCAGTGTCCCCAGGAAGCCCCTACTTACCTCAGGGTCCCCAGAGAGCCTCCCCTTACATCAGAGTCCCCAGAGAGCCCCCCTTACTTCAGAGTCTCCAGAGAGCCCCTAGATACATCAGGGTCCCCAGAGAGCCCTCTCCTTACATCAGAGTCCCCAGAGAGCCCCCCTTTACATCAGAGTCTTCAGAGAGCTTCTACTTACATCAGGGTCCCCAGAAAGCCTTCCCTTACATTGGGTTCTCCAGAGAGCTGCTACTGACTTTAGGGTCCCCGGAGAGCCCCCACTTACATCAGAGTCCCCAAAGAGCCCCCCTTACATCAGAGTCCCCAGAGAGCCTCCCTTTACCTCAGAGTCCTCAGAGAGCCCCTCTTTTATCAGGGTCCCCACAGAGCCCCCTTACATCAGAATCCCCAGAGAGCCTCCTATTACCTCAGAGTCCCGGGAGAGAGCCACCCTTACATCAGGGTCCCCAGAGAGCCACTACTTACATCAGGGTCCCCAGAGAGCCCCCCTTTACACCAGGGTCCCCAGGGAGCCTCCCCTTACATCAGGGTCCCCAGAGAGCCCCTACTTACGTCAGGGTCCCAAGAGAGCCCCTTACTTATAACAGGGTCCCCAGAGAGCCCCTTCTTACACCATGGTTCCCAGAGAGCCCCCTCCTTATATAAGGGTCCCCAGAGAGCCTCCCCTTACATCAGGGTCCCACAGAGCCTCCCCTTACATCAGGGTCCCAGAGAGCCTCCCCTTACATCAGGGTCCCCAAAGAGCCCCTACTTACATCAGGGTCTCCAGAAAGCCCCTACTTACACCAGGGTCCCCAGAGAGCCCCTACTTACATCAGGGTCCCCAGAGAGCCCCCCTTACATCAGGGTCTCTAGAGAGCCCATACTTACCTCAGGGTCCCCAGAGAGCCCTCTGCTTAGACCAGGGTCCCCAGAAAGCCTTCCCTTACATCAGGGTCTCCAGAGAGCCCCTACTAACATCAGGGTCCCCAGAGAGCCCCACTTACATCAGGGTCCCCAGAGAGCCCCCCTTACATCAGAGTCCCCAGAGAGCCTCCCCTTACATCAGAGTCCCCAGAGAGCCTCCCCTTACATCAGAGTCTCCAGAGATCCTTCTACTTAGATCAGGGTCCCCAGAAAGCCTTCCCTTACATCAGGGTCTCCAGAAAGCCCCTACTAACATCAGGGTCCCTAGAGAGCCCCACTTACATCAGGGTCCCCAGAGAGCCTCCCTTTACATCAGAGTCCCAGAGAGCCCCCTTACATCAGGGTCCCCAGAGAGCCCCCCCTACACCAGGGTCTCCAGGGAGCCTCCCCTTACATCAGAGTCCCCAGAGAGCCCCCTTACATCCGGGGCCCTCAGAGAGCCCCATATATATATATATATATATATATATATCCACACACACGTATATTATCCCGAGAGAGCCTCCCCTGCATCCGAGTCTCCAGAGAGCCCCTACTTACACCAGGGTCCCCAGACAGCCCATACTTACATAAGGGTCCCCAGAGAGCCCCCCTTTTCATCAGGGTCTCCAGAGAGCCCCCCTTACATCAGAGTCCCCAGAGAGCCCCCCTTACTTCAGCGTCCCCAGAGAGCCTCCCCTTATATCAGAGTCCCCAAAGAGCCCCCCTTACATCAGAGTCTTCAGAGAGCTTCTACTTACATCAGGGTCCCCAGAAAGCCTTCCCTTACATCACGTTCTCCAGAGAGCCGCTACTGACTTTAGGGTCCCTGGAGAGCCCCCACTTACATCAGGGTCCCCAAAGAGCCCCCTTACATCAGGGTCCCCAGAGAGCCTCCCTTTACCTCAGAGTCCTCAGAGAGCCCAGCTTACATTAGGGTCCCCAGAGAGCCCCTACTTACATCAGGGTCTCCACAGAGCCCCCTTATATCAGGGTCCCCAAAGAGCCTCCTATTACCTCAGAGTCCCCAGAGAGCCCCCTTACATCAGGGTCCCCAGAGAGCCCCTACTTACACCAGGGTTCCCAGAGAGCCCCCTCCTTACACAAGGGTCCCCAGAGAGCCTCCCCTTACATCAGGGTCCCAGAGAGCCTCCCCTTACATCAGGGTCCCAGAGAGCCTCCCTTTACATCAGGGTCCCAAAAGAGCCCCTACTTACATCAGGGTCTCCAGAAGGCCCCTACTTACACCAGGGTCCCCAGAGAGCCCCTACTTACATCAGGGTCCCTAGAGAGCCTCCCCTTAAATCAGGGTCCCCAGAGAGCTCCTACTTACCTCAGGGTCCCCAGAGAGCCTCCCCTTACATCAGAGTCCCCAGAGAGCCCCTACATACATCAGGGTCCCCAGAGAGCCCCCCTTACACCAGGTTCTCCAGCGAGCCCCTATTTACCTCAGGGTCCCCAGAGAGCCTCCCCTTACATCAGAGTCTCCATAGAGCCCCCCTTACATTAGGGTCCCCAGAGAGCCCCCTTACATTAGAGTTCCCAGAGAGCCTCCCTTTACCTCAGAGTTCACAGAGAGCCCCCCTTTCATCAGGGTCCCCACAGAGCCCCCTTACATCAGGGTCCCCAGAGAGCCTCCTATTACCTCAGAGTCCCCAGAGAGCCCCCCTTACATCAGGGTCCCCAGAGAGCCCCTACTTACACCAGGGTCCCCAGAGAGCCCCCCCTTACACCAGGGTCCCCGGGGAGCCTCCCCTTACATCAGGGCCCCCAGAGAGCCCCCCTTACATCAGGGTCCCCAGAGAGCCTCTACTTACATCAGGGTCCCAAGAGAGCCCCTTATTCATAACAGGGTCCCCAGAGAGCCCCTACTTACACCATGGTTCCCAGAGAGCCCCCTCATTACACCAGGGTCCCAGAGAGCCTCCCCTTACATCAGGGTCCCCAAAGAGCCCCTACTTACATCAGGGTCTCCAGAAAGCCCCTACTTACACCAGGGTCCCCAGAGAGCCCCTACTTACATCAGGGTCCCCAGAGAGCCCCCTCCTTACATCAGAGTCTCCAGAGAGCCCCTACTTACATCAGGGTCCCCAGAGAGCCCCCTTACATCAGGGTCTCTCGAGAGCCCATACTTACCTCAGGGTCCCCAGAGAGCCCTCTGCTTAGACCAGGGTCCCCAGAAAGCCTTCCCTTACATCAGGGTCTCCAGAGAGCCCCTACTAACATCAGGGTCCCTAGAGAGCCCCACTTACATCAGGGTCCCCAGAGAGCCCCTACTTACATCAGAGTCCCCAGAGAGCCCCCCTTACATCAGAGTCCCCAGAGAGCCTCCCCGTACATCAGAGTCCCCAGGGAGCCCCCTTACATCAGGGTGCCCAGAGAGCCCCCCTTACATCAGGGCCCTCAGAGAGCCCCTACTTACACCAGGGTCCCCAGAGAGCCTCCTATTACCTCAGAGTCCCCAGAGAGCCCCCCTTACATCAGGGTCCCCAGAGAGCCCCTACTTACACCAGGGTTCCCAGAGAGCCCCCTCCTTACACAAGGGTCCCCAGAGAGCCTCCCCTTACATCAGAGTCCCAGAGAGCCTCCCATTACATCATGGTCCCAGAGAGCCTCCCCTTACATCAGGGTCCCCAAAGAGCCCCTACTTACTTCAGGGTCTCCAGAAAGCCCCTACTTACACCAGGGTCCCCAGAGAGCCCCTACTTACATCAGGGTCCCCAGAGAGTCCCCTTACATCAGGGTTCCCAGAGAGCCTCCCCTTAAATGAGGATCCCCAGAGAGCCCCTACTTTCCTCAGGGTCCCCAGAGAGCCCCTACTTACCTCAGGGTCCCCAGAGAGCCCCCTTACTTCAGAGTCTCCAGAGAGCCCCTACATACATCAGGGTCCCCAGAGAGCCCCCCCCCCTTACACCAGGGTCTCCAGAGTGCCCCTATTTACCTCAGGGTCCCCAGAGAGCCCCCCCTTACATCAGGGTCCCCAGAGAGCCCCCCTTACATTAGAGTCCCCAGTGAGCCTTACCTTACACCAGGGTCCCCAGAGAGCCCCTACTTACCTCAGGGTCCCCAGAGAGCCTCCCTTTAGTCAGAGTCCCCAGAGAGCCCCTCCTTACATCAGAGTCTCCAGAGAGCCCCTACTTACATCAGGGTCCCCAGAGAGCCCCCTTTACATCAGGGTCTCCAGAGAGCCCCTACTTACCTCAGGGTTCCCAGAGAGCCCTCTGCTTAGACCAGGGTCCCCAGAAAGCCTTCCCTTACATCAGGGTCTCCAGAGAGCCCCTACTAACATCAGGGTCCCTAGAGAGCCCCACTTACATCAGTGTCCCCAGAGAGCCCCCACTTACATCAGGGTCCCCAGAGAGCCCCTGCTTACATCAGGATCCCCAGAGAGCCCCCCTTACATCAGAGTCCACAGAGAGCCTCCCCTTACATCAGGGTCTCCAGAGAGCCTTCTACTTAGATCAGGGTCCCCAGAAAGCCTTCCCTTACATCAGGGTCTCCAGAAATCCCCTACTAACATCAGGGTCCCCAGAGAGCCCCACTTACATCTGGGTCCCCAGAGAGCCCCCCTTACATCAGGGTCCCCAGAGAGCCCCCCTTACATCAGTGTCTTCAGAGAGCTTCTACTTACATCAGGGTCCCCAGAAAGCCTTCCCTTACATCAGGTTCTCCAGAGAGCCGCTACTGACTTTAGGGTCCCTGGAGAGCCCCCACTTACATCAGGGTCCCCATAGAGCCCCCCTTACATCAGGGGCCCCTGAGAGCCTCCCTTATATCAGGGTCCCCAAAGAGCCTCCTATTACCTCAGAGTCCCCAGAGATCCCCCCTTACATCAGTGTCCCCAGAAATCCCCCCCTTACATCAGGGTCCCCAGAAAGCCCCTACTTACATCAGGGTCCCTAGAGAGCCCCTACTTACATCAAGGTCCCCAGAGAGCCCCTCTCCTTACATTAGAGTCCCCAGAGAGTGAGGGCGGGCAGTGAGAGATGATGTAATCTCTCTGCTGCCCGCAGCTGAATAGTGAGGGCAGAACAGCAGTTATGCAGTGCGGGCAGTGATGTGATCTCTGTGCACTCTCACCTGCCTGCTCTCCGGCTTTCCCGTGCTGCCTGCCAGCTGGCTCTCCAGCTCTGTCATGCTGCCCGCCCGTTTTCCGGCTCTGTCATGCTGCCCGTCCGCTCTCCGGCTCTCCCGTGCTGCCCATCAGCTCTATGGCTTTTTCATGCGGTCTGGCTGCAGAGAGGTCGCAGCCCAGAGGTTGGGGACCCCTGTAGAGACTCGGGGCAATGGGCCCCAGAATTGGGGCTATAGCCCCAGATGCCACCCCCTAGCGAAGCCAGTGCAAGGAAGTAGGATAATTAATTTTAGTTCTGTCTGGTTATAGTGCCCTGGGATGAGAAAAACTCTTAAACATCTAAACAATTTAAGAGAGTACTCTATTTCATTCAATGAGACCACTTAATCCATCTTCTTGTCAGGAGGACTGACATTAAACAGCAAATATTAAGAAGGCTCTAAGCTGTATCATTACCAGTAGAAACAGATCAGGGGCTATTACCTGAAGACAGGTAAAGTCATAACCTGGAGCAAGAGATCAAGTGAAGATACAACTTTGTTAAACAAAGTTATAACCAAAACTATTGGGTTATTCTCAGGAAAGCTTCCCAAAGTACTGAAAATGAATGAGGCTTAGTTTACACTTGCTGTTGGGGGCATCAAGAACAGATGGTTAAACTTTGTTTTTACTACAGCACTTGAGCTGCAAAGGCAGCTGGAAGGGGGTGAAAAAATGTGAAATGCTAGACTCATGGTTGTGGTGCAGTATTTCCATTCAAAAAGTCTGCTCAGCTGTCAAAAAAACAATTTTTTGCATGCATCAACGCCTGAATGCCATCTGCGCCTGCACCACTCTGTGAAAAGTGCAGCCGATGACAGATCACTGTACAATTGTAAGCTATGGATGGCTTCCTTTAATGCCATCCAGTGTGTACAATTGTGTTACTAGCTTTGATTGGTCACAGTGATCACATGGTACAGACAGGGCGAATCACAGCCCACCTGTACCATATGATTAGCTGTGGCCAATCACAGCTAATCACAACAATACTCACTGAATGTGTCAGTTTCATTCAGTAAAAATGTTTGCTTATACCAATGAAATTCCCTGAAATTCCCTGGTGTAAGCAATCATAATGTGTAAAGAAAAAAGTCTGGATCACTTTCCAAGAGTAGTACAGTGTTACTATGGTAACCCTGTATTGCCCTGGTCACAGTGTGTTAAAAAAAAAGTAATAAAAAAGAATAAAAAATATATTTTTTGTTTACGTACTGTCACCAGTGTCCCTGATCATTTTCGCATCAGTTATATGATAATGCTGTGCTGCACTGGTGACAGTATGTTAAAAAAAAAAAAGTTGTGAACAAAAAACAATTTTTTTTCTTAATTTTCCAAAAAATTGTGACAAAAAATTACAACTTCAAAAAATTTGCCATACCTCTTACTAAATACCTCGGACTATTTACTTTTCAAAAATAGGTCATTTGGGTGATATTTGTGCTGTCCTGGCGTTTTTGGGCCCTCAAGGAATGAGATAAGTCATCAGTACATCAGGACTGATCAATTTTCAGATATATAACATAGTTTGTGGACTCTATAACTTTCCTACAGACTAAATAATAAACATTGATTTGGGTTCTTTTTCACCAATGAAATGTAGCAGAATACATTTTGGCCTAAATTAATAAAGAAAGATAATTTATTTATAAAATTTAATAACAGAAACAAAGAAAAACGCATTCTTTTTCAAAATTTTCAGTGGTGAATAAATATCATCAAAAGAAAGCTCTATTTGTATGAAAAGAAATGATAAAAATTTCATATGGGTACAGTGTTGCATGACCGCGCAATTGTCATTGAGCCCGGTTTCACACATGTGCGGTGCGAATTGAAGCTCAGGTTTCACTGGGGAGATAAAAATCTCCTGTTCAAAGGAATCATTGCGTTTTAGTTCAGGATCAGTGAGCAGGGAGAGGGGGAGGGAGAGGGGGGGGAGGTGTAGTGAGGAGAAGTAGAAAATCCATGTTCAGAACGCAATGCATCTGCGAAGCAGATGCGTTCCCATAGAAGATAAGGGGCTAGTAATTCGCACCGCAATGCCCAGAAAACGCACCCGTTTTTTGTGCAATGCGCAGTGCTAATGCATCGCACATATGTGAACCAGCCTCATTCAAATGAACCTAGTTTAAAATGTCCTGCGAATTGGATGCGTTGTAAGCCGCATCTAATTCGCATAGGTGTGAACCTGGGCTCAAAGTGTGACAGCGCTGAAAGCTGTATTGGCTTGGGCAGGAAGGGAGTAAAAATGCCTTGTATTGAAGTGGTTAAGAATAAAGGCTGGATAGATGGCTAGATCTGGGGTCTAATAGTCATCAGTAAAGAGAACCTGTCACTGCCTATTGCTATCACTAAGGATGTTTACATTCCTTGTAATAACAACAAAAAGTAATCAAAATTACAGGTACAGTGTAAACAAATGAAAAAAAAGATATAAAATTAAAAAAATGTAAATTGCCCCCTCCCCCCAATGCTCGCGCCCAAAGGGAAATGCACACATCAGTCCTGCAATGGTATGTAAACGGTGATCGCAACATACATGTGAAGTATAAGCATGAACGTCAGATCAATAGCAATAATTCTAGCACCATACCTCCTGTGTAAATCTAGATTGGCGTACCTTCAGCCTCCTCCCCGCCCCTTTGATGGTCATTGGGGGGGCGGGTGTGCCATCACTGCGCATAAACGTCACATTATACGCCGAGCGTGCGGCTTCCTCATGGCGCTGTCATGCCGGTGGGAGTATCGTCCATCTCCGTGAGCGTAGTGGAGGGTTATGGCGCCTCCTTCTGGGTGGCGGGTCACCTAGGGAATGGTGCCTCCCTTGCACGTTGCATGCGTGCGTGATGGCGGTAGCTTGGTGGCGGTGCCTATTTAGGCTTCCTCCTGTTAGGGGGGCTGGGCACTCAGGCTTCTCCTGCACACATGCTACCACTCGGACTTCAGTCCTCCTTCTCTTCTTACATTTGGTATTCATATACACTCGATGAGACACATTTTCCCTGATTGTTCTCCCACTTATTCCTGCTTTGGCGATCTGATGGTCCCACTTGGTTGGTCCATTCATCACTTCCATTCCACACCACCAGAGCCCTGTTGGCCCATATCCTCCTTGGATGCAGTCTGTGTCGGCTGCCACCACTAAGCTTGCCACCACAGCTTCCTCCTGTTGGGGGGGCTGGGCACTCAGGCTTCTCCTGCTCACATGCTACCACTCGGACTTCGGTCCTCCTTCTCTCCTTACATTTGGTATTCATCACTTCCATTCCACACCACCAGAGCCCTGTTGGCCCATTTCCTCCTTGGATGCAGTCTGTGTCGTCTGCCACCGCTAAGCTTGCCATCACAGCTCCTGGTCATGATGACTTTGAATGGCTCACAATTATCGGCTCTATGCCACCAATGCACAGACTTATGTAAGTTACTACCCTAGGGTGGGTGTTTTCACCTCACCCCCTTATTTGTTGATTTATGTCAGATCATTTAGACACGTATCCCTTAATTTCAGATATACCATGTGTCCCTCTCCTGAAGAGTGGCTCCAAGCCATGAAACACGTAGAGCTAACATATGCCGTGTTTTGTTCATATTTTATATTTTTTATGTGCCCATTGTTAACTATGTGTTTTTACCAACCACGATAGGGATCTGTGAGTCCATAGGCCAGGCAGGCAATATTTGATGTTATCTATGTGTGTATATACATTGATGAATTGTGAAACTATAACCCTGTGATATTAATTGCTACCATTGTTAGTATCATGTTAACTGTTTTTAAACTAGACATTGTGATTATGTTTGTACACTCATGTATATGAATTAATAAACATTTCTTATATTCATCAAGTTATTCTTTTGCAACCGCGTGCTTCACACAAAGTCCCAACTCTTTTGTTCTGTTTCCTTTTAACTTGGTAACCTTTTAAAGTGTCACCTATGTATAATATAGTATACAGTATAATGCAGGGCTCAAAATTTTAGGTCCTGAGCTACTAGCCAGCCTTAAGGGTTACGCGCCACTAGTTGCCCCACCCAACTCCAAACATGCCCCACCCCTAGTCCCGCCCCTAAATACTTCCTCATAAATTATCTCATGAAATGATCCAGCAATTCAAATGAAAGCTATTACAGCGGGCAAACCCCACTCTCTGATTGGCCAGCTCAACTTTTCCTCTCCTCTCTTTCCCTAGCTGGGAGAAAGGCTCTCGTTCAACCCCGCCTGTCGCCGGTGCTCGCCCCCCCCTCAGAGGCAGCCCATGCTCGCCAGCCATCATTTTCCACTCGCAAAATGCGAGTAGGCAAGTGGAAAATTTGAGGGCTGGTATAACGTATGTTGTATGGGCGTGTGCAATTTTAAAGCATGACAGGTTTGGTATCTATTTATATAAAAGATGGTGCAGCGCTAAATGAAATAAACATCAAGGGATACTATAAACGGTTAAATGAGAGGATACCCATACAACATAAGATAACCTTATAATAGATGTTAAAACAAAACGTTATTTTTAAAACTATGTATCAAAGTCCAGAAAAGTCCATGAAAAATCCAAAAAATCTTAAGAGATTCCACCAAGTGAACATGATATCATGCTGGTATAGGTGATTGATGTGCCCTTCACCGATATCTGAAATAGCCTCTCACCTGACGACCAGGACCCTTTAATTACAGAGGGTCATGTAAGCCTTCCCTTACGGGTCATATAAATGGATGGTATTCAGAATCAGGAACCAAGAGCTCCGTCACACACCGGGTGGGATAATTCAGGATGTTCCAATGGTCTGATTACAACAGATGTATCGCGAAATGTACAATCTGAACTTTGGTCCACTGTTTATGTATCTTTGTATTTTGTTACAACTTGTAAACTCTTAAAATCTGACCCCTGTTTTACCAGCAGGTCAGACAAAGCAGATCCCCTATGGGGGTAATCAATGAATCGGCTGATAATCCCTCTGTGTCAGCCTCTTTCTCCTCACTGGCATTCACCAGTCTCAGACCTCCCTCGGGTAATTCTGGGATAAAAACACCAGATCCGGTGTTTTTTCCTCTCATTTAACCGTTTATAGTATCCCTTGATGTTTATTTCATTTAGCGCTGCACCGTCTTTTATATTTTGACTTAAGGGATTTGATTGATTGACCCTGGTGTCCAGCTGCTTATAGGCATACACGCGCAGATTTATATCTTACTCAGTTTCTTGGTATCTATTTACTCAATGTAACATTTTCTTATTTTATTTTTTTAACTTTTTGCCAAGAACTTAATTCAAGAAATAGAACGTAATATACAGACAATGACATCAAGAAGAGATTGACATCGCAAGTAGGATACTATGCAATGAACTTCCCATATGTAAAGAAGAGAAAAGAAAAGAAAGCAAAACTCGGTATTTAAGGGTTTTCCCTTACCATAGTATGTCATTGTACAGAACAAGTATATTGTGGAATAACAGACAGTAACCGATGCGGTATCAATGTATAACAACTCAGGATCCTCAAAAGTCTACGAACAAAATAGCACTGGTGAACATCATCTTTTATATTTTACCAAACAATTGGGTATTATTACATTGTGTTTTTGTTTAAAGTATTTGTAGATCATAGAAATGAAAAATGAACAAAGCATATTCTTCTATAGCGTGCTTGCCTTAATCCAAAGCATTTAGAGTGATTTCTATCTGCTGTTTTTCTCCCATATTTGCATGAGTCAATCCAACTCTAAGAGATCACGGGGGGTGCATGATTCTCTATGAGACTGTGTAGAAGTGGTGTGTCTTTTCCCTCCACTCAGGTCTCAGATTACACTCAGCTCTCTGTTCTATGCTGTGCAGTGTGTGACATCAGATCCCCGCCCACTCCCTTCTAAGGATCAAAAGATCTATCTCTCATCTCTCTGTATACCTTTCATCTCTGTGTAACACCTGAGGCTAGTCACTTCAGTGGGTATATTTAAGGGTTTACAAACACTTTTAAACCAGCACCAAATGACTTCAGAGGCAAGCAGTAGCTTGCTTAACTACTTGCTGACCAACTGCTGTCATAATACGGTGGCAGGTTGGCTCCCCTGTGCAAATCGCCCTAGCTGTACGGCGGGCGCTTTAAGAGGTATGGGGACGCGCACGCCCGCCACGTGACATTGAAACTGATGCACGTGATGGGCACCCCTGATCACTTCTAAGAGAGACAGAAGGGAGATCTGTCAATGTAAACAGACAGATCTCTGTTCTGTCAGGAAAGAGGAGACAGATCTGTTGTTCCTACTGATTAGGAAAAACGTTCTGCCACCTCCTCTAGGCAGTCCCATCCCCCCACAGTTAGAAACAATCCCACGGACACACATTTAACCCCTTGATTGCCCCTAGTGTTAACCCCTTCCCTGCCAGTGACATTTATACAGTAATCAGTGGCTATTTTTAGCTCTGATTGCTGTATAGATGTCAATGGTCCCAAAAAAGTGTCAAAAGCGTTCGATCTGTCCGCCAGCAATGTCGCAGTACCACTAAAAATTGCAGATCACTGCCATTACTAGTAAAAAAAAAAAATAATAAAAATGCCATAAATCTATCCCCTATTTTGTAAACGCTATAACTTTTGCGCAAACCAATCAATATACGCTTATTGCATTTTTTTAAATTAAAAATAGGTAGAAGAATAAATATCGACCTAAACTGATGAAGAATTTTTTTTTTTGGGGGGGGGGATATTTATTATAGCAGAAAATAAATCATATTGTGTTTTTTTCAAAATTGTCGCTCTTTTTTTGTTTATAGCACAAAAAATAAAAAACACAGAGGTTATCAAATACCACCAAAAGAAATCTCTATTTGTGGGAAAAAAAGGACATAAATTTTGTTTGGGTACAGCGTCACATGGTCGCACAATTGTCAGTTAAAGCAACGCAGTGCTGTATTGCAAAAAATGATAAAAAAGTAGCAGCGCTAGTTTCCCAAGAAGTGATTAATTAGTGCTCAGATATGAGATTTAACCATATGGATTGTATATAGCCATATACCTAACAAAATAAAGACAACACTAATAAAATATAAACAGTAATAATTGAGTGAAAAAATAGTCCATAAACATATATGTGAAGAGGCCTTAGGCCCAGATCCCGGTCTACATAGTGAAATTAAATACGCTAATCAAGTGAATGCTTCCTCCACCGCACCACTGTGGTAGTCTCAATAAAAATGCGCGCTTACCGCAAGGCAAGCCCAAAGTTCCGCATGTACCGTCTGCAGGACGGGTGATTGCTTTAGCCGGCCGGCTGATTTTTTATGCTGCTTTGATTCTACTACACTGTAAGTGTTTTTTAACTTTCTAAATAAAGGTTAGTTAGCAGGATTACGCTATGTTGTTTCCCTCTCTTTCCTTGGGGAACTCCTGAATGGGAACTATCCCGGTATCTTGGAGCTGTATTTACATCCCTCCATGGTGTGACCGATCCCTTGTGGCTTGGTGAACTATTGTTTTTCAACCATTTCTTCTGGATAAAGGCCCCGACCGGGTTAAGGTCGCAAGCTCCTTTGGGCTTGCGTTGCAGTAAGCGCGCATTTTTATTGAGACTACCACAGTGGTGCGGTGGAGGAAGCATTCACTTAATTAGCGTATTTAATTTCACTATGAAGACCGGGATCTGGGCCTAAGGCCTCTTCACATATATGTTTATGGACTATTTTTTCACTCAATTATTGCTGTTTATATTTTATTAGTGTTGTCTTTATTTTGTTAGGTATATGGCTATATACAATCCATATGGTTAAATCTCATATCTGAGCACTAATTAATCACTTCTTGGGAAACTAGCACTGCTACTTTATTTATTATTTATGTTGTTGTGTGTATCTCACATTTAGCGGCTGCTCCTTACTAATTTTCTAACTTTTGATATGTGAGTCTGTATGGTTTTTTCACTTCATAATTTCTGTCTCACGATTTGCAATATATTATTTATTCACTACAGCGCAGTATTTTTTCCTATATAATTGCAAAAAATGGCCTGGTCAGGAAGGGGATAAATCCTTCCAGGGCTGAAGGGGTTAAAGTGATTGTAAAGACTTGTTTAAAAAAAAAAACAACAAACATGTTATACTTCCCTGTGCAGCCGGTTTTGCACAGAGCAGCTCCCTCTCTCCCCTGATTGGCTGACTGACTTTGATTAACAGCTGTAGGAGCCAATGGCGCCGCTGTTCTGTCTCAGCCAATCAGGAGGAGTGTACTGAATGGCTGAGGGGATTGTGGACATAGAGAGAAGGAGCTCAGGTAGGCAATTGGGGGCGCTGGGGAGGCTGCTACACACAGAAGGTTTTTTATCTTAATGCATACAACTCCTTTAAGCTGCATTAACTAATTTAATATATTAATATTAATGTATCAGCAGGTGGTAGAGACCTGCATAGTTGTCTGTAGATGGTAAGATGGGAGTGGATTTGTTTTTCAGGTTTTTGGTAGAATAGTAACTAGAGTTGGATGTAGAATTTCAAATAATCTGTTTCCTTGTAAACCATTGAACAATAAAGACTTGCAAATAAAACTGAAAATTGCACCTAAAAAGCCTCAAAAACCATCACAAACTGTTACTGATATCTGGTATTAAGCTACCATTATGGTCATAATGGTCCTAGTAATATTACAGATTTTTTTCTCTCTGAATATTATTTTGTTTATTTTGTGTTCTTCTGTAATGCTTCACTGGTTGTGACAGGGGGGATTCACATGTCATAGAGGTTTTCTATTCGCTTCCCACCTTTAGCCCGTGATTGCTTTCTTCAATTTTTTTTTTCAAATAGTAATGATTAATAAAAAAGAAGTCAAACACATCTTCTACAGGCCACAATAACCTGTCTATGTCATACTTGTTAAGATCCTTCTGCAGCCTCCAGCTGTCAGGGAGGTCTATTTTACACAGAAAAAATGCCTTTAAAGCTAGTGGATTACTCATATACCCTGTCAGCATTGCATGTGCATCTGAGCTGCTAATCCTGGAGCTGCCTTAGCTTCCCTTCACATAATCTAAGGGCAGTTCTTGTTCAGGCTCAGTGTTAGCTACAGAAATATGGTGGTTCAAATACAAATGCGTGGACATACTGAAAAGCAGCTGCAGGAAACCTGCCTATCAGCTGCATACAAGCTGGAAGGCATTGGACCATTATGTCCAGATGCCGCTATGTCCAGATTAATGATGGGCTCAGTGTGAAAATATCACTATGCCTAATTATTGAATTGCCTAATTTCTTAATGGTAGAAGAATGCTAGAGGAGACTACCACTAAATACTGTCCCTTAAAAATAAATTCTGGATGTACATTAGTCACACATCAAATTTGGCTTTTCCTTAGGGGAAAGATGTGGTCAGACTTGGTACAAATGCAAACTTGACATCTGGGAAAAAGATGTCCTAGCACAACAAAGACATTGTTAGCTTGAGGAATGTGATATTCTGTTTTGGCTAATTCCCACAAGGAGTGTGACCAAAGATATCGCTGATTTATGTAGCTCTATTTTATAGTCAGACAAAAAAATTAAATGCAAAGAATAAGCACTAACAATAATTTAGCTTTTGTTCTTTTCTTTAAATTGCATTACTATTGCAAATTATACTCTATTACTATAAAGTGTTTACCAATTCCTTAGGGCTTCAAAGGGTATATTCCACTAGTATTTTTAGTATCTGTGCAGTTTTATAATGCTACCACAGTCATACACACACTCAAATTGAAGTTAACAAGGTATTTTAGAATGAAACCAGAATGCCCTAGAAAAATCTATGCAATCATAAGAAAAATGAACAAACGTAATCAGTGCCAGGACAAGGACATCCAGCGCCCAGGGCAAAGATGCCAAACTGAGCACCCTCCATTCATGATGTGCAAGCTTAGGGGATCTTACGCCCAGCATTCACTCACATGTCAAAATCACTGCCGCTGCCACTACTTTTGTCAGCCTTTTAATAAAAGGAAGGTGTCCCCATCCCTATAGTAAACCACTGCGCCCAGAGCAGGCGCCCCTCTCACCCACCCCTTGCCTGAACTCATAATAGATCCCTGTTATGAATCAAATTACAGACCTAAGTGGGACACTACTGTGTCTGTGTTTGTATGTTAAAGTGTTTGTAAACGATCACCTTGTAAAAACAACCCATTCAGTTTAAAATTGAATTGAAAGGCAAAGCATTTGTGTATAGATATAAAAAAAAAACATTATAAATGCACATTATAAATATCCCTTTTCCCATTTTTTTTATAAGTGATCACATTCTCTCTGTTCCCAGCTGCATACAGGCTGGGGGAGGAGAAGCAAAAGTACACTGAGCTTCCCAGTGAATGGCTGTGCAGGGTGGGTGTCAGGACAAGTCTGATTATTAGAGGAGAGCAGGCTGAGTTCCCAGCATAGCTAGATAACTGAGTATGGTGTGTTCTCTTGCCTAGTGTGGTCAGTTTTAATAGGAAAGCAGAGGGAAACCAGGGATATCACACCAAGGAAGCAATACAAAAAGAACAGGATAATATTCATACCAACACATGGTACAGCAGCCACATATCAGGAATATGAAATGTTGGGGTAACAAACACTTTTAAGCTAAAATCCAACTAAATATTAAAAACATCAGCAAATGCATTTATTTATTAAAAGATTAGTAAATATATGTGTACAAAAAACAAATATAACTACCCAAACAGCAGAAAACAAACATAACTGGACTAAAGCATGGCTGTCACTTTTCTAAAAAAAAAAAAAAAATCCAGCAACTTCAGCAACTTTTTTAATGGCTGTCTATAATTAATTGTTATATATTTTTCTGTAAGCATTTTCTTGCACTGGTTGTGTTTCTTTTAATTTAAAAAGCTGAAATTTAAAAATACTTTAATTAGGAATTAAAGAACTCTGTCTCTGTAAAAAGCCACCAACGTGTAAACTCTGTTACACTCTTTTCTGGGCATGGCAGCCAGCAATACAGACATTTTCTTCAAAAGGCAGCAATGGTAAATTGCACAGCATTGTTGTAAATAGTGCAAGTTTCCACTCTAACCATCACAAAGCACTTTTTAGAACGTGCTGAAAGTAGCTCGTGTAGATACACATCTACTGAGAAACGGATTACTGTATAAGTCTGGTACAATGACTTCAGTATTCATTTATATATTATTTAATCATTTGTTGAAGTTTATTAGTGGTTTAAAAATGTGTGTGTAAAGGCATGCTTTTTTAAAAAAATTTTTTTATAGAAAAAGGAAGGGTTAGGCCCTCTCTCAAGTTAATATTGATATACCTGTCCTCACTGGAGAGATTTACCCCCTTATTAGCATTGGTGACCATTAGTACCAAAACAGAAAGTGAGAGGAAATCCAATTAGTCCTCATACACACGGGCATTTTATAAAATGAGCTGTAAAGTTGTACCGATGCCAGGGAAAAAAGCCGTGTTAAAAACACAATATTATCAGCGTTTTGCATTGGCATCAATGCGCGTTTAGCGGAGTTTTTGCACGTTAGCGCTAAGGTGTTTTTTTTTTTTTTAAATCACTCTGCTAATTTCCACTCCCAAATTACCCACAATGCCAAGGAAAATAAATAAAAAAACTTTATATATCATGTGACAGTGCCATTTTGGTTGGAGAGAGAGAGGAGAGAGATAGTCAGTTGCGAGTTTGTTGAAGTTTTTGTGGAGATTTTTGCATTTTTTTGGATTTTTTCATTATGGATCCTGTTGTGCAGAAGGAGGATGTAGAGAAGGAGACAGTTGGAGGAGGAAAGAAGTAACAGATGACATCGCTTCTGGACCCATTCACTGGTATCCCAGCGGCTGTCAGTGGGGTACTTCACCAAGATTTATGCAGAACTGTGCATACTTCCGAAAAAATTTTACAACTTTACTCGCATGTCTGTGACACTCTTCGATGAGCTCTTGGAGAGACTCCGGCCAAGATTGACCAGGATGGACACTGTCTTGCTGCACTCTGTGTCACCTGAGGAACGGCTGCTGGTGACACTGAGGTAAGTGATATTTTATAAATAAGTACACATATGGGTTAGGGATAGGGGTTAGGGGATAGGGTTTGGGGGTAGGGGTTAGGGGATAGGGTTTAGAAAATAGAGTTTGGGGTAGGGTTTAGGTAATAGGGGTTAGGAGGTAGGGGTTGGGGTTAGGGGTAGGGTTTAGGGAATAGGGGGTAGGGTTTAGGAGTAGGGTTTAGGCAATAGGGGTTTGGGTCTGGGGTTAGGGTTTAGGGGTAGGGGACAGGGGTTAGGATTAGGAGTATGGTTTGGAGAATAGGGTAGGGTTTAGTGAATAGGGGTTAGGAGATAGGGGTAGTGTTTAGGGGGTAGGGGTTTGGGGTAGGGTTTAGGGAATAGGGGTTTGGGTCTGAGGTAAGGTTTTAGGGGTAAGGGTTGGGATTAGGGGTAGGGTTTAGAAAATAGGGGTAGGGTTTAGGGAATAGGTGTTAGGGTAGGGTTTAGTGAATAGGGGTTTTGATCTTGGGTAGGGGGTAGGGGTTAGGGGTAGGGTTTAGATAATAGGGGTAGGGTTTAGGGAATAGAGGTTATGAGATAGAGGTAGGGGTTAGGGGTAGGGTTTAGGCAATAGGGTTTTGGGTATGTGCTTAGGGTTTAGGTGTAGGGGATAGGGTTAGTGGATAGTGTTAGGCTTAGGGGTAGGACTTTTTATTCGTATGCTGTTTTAAATTAAATATTTTATCATTGTTATGTTAGGTTCCTTGCCACAGGACAAAGTTTTGTGTCCCTTCACCATTACGTCCTCCTTGGTGTCACAACGGTCTCTGCAGTAACGAGGTGAACATTTGTGGTAATTTGGGAGGAGCTACACGAGTCAGTTATCCCAGAGCCCACCGAAGAAATCTGGGAATCTGTTGTGGATGGATTCTGGGAAAAAATACAATTTCCTAATTGCATCGGTGCCCTGGATGGGAAGCACATTAGGGTGAAGAAACCTCCCGACTCCGGATCATCTCATTTTAATTATAAAAAATATTTTTCCATGGTCCTCCTGGCATTGACTGATGCTTATCTAAAATTCCTTGCCATGGATGTGGGAGCTTACAGCAGCCAAGGCGACGCCTGCATATTCCGAGAGACTGCATTGGGACGTCGTCTGCATGAGGGACGCCTCAACATGCCAGCCAACAGGCCTATACCCTGCACTGATGAACCAAGTTTGCCATTGGTCAAGGTTGCGGATATGAGGCTTTTGGAATGAGGCCATATTGTGGCTATGGTCTCAGCCATGAAAAAAAAAAATGTAATTATGGGCTCAGCCGTGCACAACGTGTGGTCGAATGCGCGTTTGGTGTCTTGACGGCCAAATGGAAGGTTTTGCTGTCCTCCATGCAACTGGATGTGGAGAAGGCAAGGTGGTCCTGGCATACTGCGTTCTTTACAATTTTCTGAGGGACAATGAGGGGAGCAATGTGGAACCGGAGCCCAGCAACCCAAGACAGTGTGTTCAATTTATGGACTTGCGGTCAACGGCATGGGTCATGACAATCGGCAACCAATTTGCCCAATATTTTGTATCACCTGATGGAGAGGTGTCATGGCAAGATGATCATATTTAAAAAACAATGTCGACATCGCATTAATCAGCTCGGATTTCTGTCTTGTTTTTTTCATTGACTAAAACACGTCATATTCATGTTACTTCTTTTTGTGTCCATGTTTCTTCTTTTGCTTCACGAGTCCATTCCATTCTGTGTGAGGCAAACGCATGCTAGCCCTATTCGGGCTTAGCATGCGTTTGTCCCAAGCAGAGTGAAAATCATCGGTCCTTTTCATTCTGTGTGAGGCAAACGCATGCTAGCCCTATTTGGGCTTAGCATGCGATTGTCCCAGAGTGAAAATCTGTCCTTTTTATTCTGCGTGAGGCAAACTCATGCTAGCCCTATTTGAGCTTAACATGCGTTTGTCTCAGGTAGAGTGCAGAGGAGTCCATTCCATTCTGCGTGAGGCAAATGCATGCTGGCTCTATTTGGGCTTAACATGCATTTGTCCCAGGCAGAGTGCAATGTGGTCTTTTCATTCTGCAAGCCCATTATGCTAGCCCTATTTGGGCTTAAGATGTGTTTGTCTCAGGCAGAGTGCAAAGGAGTCCATTCCATTCTGCGTGAGGCAAACACATGCTAGCCCTATATGCATACGTTTGTCTCAGGCAGAGTACAAATGAGTGCTGTTGTGCATCCTATAAAAAAATGAAAACAATCAGACAATATGTGTTAATCAAAGAAAATGTTATTTATCATATATAAAATCACAACTGGTGATATGTGTGCTGGGATGCCTGGTCACCTTGGGGATGTGGGGATTGAGGATGGGGGGAGGAATGGGGCTGGCGCCCATACATATAATGATGGGCAGATGATGGTGCACATTCTTCATAGGAGTGTGGGGGGTATAATAGGGTCTGGAGCATGGAGGGTAGCGGCTGGCGGAGAGGAGGGGGCCGATACAGAGAGGGGGGTGCTTGCACTGCTGAGGTCCCAGGGGCCATTAGGGGATCATGAGAAACAGTGTATGGATTGTTTGAAGGTGGAGGTGGCATACCACTATATTTTGCCTGTCTGTATTGCAAACAGATGGTGTTCAATCAATCCATTCACTGAATCTCCAGGTCTCCCCCAATGTCCTCCAGAATGTTGTACATGTGGCGGCAGAAGCAGGCGCTTGTTGCTTGGGTCGAGGAAAAAATCAACACTGTGGCTCTCCTGCCGCATTGCCTGCAGCAGTGCAAGCACCCTGTCCTCAGTCTCTGCACTGAACTCGCCCCCCCTCTGTCACTGGTTACGCCCACGGCCACAGACATCTCCACGACCATGCACCTGCCCATGTTGTTGGCTGCTGCTGGATTCCTGCAAAAGAAAAAATATATAGACTGGCATGTAGGTAGATAGACAGACAGTCATTGAGATAGACAGGCAGACATACCGGATGGACAGTTACCTCATGTCACCTCGGCATGGCTTCCAACACTGCTGTCATGGGAAGATACGTGAGCTGAGCTGTCCGTGGCACTGGTGGTGGGTCTGTCTACCACCGGCTCTTCCCCTGCCTCCTCTCTTCTCTCTGCAATATTGGATATCATTCTACAAAGAATAGAATTTAAATAGATAGTTGACATTATACAAAGAAAATTCATATCGCCTGCAAAGAAATGCACAGGGGGAATTACATGGTATAAAAAGAAGACAATAAAAAACTCTCTGGTGCTGTTAATTATCGCTTGACTTACGAAGGCCAGGTTCTAGTGATAAACGTGCGGCTTCTTTTTGGGCACTGCCGCTCCAGACCAGGCTGCCTTTTCCTCTTCTGTGAGGCCCTTACTCACGTGATTGTGGAGGGGTTTCCACCACCGCTGAAGGACTTTGCCTAAAGAATAGTGGAGAAGAAGAGAAAAGTGGAAAGGAAGAGGTTAATAAGGGTTATGCATTCTACATTTACATTAAAGAACAAACAGATCATGCATTCCATAAACATAGACTTACTTGTTTGTTTTTGTTCACCATGTGACAAAGCTTCCCACCCTGGGGTGAGCGATGAGCTAATCTCCATCCACACTTTGTTTTTTAATATGTGGTCCCCATGCTGTGGGTGCGCCAGGTCCCAAAGCTTGGGATGGACTTCCACAGCTGTAATTAGAGCTGGCTGCGACACAGAGCTGCCCATGTTTTGTTCCTACTCTTTCTCTTTCCCACAATCCCTCGGGTGTGCAAAGGACTTTTGGGTAAATACAGACAGAAATTTCCTGTTTTTCCTTACATACAGTGACCAATCACATGATACACATATTTACAGCTTAAAAACCCTGACACTGAAAAACACAGGTTACAGCACTAATGCGAGTTTTTGAGCATTTTTCAGCTTCAGCGTCAAAACAGCTCTAGCGCTGGAGCCTCGGAATGTGCTGGTCCAGGTTTTTTTGGAGCTTAAAAACACCAATGCCTGTTACAGTTTAAAAATGCCATGGTGTGTATGAGGCCATTGAATAACAGGGAGTGCCGTTTTTAAGATACATAAAAAGCTCAAAAACGCCGCTGTAAAATCGTCCGTGTGTATGATGCCTTAGAGTTGTAACAAGAGCAGAAGGTGAGCGGCAATCATCCAGTCCTGGCCAATGTCTCAGTGACAGTTGTCTAGGATGTGAATTCTCCTACCTTTGGTGAAATTCCCTCTTTTTTCTTGTGCTGCTCCTGGACAACAAGTTAAGAGAAACCTCCACAGCAGAATACAAACAGCAAAAAAACAACTGATTGGAGTTTTACCCTTTCCTACTGTAGTACCCTGTAGTTAGGTAGGTGCTAGAGTTTAGATTTTTCTATAGAGTAGGAAAATTTAGGCAGGCATAGCTGGTGGCTAGGCCCACAGGGAGCTCCCCAGTCTGGGGGGGTGACCTTGGGCCGGGGCTCGGGTGCATCTGGGAGGAGAGAAGAGATCCTGGAGGAGAGGCACATGAGAGAGCAAAGAGAGGATGAGAGCACTGCAGGGAGGACAACTGGTCACAGCCAGGAGTTCTGGTGAGTGAAGCACAGTCAGGAGGACTGGGGAGGCATGCCTGAGAGAACTGAGAGATTGCAGTTTGACATGATTGCAAAACCAAAAGAGTGGACTGTGGGAAGGGCAGTGGAAAGAGGTCAATGCAGCCAGACTGGCTGGCAGGGCCTGAAGAGAGCTATCTGGGATCAGTAGCTGGAGAACAGTTAGCACCTGAACTATTTCTACATCAGGCCCAACCATGTGGTGCTAGCCGGCCTGGGAATTTGCAGCAAGTGAAGTGCTGGAGGAGTAACGGTCTGCACCAAGTGAAGTGCTGGAGGAGTAAGGGAAAGAGGTCTTAAGTAAGAGTTGTGCTGGAGAGAAGACTGGAGTGTATATACAGGAGTGTATATAGAAGTCCCAAGCAAGTTACACTGAATCTTTCTGGGCATCCCATAATTTCACTTTCCAATCCAAGTTCAATCCCCTAAAAAAAAACAATAAAACAAAGCTTATGGACTGTTCTATGTCTCTGAGTGCCTGAGAGATGGATTCCGGGCTGGGCAGGGTGACAGGTGAACCACAATATTCAGCAACCCCTACGGGGGCATGGCTACACTACTCTATCCAAATCTAAAAAAACTTTTTGCCTATACAATGCATTTATATCAAACGTAAATGTGATTTATCTATTGTATAGGTTATTTTCATTTTTATAGTGTGTTTATTTAAGTTACGTTGGTTTTGTACTGCTCTAGCAGGCTAGTCATAAAGAGTAATTGATCTCAAATTTAATAGGTTTCTATGGATAACTGTATGTTGGCACTACCATTGTTCTTTGTAATTCCACAATATAGTAGTCTAAGAAATGTAGTTTAAAGTGGTTCCAAAGCCTAAACATATTTACCTTAATGCATTCCCAGCATTAAGGTAAAAAATGTATAGGGAACAGTACCACCCCCTCACCTCACCTTATGCTTTCCTGTGCCCATCTGTAGCAGCTCTTCCTGCTTTAATATTCTTTGTTGAGGCAGCTGGAGCCATTGGCACCTGCTGATTTCAATCAAATCCTATGCCAAAGGAGTAGGGGGTGGGGCTGAGCCACATTGTCTATGTTTTAGCTCGCAGGTGTGCCACCATAAGAAGTGGCTTCCTATGGTGGCACACTGAGAAGAGGAGGAATCAGGATGACCGCCTGGGGACCCGAAAAGCAGAGGTTCAGGGCAGATCTGTGCAATTCCATTGCTCAGAGCGGGTAAGTATATCATACATGTAATTTTAAAAGAAAATGGACTTTACCATCACTTTAAATGTTACACATAGAATTATGATAAATGATCATGTATTTCAATAAATCTCACTGACTGATTAATAAAGTCAAGTAATAGCCACACTTGTCTCATCCATCTGAAACTGTAATCCATAGCTGGCCAGACTGGTTTTTGATGTGTTCCAAAAAAAAGGGCGTTGTTCTCATCTGGATGGAAAGTTTGGACTTTTGGTAAGAAAAAGTTACTACTGACCTATTTCAAAGTTGTGTTGCTGCAGCAACATTAATACAAAAATGAAATTTTTCAGCGATTAAGGTTACTGATGAAAAAATGTAGCTAAGCAGTGGGCACCCTTACCCACGGTTTCATAATCAAAGTACATGTAAACCATTATTCACCCTCTAGGTATATAAGTTTGGAATGCACATAGTAAGCAATATATATATAAAACACTGGATTCTTAATGCAGGAATTACAAATGATTTCTAATTAAAATATGCACCAAAAAGGATGAAGTGAATAACACAGCTGCTGTCTTTAACCAAGTGTTAAAGTTGTTAACAACAAAACATAACAAAACAAAAAACCATAAAGTAAGACCATACATTATACATCACAAGTGAACTTTCTTTAAAATAGGTGAATATTAAATGAATAGTCCACTATAATAGTGCTCTTCCCATCACCAAAGTCCATCAATCAAATGATGACCCATGCAATTGCATATGAATCCACCGTGTGAAACCAAGCAGACTCAACCTGTGCATTTGGAAAACTCTCCACCACACACTGCACTCACTAGATGGTATGGGACTTCTTGCCCACACAAGAAAGCCAATAAGCAATTCCTGGTGTTAAATATACCACTAGGTTCAACTGAGACATACACTTCATGCTCAACTCCAGGAGCCAATTACTCTGGAACCAGACGGTATTCAGTGACTGTTGACATCTAGACTTCTTAATAAACCTCTATTTTCCCTTTACCTTCGGTTATCAGTATCCTATGCCTGTACGCTGGCTACCTGGGTTTCTGTGTTTAACGCAGTTTTGCCACTGTATAAATTAATGTGAGTAGAAATTGTCCAAAGAAATTTGACAAAGTATGGTCCACTTGAATTAATGCTCATGGTCCTATGGTATTGTAGAACGACTACTCCTTGTTATTGTGCCCCTCCATGTCTTAGCCCTGTTTGCCCGGCTTCCTGATTTTGGCTGTCCACTCACCCCCTCTCCCCCTTTCCCTATCCTCATTCCCACTCACCTATTCCTTCCCCCTTTGTGGTGAGAGGCTCTTGGTGGGCATGGACACCTCACCTCTAGGACTGAATCCGAAGGAAACTTGGTTAGTACTGGGATAAGTGCAGTTTGTGCTTTATAATGTTGCCCATATGTGTTTAACGATTCTCTGTATATCTTTGTAAACCTGCATTGCATTTGTGCACCATTTGAATAATTACTTATCTGTTAAAAAAATATATACCACTGGGGACACTGACACTCTTCCAATATGCCCAAGTCTTCTTTATAGGTGCTCTACACCTTTAAGGTATCCCCACTTATCCAGCGTGCCAGAGGGAATTTTTGTACAAAACAAACCATGGCAAGATGAAAACAAAGACCTCTCATAGTGTTTACCATTTAAAGCAAAAACAAAAAGGAAGGCGTGCACACCTAGTGCATTACCAATGACATTTAATAAATGATAAAATCAATAAAAAGTGAGTACTCACAAAAAGCAACCCTCAATGAGCCATAAAATCACACAATGTGGAATAGTACAGACACATGTGCTTGAGACATCACAGGGTAAAATCTTATGCATTTCGGGGTACTCTAGGCAACCACAGACAAGTGCTTTTAAATGGAGACTGAAATGAAATGATTGAAAAAAGCCCCACCCCTGGAAGGGGCTGAGACAAAAAAAAAATGAATGAATTAAAAATAAACAAAATATATAGTAAAATGTAAAAAAAAATAATAATAAGGGGGGGAGTCTTGTCATTCAGAACAGACTGGACTATTTGGTCTATTATAGACTCCTTGGTGATATGAGTACTTTAAAGTTGAAAGGTGACCCGGTTGACCTATATAAGGAAGCCCTGAAAACCTTATTAAACAAAGCTCTCAGGGATGGGGTTATATCAAAGTCCGAATTGCAATTTCTGTTCGCCCATACCCATTTACACCCTTTATGTATCATATCCCTAAAATCCACAAGAATGCCACCAATCCTCCTGGTAGGTCAATTATATCTGGCATTGACAGTCTTACCAGTCCAATGGGAAGCTATATTGACCACTTCTTTCAGGAACTTATAGTCCAGCTCCCTTCCTATGTTCGCGACTCAGGGCATATGCTAGAGATTCTGGCCCAATATCAATGGCAGGCAGGATACCGTTGGCTATCATTGGATGTGGCCTCATTATATACAAGGATCCAGTACCAATTTGGACTACAAGCTGTTCAATACTTTCTGGCATGTGAAAACTATCTGCATCCTATGCAGGCCTCATTCATTATGCGCCCCATTGTGTATACCCTGACACAAAATTACTTTGTGTTCCAGGATGTATACTATAGACAAACCAAGGGCACAGCTATGGGGGCCAGGTTCACCCTGAGATATGCCAACCTCTTTAGGGGATACTGGGAGCAGTTCCACATCTTGTCCAACATTCCCTATGAGGCATGCCTGGTCCTATGTAGCCGCTATATTGATGATATTTTGATCATCTGGGATCTGACAGCCACTTGGAATCCTTTCTGGCTTATTGCCAGAACAATTGCTTAGGGATTGAGTTCAGTCATGTATTGGACAGTCAGAAGTTCTTAGATCTTGAATTGATGGTGGATGATGAATATTGGATCATTTCTCTAACCCATTTTAAGCCATCAGCAGGAAATTCCTATATCCATGCTCAAAGCCATCACCACCCCAGATGGATCAAGAATGTACCTCTGGGTCAGTTCTGCTGGCTGCAAAGGGCTTGCATTCATCTACTAGATTATGCTGAGCAGAGTGGTGTACTGAGAAAGAAATTTCTGGAGAAGGGCTATGACCAGGCCACCATTGATGATGCGTATACAAAAAACAGACTCAAGTACTCTGAGGTTGTCACCAAGAAAGTCACAAGCATGAAGTTATATGCACTAAGAATGGTTGGGATGCCTTGGCTATGAAAATTTGTTCCTTTAGCCATTCAGACATGACCTTCAATACTCGATATACCAATAAGGCATTTCCAATCAAGCAAATTATAGAGAAATACTGGGGTAGTCTCCATCGTGATCCTTGCTTCACCAATATTATCCCAGAATGCCCAAATGTCATCTTCTGTAGACCTAGGAACTTGAGAGGCTATATCGCCCCAAGTAGAGTTCGCACACACAAAACTGCAGAAAATCATAGTTAGAGCAGTCTATTTGATCAAAAGGGCAGTTTTAGGTGTGGGGTCCCCAACTGTCAGTATATGTGGCATAGAAAGAAGGAGGTTACAGGCAATGATGGTCAAATCCATGCCATCCGGTAATTTATCAACTGTGGATCACAATTTGTAGTGTATTGTCTGCTATGCCCTTGTGGCCTTTTCTATGTGGCACCCGTCGCACCCTACATACATGGTTTGGGGAGCATAAAAGGAATATCCTCAAATGCTTTGACAAGCATTCATTACCCCTACACTTTTTGGATAAACATTATCAAAACCCCTCTGGTGTGGGGCTCTTTGGTTTGGAGGTAATGGGTGAAGATGCAAATACTGGACAGCGGTTTCAGAAACTTTGTAGAAGAGAAACCTTTTGGATACATCGGCTGGGAGCTCTGTCACCAAGGGGTTTGAATGTAGGGTTAGATGTTCAGACCTTCATGTAGGTTGCCCATTTCTACAGGCAGGCCATCCATCTTCCAAGTTACACCTTTCGGCTTTTCCTTTTTTTTTATGACCCACTTTTTCCATCCGCTCTTCCTTTCACGTTTTCTTTTGATATTTCTATTGAGGTCTATTATTCATCTTTTGCATTTTTATATTTACATGTATTATTTCCCATTTTACATCCAAGTAGTTTGATCCTTTATATTTATACAGTATGTATATATTATTTGTATATATATATAAATTGAATGAATATTATGTTTATTATTAAAATCATTATTGTCTTTCATTTTATTGTTGTCCTAGTATTGCCTTTTGTATATCAGGTAATCAGTATGCTTCTTTTCAAACAAGTATACGGGGGGGGGGGGGATTTGGCACTCAGGCACCATCAGCCCAGTGCTTTGAGATATTTTTGCAATATATTACAACAAACAATATCATTTTTTAATGATTTTTTTTCTTTTTTTTGTCATATTTTCCATACATATATATTTTTCTTCATACATATATATTTTTTATTTTCCATATGTATTCTTTAACTTATTTTATTATTTATTCTTTTCTCTTTCTTTTCTTTTTTTTTTTGTTATCTTACTTATTGGAACACCACCCTGTAATTTGGTCACGGGCGTGATATCACTTGCCGCTTCAGGCGACACTCGGGAGAATGGAGTCTCCTTGATGCCGTATTGTACATCCTGCACTGGGTGGTTGAATGGCCCGCCGTTCACGAGTTTTTATGGGGCTCATGACAGGTGCGCTGTGGTGGGGAGGGTTTCTGCCGGCATCTGCTGGCATTGGTTGGGAGGATTCGCATCTTTGGCACTTCTGGGCTTAGATGCGCCTGCACTTCCGTCCTTTAATCACTCCCTGAGACACAGGAATGCCTTCAGGGGCCCTGTTTGTTGCTGTCTTTTGCACAGATGAGGTGTGAGTCATCAATCAGATTTCTTACTTTTAAATTCACTTTACTAGTATTACCAACATTAGCAATAACATTACTGTGAAGTATTTCTCCATCCCTGTTATTTATTATTATTTATTTTTTACATTTTACTATATATTTTTATATATATATTTTTTTTAATTAATTAATTTTATTTATAATTTTTTTTGTCTTCGCCCCTTCCGGGGGGTGGGGCTTTTTTCAATCATTTCATTTTATTCTCCATTTAAAAGCACTTGTCTGCGGCTGTCTAGAGTAGCCTAGCTCTGAGGAAGGGGGTGCGCCCCCAAAACATGTCAGCTTTTACCCTGTGATGTGTCACGCACATACAGTATCTCACATAAGTACACCCCTTACATTTCTGTAAATATTTTATTATATCTTTTCATGTGACAACACTGAAGAAATGACACTTTGCTATAATGTAATGTAGTGAGTGTACAGCTTGTATAACAGTGTAAATTTGCTGTCCCCTCAAAATAACTCAACACACAGCCATTAATGTCTAAACCGCTGGCAACAATAGTGAGTGCACCCCTAAGTGAAAATGTCCAAATTATGCCCAAAAGTGTCAATATTTTGTGTGGCCACTATTATTTTCCAGCACTGCCTTAACCCTCTTGGGCATGGAATTCACCAGAGCTTCATAGGTTGCCACCAGTGTTAATTTTGGCAGCACATTTAGATTTAGGTTCACACTATAACGGGCTGCGGATCGCACAGGAGCGCTGTGCATTCCTGTTCCCCCTTTTAGGGATGAATCAGGGACGATTCCATGCCTGAATTTGGCCCTGAAACGGAGCCAAAGACGCACAGCGTTTTTGTGCAGTGCGCTCCACAGCCGTCCCGGAGATATGTGAACCGGCTCCATAGGGAGCCAGTCACCTTCTCCTGCTATGCGAATTAGATGCGGGGAAACGCACATCTAATTTGCATAGGTGTGAACCCGGGCTAAGTCTTAGGACTAAATTGGCATTTTAGTTTTTGTCCCATTTTAATCTTCTGCAATTGTTTTAGTTTTAGTCGTATTTAGTCGACTAAATCTCCAGTATATTTTAGTTGACTAAAATGTCCTATGTTTTAGTCGACTGAAATCTCCAGTACATTTTAGTAGACTAAAACTCATTTTAGTCATCTAAAATCTAATGGGTGTAATTAAATTGTAATGCATTACTTAACATTTCTCTACAATTTCCAAACTCATTATACACTGCTGGAGTGGAAAATCTAATATGTTATTATTTATGATATTGAGGTATGAACATGCACTAGTGTTAATTTTGAAGTCAAATTTCAATTCAGTTTCAATTCTGATCAAGCTTGGCTTGCATACACACGGTCGATCACGCAAAAGTTCTCTGAACTTTTGACCGTCAAGAATGCGGTGACGTACAACACTACGAGTCGAGAAAATGAAGTTCAATGCTTCCGAGCATGCGTCAAATTGTTTCCGAGCATGCGTAGGAATTTTGCGTGTCGGAATTGCTACAGAAGATCGGAATTTCCGTTCTGAACTTTTTCCGACCGAACAATAGTGAACCTGCCAAAAATCTATATGAGAAGATATCAATCAGCGCAAACAACTAAAATCCCCCCCAGATTGCAAGCTGAACACTACAGGTAATCACAAAATGCCTGGACAATAGTATAAAAAACAAGGTAAGTGCAGCGCAATAAAACCACAAAACATTCAGTAATAAAAAAGTCCCCAATGCTCAATTGAAGCAGATGCTTTGTAAACTTTCAATAGCCAGAGGAGATACGATCCTGTGTGCAATAAATCAATATGCGCTTACCAGAAGGTGTGGACCTCTGCAAAGCAGGGGTCAAACTCACATATATCCCCTCAGGAATGATGGTCTCCTGGATGTAAGCACTGGAACGGACCACAACCGGCAGAGATTCCTGGTATCCACAGGCAGAGCCAAACTCCCAGCTGAAGGAGCCCCAAAGAATATATGCGTCCGGATCAGGATGTCCCCACAAGTTTCTCCAAGATGTCAATAAGTAAGAATACAAAGGGAAAGATATTCTAAGAGTAGTCCGTTTATTAAATAAAAAACACACTGACAGATGCAGGCGCTACACAAGCGCTGAGACGTGTACATCTATATATGAAGACTGTCGGGCTGTGGTGCACAAGCAGACCCGACATGCAGAGGGAAATAGTCTTTTAGTCACTGCTGACGTGAGCTCCCTTTACACCATCATAGGTCATGGTGATGCCCTCACCTCAGTTCAGTGGGCTCTTAACGGGTCCAGTCTCCCTCCCCCCATAAAAGAATTTATATTAAAGGCTTTGGATTTTTGCCTATCCAGAAACTATTTCTGGTACGGTGGGAGATTTTTTCTCCAAACGCTTGGAGTCGCTATGGGGGCTCGCTTTGCGCCCAGCGTTGCCAACATCTTCATGGCACTATGGGAGGAGGAGGTGGTCTTTGGTAGCAGACCGGCTCAGCTGGTCTGCTACCAAAGATACATTGATGATCTGATCATGATCTGGGAGGGGGATCTCGTAAGCCTCTAACTGTTTATGTCTAAACTTAACGGTAACAATAAGGGGATCTATCTATCCTGGAATGCAGACCCCACATGTGTTGCCTTCCTGGACCTTGAAATATTTAAACAAGGAGATAAGTACGTTACCAAAAATTTCTTTAAACCCACGGATAGGAATGGATTCATACCGTTAGACAGCTGTCATCACCATTCCTGGTTATATAATGTTCCCAGGGGGCAGTTCATCCGGTTGAGGAGGAACTGCACCCTAGATTCAGATTACTTCTCCCAAGCTGAAGTTTTTGCGAACCGCTTCTTGCAGAAGGGTTATAAGGAGGAGCATATAAGAAGTGACTTAGTTACCGTGGGTGGTCTTCAACGCGCTTCCCTAGTAGCTCAAAATCCAAGTAATATCAATCTATCCCAGGATAAGTTTGAATATAAAATTTTCCTCGACTACAATATTCAACATAAAAAATTTGAGAGGATAATATCAAAACACTGGGATATTTTGAAAAGAGATAGTGTTTTGGGCCCAGTACTGCCTCCCCGCCCCAAATTTGTTTATCGTAAGCCCACCACATTGAGAAATATTTTAGCACCCAGTGTCGTTGATCCCCCTATAGTTAAGGAGGAAAACAGGATTTATAATTTCCTCACAGGCTTTTATGCGTGTGGCAGATGCCCGGCTTGTAAACATTGTAAGGGGAATAGGAAAAGAAAGAAAGAATTTACAGCATCTGCCACTAATAAGAATTATAAGATAAAACATTTCATCACGTGCAATACGGTAGGGGTTGTTTACATGCTGGAATGCGAGTGCGGACTCCAATACATAGGGAGGACCTCAAGACCTATGGGAGTCCGCATCGCTGAGCATGTGAACAATATCAAAAAAGGACTTATTACACACAATGTTTCCAAACACTTTAGGAGGTACCACGATCGTAATCCTAGACATTTAAAATTCTGGGGCATTGAAAAAGTCAATCCACATTGGAGGGGGGGCAACTACATTAGGCAACTGAGCCAACGTGAATCCATGTGGATACATGAGACTCAGGTGTTGTTCCCTAAAGGGTTGAATGTGGAATTTGACCTAAATTGTTTTATATCAAACAAATAGTCGCATAACAGTCCGATTTTGATGGGTTTTATTTGTAACATGTTTTTAATATATTACCTTTTTAGATTTTAAATTTTATATGCCAAGTATTTTTTGCATTAAAAACATTAAAAATGTTTAAATTGATTGGGTTATATTCATAGAGGTGGCAGCGGGAGACTTCCTTTTATACTTTTATATAATAGAATGATGTCTATTTTATTTTTAGTATTTAATTATTTCCCTTTTTTTATTTGACTAATTACAAGTGTGGCCTATGGCATCAATGCAAGGCAAGGGGATGAGTGTCCCCCTTAAATGATATAGATCATTTGTCTTCCAGTTCCACCGCATAGGCTTTTCACTTAGCGTTGTTTTGTATGTGGACCAGTTGTTGCTGAGGTCCGGTTACTAAGGAAGCTTTCCACTTCCTGGTTTCCCTGAGCCTAATCAGACACCGTCCGCTTAGTATTTAACATGCAGGGTGATCGTCAGGCTCCACCCCTCGCTGACGAAGTCCAATAGGACGTAACGCCGCGTACGGGGGCGGAGCTTTTACACAGACGTCACCCGCTGCCTCTCTCTGCATGTCGGGTCTGCTTGTGCATCACAGCCCGACAGTCTTCATATATAGATGTACACGTCTCAGCGCTTGTGTAGCGCCTGCATCTGTCAGTGTGTTTTTTATTTAATAAACGGACTACTCTTAGAATATCTTTCCCTTTGTATTCTTACTTATTGACATCTTGGAGAAACTTGTGGGGACATCCTGATCCGGACGCATATATTCTTTGGGGCTCCTTCAGCTGGGAGTTTGGCTCTGCCTGTGGATACCAGGAATCTCTGCCGGTTGTGGTCCGTTCCAGTGCTTACATCCAGGAGACCATCATTCCTGAGGGGATATATGTGAGTTTGACCCCTGCTTTGCAGAGGTCCACACCTTCTGGTAAGCGCATATTGATTTATTGCACACAGGATCGTATCTCCTCTGGCTATTGAAAGTTTACAGAGCATCTGCTTCAATTGAGCATTGGGGACTTTTTTATTACTGAATGTTTTGTGGTTTTATTGCGCTGCACTTACCTTGTTTTTTATAATAGTGAACCTGCACTCAATCTTTTGCTGGCGGCAATTCCGCCATCAAAAGTTCGATGGAGCTTACACACGGTCGGAATTTCCGACCAAAAGCTCTCATCGGTCTTTTGCTGGCCGAATTTCCGATCGTGTGTTTTTAGTCCTTTGACTAAAATGGCATTTTAGTTTAAGTCCCATTTTAGTCTTTTGACTAAAATGCCATTTTAGTTTTAGTCATATTTTAGTCATCTCAATTGTTTTAGGGGGGGAGAGATGGGATCTGGGGGCCTCTTTGTTAAAGGAGGTTTCCAGATTCCGATAAGCCCCCTGCCTGTAGCCCAGGGTTGTCAGGAAGAGGTCCTTGTCCTCATCAACAAGGTGGGAACAAGGTGTTTTGGGGTGCGGAGGCAGAGGATAAATTGTGGTAATGTGGAAAATTTTGATCAACAAGCTGATATACTCATCCAGAAGTTTAAAACACAGATTTGCAGGGTATAAGACAACAAGTAAGTATTATGACTAGGAAGGATTTACTTATGGATAGCAGTAGTGTAGAAAATAGTTTTGATCTGGCATTCATTTTGGATTATGATCGACATTATAAAAAACTTGAAAGTATAGTAAAAAATGGCCAATCCTGTTAAGAGATAGGACGTTGGCCAAAGTACTCCCTAATAAAACGAAATGTATTTACAGGAGAGCTCCCAAAATAAGAAACACGTTGGTAATTAATGTACCCCCCCCCAGTAAAGTGGTTTATTTTTTCAGACCAAACTGGCTTTTACACATGTGGAAAGTGCATTCCGTGTAGGACAGTCCATACTAGATATGGAAAGAAGAACCATTTTAAATCTAATATCACAAATCAGGAATATTGACAAATTCATAACCTGCCAGAGCACACAAGGCACTTATTTGCTTAAATGCCCTTGCGGGTTACAGTATGTGGGATATACCACAAGGAAACTTGGCATCCGGATAGAAGAACATATTAATAATATAAGAAAAGTTTATTGTAACCATAGTATATTTAATCAGTTTAGATTGTGTCATGGTAGGAACCCCAGTTTGCCCTCAAATTGCAGCATAGATAAAGTGGATAGACATTGGAGGGGCATAAATATGAAAAATATGGTGTCCAAAAATGAAACACCGTGGATCTACGAGCTGTGTACCTTAGCCTCGGATAGTCTTCATATTGACATTGATTTTGTCAAATTATTAACTTATTCCACCATTTTATTTTATTATTATTTGTAATTGTTTTACATTAAGCAGTTGTTTATTTTTTAGATGGGATGATTGTTAAAGGGAGATGATGTATCTCTAATTTCATGCAATTTTGAGAAATATCTACAAGATGGTGCTGATAACAGAATTCCTTATTTAGCATGTATATGCCGTGCATGCATATTATATTGATATAGGGCACTATTGTTTATTTATCTTCAATTTTGCACATAGAATCAATTTTATATCATTTTAAAACATTTGTGAGTGGTAGCACATTACACAGCATAAGAGCAGCGGTACAGTATATTGATAGTATCCTTGGGTGTAGTAAGCAGGATTTTTTATTTATAAAGCAGAGATGATCCTGGAGTTCCGAGCTCCTGAAGACATTGCACGCTATTGATAGAAGGCGTAAAGTAATATTTCTGTTATGACGTTTCACCTGGAACGCAAAGCCACATTTCCATGGTCTAGTAACAGTACAACACTATACGACTGTTTTTTTTTTTTATCTTATGAGTGCATATTACTATATTTTAATGTGGGTATATTTAAATAAATGGTAAACACTATGAGAGGTCCTTGTTTTTATCCTGCCATGGTTCGTTTGGTGTAATAAATCCCTCTGGCATGCTGGATAAGTGGGGTGACCTTAAAGGGGCAGGGTACCTAAAGAGAAGACTTGGACATATTTGAGGAGTGTCGGTGTCCCCAGTGTTATAATTAACACCATGAAGTACTTATTGCCTTTCTTGTGTAGGCAAGAAGTAGCATACCATCTGGTGAGTGTGGTGTGTGATGGAGAGTTTTCAAAATGCACAGGGTGATTCTGCTTGGTTTCACATGGTGGATTCATATGGAATTACATGGGTCATCATTTGATTAATGGATGCTGATGGGAAGAGCACAAGAGCACTATTATAGTGGACTATTTGTCTAATATTCACTTTTTTTAAAGAAGGTTTACACTTGTGATGTACGGTGTTTGAGCGCTTATTTTATGTTTTTTTGTTTTGTAGATTGCAGATAATACCTCTTTTTAAATCTTATTTTTTTTAGTCATGTGATCCCTTTCATTCTTCTCTGTACTGCATGGCCCTGTTTGGTGGGCGGGACTAGGTCATGGAGCAGAATGGAGCAAATGTCATCATGTGAGTACCAAAATAAAGATTATTTTTGACATAGTAAATTTCATCTTTGTCCTGTTACATAATTACATAGTTGGTAAGGTTGATTAAAGACAACAGTCCATCCAGTTCAACCTGTGTAGGTGTGTGTGTTTTTTAATTTCCCATATCCCCTTATATTGTTCTCGCTAAGATGCCCATCCAAGAGTCTTTTAAAACTATCCATACTTCCTGCCAACACCACCGATTGTGGAAGGGAGTTCCACATGCGTACCACCCTGACAGTGAAAAACCCCCTACGCAGCTTAAGGTTAAACCTCTTCTCTTCCAGTATCATTGTGTGGCCCTGTGTCCTCTTATGCCGCGTACACACGGTCGGACTTTTCGTCTACAAAAGTCCGACAGCCTGTCCGACAGACTTCCGACGTACCTTCGGCGGACTTGCGGCAGACTTTCTTACGAACGGACTTGCGCACACACGACCACACAAAAGTACGACAGCCTAGTACGCGGTGACGTACACCAAGTCCGACGAGACTATAAAACGGAAGTTCAATAGCCCGTACGACACCCTTTGGGCTCCTTCTGCTAATCTCGTGTTTATCTCGTGTTAGTAGAAGTTTGGTGAGAGACGATTCGCGCTTGTGAGACTCGTATTTTTCAGTTCGTTTTAACTGTTGTTCAGTCTGTGCTTGTGAGGTTTGTATCTGCTTTTCAGTGCGTTTGGTCAGTTGGCATTGAGAAATCTTTGTTTTATTGGCCGCTCGTTCCTGATTTTCAGGTCGTTCTTCACAGGCCTTGCTGTTCTTCAGTGCGTTCTGTTTAGTGCGTTCTGACCAGCCGACCGTTTTGAAGCCATGTTACCTGTACGTACTCGTCGTAGAGCTCGTGCATTGTATGTGCTTGGTGCTGTAGTTTATTCTTCAGCCCAAGACCAGTCCATGAACAGGGCGAGGAGGAGTTCATGGACCAAGAATTGGTTGCTTCAGCGTGACCAGTTCTGTCACATGCCTTTGCTCCGTGAGATCCGTGAGAATAATCCTGAGGATTTCAGGAACTTTCTCCGGATGACGGACCCCGTTTTTGACCGTTTGTTGGCTTTGCTGACCCCCTATATCAGCAGGCAGGATACCTGCATGAGGCAAGCCATCACTCCGGAGCAGAGGCTGGTCGCTACCTTGCGGTATTTGGCCACAGGGAGAAGCCTGCAGGACCTTAAGTTCTCGACAGGCATCTCCCCCCAGGCTCTGGGGATCATTATCCCAGAGACCTGTTCTGCCATCATACAGGTCCTGCAGAAGGACTATATTAAGGTAAGATATTTTTCTTTTATTAGCATCACATGTTCTTTTATGTAATCTTTGATAATGTGATGTATTTCTTGCTTCAAACACTACTTACCATCATTGCAATATAGTGTGAATGTCCCCTTTTTATCCTCACACATGCTGGAATTTTTTACTGTTATTTTTTGTCATGCATGTATATTTTCCTTCAATAACCTTCCCAGCATGAAGTGATGGGAACATATCCACCTAGTCTACTCATTTGGAATGTATTTTGTTTGAGTGTATTTAGTGTGCTGCTAATGAGCAATTATCTAGATTTCACAACCCCCCCACCCCCCCCACCCCCTAAACTCACTCCAAATAGTGTGCTGCTAATGAGCAATTATCTAGATTTCACAACCCCCCCACCCCCCCCCCACCACCTAAACTCACTCCAAATAGTGTGCTGCTAATGAGCAATTATCTAGATTTCACAACCCCCCCACCCCCCCCCCACCCCCTAAACTCACTCCAAATAGTGTGCTGCTAATGAGCAATTATCTAGATTTCACAACCCCCCCACCCCCCCCACCTAAACTCACTCCAAATAGTGTGCTGCTAATGAGCAATTATCTAGATTTCACAACCCCCCCACCTAA